>NC_137895.1:106445140-107054438 GCF_963455335.1 Martes martes
ATATGATAAGGAGCTGCTCTGGCCTTGGCTCTTCTCTCTGCCTTGACAACCCTTCCCCAGTCCTCACTCCAAGGAGCCTTCCTTGTTGTCCTCCTCCAGGAAGTCTTTCTTTTCTCACCTTTCCAGCTGGACTTAAGGCCTCCCTCCTCTGCACAGGAAACCGAGAGGCTAAGGACAAAGGCACGAGGGGAGGGGGTGGCCCAGAGAGCACGGGATGGGACATGCAGGCTTGTCTGAGCTCTGCGCTCTCTTTGGCCAGAAGGCCCCTCTGTTCTGAGGCCTGCGAGGCTTCTTGGAGCAGGGCAGTGGAGAGAGCAGAGGACAGCAGGGAGGAGTCAAGGGCATTTAAGGGAAAGACTAGCAAGTGGAAAGGTGTGAGGTATCCGTTCCTGCCATTCTCCAAAGTGCAGCCCTGAAGCCGCCTGAAGTTCCTTGAGCTCACGTGATCCCTCTCCATCAGCTGTGGGTTTCTTCTTGCTGTTGCAGGGACCAGATGTTTGTGCGCTCCTGCCTGACCAGACGGGGAGATCCTGTGGGCAGACATCTACCTCCCAGCCCCCCAGCCCCCCACCCCCCACCGTGTCTTGTTCGTGGTTACTGTTCCATGCATCTTTGCTGAAGGAATGTGTGAGGGATTGCACGGGGAATGAATGAGTGACCGGAGTTTTCTCCCTGGGAAAGTACAGTGGGGTGGAAATGAGGCTGGCCCAAATTCCCACAAGGTTTTTCTTTCCAAACTCTATGCTTATTCACCAACTACCCCATGGTTCAGACACTTGATTCTGAGAAGATGAGCTCCTGGACACTGGAAAAAAATGTATCCTCTTCTGTACATAAACAACGTGACCGACCGGGCTCCCTTCTTCAGGTAAGGCAAGCCTGGCTTGAATTATGGCAGCAGTGTGTTGGTCTAAAAGACTACATTTCCCAGACTCCCCTGTGGCCAGAGCTGGCCAATGAAATGTGAGCAAAGTCACCATGTGGGACATCCGGGAATCTGTTTAAAGGGAGAAGACTCCATAGGAGGAGCACCTCATTCATGGCTGTTGTCCTTCCCTTCTGGTCTGGAAAATGGACAAGAAGGCAGGAGCTCCTATAGCCATGTTGTGACCTTGAGGATGCAGACACCTGGTGACCAGACCGTACCAGTCCTGGGCTACCTTCATCTACTCTTTTATGTGAGAGAATAAACCTTTGATTTGGCTAAAACCCTGTGGTGGGGGTTCCACTGCTGACAGCAGAACACAGTTCTTAGCTGATTGTTTCATTGGAACTTCATCAGAGTGAATCAGTGCCTCAAAAAGGTAGATTGACTTAGTTCCTGACCCTGCAAAGCCAAAGTCCAAACACGCAAACTGGAGCACCCTTGTCAGTTCAGGGCGCCCAGATTGACTGCGGGGTCCGTGGCCTCTTTCCAGTCACGGTGCTATACAGGGTCTGGAAGCTCCAGGTCCCTGCACCCCGAGTGCCACCTGCCTTTTGGGTTTGCTTGCAGCGGGGCAGGGCTCCACGTTTCCAGGGCACAATCCACAAATAAGCAACGGTCCTTTGGACTGCCCAAGCTCTGGGGCTGCATGAAAAGAGCCTGGGGCTGCCTGTGTTTTCGTGTCTGTAATGAGGCAGGAGTGCGTGCGGGGGAGCAGGGAGCAGACGGGGGGCAGGTGGCGGCAGAGAACCCAGAACTGATGAGTATTCCGGGTGGCTGGGCCGCAGCCCCCAGAACGAGGCTAATTTGCATGCTTGTGTGAAGCTCCGGTCCCCAGAGGAAAGGGGGACCTGAGGTTGGGTGGGAGAGCCCGTGATTCTGGGATGGAGCAGATGTCTCGCAGCCTCTTCTTACTGACGGACAGCCTCGGTTTCTTCTCTAAAAACATAAGGTGTTCCTTTCTCATGCATAGCCCCCCATCCCCGGGCTCCCCTGAGCTGCTCAGTCTCTTGACAAGTGCCTCTGGCCCTACAGTGGGGCTGGGGAAGCATGTGGGAGAGAGGGCATTAGGACTGTGCTCCAGAGAGAGCCACCCAGGTGGGTGGGCAGGTGGCCAACTGACTTTTTCTTTAGAGGCACCTGGCACTTGGTGTGTAGGGAAGCAGGGAGGGAGAAGGGGTTGCTGAGGAAAATGAGCTGAGACAGGCACATCAGAGGCCCTCTGAGGGCGGAAGGGGTTGCCCCGGTCTGAAGGCAAGCCCAGCATTTTGGGCTGGGGGCAGGGAGGGAGAGGGTGCTGCACCCGCCCTCGGAGAGATTCACCTCCTCATGATGGGGCATTTGATTTTCTAGCTTTGGTGCCCCTGTGAGGTCCATTTTGGAGCTCTCCTGTGTAGGTGCTACCCACAGGCAAGCGGAAGGACTAGGGGTTCCCAAATCTGGGATGACAGATCCACTGTAAACATTACAGAGATCTACAGAGCTGTTGTCACTCTCATGGCCCCAGCTGTCTGCTTCTCTTTCTAGGCCCCCGCAGAGGGCTGTAATCCTGTCATCTGTAGTCTTTTATTATAACAATGAACCCTGAGCTGGAAGAGAGGCCCAGGGGGACCAAATGTCTAATCAGTAGGCCTGGAACACCACCGGGGCAGGAGATCCAGGCGGCCCCTCCGGCAGACCACAGACAGGAGGTGCCCTGGGGCTTTGTACTCGCCCTGTTTGCCCGGCAGAAGGGCCTCGGTGAGGCAGGGCTGGGAGGAAAGTTTGTGTCCAGAGCAGGGACAGTCTTTTCTCCCCAGACCTCTGGATGGACCTTGGCAGGGACAAGGAACAGCCTGGACCTTCCGGCATTTTAGCCCAGCTGGAGAAGTGCGTCCAGATCAACAGCCGCTGGCAGGAAAGGCTAGTTGGTGGTCATGAGACTTTGTTGGGCTTCAGAGTCAGCAGAGGGCTTGTCACAGCAGGGTTGGAGGGCCCCATCCCAGAGCTTCTGACTCGCTCAATCTGGGTCAGGCCCAAGAACTTGCATTTCTATCAAGCTCCCAGACGCTGCTGCTGCTGCTGCTGTTGCCAGTCCCCCCACCACAGGGGTGTGTTTGGGGAGGTGGAGGGGATTGTGGTAGGGCAATTCGGCAATGACTCACAATGGTCCCAGCCTCTGGGTAGGTTGGACCTGGTAACTTGCTTCTTGTGAATAAAATATAGTAAAAGTGATGGGATGCCACATCTGAAATTAAGTTCAAAAAGACAGTGATTTCTGCCTTGTTGTCATTATCTGTCGCTGGATCTTCTTGGCTTGAGGGTAGAAGGTGGGGCCTTTGGGAGGTCATTAGATCATGACGTTGCGGCCCTTAGGAATGGGATCCGGTCAGTATCGATGAGATCCCTGAGAGCTCCCTTGCCCTTTGCTCCACATGAGGACACAATGAGAAGTCTGTGACTCAGAAGAGGGCCCTCACCCCGGGCACACAGGCTCCCTGCTCTCTGTGGATGAGCCACCCAGCAGTGGCCTAAATGGATTAAAGGGGCAGGAAGGTGATGGAGGGGAGTGGGGTGATGAGTCTGAGGGTGTTTGCACTCTGGGAGGAGGCTTCTAAGGCCAGGCCAGTCAGCATCACAGCCAGAGCACAGAAAACATGGGGGGCCCTGTGGTGGAGCCGGGCAGAGCCTCTCCTCGTCGTGTGGACAGTTTCCCTACCAACCATGGGACGAGGCTGGATTAGGGAGAGACAAAATAAAGAAGTAACATTTTCTCTGATGATCTTAGTGGAGAAGTGTCTGCATTTTGTGGTCTTCCTACATTGACTTGGCTTGGAGAAAAGACTCTGCTTTCTTCAGACCGTTCCCTCTAATCTGCCCTAAGCTGCCATTACTTCCTGGTGCCCTAAGCCACCATTAGCAACCATGGTCAGTCCTTTCCTTGACTGGCCTGGCTGGGGGATGACCCGACTCCTCCCTCCTTCCACCTCCTGGACACCTTACCTCCTGAGACCGCCCTGAGATCAGGATGAACCCGTTGTTGTCGATGACGAAGCAGTCCAGCTCCTGGGGAGAGACCGGGAGGGAGGTCATGGCCAGGCCCTGACTGCCAGGCCTGGCCTGGCATGTGGGGAGCCCCCCCACCTCTAGTGCAAAGGTACCCTCTTTAGTTGAGGGGCCCATGGTTCCCGCTTCCCCCGCCGCCTTTCCCCTGGGGGAGAACTTACACTGTCCTGGCAGCTCTCCGGGCAGGGTCCATCCACAGCGCTGCACTGGAAGGAAGAGGAGAAACTGTACATGGTGTGTACCTCCGTGTACGTGTGTGTCAACACGGGAGACACGTACCATGTGAGCATGTCTGTGTCATGTGTGGGTTATGTGTGTGCTTGTGTATGTGTGTGGGGGATGGTGGATGTGTGTTTGCGGCATACTTGTGTGCATGCGTGCGTGCACACTGTGCTGGGTGTGCGTCTGTGTAGGCGTATGTGGTGTGTATGTGGTGTGTGTTGTATGGGCAAGTTATACGTGAGCCATGTGTATGTGTGCAGGCATGACACACACGTGTGCTGTATGTGCGGGTGAGGGTGTGTGTCAGGGGGGTCAGGGCCCTGAGAATCAGGCCCTCGCCAGCCGCCCACGCACAGGGGTTCAGCTACATCCCCCTCCGAGGGAGCCGCACCCCTGCATCCCACATGTGAGGGTTGGAGGCCAGCCTCATGGTGCCAGAAGCCTCCTGCTTCGGAGGCTCCTGTTCTTTGTGTGACCTGGAGCGTGACCCTAGGTTACGGGACAGGTGTCCCTTCCTATCCCATCCCCTCCGTCTTCATGTTGTGGTTCCCCAAACCTGCTCAAAGTGAGGAAGGGGCAACAGCAAGTGGACGGACGGGGCCTTGGAACAGAGGGGCAGATTCTGGTGGAGGAGCTTGAGGGGGATGTGAAGAAACCCAGAAAACGCAGCGGGCTCCGGGGAACCGGGAGCAGAGGCCGGGAGGCAAGGGGTGGGCTGGAAAGCAGTCCAGGCTTGGGTCTTGGCTAGAAGGATGGAAGGACACACGTCTCCTCGCCCCGGGGGCAGGGTGGGTGGGAATATGGGGTCCTGCTCATTCCCGGGGCTGAGTGGAGCAGAGAGACCCAGGCCACTGGCAGAGGCACGGGGAACGGAGACAGGCAGAGAAGGAAGGGATCCAGGAGAGCTGAGCGAGGGTCCCAAAAGAGAGGGGACCTAGAGAAGCAGTGTGGCAGCAGGAGGGAGCCTCTGGCCTTGACCTGCCCCATCACACCCACCTGTCGGGTCGACGCCCAGAATGTGCGCTGCAGGAACTCCAGCCTCATCTGGACGCCCACCGCTGTGGGGAAGTGGGAAGAGGGCAGACAAGACCATGGGTGTGTTTTGGGGGAGGGGAGTGGTGGGAAGGAAGAGACAGTGAGAGAAAAAAATAGAATCGAGTTAGAGAGAGGAGGTGCATCAGCAGGAACCGAGGGGAGGGGTAGCACCGGAGCTGAGTCAGACAGGAGCCTGTGAGAGCCCAGCCCGGGGCTCCTGGCGGGGCAGGGCGGGAAGTAGACGGGCGGCTTCTGTCTCTTCACAGCAGATAATTCTAGAAAACGCTTCCAGAGAAAGATGAGGCCCAGGTTCTAGAGAACAATGAGGGTGGCATTCATCCTCTGATCTCGGGAAACTCAGGGCAGATGCACTGGGCACATTATTCTCCCCTTTCCCAAGGATGGAAGAGAGACGGAGAGAGACTTAGAGAGACGGAGCCATCTGTTCAAGGTCAAGGGGAAACCAAAAGCGGCAGGCTGAGATGGGAATTCAGGGCCCCTCATGGAGCTTTCTAGATTTCAAGTCTGACATAACAGCCTGTCTTGTACCCAATCCCTGCTCAGGGTCTCCCCTACTTTGTAGGAAGGCGCTTTCCTTGCTGAAAGGTGCGACCAGGTTTACCCAGGTTTGCGGGTTGGTTCCAGAAAACCAGACATGCTGCCAACTGGCACAAACTACCCCTTGGTGACGCCACTTACAAGGGGCTACCCATGTCTCTTTGGTTCCCATACAGGCTTAGAAGACCCAAGCTGGAGTTCACATGCTAAGAGAAATCTGAGGTCAGAAAACACAAAGAAAAGGCAGGTTCTATTGAAAAGAAAAAGAATAGAAAAACTAGGTCGACTTCCTACTGTCTGGTATAATAACACTGAAAATTTTGAGTGCCGGGCACCTTCACATCCATGGGCTTATTTCATCCCCACAGCAGAGCAGTTCTATTCTTACTGGGGCTTCACAGAGGAGGAAACAGGCTTGCAGAGACAGCCTGCTTGCCTCAGTCCCCGGGCCCTGAATGGCAGAACGAGGACACGCAGCTGGGGTCTGTCTCTAAGGCTCTTAACCTCTCTGTTCTTCACGCCTGGGTCCCAGTGGTCAGGAAGGAGCCGGCAGGCGTGGGTGAGCAGTCTCCCACGGGGGGCTATGGCTCCCTGGTCTGTACAGGGGGAGTGGATCTGGGTTCCTGACTGCTCCTGCACATTCATGGGACATTCTAATCACCCCGTGGCCACTCGGTGGAGAGATTTTCCACTGTGATCATTCTGACTTCCCCAAACTCGGTAGCTGGCTCTTCTCAATGGACTGGAGTTTCAGCAAAGAGCTATAGAATTGTATCCTTTTGTTTTCAATATGAAATGATCCTAGACAAGTTTGGTGAAAAAAAAAAAATGAGACCAAGGAAGGGTCAAGGGGCCAGAACTCTGGCCCTGGGTTAGAGCTGCGATCTTTGGATTTGTTCCTTCGGTTATACAACAAGTCATGATTATACTTGCCCTAGGAAGGCTGAATGGGTATAAGATTGTTGAGGCTCAAGTGGACAGGGGGAGAGAATATTATCCTACACTAGAGCTTTGGTACTCAAACTTGGCATGTGTTAGGATCATCTGGACACCTGGGTGTCTCAGTTGATTAAGCATCTGTCTTTGGCTCAGGTCACCATCACAGGGTCCTGGGATCAAGCCCTGCATCGGGCTCCTCCCCGCTGCTTATGTTCTCTCTCTCCTCTCTCTCTCCAATAAATAAATAAAATCTTAAAAAAAAATTATCTGGAGGATTTGTCCCCATCCCCATATGTCTGGGGTGGGGCCTGAGCATTGCATTTCTAGAGCGCTCCCAGATGGTGTTGATGCTACTGGCCCGGGAACCAGAGTTTGGAAACCACTCTTCAAAAGCAATGCTGTCTGATTGAACTTTCTGAAATGATGGGGCGTCCAAGCTCTGCACTGTTTCATACAGTAGCCACTAGTTACATGTGGCTGTGGAGCCCTTGACATGTGGCTGTTATGATGGAGGACCTGAATTTTAGATTTTTTAAAATATAATTTTAATTAATTTAAATTTAGATAGCTACATGTGGCTGGTGGCCACCATGTTGGATAATGCAGTTCTAGAGCTCATATGGTTACAGACGATGGAACCAGGTCTCTGAGAGGCCCCTCCTCTCCCTTGGAGTCTCATGGCAGCTCTGTGGCTGGAAGCATGGCTAGCTTTCTCGAGCAGGTCCTCTGATATGGGAACATTTGAGTTCTTTGTGCACTTCCTTGTTGCTGGCTGAAAGGAGTCGGCGAGAAGGACACAAGTACATGGAATTCTTGGTCATGACTGAAACAAAAGACACACAGACAGCAGTAATCCACACACAAAGCTTGTGCTGGAGGGCCCAGTGTTCGCTGGCACATCCCCTCCTCCCTCTCACGGTTCCCTCCAGCCCTGCCGGGGACTTCTCAGTCTCTCCCCATTATTCTTTCTTTTAAGGCCCCCTCTGATACTCATTTTAGACAATTTCTTTCACCTGTAGAATAAAGGCTGAGTGAAAGGAGAGGAACCTTCTCAAAATTGTCAGGGAGCCATCACACTAATGCTTAGAATGATCAAATCTTTGGGATTAGGAAAGTTTATCTACCCCTGTCCTTGGCTTCCTTGGTCAAAGAGCTTTCTTCCTATTCCTAGAGAGAGACTCTGTCTCTCTACCTGCTTGCTCAGAGCCACGGTACCTAGAATCATGACATTCCTGAGCTAGAAGAAATGCTATGATTCAAACACGGAGAGTCTTGAAAGAGTGGGGGTTGATTTCCCCTAAAGAAACAGGTTTTTGAGGCTCTTGCATAGAAATGGGAGGAGTGGGGAGCAAAGCAGGTTCTCTTACCCTGGGTTCTGTCTCACAGCTGGTGCATACGCTCCTCTAAGGCAAGTTCTGGGTCCTTTGCGTGTGGGATCCGTATGCAGAGCTGAGGACATTCCAAATGCTTACTACATCTCCACGCTTGAGTCACTGAGAGCATTTCAAACTTCACAGGTTCCAAACTGAACCCGGGCTTTTCCTCCCCAAAATGTGACCCTCCTTGAGACTTCACCATTTGGGGCATATTCCACTTAATTGTAATCATTTTCCTGTATCCCATCCAAGTTCTGCAGACCTTATTCCAAAACACAGTAAGTCTGTCTGCTCCACCCTGGGCCAAACCCACATCTCTCACTTGCATTAATGTTCTAGATCCCCAAGCAGCCTCTCTGTGATCCGTTCTCCAAGAGTCACGACAGTGATATTTCTGAAGGTCATATCACCTCACTCCCTTGCTTAAAGACTTCCACTGTCTTTCCACTGCTCTTGGAGCAAAATCCAAACTCCTCTGTCATATGGCCCCAAAACCCCACAGGAGCCAGCCCTGCCGTTCGTTCTCTCTGATTTCAACCTGTATCATCTTCTCCCTCGAACACGCTAGTCTCGTTCCCACCTAGGGCTTCTGCATCCACTGTCCTTCCTTCCTGGGATGCTCTTGCCCTAGAACTTTACATGGCTGGCTCCTTCTCATCATCGGATCTCATTCCAAATGTCACCTCCTGGAGAGGCTTTCCCTGACCTCTCCAGATAGAGTAGCCCACCCCTTCATCCTTCATTCTCATTTCATCATTTTTTAGTTTCTTGGCAACATGATTTATTTATTTTATTCTCATTTATTGCCTGTCTTGCCTTATTGGCAGGGGGCTAATAGGCAAGAAGGAGAGAGTTCTGATCCCTTGCACCTAGCATCAGACTTAACGTATCATGGCGCTCCAAAAATATTTTTTGAATTAAATAGGTAAATATTTGTGAATTCCACTGAGCCAGCCTCTTGATGGGGAAGCGAATTCTATAAGATCTCTCAGTCTCGTCCTTTTGGGGCTCGGGACCATGTTGAACTCCTTCCTCCCATATGGAGCCTCGCCCTCTTACAGATCTGAACTTGAGTCCCTAGAGTTGAAGCTGTGCTTTGATTCCCTTGAAGGCCTAGGGGGGAACCCACTAAGGAACGGGGACTTCGGGTGAGACAGAAAGAACTTCCTCAGGACAGGAGGTGCTAGATCCTGAGGGCAGGGGTTGAGATAGGACGGGGGAGCAAGTGAGGGGCATGGGAACCTCTTCAGCAACAGACTGTCTGTTCTGCCCTGCCTCGTAACTTACCATTTCAAACCCTGCTCAAGTCCTGCCTTACAACCCAAACTGTACTTTTCCACCCCAGACACTGAGACAGCCCAGCCTTCTCTCCTGGGAGACCTGCCAGCATGACGCTTGGGTCTCTGTGCTGCTTGCTCAGGTGGCCGGCCATCGTCAGGACCTCATCGGCCCCCCATGTCAGGGGAGCACCAGGCTGGCCAGCTTCCCTCCCAGCACCTCCTAGCAGCCTGCCATGTGCAGGAGATCATGCCTCACGGTCTGATGTTTGCAGAGAGGCTCAGAACTCTGGGAGCAGAGAGATCCAGCAAAGGGGTCGAGGGAACATGAGGCATCTGGCCTTCCTGGGCTGCTCCCCTAGGGGGTTATTAAGGGACCTCCCCCTCTTGCCCAGGCATGATTGGGCCTTGTTTCAGAGCCTGACCTTGGTCCCCAGGTCCTGCTACAATTTGATAAAGGTGTAAAAATGACACCCCCTTCGTCCTGGCCCTAGCCAGGCTTGTCCTCCCCCCTCCCCCGGGCCTCCTCTTGCCCTTCTCTCTCCCCTGCGTCTCCAGAATGATCTCAGGTCTTCCTCCAAAGCAGCTTTTCTTTAAGAGCTGCTTGGCTGTCAGACAACCTAACAAAGAGCCCCGTAAAGCCACAGGCAGCAGGCACTGCTGCTTATCAAGATGGACCACTTCCCTCCGAGTCCTGGCTGTCACTACAGCGCTGTTTTCTAAAACAGCTGTGTGCACAGAAGGAAGGGCTCCCTGGCAGGAGTCGTGCTCCCAGGGTTCAGCACCTCCACATTTTACCCCCAGTTCTCGTATCTCCTTTGTCCTTCTCCCTTCTCTGCCCTAATAGCTCAGCCCAGAGACTGTTTAAGGGATCTAGAGCTGCGAGGCTAGGAGGGGCCTATCTCCAAACCTACAAGCTGGGGAGCCAGCAGAGGCTCAAGGTCACGGAGTGCCGGTAACCAAAGGGAGACCAGAGACCTCAATCATTCTACCTCCTTGTTCTACAGAACAGGAAAGCAAGGCCCAGGGCAGTCAGGTCCATTAACTAACTAATAGCTAGTTAATGAGCAACAGAGTCTAGACTCTGGGTCCCCTGATGCCTAGGCTTGGGCTGGTCCCTTCTCTCCCTCATTCAGCTGACAAGAAGGCACTGGGGCGTGGGAGAGGCAGAGTCCCTCTTCCGGAACAGTTCCTAGTTTATGAAAGAAGATAAACCATACCACAGAAAGTGGCTTTACATTTTCTGTGACAAGAATCACAAGGATGACCCCAAGAAAGGCTATAGATGGGAGAAGGTCAAGTCTGTGGACCACCCAGGGAACCTTCGTAAACGAGGAGACTTTCTGGTTGGGTTTTTAAGAAGGGGGAGTCTACCCATGGGGAAGGAGGCTGTTCCAGACTCACGGAAGGAGCTGGAGAAGCAGAGGTCTGTTTAGAGGTAGGTAGGTACAGTTAGCTCGAAGGTAGGATGCACACTGTGTAGGTGAGAGGCAGGGAATTCCCAGGAGGTAGAAGACCGGCTCTCTCTCCTCCTGGGACTGTGGTCTGAGCCCTCCCTGCTGTGTCTGTCGTCCATCAGAACAGACAGAAAGGCGGGGCAGGAGTGCCTGCGAGAGGCATCCTGAGTTTTTCAAGCTGCTTCCCCCTCCCCCGTTCCTGATCCTGATGACCGCCGTCCCCCCCCCCCCCAACGCAAGTGAAATGGAAGAGGGATGGTGGGTATCCCTGACATATTGGCAACACACTGTACCATCTTCTTGTCAGGGCGATTTTAAGAGACTCAAAGAAGGGTCACTTAGGGGGCTTGGTTATAGGCTGTGCTCTCGCTGGGGCAAGTCCCTGGCTTTGCTCCTTTGCTTTTGGATCAGACACTTGTCATCTCTTGGAATATCAATTTCCCCAACTTCCTTGTCCTGACTGGTTAGTAATGAGGCTTCTGAATTCTTGAATACCAGTTTTTTTCCCTTCCATGCCTACCCCATCTAGAAAGAGGAAGAAACCTAGAAAAGCCAAGCATGGTGGAGGGGGGTGGGGGGGAGCTTGCATTTAGTCCCCCCGCCCCCTCCCCCCATCAGCCAGCTGCAGCAGGCCCCTGAGCTTACAGCCGGCCTGTCCTGGCACTGTACTCCCCTAAGCAGCCCTGGTCTGGGGTCACCGAGCCTCACTGACCTGTGTGTGACCATGTGAGGCCAGCTCTCTGTGGCTCAGGGCCCCTTTCTGGAGGACTGCTGGGCAGACGGGCTGCCTGCACACCCCTCCCGTTACCCTCTCTGGAATGAATCACCCTTTGACCAGGAAAGGGGTTCAGTTTTTCCTGCTCCCCAAGCAGGATGGAAGACACTGCCTTGCATCCCTCTGAACTGGAGACAGACCCTGCTTCCTAGGGGCCTCCTGTTGCCAGGGTCCTGCCTCTCTCTGCCAAAGGGAAGGGGAGAGAAGGGGGGAGACCCAGAGTGGGGCAGCTGGTCAGGGCAGGGAGAGCTTGGAGGGGCACAGGAAAGGAAGATGGAGGTCCACGGGAAAACAGCTTTCAACAGCTTTCCCCTCTCCAGTTGGAAGCAATTCAGCCGTAGGAGCCTTTTTTTCCACTGAAATGGTCACATTTTAAGGGTGAGCGCTGCCCTCTGGCCAAGAGCGCCTCTGGTGTGTAAGTGTGTGTGTGTGTGTGTGTGTGTGCGCGCCTGTGCGTGCGCGCCTTCGCCTGTGTGTGCTACTGTCGCTGTCATCACAGATGTACCCCCAGCTGTCACTCCATTGCTCCGTCTCTTTGCTCGCACACGCACGCTCTCCTCCTCTCCCCCTTCTTCCCCTCTCCTATCGTCTCCCTCTGTCCCTCCCTCTTTCCTTCTCAGTTTGTTATTGACCCAGCAGCCGGGTCCCCTTGGCAGCGGCGGCAGGCATTCCTTCTCCCCCGCGCTTTGTGCTGCGCTCCAGGTCCCTGCTCCCGGCGGACTGGGGACTCAGTGCCCACTGCGCTCCGCTTGGCAGGGCTCTCTGGATTTCTCCAGGAACCCCAGGAGGGTCTCACTGGACGGACGGTTTAGAGCTACTTGATTTAAGGAGCTTGCGGTCAGGGTGAAGAAAGGTGAGTGCTGTTCACTGGAGGGAAGGCATGAAGGGCCGGTGGGGGTGCAGGGTGGCCGGGACACGGGGAATGGGGCCCATCTTTGCTGGGTCTCCTGGCCTTGCACAGACAGCCACTGTTACCTCCTGCCTGGGAGCAGTTGCTGGGATTGGGGAAGTGCTCAGGACTGGACATCAGGGCAGCCCAAAGACACAGGGCGCAGGGCTACTCGGACCTCACAGTGTTGGGGAGGTGAGCTGGGCTTCTGCTGGGGCAGGGGAGGGGAGAAGAGAGCAGTGCCAGTGCCTGATGACAGGCCCGGGTGGCATAGAAACCAGTCCCCGCAGCACGGGGAGTGCCAGCCAAGAGCCCTGTGCCGTCTGCCTGCCCAGCTCAGCATTCACAGCCCGAGGAGCTTGGGTGCTATGGGAAAGGGGATGCTGGTGACAGAACTGGTTCAGAGCGTGGCTTGGGTCGGGGGTGGCAGGCTGGAGATCTGAGCTGTCTGAGGTATGGGAATAGACCTCGGGGGCCCAGCCTCTTTGCTGGATGCCCTCAGCGTGGAATTGCTTGCCTCCAGGCAGCTGTCCTTGGACAAGGGTGCAGAGGAACCCTTCCCTAGCTGGACATGGCCCCACACAGCTGTGGGGGAAGGTTCCCTGGTGGGGGCGTGGCTGGGAGTGGACAAGGGAGAAAAGCCTTGCAGCTCTTCCTTGGCAAAGCCAGAGGCCCTGCTCCCAGCTATCAGGGGGGCCGGGGGCAGGGGGTGGACCCCGGCTCGTGAGAACTCACTCGGGGTGTCTCCCAGCTACACGCCGGGTCCTCTACCTGTAAATGGGTTGGGAAGCCTTATGCCTCCTTGGTGGGAGTTGTGGACTCAGCCTCGGGGGAAATGGGTAGTGTACAGCCCGGCCCTGCCCGCCTGGCACTCTGACCCACTGAGGCATGGGCATTCTGAGCTGGAGTAGGAAAACTGCTCTCAGCAGCCCCAGGCCCATTTTGACAATGCAGAGAGGGTGGTCTAACCGGGGGTCCCAACCGCCCAGCTCAGTTCCAGGGGCTGCTTTGTCTTTTCTGTGAGCTAAGCTGTCTGAGTCGGCAGGGGGCAAGGGGGGGGGATGGCAAAGGTGGCACCTGGCTGTCAGGGCACATGGGGCATGGCTTTGGCATGACTCAGATTGACGCCCAGGAGCTTAGATAACTACATTGGCGGGGAGGGGGGGAGGGAGGGAGGGAAGGGAGGCTGAGCACGTGGAGGGGGCGGGGGAAGTCCAGCAGGAGGGAAACCCGAAGCAGCTTCCTGCTCTTCCCACCCCACCTCCCCACTGCTACAGTCTCCAGCATTGCCAAAAGAGGGAGCCCAGGAAAGCCAGCCTGGGGGTGGCAGGAGAAGGAGGGACGTTTCTTAAGCAACCGATCTGGTTTCTTTGGGGTTTGGCTGGAAGCTGTGTCTGGGGCCTGGATGAGCAAATCTCCTTCCTATTTCCTTGGCACCAAAGCCAAGGAGGGGCCAGGTGGAGCTGCTTTGGGCAGGATGGGTAACATGGGCTAGAGGCAGGGGAGGGCCTTTATGTAATGTTGGGATGTCTGGGGAGGAAGGAGTTGTAGCTCAGACAGGCTCTCCCTTCTTGGGGTCTCTCTCCTTCTACCTCAGATCAGGCCTCTTCTGCCCCCAGCCCAAGACCACGGCCTGAGCCCCTAGCCCGACCTCGATGAGGATGCTTAGCTGATTCACAATGGCCAGGGGCTCCAGTGAGGAATGACTGGGGGCTTTTCTGTTTGGATTCCCAGAAGATCTGTTTGGGATCAGGACTATTCAACAAGGAAACCAGGAGGCAGGAAGCTTGGGGTGAGAATGGGATATGCTTTTTAAAACGAACCAGGAAGGTCAGCTGGTTCCAAGTACAGACAGAGAGATTTGAAAAAAACTGCTTCCATGCTGCCTGGGCAGTGTGTCATGAAGGTGACGGGCAGGAAGAGACTGAGCATGTTTCCTAGAAGGGCCCAGATGGCCAGACTGGAGGCAGCAGGTGGAAAGGCCACCCTGCGTGGTCCCCACCAAACAGGGCTCAGCTCAGGCCACCCTGCAGTCCAGGTCCCCCTCCCCACTCTTGGTGCCTCTCACCCTCCTGTGACCTTCACCTGTCTGCAGAGGGAAGTGGGTGCACAGGTGACCACGAAGGCCCTTTCTGCTTCTCAGTTCTGTGACTCTTGGATGCTGAGGGCGTGCAGAAGCCTTGTCCTCAACTAGAGAACCTTGACTGAAGGGAGATCCTGGTGGAGGTGAATGGAAGAGCAAGCATGATGTCCTAGAAGTCATGGACCCCTGGGCTGAGGTTCAATGGGCCTTAAGTGCTTGTGTGGTTTGGACACTGGACTTGGGATGATGGACATGAAAGAAGCATCAGGGGAAGGGTGTGGACGCCAGGCTGGCAGTGGGTGTGTTGGAGGTTTCTAGCTGAGGTCTGAGCCAGCCTCACATGGAGGACTAACCTCTGTCTGCAGGAGAAACCCAAGGCACAGGAGCAGAGAGGCCATCACCCCACACCCTCTGACCCAAGCAGTCTGTGGGTCTGGGGCTCTGGCAGGCTGCTCCTTGCCTGTCGCCCGTGGGGCTGGGTGGGGGGGGGGTGCTCCCAGTCCCCAGGGGATGCTGCTGCACCCACTCAGCACGGCAGGAGCATGCGGAGCTTTCTGCTCTGACTGCTGCCTCCTGTTCCATCACTACCCTCCACTCCTGGCTTCCCTCCTCACCTCAGCACCCATCCCTCCCCCCGAAGGGGTTCTAGAAAGCCCTCTCCACATCCTTTCCTAAGATCCTGGCCACCTGGGACGTTTCTGCACTGCACTGATGAGCTTACTGGAAGAAGGGGCCCTGGAGGGGGGACTGGGCTGGGGTCTCGTCCAGTTCAGCTCAGCTGGCTTCTTCACCAGCAGGAGGGGCATCGGAGCACCTGCCGCCAGGTCCCCTGAGTCTGGGGGTGAGGACTTGCATAAACCGTGAAGAGCTCTACAAATAGAAGATTGCCTCTCCCGTGTCTGCCTTTCCTTCCTACACCTGGAACCCCTGCCTGTGAGCAGATCAGGAGCAGAATGGACCCGTTCTGCTCAAAGCTACTAACTCAGCTGTAGCTCTGTCCCCAGGCTGCTTGAGCACAAAGCTGTATTCATTCTTCCCCGCTCAACCTGACACAAGTTACTTCATTTCCTTTGCCTCAGTTTTCCCCAACTGCAAAAACTCAGAGTGTTGTTCTGAGAACTAGGAACACTATAAACAGGTGTTTGTGGCTATAGTAGCCGCTTCTCCTCACACAGGGGCTTTCTGAAGGAGGTTAATGTCAGTATCCTCCGCCCACGCCCCCCTCCCCTTGCCCAGGTCACGGTCATTCCCTAGATGGGGTCTGGGGGGACGGAACTGCACGGCCTCCCGGGAGGTGCCAGGGCCTGTCAGGAGAGAAGCCATCTGTCTTGTGCTTCTCAAACTTGAGAAGTATGGGATCTTGTTAAAATTCAAATTCTAGTTGGGTGGGCCTGGGGCGGGGCCTGACAGTCGCATCTAAGAAATTCCTAAGAAAGGCCCACGGACCATACTGAGTAGCAGAGGATTCTCTGGCGTTCTCCCTTTGATTGCTTGTAGTTCCTCGGCCCCACCATGTCCAGGTTCTCTCAGCAAAGCCCAGCGAAGGAGGCCCAGTGCCCCGCTGGGGCCCGGCCCTTCTCTCGGGTGTCTCTGTCCCTGGGGCTGAGACAATGAGCGTGTGAGGAACAGGAGCAAGTCCAGCATCCGCGAGGCTGTGGGACTTGGAGATCTTTCTGGCAGGGCCTCCCTGCTCTTTTCTGTCCCCCATTCCCCATCCTGGGTGCAGGGACTTCCCTCTCAGACAGTGTAAATTTATTCCAGCAGCCGGGCAGTGCCCGCTGCCGCAGATGCTCTCCTAATGTAGGTCACCCCCTTTCCTAATGAAGCTGGAGACTTCTGGGGGTGGGAAGGGGTCCTTGGGTTGGAGGTGTGCTTGTGGGCAAAGGGCCAAGGAGGCAGGAAGCGCTGGGTTCTAGCCCCGTATCTTCCTAAAGGTCACTTCCATGGTGCCCAAGGAGGCAGGGCCAGCTCGGTGGGGAGCACAGGTACTGCTGCCCCAACCCCCGCCCCTGGACCTGGGGGACTTTGTTTTCATCACATTTCTCTAGAGATGCTGGGGTCAATGGTGTCCGGTCACCTCGGAAGATGACGCCTAGGGGTCTGCCTTGCTGCTTGCTGCTCAGCCCCTGGGCTATTGGGATGACGCTGAGGTCCGGGATGTGTGGGTGGGCTGGAAAATGAGAAGCTGCTTGAAAAAGAGGGGAACAGGCTCAGGTGGAAACAGGGCCTGGGCTTGGGCAAGAGCAATTCTCGGTCCCCTGTGTCCTTGCAAGAAGCTGGAAAGGGCGGGAGCAGAAGCCTGGATTGGGTCTTCAGCAGCCCTCTGGGTCTGAGTATAGAGAATGTTCTGGAGTGGGGGCTACCTTGTGGGGTTTTTGTTTAGACCTTACTTCTGGGTTGGAAGTGTCCCCGCACATCTGTCTGCTGGGGGCTCTTGCTGATTGAGTGTTGGCATCTGAGGGGGAACGCTGGAGGGCTGCCAGTGGGCATGCGTGTATGCATGCGTGTGTATGTGTGTGTGTATGTGCGCGTGAGCACGTGCCTAACTGCACAGCTCTCTGTGGGTGTGTGTCTGCACAATGTGCTGTGTTGGGTGCTTCAAGCACGTGTCTGGGAGCCTCTGTGCACCCTGCTTGGTACACACATGAGCGTCCCCCCATAACGGCCATTCCCGGGTGATGGTCACCAGGGAGCGGATGAGCAGCCAGACTCAGACCTGTTCTGATCTAGCATGTGACCTTGGGCAAATTGGTCATCATCTCCATGCCTTGGATGGCCACTAACCTGCCTGATACTGTGTGGGTGCCATGAGCTCTGGCTGTGAGGGTTCTTATGGGAGTTGGAGGCTCTTCCAAGGGTCAGGGCCTGAGGGACACATAGAGGGTGGACACTGCTGTCCGGATGGAAGTCCAGGAAGGCTGTGTGTGCGAGCGTGCCCAACCACAAGCATCCTGTGATGGGCCATCTGCTCAGGAATAGGGAAGGAGTCCCATGTGTGAGGCTGGTGGGACTAGGAAGGAGGTGTTACTTAGAACTCATGCAAGCTTCGGTCCCCCTCCCCGCGGAGGAGGGGAGCTGGGGCTTCCTCACAGCTATCATGGGCTCATGTCCAGGCTGGGCACGTTCTCCTGAATTATCTTCTAAGGTAATGTGTACTAAATATAGTAGATGTTAACTCTCCTCCCTTAATTAAATTGATCTGCACAGAGATTCCGCCCATGAAGTCTTACTGTCATCACTTTCAGAGAGAAGATAACTGAGGCTCAGAGAGTTTACTCGGTTTGCTAAGGCTGCCCAGCTAGGGAGCGGCAGGACCCGAAGGGAACGGGAGGCCTGTGGGCCAGGGCTGGCGAGAGCTGCTGGGGAAGACACTTGAAGCCTCTCCTTCATGTCTCAGCCCAGGGCCCAGGACCCATCCAAGAGGCGGTGCGGGGCGCCGGGCTGCTCCCCACACCCCACATTGGGGCCCAGTTGTTGTGACAGACTCTGCCAGCCCTTAGGAGGCCTGCACGACCTGGAGCCCCCTATCCCCCAGTGGAAGAGGGGGAAAGAGACCAACCAAGACCCCCTCCCCGCCCCAGGCTCCCCTTGCTGGGAGCAAAGTTGAGGGTCCCATGGGGGTTGCTGTGTTTTAAGTGAGGTTTGGAGGTGGCTTGATTCGAGAGTGGGGGCTGGGGAGGCACCAAGAGACACCAGGAATGGCAGCAGGCCCCAAAATGCCCGAGGGAAACCTGCTTCACCGGATGCAAGATGTCAGAGCTGACTTAGCTTCCCAGCAGTCCCTCTACCTCCTCAGCTGCCTGCTTAACTCTGCCCCTGGCTCCTCCAGATTGTGGGGGGGAGAGTGTGGTGATGGGGTGGGGGTGCGTGTGAGAGCGGAGGCTATGACCGGGATCACGGAGGGATGAGCAGGTCACCAGAGGAGCCAACCAGGAGCAGTGGGCTGACGGGATGCTGGCCCTTTGGGAACAGGAGGGGCTGGGCAGGGGGCAGAGCCTTCCCTTCCTGCACCTGTCCCCTTCCCCACCGTGTCCCGCTTGCTGCAATGGTACCACCGTCCCCCTTTCCCATCCCTCCGATGGGGCTGGGAGAGCTGAGGCTCTGGCCTCTGTCTGAGGGCCTAAGCCATACCTAGAAGGAAATGGGACCACGGGAGGGCCCATGCCCCTCTTACTAGTCTTTGGGTTGGCACAGGGCCGGTCCTGAGACCCTAGACAGGGTGACTACCCCTCTTTTGTCATCTGCAAGAGAAACCTGCTTCCTTGCCTTCCTGGGCCCCCTCCCAGCCCTCCTTCTGCTCCAAAAGCTCATCCTCTCCTTCCTGTCCCTGTCTCCTGCATGAACAGCTGCTGCAGCATGAACTCCCTGAGCTGATGAGTCTTATTATAGACCAGCGGGCGGAAGACAGAGCACCGCACCTCACCTCTCAGGCGAAGGTGGAGGGGAAGCAGGAGGCCAGCCCGGTGGCGGGAGCAGGGCCTGGGCCTCACGCCTGACACAGCAGCTGACTCTGCCTCTTTGGGGGCCATGGTAAGAGCGGCGCGGGGACCGAGAACATGGTTACCGTGGCCTCACTCTGCTTACCTGGTAGATATGTCCCTCACTGTCCCACCTGTGACTTGGGGGGAAACTCACAAAGGAGTCCCTATCACCCTGCAGAGTATTTTAGAGATAGCACACCAGAGAGGCCTCAAGAGAGGCCGGGGAGGGGACACCGGAGAGGCTACCGCTGGGGACCTCCGCATCGCACAGGCAGAACTCAGCAGCATGCCACAGCCCGGAGCCTGCCCTCTTTGCCACCCCAGTCACCCAGGGAGGGGGGCGGTTTCCTGGCTTCTCTGCCCCTCATTCTCCTCCTTCCCCCACTCAGGGAATCATAGCTGAGTAGAACGGGAGCGGGAATGACAAGGAGTGTAAAGAGACACCAAGCCCTCTCCTAACCCCTGGGCTGGAACGGGGCCTCAAGTGCTGTTCAGCTCTCTCTCTCTCTCCCTCTCTCTCTCTCAGGACTGACAGGTAGCACGCACTGAGGGGCTCTTCTCTCCCCGGAGGTACAGAGCCGTAAGAGCTGTGGTGTTCACCATGCTGGCCCAGGGCACTGGCCCCGAGCAGAGGACCAGGCCTGCCCTGCCATGGAGGCAGATCTCTTGTGAGTACAGTGGGGCAGGGGTGGGGGGGAGGGGGCAGCTTGGCATGCAGTGATGCCCGCCAGGCTGCAGGAAGCTCTGATCTTTCTGGGATGCCCAAGGCCTGAGAAGCCAGGGGTTGCCCTCTACAGTCTAGCCCATGGTACTGGCATCTGTGGCAGCCCAAGAAAGAGTTGCCGTTGAGAGCTTCGGTGGTTAAGTCAGGAGCTGGAGGCCATGACGGGTGGTTCTGCAGCTCTAGGTGGGGCCACTCCTGCGCCCAGGAAGTCCACCCCCACCCCCAGCAGTCTGGCTTGTGGGAGTCCTGCTGCTCTAATGGCGAGTCTCCCTCTTGTCTTCCATTGACTGGGTGAACCTAGAGGCTTCTGTCTCAGTCTTCCTAGCTCTGAAATGGAGAGAGCTCTTGGATTGTGGTGTTAGAAGGGCCATAGGGGTTGGGTCCCAGCCTTCCTTCTGTATATGGGGAAAATGGGATCTCCATTTCCCATAAGAAAGACTTGTAAGTTGTTGGGCTGAAAGAAGCTTGAGAATTCTCATCAGGAGAGGCAAAGTGTCCAGGTCAGTGAGGACTGGCCTGCCCAAGGCTACATGGTAAGAGGTAAGAAATGGTCCCGAGGGACATTTTTCTGCCTGACTTCTCCCTTCGCTCACTTGGCTCGGTGATACCGTGGCAGGACTAGAGCAGCCTGAATTATTCACCACGTGAGAGCGGCTGATCCCTGAGCCACTCAGATCCTGTTTCAACCTCATTCTAGAATCACTCAACACCTCGCAATACAGGATTATGTTTTCTTGTCACCAGAGCTTTTATGTCACCCTGAATTCCTCAGGGGTGGGGGGGATAATGGCTTCTGGTTATGACCGTTCTGTGAGGGAAGGTGGATGGATTGAATTATTTTCTGGAGAAAGTGAAGTCTGAAGAATGTTGATTTTCAGATGGCAGAGTGGGGCAGGCTGACCTGGCAACAGAAGCGATCAGAGGGGTAAGAAGGTGAGAGGTAGCAGCAGGCCACCCCACGTGGCCAGGAAGGGTCACTGGTCAGCTCTCATGCCCATGACTGTGCTTGTTCCTCTGGAGAATGAGGCTCAGGTGTCAGCCTTACAGTCCGCCTCTCAGCTGTCACTGACCACAAGTATGGGGAGAGATAATCCCGTACTGTTCCTTCAAGCTCTGGTCTTGGGGACATCAGACAACGAGACATTTACCGGACAGAGGCTCAAGACCATCCCATTCAGGCACTCAAGTCGGAGTGGCTGCTGGCTCTCTGATGGGATCACCTGGGCCATGAACTGGGCCTGATTCTCCATTGCTTCTCTGGCTAGGTTCTTTCCTCTGGACCTCTCTTTCTAAAAGAAAACAGCCACACTGCTGCTTGCAGTGTGCTGCTCTGCACCCCTACCCTCAACTTGGAGCTATGCTAGGCTCAGACACGCCATGCGTGAAAGAGACAGAGCACAAAAGGGCCCTCCCACCCCTGCCCTTACAACCTCCCCTGCGCTGTCAGATCTGTATGAATCCCACATTCAAGATGGAGCCAGTAATTTGCCAGACCGGGTGCTGACTTGAAGAAGTTGAACTATTTTGAGCTCACCCATTCTCTCTTCCACAGCGAGCAAACGTCTATGAGACTCAGGAAGATACTTGAGGGGAGATTCGCAGTCACTCTGAGAAAGTGCTGCTGGACAATGGAATGAGCTGCTCTGTTATAATTATTCTCTGAGGGGTCTCAGCCCTTCCCCAGGCTAGACTCTGAGCTTGCTTACTCAGAGGGGTCCTGGGCAAAACATGGGACCACAAAAGGAAAGCTGTTAATGGGTCCATCCTGCAGAAATGCTACCCCGCAGCCCTTAGGAACTGGAGCCCAACCTAAGTGCATGGTTGGTTTTAGAATGAAAATAAATATGAAACTTCTCCTAGAATCTATGATTTGCAGTCATTTGTGCCCAAGTGTTCTTCAGCATGGAAGTGGATTTGGGCGTCTTATCATTTCCACTGTGGTCTCCGGAGTGGGACCCTAGAGGGGCTGGGGCTCCTGGTCTTCATATGGGAGGATGTAGGGGACAGGGGTAGGAGCACCCCTTTGTGCTCCCCCTCTTACACGTACTGTGCGTCTTAGCCTAGGGCAGCTCCAAGTTGGGGGTGGAGGTGCAGGGGGGAGGGAAGCAGCAATGTGGCTATTTTCTTTTGGAAAGAGGATCTTTCTCTGTGACACTGGGAGAGGAACAAGGGAGCAGGTTTCTTTGACACCCTTACATCCTTTATTTGGTCAACATCTATGGTATCAGTGGGGTCCAAGCTCCCAAGGAGATCAACCAGGGGAGGCCCCGTGAGCTGGGACATCCTTGTGGAACCACACTGCTCGTCCTCTGGACTCAGGCCTGCCATTCTGCAGGACTGTACTCCACTCAAGTGGTTTCTTTGCCAGATGTGCTGCGAGGCAAGGAGCCCTGCTGACACTGTGTGATGTCCAGTAATATAGATGGGCTTCGGACTTGTTAATTATCTTTTTTTGTGGTCAGTGAGGATTTGTGCATTGATCGGGGCTCTGGCCAAAACAGATAAAGTCAAGAGGCCATTATGTTACAAATTAGAAAGGACGGTAACCCCCTGCCCATGGCTTTCTTTCCGCCTATCTGTCCCCCTCCTCTCCAGGGATCACCTGCTGGATCACGCTGTATGCTGTGGAGGCCCTCCCTGCCTGCCCCTTCTCCTGCAAGTGTGACAGCCGCAGCCTGGAGGTGGACTGTAGCGGCCTAGGCCTCACCATGGTGCCCCCAGACTTGCCTGCGGCCACCCGAACCCTCTTACTCTTGAACAATAAGCTGAGTGCCCTGCCAAGCTGGGCATTCGCCAATCTGTCCAGCCTGCAGCGGCTGGACCTATCCAACAACTTCCTGGACCAGCTGCCCCGGTCCATTTTTGGGGACCTGACGAATCTCACGGAGCTGCAGCTGCGCAACAACAGCATCAGGACCCTGGACAGGGACCTGCTGCAGCACTCGCCCCTGCTCCGCCACCTGGACCTGTCCATCAATGGGCTGGCGCAGCTGCCCCCTGGCCTTTTTGATGGACTCCCCGCTCTGCGCTCCCTGTCACTTCGCTCCAACCGTCTGCAGAACCTGGACCGCCTGACTTTTGAACCCCTCGCAAGCCTGCAGCTGCTGCAGATTGGGGACAACCCCTGGGAGTGTGATTGTAACCTGCGTGATTTCAAGCACTGGATGGAGTGGTTCTCCTACCGAGGTTAGTCCTGCCTGGGTTAAGGAATCGGGAGAATCAGCCCTGGCCCAACACTTTTCCTGGAGGCTGGGCGCTGACTCAGGGCCGAGGTCCAGGGAGAAGGGGTGGCCCTACCTCTCCACTAGCTCCGGGCTGGAAGAGTCTCAGCCTGGGCTCCAATCCATGGGCAGGGCAGAAAGGCTGGTGCTGCTTTCCCTCCCCCTTTACTGCTCGGCTTTCTTCTTTGTGTGCCCCTCCCAGCTCCTAGCCTCCTTCCTCTTCTTTTTCTTTCAGACTGACTCACTGTAACTCGATCTCACTTCTGTAGGTATTGTGAGGCAACTTAATAATTTTCCTCTGCATCCCACCAGGTATGCCTCTGGGCTTCCCTGGCATGGTAGGAGGAAGAAAAACCACCCTTGCTCCTCTGAATAATACAGCAATTTCTTAAATATCCTCATTTTCAGGAGGGTGGAATATAATTTAAATCCACAGATAAAACCAAAGTTTTGTTTTGATGATGATCTCAACGCTTTCTCCCAAGAAGTTTTATATTCATAGCTTTTAATAAGAAACCAAATGACTTTAGTTTTACTCTTTCCCTTCCCTCTTTTGGGGAAAGTTCTAGAATGAGCTATAAAATGATAAGGAGGGCAAAGAAGTGAGTGTAGTGGTTAAAAGTGCCAGATCTGGGTGTGCTTTGTGGCTCTGTCCCTTAGTAGCTGTGTGATCCTGAGAAACCTCTCTGTGGCAGTGTCCTCATCTGTAAGATGGGTCAGGTAACAGCTATCTGATAGAATCATTGTGAGGATTAAATAGTAATGCTTGTAAAGGTATCTTTTTTCTTTTAAAGATTTTATTTATTTGTCAGAGAGAAAGAGAGAGAACACAAGCAGGGGGAGCAGCAGGCAGAGGGAGAAGCAGGCTCCCTGGCAAACAAGGAACATGATCCGGGACTTGATCCCAGGTCTCTGGGATCATGACCAGAGCCAAAGGCAGACACTTAACCGAATGAGCATCCGCATGTAAAGTGTCTTGAAAAGTACTTAGCATAAAGCAAGTTGTCCATAAAACCTATTCATTTATTTGTTCGTTTGCTACTAGTAGTCATAACATAGAATGGATTTAGTAGGACAGAATTTGGTGCCCAGCACAAAGTAGATACTCCCTGAGTATTTGCTGAATGAGTGAATCAACGTGAAAAGAATACCAATCCTTTCCACCAGTCTTGCTCCTTTTGTTTCGTATCCAGCCACATTTGCACAATATTCTCCTGTGTTAGTTAATTAAACAATTTTACAGGGGCACTTGGGTGGCTCAGTCAGTTAAGCTATTGCCTTCGGCTCAGGTCATGATCCTGGGTCCTGGGATCGAGCCCTGAATCGGGGTCCCCGCTTGGTGGGAATCCTGCTTCTCCCTCTCCCTCAGCTCCTCCCCTGGCTCATTCTCTCTCTCTTTCTCTTACTCTCTCAAATAAATAAATAAAATCTTCTAAAAAATTTTTATAAACTGTAAAGTGCCATAAAATGTTAGTCACTATGATAATTTCTCCCATTCTTGTGAGTCAGGAAATAGCAATTAATACCTATATAGCCTCCAGTTTATAAATATCTTTTCATGTACATTATCTATCCTAATCCTTATAACAGTTAATTGAGCTAGCCATTCTTATTTTATGGCCACGAACACCAAGACTCACATGCAATTAAATAAATTAAATTATTGGCGAGGATTCAACCTTAGGTCTTTGAACAGGAAGGTGAGGTTGCTTCCATCTCAACACCCCACCCCTGCCTGTCTGAAGGGGGCCCTTGGACACACTGTGCTGGGTGTGAGACTTGCCACAAGTCCCCGAGGCACTCAGGGGCACAGGGAACTAGGGGCCAAGGGTCTCAGCCCCATTTGTTATCCCTAGGCAACGTCCTTGTCTTTTTACATAGTCATCAGGAACTAAATTCTTAGCACCAAAGGGCCTGGAGTGGGAATGTCTATTTTTGGAACTTTTCAACAGTATAGTTGTTTTCAACCTTGCACTTCTTTAAAAAAAAAATTCTTGGGATGTTTTCATCAGCATCCCAGGAAAAACGTATCTATTGTATGAGGAGACGGATGTACAGCAGCTGCTCGGGGAGAGGGAACTGGCAGTGAGGGGATGGCAGGAGCTATTTGGGAAGGGATCTCTTGCCGGCATCCAGATTTCACTGGAAGCTGATAGAGGGACAAACTCTGACTCTGACTTCCTAGGGGATTCTCCTGACCTACCACCTGTGCTCTGCACACACATTCTCTCCTGACCTCCCCAAGGCTCAGCCTGTGCGCCACACCCCCTCATTAGCACCAGCCCCCCTCCTTTGCCCTTAGGGGTCTCAGGGTTCCCTCCCAAGATGTCACTGTGCTCAGAGATGCTGGGGTGCTGATGGGCTATGGGAATGCTCTCAAAGAGGAAAAGACAAACATTCTCACCTGACCTTTTTTCTCCCCATGCCAAAGAAATAATCTTGGGCCACCAAAAGCCCCCGTCTAGAAGAGTGGCGGCTGTGGCAGTGGCTTTTGACTTGTCCTTCCTGTGACAGGGAGCAGTGCTGGAGGGATGAGATACAGTGGGAAACAGTGTTCCATATTTACAGATGGGCAGTGAGCAGGCAGATGGGGGGGCAAGGAGAGGAGTAGTGGACCTGCAGCCCCGGCAGCGCTCTCGGCTCTCTCTTTGCATGGCTGAGTCTTCCCGAGCATCGGCCTACATTGGCGGTGCTGTACTCTTGTGGAGCAGTTGGACTCAGGGCAGAGCAGGCTGGACTGGAATGGTTGTGTGCTTCTCTAAAATGGGAATGATGGCGCTATCCATTTTCTATGCTTCTGTGCTGATGGAATGACCTGTTATGTGTACCTCACTGTTCGTGGTCCTTGGCTTCATAAATGCTGGTTGTTCTCCCTTCCTCTCCTACTCCTGTGACTCCAGGACCGACTGCATTCTTGATTAACCTTCAGGGCCTTCTGTTTTGGGGTCCTGGAGATGGGGAGAGGGAGTCCAGGTTCCGGATGCCTGGTCAGCCCCAGCTTTTTTTCTCCCCTGGTTGCAGGGGGGCGCCTGGACCAGCTGGCCTGCACCCTACCCAAGGAGCTGAGGGGGAAGGACATGCGCGCCGTCCCCATGGAGATGTTCAACTACTGCTCCCAGTTGGAGGACGAGAATAGCTCGGCTGGGCTGGGTATTCCGGGGCCGCCCTGCACCAAGGCCAGCCCTGAACCCGCTAAGCCCAAGCCGGGGGCTGAGCCCGAGCCCGAGCCCAGCACAGCCTGCCCCCAGAAGCAGCGGTATCGGCCGGTGAGCGTGAGGCGGGCCATCGGCACCGTGATCATCGCGGGGGTGGTCTGTGGCATCGTCTGCATCATGATGGTGGTGGCTGCTGCCTACGGCTGCATCTACGCCTCCCTCATGGCCAAGTACCACCGGGAGCTCAAGAAGCGGCAGCCCCTCATGGGGGACCCGGAGGGTGAGCACGAAGACCAGAAGCAGATCTCTTCTGTGGCATGAGAGCCCCGCCCCACTGGCCTAGGTAGGAAGGGCAGGGAGAGCACGTGGGGGATCTCTTCTGTAAGGGCTGCCCTTCCCTCCACCTCCACTGGTGCCCCCGGCCCTCCAGAGAGCAAGGCGCGGTGTGGGGGTCTCCATGAACTTCGAAGTCTCTGAGGAAGCTGCCCTTGTGCTCAAGGCTCCTGTTCATGCCCCTCCGGGGGCCACCAAGTCTTTGAACAGCTGGAGATCTCCCTAAGCTTCTGGCTATGGCTCTGTGTGCAAGTGCAGGCTTCTGGACTCAGGGTTCCCCTGCTGTCCTTCCTGCCCTGGGGCAATCACAGCTGGGTGCCTCTCCCCTTTGGCCCATAGGTGTGGGGAGGAGGGGAGGAGGGGGCCAAGGGGTCAATTCCTGTGACCCCCTTCTAAGCCAGGAAGATACTCTCAGCTGCCCTTCAGTGTCCAAGTTGAGTCCAGCTTTCAGCCGCTAGCTCTAATGTATGATCACACCAACCCTGGCATCTGGACCCAGCACTTAGAAACTCAGTTATGACACACTCCCTTGGCTGCAGCCATCGTGTCCCTCTGTCTGCTACAGGCCACACCAGCCCCACTGTTCCCAGCCTCACTCATGCCCTCCCACACACACCCGGTGTCACCAGTGCAATTACACCGACTGGAAATCTCTCTCTTTCTCTGTCTGTCCGTCTCTCTCTGTCTCACACACACACAGAATCACACGGAGATAGAGGTCATGAGAACTTAGGGGGCGGTGACCTGTTTCCCCCTTGTGTCTCTGGCCGTCAGGCCACAGAACATTTCACTTGCTTACTGCAACCTTCTCGAGTCAACAGGGGGGAGAAGCCCACACCAACAACACAAGGATTCCTTTGAGAGTCTCTGAAGTGGGCCAGAGTGGTGCTGCTGGCTGAGCCTTCCTGTCACCATGGTAACCCTCTCACACCTCTCCTGCTGGGTTTTCCAGGGACACCGGCCCAGAGGCCTTGACGCTGCAGCATGTGTGGATGGCAGCCTCCAGAGAGCCCAGGCCCATCCCACTGGGCGTTTCTTCAGCGCTGTCTAAGGACATCATCACTGCCAGGCCCCATGGGGATACCCACCAGTTCCACTCCTATAGCCTGCAGCCCAAGAACCATTGCTCTGTACCTCTCACCCCTCCATCTTCAGCAGCTCCGGGCCTGGGACCTTGGGTGGGGACTGGGTCACGACTGGTGGCATCTTGGGAATGCAGATAGCCTTCGCATAAGCTTGCTGCCGGGGCGGACCCCCAGCAGGCCCCAGGGGCAGGGAGAGGGCTGCAGGTTCTGCCCAGAGGCTGCAGGGGTGGGGTTCCTTCCCCAGGGTTTTGTGTGATCAGTCTGGCTTCCTGGAGTCTTTAATTGCACCTGGACTGGGCTCCAAACCAGAGCATGGGCCGAGGTCCTGCTTGTTACCTGCAACCTACACCGAAGGGGCGGCAGGGGAGGAGACTGTGCTGCTGTGCGGGGCTTTGGGGGGCACGAGTCCCCTTGTGGTGTAGGTTGGCCGTCTCCCTGTGAGTCTGATCACAGGTGAGTACTAGGTCTCCCCCTGCTGGACACCCGTTTTCCGACGGCTTACGGAGAGTGGGGAGGCATCCGGCTGGATTCAGGCTCTAAGAGGGGGTCTTGCTGGTGGCCCCAGGAGCGGTCTCCAGAACATGGAGGCCAAGAGTCTGAGGAGGGACAGGGCAGGACAGGGCAGGCCCACCTCGCCTTGCACCCCACCCCCATCCTTTCATCTTACAGAGGATCGTGGTAGGTGCGGGGGTCTGGGGGAGGGGCAGGGAACGCCTTTGAACATGGTGGGGGCGGAGCTCAGTGCAAGTGGCCTCCCCTGGGCTGGGGGCATAGTCTTCCTTCTTTTGGCTTTCCGGCTGACACCAGATCTAGGAATTTTCTAAAGGAAAAGGAGGGGAGGGGTGGGTATTGTCAATGGTGGTATCTTCAGCCTGAGACAGAAGATTTTTAAAGGCAAAATTATATTTCTGGTTCGTTGTTTCAGAAGAACAATAAAGACTGTATTTTCCTATGTACCTCCTGGTTTCCTTGGGTGGGGAGGGCATGCGGGCGCTGGGAGAGGGTCTTCCTGCCCCCTTGTCTCCCCAGGCAGCGGCAAGAAGCGCTGCAGGACCTCACCCTAATGTCCAGAGCTCCATAAGAAAGATGGGAAACTCCTGCCTGAGGCCTCGCCTGGGGGCAGCACCAGGGGAGGTGTCCATGCGGAGCTCTGGATCAGAACACGGTCTGTAGCTGAGTGAGGCAGGTGGCCCGTGGGCTGGCCTGGCGCTCTGAATTCGTTAGCCTCAGGCTGCTTTCACCGTGCAGCACTGGGGAGTGAAGGAGGGCTGGGGATCTGTCACTGCTCTGGCTTGGGCCAATCTACCCTGGCCATCGACAGACAAGCCGCTGTGGTAGGAAGGCGTGCATTTGCCCAGAGGACCCGCTGTGTAAGGGGAGGTTGGGGAAGGCTCCCTAGAAGCTGTTGATGCCGTTTCATTAGCCTTGGTGAGATTGGGGGTGTTGCTAACGTGAAGGAGAAACCCTATTTCGCTTACATTCTTCTTGCACCTTTAAGACTGGCTTTAGGGACTGGAAAATGAACTTTTGCACTGACAGGTATGATCCCTGCAGGGCTCAGCAGGTGGGGTCTCAGAATTATGAATTGGAGGGCCGGGGCTGGGGAGGCCAAGAGAGGAGATGGGCCAGAGAACAAGGTCTGGGTGAGTGGTTGTCTGCCCCAAGCCGGGGTGACTCGTTTCCAGGCCTGGACTGGCCTCTGGCTGACTGCGCCCGGGCTCTATGGTTCATTAGCTTTCAGAGACCAAGAAGGAATTTTCTCCTTCCTAGGCACTTTCCTCTGGATGACATCCCAGTGAAGCAGGAGCAAGCCTTAGGGAGAAGTGAACCCTCCACATCCCTTTCCTGGAGTTCTGCTGGACTCCTAGCACAGCTGGGCTGCTTTGCTTTTCAGAGGCAGTGAGAAACTGTGGGGTGCCGCCCTAACAGGCATAGCAGACCTAAAAGTCTTCCCCAGGCCCCACTGCAGAAGCAGGGGCCAGGGTCCCTCAGCAGCCTGGCTGGGTAAGGCATAGGTGTGTTGTACACATCACTGTTCTGAGTGTGGGTGTCCAGGTCCAATCGCACGGAGGCAGACCTGAGGAGAGGAGCGCTCGTGGACCCCCAGAAAGCAGGCTCTGCACTGAAGGGCTCGGGACAGGGGCACAAGTGTATCGCACGCCATATACTAGAGGAACACACTTGCAGGTTATGGTGCCACCATCATTATGCTGGGCAGTACTCCCCAACTAGGTCTGCAGGGTATGGGAAATTGAAAATGGATCCTGGTCAAGAAGTTAGAGTCCTAGAAATTCTGCATAAACTGTTGGTAAATCACCTGCTTAGAGCTTAAAAGGACCCCTCCCTATTCAGCTGCCCTTCTGGAGGAACCCGTAGCATGACACACACATCTGGCATGTAGCTGGCCCCTATAGCTGGGCCGAGCGCCCTTCTCCTGCCTTCTCCCCTTGCTCAGTGCACACCCTCACCCCTGCAGCTCGCTTTTCAGCTGCCAGTGCTCACCCCGTCCAGGAGCCCCTTATGCACACAGTGCCACCGGCTTCCAAGGGATGAAACTGCCAGGACAGCACACCGGCCACCTCTCTTGCTCTGAGATACAGGCCCGTCTGGCTCCAGTATCAAGGAGGTTGAGCCATAGTCCACGGAGGGGAAATTACAAAAGGAGACACCCCCGCCCCCCCTTTTACACACACAGAAGCTGAAGCATAAGGTCTCTAGTACCTCACTCTTTTCCTATCGTATCCACACACCCCAGAGCCTCAGAGCCATTGTCTGCAGTGAGTTAAACCAGAGGCACCAGGACACGGTTTCTATGGCAACCCCTGGAGGCTCTAATTCAGCTCTGAGTTAAAAATGATATCAAATAATTGGAGAGTGCCGGAGAGCGCAGCCAGTGCCTGACCCCGCGTCCCCTCTGGTTCCTAGACTCTCAGGTATGCGAGGTGCGGGAGAGGGAGGGGTTGCTGTGGAGGGGTCCACAGCACGGAGGGAGCAGGACAGGGACACTCGGATGGGACCAGCGAACATGCTCGAGGGAGACAAGTTTGGGTCCAGTTTTGGCCTAGCAATGAGTCTGGAGTTAGCCCACTGTGGCCTAAGTTGAAAAAAGCAGTGAGATGGCACAAGTCCCTCCTGAATGCTGGAGCAGTGCCTCCTGGAGGCGCCCGTGGGGCAGGTGTTTTCTCTGGTGGAAAGTCAGGGTTGGAGGATCTCGGCTGGACTCCTTTGCCCTGAACCCAGCCTGAGGGGGACAAGGCTCACCCCCGCCCCCCAGCTGGAGAGTCCTTCCATGCAGCTCGGGGCCCCCAGGGAAGCAGGACGGACCCGTGACGGCCGATGAGTGACTGCCTACTGAACCGCACAGCTTTGCAGAACCCTGCTGGGGCTGAGACACGGGGACTGAAGCCCGGCTAAGGAGGACTTCACGAGGCAGGCCTGACTGCACTCCGGCGAGGAGGCCTGGGCTCAAAGAACTCTTTCAGGCACTGAGAAACCACTGAGTCTGGGCAGCTTGGGAGGGTCACTGGGCGCTCTCATCACATTTGAGGCCAATGGCAACACGGGGTAGGAAGCTGGATCTTAAAGAAAGGCCACCTGAGCTCAAATTCTAGCTTCATTCATTATTAGCTATGTGACTTTGGGCAAAGAATTTTTGTCTCGGTTTCCTTATCTGTAAAACGGAGCCCAAAGTACCCATTTCGCCCTGAGGGCTGGATGAGGTGAGCACAGGATGTGGTCTCTGTGGTGCCCGGCACACACTGAACACATGTCCCCGGCTCATCCTTACGGTCTGAGTCACGGGCTGGCTCTGTGCGCAGTGGCGTTCTATACCTGGGGTGACGGGAGAGGGAAGCGGAGGTCCGGGTTGTAGTCTCTGTCCCGGGTGACCTGGAGCAAATCTCTTAAGCTGTCTGAACTTCATCTGACTGACTTCATAAATTCTTTTGGATCTCAGGACTTACGGTTTTATAAACGACATGGCTTGGGAAGGCTCCTTTCTCCCGCAGTCACACCATTCGGCTGGGAAAACCTCCGGCTGGAGGGCTGTGGCCCTTGCCAGCCACAGGCAGGGTCCTCCTGCTGTTTCTGTGTGCCTTATTCCTGACCTTGACTCACAATGCCCCTGACCGCCGTGGCACAGAGGGCAGCTCCTACCTGCAGCGATGGCTGTCTTCTTGTCCACAGTCACGGCCACAGCTGTGCTGGCTGTCACTACCATGGGCTGGCCTGGACTTTCTGGGGAAACAAAAAATTGCCAAGTCACTTTCTCAGTGCCCGGGGAAGAGCCAGGGGTTGGTTAGTGGGTGGGGAAGCTGAGAGCACACTGTGAATCCCAGGAGAGGGCATTTCTTGAATAAGTTGGGGGGGCGTGTTGGCGACACCCCTGCTGCGGTGGATCTGCAACTGTCCCCCACTGGTCTTTGCGGATCGCCCCTGCATGTCACGTACTGCCGCCTCCCCATGCAGATCTGAATCTGCCAGATAAATACATCAGGGCCCCCAGAGGCCTGGACAATGCAGCGTGTTCATGTCACTTGAATACTGTGGGTTCGCACTGTCTTGGGGCAGCAACTGTCTGCCTCCCTTGAGCTCAGGGACCCTGCTGTGACCCGTCCTCTCTGCTCATGTTCCATCCAGAAGACTTGTGTTGGGTCAAATGATTCTTCCTAGCAGGATAGGCTGCATTCCAGGACTCGTGGTGGCTGATCCTGGGCTGTCCTTCATCAGTCACATGAGTCAGGGTGACACTGACAGTCCCTCTGGAGGCCTGGGGCCAGGGCTGCGCAGACACAGAAGGCTGGCAGGGCACTCTGTACTTCCTGGTCGCTGGGGGCCGGCCTGCCACCACCACCCTGTTCTCCAGCCATGCCTTTCACTGGTGTTACAGAGGGTGACTGCACTTCTGGGACACTGCCAGCCTCTTCAAGGGCAAGGGGCTTGCTTTGAGCTGCTCTGCACCCCCTCTTTTAGGAGAATCAGGCCACCATAGGGACAGAATTTAGGTGGCTGTGTTGGCGCGACATGAAAACAGAGATTTCTGGCTCAGCGGTGGTCTGGGCTAGTGTGTGACCTTGGGCTTTTTAATCTTTATCAGTCCAGGGACATGGCTTCACTTTTCAAAGCATTCTTTTGTTGTTCTTAAGATTTTATTTTTAATTTATTTATTTGCGTGGGGGTGGGGGCACACGTGGGAAGGGAGGGGCAGAGGGAGAAAGAAGCTCCCTGCTGAGTCCCAACGCAGGACTCCATCCCAGGACCCTGGGATCATGACCTGAGCCAAAGGCAGAGGCTTAACCCACTGAGCCCCCCAGGCGCCCCTTTTCAAAGCATTCTTGTCTACAGGCCAAGTTCCATAACAAAAATTCCCAACAAAGGGGCAAAATTTTTATCAAGTACTGTCTTGTGGGAAGGTCTTTATATCAAATGTTGCTTGAAACAAATAGGTCATGAGAAGCTTATGTGGAGATCGTCTGTTGTCATGGAACTTAAATTATGCTTTCTCGTATCTATTTTGCTAAGATCGTTCGTCATACCTTGCTATAATCCAATATCTCACAGAAATCCATAATTACTCTGATTCTAGAAATTTACAATATGGAGTATTATCCTTGATTCTAGGAATCTGCATGATAAAGCTTCAATAAACACAGAAGTCAGCTTCCTCCCCTTGCTTCTAGAAATGTCTGGAAGCAGGAGGGACAGGCCTGAGGCACCTGGGCTCCGTGCTGGCAGATTTCTCAGGCGCTGGTTGCAAAAGACAGTTCCATGTGGGCAGGACTCAGCCCACCAGGCCCCAGGCAAAAGGCAACAGAGTCAGCCTGGAGAGGCGGAGGGAAGCCTCCATTCACCCCGGAGGCGGCTCCTCTGCCTCTTCGGGGTGCCCGCCCCCCCATTAAAATGAAGCTGTTGTTTCCTTCCTTGGGGGAGAAGGGGAGTGTGCAGAGGTGCCCACGTGTCTTCAGGCACAGGCAGGAGCTAAAGCAGCAGGCGAGGGTGTGAAAAGAGAGCAAGCGCCTGCCTCCCTACTCGACCGTCCCCCCTTTTGGGTTGCCAGCTTCCCTCTCTTCTCCTTGCGGCTTAGTTCCCCACCCACCGCCCTCCTACCTCACCGCCACAAAAAGCAACCCCGGCAGCCTTCAGGCATGGGTCCAGTGACAATGCAGGTAGGAGGGAGCCCTCATCATGGGCTGGGGGCAGGGGACGGGGCTACACCCCAGAGAACCTCCCCAGGACCCTGTAGGTGGGAGCCCTCCTGGGGGAGCCCTTGATGCCACTCTAGAAGGTGACATGAAGAAAGAGCTGTCACTTTCTGGCTCTGGGGGACTATGTGGTGAGGAGCCCATCACCTTGGCTTTGGAAGCCTTCTTTGTGGGCTTTCACTGGGACAAACAGCATTCACTTCCTCTTCCCCTTCCTGCCTCACACTTAGGGCAGGAAAAGAGCCTGGGCTTTGGTGGGCAGAACTTGGGTTTGGCCTGGCTCTGTGGTCCCATGCTATGTGTTCCTGGGCAAGCCAGAGAAGCTCTCCGAGCCTCGGACTTTTCCTGTGTAAGAAGAGAAATAATAACAACACTTACAGGGTTGTGGAGATTATATGAGTTGTAGGCTCTGGAATGTTTTGTAAAGCATATTAGCGATGCATTTGGTGGGGGGAACAGGCGTAGGATGGAGATGTGGGCTTAGGTACAAGGTGAAGAAGGCATCGAGAAGGCACAGAGGGGGACCTTTCCTTGCTGCCTGCAGCCCCAGGAAAAGCCCCTGGGAGTCCGGATCTCCTCCAGCTGTCAGTTCAGGACACTTCTCCATCAGGAAGTTGGAGGATGGTTTTGGTGAAAGTGGTGGCTGGAGGGTTCGGGTGGAAGGGCATCTTGGAGGGGAAGTACACTCTCCATTCCACTAGACTCCCAGCTGGGGTTCTCCACTTCCGCTTCCCTTCCTTCTCCTCCTTCTCCCCCGCCCCCCCCACTTCTCCTCCTCCTCTCCTTCCCCTCTTTCCTCTCTTCCCCTCTCCTCCTTCTCCTCTTCCTCTCCCTCTCCTCGCCCCCCCACCCCCACTTCTGCTCACTCTGTCCTGGGCACAGATATTCCTAGGCCCTCTCGTCCCACGTCCCACGGTGCTGGGGTCGGTTGCCCCCAGTGGACGGCCTGTTATGCTGCAAACTCTTAGGCCCTGGGATGTGTCCCTCCACCTCTCTGGCCTGGAGTCTCTTCAAGTGTAAATTAAGAGGGTGAAGCTATGCATCCTCCAAGTCCCTTTCTGTTCTAAACATTTCGCAATTTTCTTGTACTCTGTTAGAGTCACTTAATTTTTCTTTACGGGGGCTGTTTTTCAGAGTGGGGGCTGGGGGTTGGAGTTGGGTGCTGGCAGCTCAGAAACCCTTCCTGGGCCTTGGACTAGTAGGGATTTGGTGGCTTGGTCCAAACTTGGCTGCCCTGCTTCCTCCCCCTTGAGCTCCCCCCCAGCCCCCCCCCCCCCCCCCGCGCCTGTGGCCTGCCAGCCAGGGGGCACCCTTTATTACTGGGAGGTGCTGAGGAGAAGATGGGGGGCTCAGTATTGCAGCTCCTGGGAGACCATAAGGGTGTGGAGACCAGGCTGCTTTTTCTGGGAAGAAGTGCGATGGGGCAGTGAACCTGGTAAGTACAGTGGTCCCCTGATGGAGTGAAGTCTGTTACTTTCATCTGGGGAGCTTTCAAAGATACTCAGATGTTTAGAAACAGAAAAATCTTAAAGATCAACTCTTCCAATATGCTCCCATTTGGAATCTGGGCTAGAATCCAGGTCTTTCTGACTTTTGGGGCAAATCTCTTTCTTTTGTGCCATGCTGGATTTTTAACTTTGGTTGCTGGCTAGGGGATAAAATGATCTGTCCTATATTCAGAGGAGAGATCAATAGTGTGGTAAAACATGAGCGAGCTTTCTCAAGGCGCTAACATGTGTCAGGAGGGAGGGCTGGGAGGGAACCCAGAGGCGTCGACATTCTGTTCCATATCTGCTTCTGTTTCCCACAAAGAGCAGCGGGAGGAGGCACGCCCTAGTCCTAGCTCGGTCCCAGAGCGCAAGGCTACGGATTACCTGCTCCCTCTGCCGATCGGAGATTGAAGACAAAGCTGCCCGCAGGCTGCTCGGCGGCCTGGCGGTACCACAGGGGGAAGCCGTCCAGAGTGAACACACTGGCCTCATCCTCAGGAGTCAGGAACTTTCTACAAAGACAAAGATTTGGTACCTCCCCACAGATCTGGGAACATGCTTGTCCCCTTCTCTTTTTTCCACACAGGGTCATCCTGGTTGGGCCAAGAAGAGAGGTTCATCTCTGCTGTAGCAGAGTTGCAGGTAGAAAATATTGGCCCCTAGACTGATTTCACCCCAGACGATGTTCCCCAGCAATTCCTGCCTTTTCCGGAATCAAATGTTGTTGCACCTGATGGCATGTTAGTAGCTAGAAGAGGTAGAGCGTCTCTATTGTGAAAGGGGACTTTTTTGGTTAAATGAAAACTCCTTTGCCTGCAGGGTTTGTTTCTTTTGGATATACCCTAATTTCTTTTTGTCTGGCTAATTGGCATGTCTGAATGGGGAAATTGCATGGTGAATTCTATCACTGCACTAATAGAAGGGCATAAATTCCCCCAAAATGGTTACTTCAAAAGTCATTGCCTCTAGGGTTTAGAATGTATGATGAGTTATCTTTTTCTTGAGCAGCTTTACCTTGCTAATTATGGTTTTGCATTCCCTGAACACACAGCAGCCAGCAGAAGGGAGTGCTGGTCCAGAAGCAGAGTGGGAGGCAGGGAGAAGCTGGTTCGTGGATTAAAAAAAGACACTGTGGATAACCCACAAGGTGGTTAATTGAAGTTTGATTTTAAGAGTGGTCCTCTTCTGTATTCCTGAAGCTACCTGCCTTGTTGCGCAGTTCCTGAGCTTGCCAGTCACGCCACGGTCTAGGTGAAGGGAGCCCTCTGGAGTTGTGTGGCCCCTGTGTGGCCATTCATGGTGGCTGCTTTTGTGACCCAGGAGGGTCTCTCTGTATTAAAATTTCTCTCTTCCATTCTTCGAAGCCTTTCAGAGGGTGCAGGGGACTGCCGAGGACGCTTTACCCGCTTCATACTGCCCGGTGTGGTTCACCCTGTCCAACTTTGGCCAGACAATGACATGGGTATGCAATTTTCTGAGTGGGGGTGGAAATTTAAGGAGAGGAGGAGGTATGAGTGAGGGGCCAGCTGGGTAGTGACTGTGGGGAGGTCAGTTCCCCATGCTGTTCAAGGCCTTTGGGTGAATCTAAAATTTACCCACCAGATTTGGTCCACTGAGTCATTTGCTGTGTCTCTAACTGGATCATGGTAAGGGTTAGAGAGGCGGAGAGCTCTCTTCTGTTCAAACCTCTGGGAGAAAGGGGATATGGGGAGAGGGAAAAGCAACTTGATTTGTTCTCCTAGAACGCCTTAGCTTTTTAGCAAGTGTGGATCTGTCAGAGTCCTGGAAGAAGCTCATAGATGGCTGGGTGTGCTTGGATTCAGTGAGAGGAGCAGGGAGTGGGTGAGAAGCAAGGACCATGGGGTGCTCCCTTGGCCATTCTCTTCCAAAGACCTGCTGACTTTTGCCTATTTGAGTCTCCTGGTTTGCGAGCGGCAGGTTGCTCTGCTCTCCCAACCCTCACCTGGCCTCCTTCTCTGGCTCATATTCTCCCTTTGCTGCAGTACTTGGTGGGGAGGACACCCGGCCAGCTGGTCTCCCAGAATCCAGGCTTTGCTGGGAGCAGGGTCTCTGAGCTTCAACACTATTGACATTTTGGGCCACACAACGGTTGTGAGCGTGTTTAACACCATCCCTGGTCTCGGCCCACTAGATGCTCATAGCAAACCCCCACCCCTGAGCTGTGACAACAAAAAATGTCTGCACACGTTGACAAATGTCCCTGGGGTGGGGTTGGGGGAAAATCACCCCCAGTTGAGAACTGCTGGCTTAGGGGATATGTAAGTTGTCAATAAAGGAGGGGACACTGCCAAATGATTTCTCTTGTCACATACAGACTGGTCCCAAGGGGGAAAACAACTTCTGGGTTTCCTCTTGTGGAAGTGATTAACCCTTCCAACATTAGTGTCCCAACCACTTTCTTGCCTGACTGGGCCACTGCCCCTCCTCTCCCGGGGACAACTCCAGGATGCATATAAGCCTGGTGGAAGGGTTACTTTTCTGACTCTCCCAATCTACAAACCACCACCTTCCACCCTCCGTGCCCTTCTGGACTCTGAGCGTCTGCCTGCCCACATGCCGCAGGAACACCCTGGAGGGATCCCTCTCCCGGGGTGCCCAGCATGACTTACTTGTCGGAGACCTTCTCGGAGCCCACAAACAAGGTGCTTCTGAGGAGGCCGGCGCGGGTGCCCAGGAAGGCCACGTCCACCACTTGCTCGGACTCACTGTGAGGCAGACAGAGTGGATGTCATTACCAGGCACTATAGCAACAGGTCTAGAAAAGGGGGCACCGGGAGGCTGGGGAAGACCTGCAGGTCTCTGCTAGTGCCTGGCCTGATCTTCCTGGGGTGGGGCTTGGGGACAGGCAGAATGGATGCTCAGAGGGTTACACACACACACAGACACACATACACTGCCATCCACTGTGAGCATCATTTTGTTATATCTGGTAGACCCGGCTCCCCTGGGCAGCACCTCCACTTGTTAATGTGTTCCCCTGGGCCTCTGCCTTTCTGCCTTTTTTTTTTTTTTTTTTTTTTTGCTCCTAATTTGTCCATGCATGTTTTAGGGGCGTTGGCTCTGAAAGACAGGAGGAATTCAGGAAAAGAGATGTTGTTTTGTGACCTCGGGAATGGGAACTTCTTATGACTGACAGAGGACACTTCATGGTTTTTAAACTGTTTTCACATGTTTACCTTATTATTAAAATGGAAAAGGAGGAGGAGCAGGCACGGTCTTCACCCACCCATGTGAACCCGGTGGACTTTATAACCTCGCCAGCAGTATTGGAGAAAGAAAATCCATTAGCTAGCTGGAGTGTAACTAATATTTCTCATGGTCCCAAAGCCATATTTCCACGATGATGGCACCAGTGTGGGAGCCATCACTTCTTCTTCTTTTTTTTTTTTTAAAGACTTTAGGTTTTTTGAGATAAAATTGACATAAAATTGTAAGATTTTTAAGTGTTCATTATGATTATTTTATATACGTGTACACTGTGAAAGGGTTCCTCCATCTAGTTAATTAACATGTCCATTATATGAGGTATTTATCTTTTTTTGGAGGTTGAGAATATTTAAGTTCTACTCACAGCTAATTTCAATTATATAATACAATGTTATCAATTACAGTCACCATCTTTTATTATACCCTCAGGTCTTCCTCCTCTTGTAGCTGAAAGGCTGTGCTGACCTGTCTTCTCCCAGCAGCCCACAGCAATCACTCTCCTCTCTTTGTTTCTATGAGTTTGACTTCTTAAAATTTTCTTCTTTTCTAGATTCTACATATAGGTGATGCCATGTTTGTCTTTCTCTGTCTGGCTTGTCTCTCTTAGCATAATGCCCTCCAGGTTCATCTAGGTTGTCACAAACAGCAGGATTTCCTGAATAATATTTCATTGCATATATATATGTAATATATTACATCCTCTATTATATATATATATATATATATATATAAAAGTTACATATTCTTTGTCCATTCCTCCATTGATGACATGTTGTTTCCATATCTTGGCTATTGTAAATCATGCTGCAATGAACACAGGTGTGTAAATATCTCTTTAAGATAATGGTTTCATTTCCTGTGGATAAATAATGAGAAGTGAGATCGTTGGACCATATGGTAGTTCTCTTTTGAACTTTTTGAGGAAGCTCCAAACTATTGTTCATAGTGGCTGCACCACCAATTCACATTCCCGCCAACAGTGCACGGGGTTCCCTTTTCTCCACATCCTCGCCAATACTTGCTGTCTCTTGTCTTTTGGGTAACATTCTAACATGTGAGGTGATGCCTCGCTGTGGTTTTGGTTTGTGTTTCCCTGATGATTACTGATGCTGAGAACTTTTTCATGCATCTGTTGGGCATTGTAGGTTTCCTCTGGAAAAATGTCTTTTCAATTCCTCTGCCCTTTTAAAAAAAATCAGATTGTTTTGTTGCCCTTGAGTTCTGTGAGGTTTTTTGTTTTTTTTTTTTTTTTAACATATTTTGGATATTAGCTTCTTATCAGATATGATTTGCAAATATTTTCTCCCATTTTGTAGGTCGCCTTTTCATTTTGTTCTTTTTCTTGCTTAATTGCTGTGGCTAGGACTTCCACTATTATGTGGAATAACAGTGGTGAGAACGGACATCCTTACTTTGTTCCTGATCTTAGAGGAAGAACTTTCAGCTTTTCATTGTTTTCACCATAGAATATGACATCAGCTGTGGGTTTGTTATGTGTGGCTTTTATTTAATTACCCTAACTTTATTAATATTCTTGCCCCTCGCCCAATTTGCTACAGGTTATTGCCCAATTTCTCACAGTACCTAGATCAGTGGTTTTAGTGAGTGTAGAAGGTAGGCAATGCCCAAAGCATTGCCAAGGGGAAGTTGTTTTTTTGTTTTTTTTTTGTTTTTTGTTTTTTGTTTTTTTAAGTCAAGGCTCAGTTGTGTGGGTATTGGGGATTCCCTACTGGGATTCTGTGAAGAAGGCTGTACCATGTGACATTCAGCTGATGGCACCTGGAGCTGGATTAAAGCACTTGATCTACAGTCTGGAAAACCACTGAGGAACGGATCTGGAAATGCAGACAGGGCCTGCCTGCCCCCCTCTGATGTTGTAGAAACAAGAATTTCTGGGGTTGGGGCCTAAGTGACTTTCTCTGAGAAGTTTCCTGATGCAATTAAAAAAAATATTTATCTGAGAGAGAGAGAGAGAGAGATTGAGAGAATGAGCGGGAGAGTCTTAAGCAAACTGCACTGAGCACAGAACCGGACGTACGACTCAATCTCACAACCCCGAGATCACCACCTGAGCCAAAACCAAGAGTTGGACACTTAACCAACTGCACCACCCAGGCACCTCTGATGCAATTCCTTATTCAAAGGAGTAGAGAATAGTCTAATGAGACTCCTGTACCCATCGGTCGGCTGTAACAATTACCAGCCCATGCCAATCTTGTTTCATCTACAGCCTCTCCCAGCCTCTCAACTAGATTATTTTGAAGCAAATCTCAGATATCATTTCATTGGTGAATATTTTAATTTCTATCATTAAAATATAAGGAATAAAAAAAATTCTTTATTCTTGCCATTATCACACCCAAACCCACCCTTCCATTCCTTAGTTGCATCAGATAATCCAGGAATCCAAAATCCTTTTTTTAGCTTATTTGAATGAGAATCTGACTAGGGTCCACAAGTTCATGTGTCTCTTTTCTTTCCTCTCTCTCTCTCTCATCTATCTAGATCTAGATGATGGAAATTTATATTTATTGAACTAGAATCCACTTGCCATACAGTTCATCCATTTAAAATGTACAATTGAATGGTTTTTAGTATATTTACAGAGTTGTGTGGCCATCCCCAGTCAATTTTAGAACGTTTTCATCATCCCCAGAAGGAACCCACTCCTATTAGCAGTCATCTTTAGTCACTTTCAGCCTTTCTCTCTCCTCTCTCTGTCTCTTCTCTTTCTCTTGCAATTTATTTGCTAAAGTAGGTCATTTGTTCCATAGTGTTTCTGCATTCTGGGTTTAGCCGATCACGATGTGGCATTAATTAGCATGCTCTCTTGTCCCCTGCATTTCTTACAAGCTAGCAGTTAGACCTTCTGGCTTGATATAGGTTTGAGTTATTATGGGCGGTGTGTTCTTGGTCATGAGGCACACACTATCTGATTGACTAGAGGTGGCCAAATAGGGATATTCCTTAATTTCTTCCTTATTTTATTTGTATCTGAAATATTCGTATAAAGATAAGCTTCTCCTCATCAATATCTGGCTATCCTGAGATGCAAACTTGTATAGGAGAGCCAGGATAAATAATTGAATCTCTGTTTGTTCACCAGTTTTTAGAATGATGAGTTGGTTTCTTAACATTTTCTGAAGATGCCTAAAAAGCTTTTTTTCCCTCCTCAGTACCATTATGAACACAGGATTTAAACACATTAAATATGTTTTAATTCATTGAAGTTGTCATTACTTTTGTTACTCTAATTGTCCCCTCTTTGACCAGTGAAAGCCACTTCAGGTTGGTTCTGGGGTCCCCCTAGCACAATGTCATGATAGTCTTTAGTAACTACTTCTGGATATGACAAGAAGCTCTTGGCTCATGTTTTACAGTTAAAGCTCATGTTTTACAGGACAGCCCCTGTCCTGAAATCAGACATTTCTCCAAGGGTTGCTGACCCATTTTAATGAGGACTTCTTAATATGCATGTTGAAAGTCCACAATCCAGCTCTGGGGTGCTCACTGAGGTTGGTCTTCTCCATGGACAGGGCCAGGATATCCTTCTTGTTCTTTCAGGGAAAACACATCACAAATTCATTGATATTTCCAATTCATATTCAGCAGCGTATCTTAATTTCTTTGATCTCAAACATTTGCATCTCTTTTTTCATTTGCCGAAAACCTTGGCTCCTAATGACATTAACATAATACTATTTGCTCTATTCATCTGTATAGTTTGAGAAAAATAGTGCCAATATTGTTTCTAGCAATGTGGTTATTGAACACCATTTAAGATTTTATTTATTTGTTGTTTATGGTTCTGTGTTTTCAAGTCCCTTGAAAGAATTTACATCGTTATTTCATGAACTTGATACACAACTCTATTTGTTTCATTTGCCTTCAAATTTTTAGAGCTTATTTAAAAAAATCTAATCTTGTTTTATAATGATATAAAGCATTTACATGGTTCCAAAGTCAAATATGTAAAATAAAGCATGTTCATTAGCCTGTCTCTGTCTCTATCCCTGTTCTTTCACTCTGCCTAAAGTAATCTTTTTTTGTTTTCTTGTTTATCATTTCATTAAAAAATATAGGTGCATATATGTATACATATCCATGCATCTATGTTCATATATGTGTAAGTAACTATGAAAATATATTTGCTTCTCCTCTTTTTAAATAAATAGTGGGGGTATTATATATACTTTTCTCCATTGGTAAGACCATTCCACTGCAGTATGTAGATTTGTCCTTTTTAACAGTTACATAGTATTCCATTATGTGGGTCTAGCATGGTTTATTTAATGAGGCTCCTACTGATGGATTTAGGTTATTTCTATCTTTCACTGTTACAAATGGAGCTCTAACAAAAAGCTCATGTATGTAACTTTTCCTATTTTTTATAGTATATCTTAAGGATACATTCCTAGAAATGGTATTGCTGAGTCAGAGTGTAAATGGGTATGTAATTTATTAGATATTATCAAACTCTCCTCCATAGGCTTTGAAACTTTTTGTATACCCACTGACAATATGCACAAGTCTGATTCCCCACAGCCTTGCCAGCCTGACTGGCAACAAACTTAGATGTTATCAATCTGATGAGTGACAGTTTTAATTTAATTTAAATTTAATTTAATTTAAAACTTGGTACAGTTTTAATTTGCACTCCTTTTATTATGAACTAGGCATATATTTAAGGACTATTTGTATGTATTCTCTGAACTGTCCATATTCCTGATCCTTTTTCCTTCAAAGTGATTGGGTTTTTTACTTCTGTATTTTTGAAGTTCTTCGATAATGTAGGGATAGTAAGTTCTTGTTTGTTATATAAGTTGCAAACATTTTTCTGGTTTGTCATTTCTGTTTTCACTTTGCTCTTGTTTTTATTTTTGCCAAATAAATATTTTTATGCTGTTAAATTTGTCAGTCATTCTTTTATTGCTTCTGAATTTTGAGTCATCATTGGGAAAGGTTTCCTAATTCCTAGATTTTAGAGCAATTGGCTCATGTTTTTTTTTTTTTTTAGTACTTATATGGTTTCATTTTTTTTTTTACATTTAAATCTCTGAGTCATTTGGACTTTATCCAGGTGTATGGTGTAAGGAAATAATACAATTTTATCATTCTCCATATGGCTCTCAAACCACGTACTAAAGAGTCCATTTTCCCCTGGTCTTACATGTCTTTCCATATGCATTTAGAAGAATTTCTGGATTTTCTATTCTGTCCCCTTGTCTGCCTTTCTATTCATGTGTTAATACTATACTTTCTAAATTATAGAGATTTTTGCCATATGTTTTAATATGTTGGTAGGACCAAACTTCCTTTGTTGCTTTTCTTTTTTAGAGATTTTTTTATTATTCTTCCAAATAAACGTTATAATCCATTTATCTGGATCCAGAAAAATACTGATGATATTTTTATTGGGATTACATTAAACTTACAAATTAACTTACAGAGGATTAATGTCTTTGTGATGCTGGTTCTTCCTACCCCAAGACACTGAATATCTCCTCATTTGTTCAAGTCAACTTTTGTGTCTTCTAGGAGTATATTATAATTCTTCCTGTGTAAGTTTTAGGACATATTTTATTGTTTATACCTAGGTGTTTCATTACATTTGATTTTTTGTCCTCTTGAATATTTTCACATGACATTTTTTAATCTAGTTTTTGTTTGCATAGATAAAGGATCTTAATTTTTGAATGCTCATATTATATCCTACTACTTCACTAAATTCTCTTATTGTTTATAGTAGTTTTCCTATAAATTCTTTTGGAGCTTCCAGATATATAATCTTATGGCCTTCTTAAACAGAGATAATTTACTTCACCTTTTCCACTTCTCACTGCTTCTAGGTGCATTCTCTTGTCTGGCTGCCCTGACTATACCTTCTGACCTTGTTAAAGAGTTGTCGGGGTATGGGAATGCCTGTCTTAGTTCTATCTTTAGCTGAGAGAACCTCTAGCCCCATTCAGATGTTGACTTTCAGGCTTAGGTCAAATTTTTCTTTGAAGATTTTTAAGTAATCTCGACACCCAGCGTGGGGCTCAAATTTACAATCCTGGGGTTAAGAGTTGCATGCTCTACCGACTGAGCCAGCCAGGCACCCTGGTCAATTTTAATTTTATTGATTAGTTTTTTAAAACATGCATGGATATTACTGTTTGTTCAAATATCTTTTCTGCACTGATATTATTGATAGGGCATTATATTACCGATATGCCATTTTATATTAATTCTCCAGGCCTTCTTTTCTTTTCTTCTTCTTTCTTTTTTTAAAAGATTTTATTTATTTGACAGAGATCACAAGTAGGCAGAGAGGCAGGCAGAGAGAGGGGGAAGCAGGCTCCCTGCTGAGCAGAGAGCCCCATGTGGGGCTCAACCCCAGGACCCTGGGATCATGACTCAAGCTGAAGGCAGAGGTCTTAACCCACTGAGCCACCCAGGAGCCTGTCCAGGCCTTCTTTTCTAATATACACCTGGGTTAAGAATATCTGTTCTTCATTGTTTCTCAACTTTAAAAATGTCTCTGGCTAATCTCAGAACTTGGAAAGATGAAGATCATGCCCCTTCTCTCCAAACCAGTGATCCAATTCCCTAGACCCCAGAACCAGGCTGCCAGGTTTTGATTCCCGCTTTGCCACTTGGGAGGCATACGACCTTGGGCAAGTTGCTTATTTCACTCTGCCTTGGTTTCCTCATCTGTAAAATGGGGATAATGATAGTATCTATATAGTAAGGTGGTTATGAGGCTCACTGGGTTAATATGGTTAATATACACTGAGGACTCAGAACAGTGCTTGGCCTGTTATATTCTTTTTTTTTCTCTAGTTTTATTTAATTTTGTAGAGATAATACATTCACATGGCTCAAAATTGTACCAAAAATTTATACAGTGAAAAGTGTCCCTTCCATCCCTATTTCAGTTACCCATTTTTCTACTGAGAAGCAACCAATGAAAACTCTTTCCTACTTGGTCTTTCAAAGATAGTCTATCTGTACATACGCATGTACAGATACACTGTTTTGCCTCCATTTTATAGAAATGGTATCACACTGTGCACAGCTTTCTGTGTCTTGCTTTTTAAAATAGGTGATTGTTTCATATAAAATGCTGTTGTTTTCAGTAGGTTAGCATTAATTAACTTGAGTGTCTTGTGGAGGTTTGACATCTTCACGACGTTAATGTTGAATCTTCCTATTCAGGAACCAGGTGGAGTCCACTGTATTCTCGACCTCATTAGTTTTTTACCTTTCCAACATGCATGTGCATTCATACACACACACAAGCCATTCATTTCTTCTTTCTACCTGTCCATTAAATATGATAGCACCAGGTAAACATCAGCAAAGGGCATGAGGAAATCTAAGGCAGTGGAAAAGATCAAGGCCAAGTCTGTACTTCGTAGTGTCTTGAGCTCACTCGCTGGAAACCAGGTCCTGATCTACTCAAACCACTTTTACCAGGACACTTGTTGAGGGGCTCCTGCAGCTACAGCCCAGCCTCAGAGAGGTGTTCCCGGAATGGGGCTACTGCAGTGTGGGTGGGGGATTGGACCTACGCCCGGGAGACCATGCACTTGGTGTTTTTCCAGAGGGGAGAGCAGCAGCATGTGTAGGGTGTGGAAGCCGTGCCAAGTCCCTGCTTTACTGGGGCCATGTGAAGGTAGCTCTCACTCCCCCAACGTCTTCCCACCGTCATCATATTCCTCTTGGACCCAGTTGTCTCCTGAGCTGCCAGCCACGTAGTGGGAGGGACCCTAACTCAGCCAAGAGAATCCTGGGAGTTGGGGGTGCTTCCCCTCTCAGAACCCTCGCCCAGCACTGGACATACTCAGAGGTGTTGAGAGCCAGCGCTGTCCAGTAGGCCTCCATGGGGGCGGTCACCACCGCGTCGAGCAGTACCTCCCGCACAAGCTCCTCGTCACCTGGGGGCAAAATAAGAGACCAAACAACTTATTTCCTCCATGACGATGAACACAGCTCATCTGCCCTTATGAGAAACCCTGACCTCAGGGGATGGGTTGTGTGTCATAAGTCCATGTCTGGGACTCAGAGCCATCTATATGAGCTAGAGGAAGTCATGTTGCTTCTCTCAGTCTTCACATATTCAATCCCAAACAATACATGAGTAGGTCTAAGTGGTTTCTAATGCTCTTCCCAGTTCCGGTACTCTGTGAGGTTAGAACTCCCCCGCCCCCGTGACATTAGCCCTTGTCCTGACCCGGCCCCCTCTCTTCTCTGCTGCCATCCGTCTGCAACATGGTCATCTCCCTCCCAGCACACTGGCCTTTTGCCAGGTCTGTGAGTTTGAATTAGCCTCAGAGCCTCCGTGCATGCAGTTCCTTGGATGCGTCCCCCCTACTCTTTGCATGGGTGGTTCTTTTCCCTCTCTCCTTTTAAAAAAAGTATTTACTTTTATCGAGGTGAAATCTACTTAACAAAATCCACCAATTTAAAGCATACACATCAGTGGCATTAAGTACATTGACAATGATTGCAGTCGTTACTTCTGTCTACGTCCACATTTTTATCACCCTCAAAGCCGATCCTGTGCCTGTGAAGGCAATGGGCATCTCTTTTTCATCCTCCACATAACAGGATCTGAGAGAGTCAGGACCCCACACGGAGTCCTATTCATGGTACTTACCACAGTTTGGAATCCCTACATCTACATGCTTGCTTCTTTATGGTGTGGTTTCTCCATCAGATTACGAGCTCCCTGAGAGTAAGGGCCTCATCCATTTGAGCCACCTCTGTTGCTTCAGTGCCCACACCAGGCCTGGCCCAGAGTACATGCTTAGTACAGATTTACTGATGAATGAATGAATGAATGCACAAATGAGTTGGGCCAGCATGGGAGGCAAAGTCTTCCTTGGGGGTGAGACTTATACGTCAGCAGGACCATTTCTCTTCTGAAGAGGAAGAAGAGGGACCCTACTGAGGTGTGGCTGATTTCACCAGTTGCTTCTGTGTTGGGAAATTTAAGGTTAGCCTGAGAACGTGGCCCTGGAAAACACAGGCCACAGGCTATAAGACACCATCTGCTGGAAGACTTTCCTTTGCTAAGATGAGGACTTTGGGGGTACAGAGCATCAGTTACTGGCTTGGGGGCCCTCTGCTGGGTGGTGGTAGGGACAGATCTATGGGCAGGCTGAGGCCCTTACACTGTGTGTCTCTCCAGAGCCCTCCCAGTGCCAGGATGAAAGACGTTCAAAGGGATCTGGGTCCCTGACATGGGGATACACCCATGCTGTCGCAGTGCCAGGAGCACAGACAACCTCTTGGCCCCAGAGTGAGGCTGGTTCTACCTTTTTCTTTGAAAATCTCCCTGTTGTCTTTAAGTCATGGGTGAGTTTGAGGGATAAGGCTACTTGGCAGTGAGTAAATTCCTCGGTGGCTCGGCCATGAAAAAGAGTGAAATCTTGCCATTCGCAACAACATGGATGGATCTAGAGAGTATAATGCTAAGTGAAATAAGTCAAAGAAAGACAAACACCATATGATTTCACTCACAGGTGCAATTTATGAAACAAAACAAACAAACAAAGAAAAAAGAGACAGACCAAAACAAAACAAAACAAAAACAACAGACTCCTAACTACAGAGAACAAACTGGTGGTTACCAGAGGGGAGGTGGGTGGGAGGATGGGGGAAACAGGTGACAGGGACTAAGAGGGTGCTTATCGTGATAAGCACCGCGTAATGAACAGAATTGCCGAATCACTGTACTGCACACTTGAGACTAATAGAGCACTGTATATTAATTATGCTTGAATAAAAAAAGGTTGATAATGATAATTAATGTAATAAAATGTCAGTAATTCAGCACTTAAAAAAAACACATCAAGACCTTACCCATCAAGGTTAGTGTACTTTTTTTCCGATTTCACTTTAAATTTGTTTATATTATTTTTGATGAGTATCATATTAAAACTCGTATGTAGTTAAATTTTTGAAAAAAAGGAAAGGAAAGGGGAAAAGAGAAAAGAAAAGAAAATCCTCCATGGGTGGGGCTGGCACTTACACTCGAGATCCGGGTCCTTCCCTGTCAGGAAACGGACCACGGCCTCCAGCTGGCTGAGCTTCCGGTGGTCAGGGTCAATATCCGTGATGCAGTAGATCCTGGAGCCCAGGAGAGTCAATGTCACCTCAGGAAAATTCTACCTTCTTCCCTCCCATTCTCCCTTCCTTGGGTACAGTGACTTTCCTACTTACCAGTCACTGGCCAGGGTCAGATCCGGGTGAAGCAAGTCGTGCAGGCCTGAAACCAAAGCTCACACTCAGTATGATGCTCGGTCGATGTGGTGAGGGTATGCGCCTCAGTTGCTTACGAACAACTGCCAGGAAGCTTCTCCAGGGAAGGACTGGGTTTTATTCTTCCTTATTCTCAGCTGAGGGGAGGGATTCAACCGCTCTGCTGGTGGTGGGTTTGTACAGATCATGCCTTTGCCCACGTTGCTCCTGCTTCCTGAAATGCTTTTTCTTCCGATTGCCTCATGTCCAATTCTCACCTATTAGGATCTCTCTGAAAGGAGCTAATACTTTGAAACCTGTGATTTTTGGCTTCAGTGGTTTCATTGTACCCAACTGAGCTGAATGGCCCATCAGAAGGAGAGCCCAGAGATGGGCCATGTGTATTTTGTGTAATCTCTGTAGCCTCATGATACCCCTGCGCCAGCCGTGTGCTCACTGCGTGTTTGTGGATTTAATAAGTGAAGGAATGAAGGCCCTATAGAGGACCTACTCAGTCCTCAAGAAGGCACCATGGATGCCCAGGGAGTTTGGTCATTTTGGGGACAATGGGAGGCTGAGAAGGAGAGACTCCAACATCACCTATGTTGTTGTGAAAGAGCGAATGCAGGGGTCACATGGGAGCACGGGGCTGGGCACAGGGGTTCTACCAGGGACAGCTCCCAGAAAAGTGACATCTACATTGGGACGTGAAGAGTGGGTCCAACTTCGATGCGATGAGAGGGTGGGCCCTGGAGAGGAGAGCTTTTCAGGGGAGAGCACAGCACACGGGAAGACCTTGAACCTTAGTGCATGGAGAAATGACTACCCCCCCCCCAATTCAGAAGGCCACTGAAGGTCCTTTAGCAGTGACACAATGTGATCTGGCATTTCTAGATAGGTTCCTCTGGCAGAGATTTACAGGAGAGAGGTGGGAGACCAGTTGGAGGCTGTTGTGACTGTTCAGGAGAGAGGTGACAATGACCGGGGCGGTGGCAGAGAGATGGACGGATGAGATGCACTCAAGAGATGTGAGGGAAGAATGGACAGAATGTGGCCATTAGAACTGTGGCCCCACTGTCCCAAGACTTTCCGAGACATCCCTGAGCCCTGAGTATTGGTTTTGTGTTCTCAAGGTGCTCAGGCAGCTGGAAGTCAAGAACACGCTGGGTTAGGGAGGGTGGGGCCTTTCTCACCCAACCTCCCCCTCTACCATCCTCCCCCCGACCCCAGTTTCTTGTGGCCCTTCTCAGTTCATATCTTGTAAGCTCCCTGTTAAGGGTTGAGTTGTGTCCCCCGAAAAGATATGTTGAAATGTGAACCCCAGTCCTTGTGAATGTGACTCTATTTGAACATAGGGTCTTGGCACATGTAGTCAAGTGAAGATGAAGCCATATGGGTGGGCTCCGACCCGGGATGCCTGGTGTCCTTCTACAAGGCTAAATTAGAGACACACAGAGGGAGAAACCCTGTGATGAGGACAAAGGCTGCAAGTCAAGGAATGCCGGCGGCTATCAGAAGCTAGCGAGACCAGGAAGGATCCAGCCTCTGAGGGGTCGGAGTGGGCAGATTTCCAGAACCGCAAGAGAACTCATTTCTGGTTTTTAAGCCCGCCAGTTTTCAGTGCTTTGGGGTGGCGGTCCTAGCCAGTTTCTGTGGATTTGCTCCTTTGCTCTTCCCCACCTCCTCTGTCATGCCCTCTGACAGGTGAAGTCCAGCTTTGTCCAGAGAAACACCTCCCCTCGAGGCCCTCCTCCTCTAGTCCAGCAAAGCTTTCCACGAAGGCTAGTCCTAGGCTGAGCTGAGTTGGACAACTGACCCGCAAATCCTGCACACCCTGCAGATCCCCTCCTGGCCAGGCAGCCCCGCTCTGAGAGTCTGCTCTCAGGTCCTGGACCTGGGAGTCTTCGGCTCTGCCCCGGGTTGGCCCTGCTTAGTGCCCCCGGAGAATCTGCATTTCCCTCTACGCTGCCCATCAGTACTTGCCACAGACCCACCGTCTTCCACAGATGTGTTCCCCAGGAGGATGTATTCTCCGTGGCCCCGGGACAGCACCACTCCCAGGCTGTGGGGAGAACAGAGAACGCGCATGTTCAGCGACAACAAGCGCCGAGGGGCACCCGGCCCACCTCCCTCCCTCCAGTCACTTGAGGTTTGTGAGCTTTCTGCCCCGACAAGTGGCCTGCAGGACAAGATTTTGCCCTCGGCCTTGCAGGTTGTCCCCTCTAGAACTGTTCTATTCTTTTCATCGGCCTTTCTTCCTGAGAAGGACCCTGTACGTTCTATAGGACAGGAGCCCCCTTGGCTCCCATTTTAGTCAAGAGTCATCCCAGAGCTTTCAGGGAACTCCTGAATTGTGGAGAGGTTTCTCTGTCCCACGGGGTCCCACAAATAGGAGAGCCCTTTCCTGCCTGGTGAAACCCACAATGCCTTCCTCTCTCTCCTGGTAGAATACTGCTTTTAATATTTGCTGAACATCTGAATCACTCGGGGAGCTCTGAAACATACTAGTGCTGGGGCCCCACCCCCAGAAACTCTGAGTCTACTGGTTTGGGGCATTGGCAACTTTGCAAAACTCCTCAGGTATCCTAATGAGCAGTCCAGGCTGAGCAGGAGAGAAATGAGAAATGAGGTGATTCAGAGATACAGTCTACTTGTTTACTAATCTGTATAATTCCTCAAGTTGAATACGAGTTGGAAGGAACCTAAGAAATTTCAAATTCCATCTTTCATCTTACCATTGCTTACATTACATTGCTTTAAGATCCGCTGTCCTCACCGACCACAAAGAAAGAGCTACTATTTCCTTTTACAAGGGCCTCCTTCTACAGGCAAGAATTGAAGGCCAAGTGCAGTTGAGTAACTTAACTAAGGTCACACAGCCTGCTGGAGGTGGGCTTGGGACCCAGTCCAGGCAGTCCGGCTCCACCCCTCCACAGAAGGATTCACCCGCAGAGTGCATCTAGATCTCGTTTCCTGCAGGCAAACCTGGTTTTTTTTTTTTTGTTACCACAAAAATTGCCAACTAAATCGAAGTAAATTCATTCCCCCGATGGGAGAGCTCTGCCCTGAGTGGTGGGTATTTATGTTCCAACCACTGCTCCCCCTTCCACACAAAACGGGGCCCCCCTCACCTGAAAGGTGTGTCACTGATGTCTGTGAAGAAGTAATCGTTGGTCAGGAAAAGAACTCTCTTCTACAAGAAAGAAGGAAAAAGGGTGTTTGTTGGGGAGAGGAATGCCTGATCACGACTCCCACCTCCTCATCGGATGCCTTGGGGTTTCCTCACCTCTGTGCCTCTTCCCTCACCTCTGACCCCTCACCTCTGACCCCTCACCTCCAACTGCCAAGGACATGCCTCACCTTGTTGATGCCACAGGCAAGACCGTCCGCCAGTCCCAGCAAGCTGCGGCCACGGGGGCTGCCTGACGAAGGGACCAACGTCTACATGTGCTGTCCCAGAAAGTGGCCGCCAGCCACGTGCGGCTATCACTTCAAACGTGTGACTGGGGCACCGAAGTTTTACGTTATAGATAACTGAGTGAATATACATTGAAATTTAGATAGCCAAAGTGGCTAGTGGCTACTGTATCGGGCCGTGCAGGACGGCGTGGGTAGCGACACTGGGGCTCACATGGGACGGGAGAGGAGACCGCCAGCTGGTGTATGACCCACCTACAACCTCCCCCTTTCTGGAATACAGCCGAGGGGGAGGGGGCAGCGGTCCCTCCACGAAACCCCTCTCAGTGCCACATGCCCCTTCACAAAGTCCTTTTCCTTGCAAAGCTGCCATATTTTGGGCTTCAGCTGAATTTGTGGAAGTGAGGAGATCAGGGAGGGCACAGTGGGGGTTGGGCACCTGGCGATGGGGACTGAAGGCAAGCTCGGCCACTTCCAGGCTGTGTGCTCTCGGGTGAGCGGCTTCACGGCTCTGAGCATCAGAGTGCTTGCTTGTACGTCAGGACTGACAACAGCACCTGGCGGTGCCTAAGGTTGCTATGAGGTTGTGAGTGTTTTTCACGGATGGGGTGGGTCCAGGGAAGAGCCGGATTTGCTCTGGGCTCTGAAGTTCTGTGGATGGTCCTGTCTGTTTATGCCACTGGGAAAGCTGTGGGCTTGCCTCCGGAGCTGTTCTTATTCCCTTCACTTCTTTCTGGCTTCTCTTTCATTTTGGAAATGAGTGGAAGATGTCAGAAGGGGACACAGCGGGAGTGGGGTGGCACAGAAAGGTTGTTTCTATAGGAAACCAGTTTTAGACTAAACCCGAATGAACCGTTCTCCAGCCTTGGCCTCATCCCACGGGCTGCCCTCCTGCTTCCTCTGCCTCTGTCTGCTCCTCTCTGCAGTCTCCCTCCGTCCCAGCTGTCCTGGGGCAGTTGGGATGGGAGCCAGAGGGATTGTGATGACCTTGGGAGTCCTTCCTTCCAAGGTGGGGCTGGCTTGAGTGTCTAAACTGATGATCTCTTTAATTTTTCCTTTTTTTCCCACTTATTAAAGAAAAAGGCAAAATGCATGGATCTTCAGTATGTTCTTCCAGTAGTTTCGATAAATGTGTACAGCCACGTAGTTACCTCCCCATTCCAGATACGGAGTGTTTGCCCCCCGGAAGTCTCTCTGCCTCCTTCCCGTCCAGCCCCGCCCACCCTCCAAGGGTCAACTCTGTTCTGAATTCTACCGCCTGAGATTAGGTTGGGCTGTTCTCACGGTGTGTGCTTCTTTGGGTCTGGCTTCTTCTGCACAACATAATGTCTTTAAGATCCATCTGTGTTGTTGCGGGTGTCGGCAGTGTGTTTCCTTCTGTCGCCTAGGGGTGCGCTGATGTGTGGGACACTAGCTTGCCTTTGCACTCTTCTATTGATTGGTCCCTTAAATTTTAGCAGAAGGTATGGAACGGAATCTGATTGCAGTTTGAGTTTGCATTTCCTCGATGACGGATGACGCATGTTCTCATGTGTATATCTTCGTTTGGGAAGGGTCTGCTCAAGTATTTTGCCCATTTTTTAATTGGGTTGTTAGTCTTTTTGTTAACAATCTGTAGGAGCTCTTTATGGATTCTGCACACAGGCTGGGCCTTGTTTTTCATTTTCTTAATGGCGTCTTTTAATGAGCAGAGCTTACTTCTTTTGATGAGGTTCAGTGTATCAAATTTTATGTTTGGTGCTCTTAGATTTTTGTCTAAGAAATCTTTGGATAACTTTAGGTGGTAAAGATTTTCTATGTTTTCTTGTAGAAGACTTTCAATTGCAGCTTTTAACCTGAAGACTAGGATCCATCTCCAATTAATTTTTCTATGTGGTATGAGATATGGCTCACCATTTATTTTCTTCATACATTTATACAGTAGGTTCAGCACCATTTGTTAAAAGGACTTTCCTTTCTCCATCGATCCGACAAGCTGTCTTTGTTGAAACTCAGTTGATAATATGAGATTTTATTCCAAGATTCTCTATCCTTTTGTCTATTCTTGCATCACTACCCCCTGCTTGGCTGCTGTAGCTTTAGAGTCAATTTTGAAATCCTGTAGTACGAATCATCCAAATTTGTTCTTATTCTTTAAGGTTGTCTGGGCATTTTAGGTCCTTTGCAGTTGCATGTAAATTTTAGAATCACTTTCTCCTGAAGTCTGTTTAAATTTTGATATGTGGGCACCTGGGTTGCTCAGTGGGTTAAGCCTTCAGCTCGGGTCATGGTCTCAGGGTCCTGGGATCGAACCCCACATCATGCTCTCTGCTCAGCAAGGACCCTGCTTCCTCTTCTCTCTCTGCCTGCCTTTCTGCCTACTTGTGATCTCTCTCTGTCAAATAAATAAATAATCCTTAAAAAACTCATTTAAATTTTTATATGGGATTATGTTGGATCTACACATTGTTTAGAGAAAATGGATGGCACGGCAATATTGATAACAACTTGTAAACATGATTATATTTTTCTACTCAATTTTATTTGACATTCTTTCTGCAATGTTATGTAGTTTTCAGTGCAGAGATCGTTTACGACTTTGTTAAATTTATTCCTAAGTATTTTATGTTGTTTGATGCTATTGAAATTGGAACTTAAAAATAATTTATTTCCAATGGTTTGCTGACAATTAGAAATAAATAAATAAATAAATAATACAATTTATTTTTATAGTATTGGACAATTGAAAATACATATGTATATATACATATATATGTGTATATATATTTATTTTTATATATATACATATATATATAAAACATACAGTTGATTTTTATAGTATTGACCTTGTGTTCTGTCAACTTGCTAAATTTACCTGTTAGTTGTAGTAGTTGTTTTGCAGATTCTTGGAATTTTCTGCATAAACCATCATCTCATCTGTAAATCCAGTTTTACCTCTTCCTTTCTAATTTTTGTGCCTTTTATTTTGTCTCCTTGCCTTATGGCAAGGATAGGAGCTGACAGGGTCCAGTGCAATGTTGAACAGAGGTGGTGAAAGCAGGCATCCTTCTCTTGTTCACATTTTTAGGGAGAAAGTGTTTAATATTCCATTACTTAAAGTTAGCCTTTTCATAAATGCCTTTTATCAGATTGAAGAAGTTTCCTTTTGTTTTCAGTTAAATTTTGTCAAACGCCTTTTTAGCATCTATTGAGATGACCATATGGCGTTTCTCTCTTACTCTGTTAATGTAATGAATTACATTAATTGACTTTTTTGAATGTCAGATTAACCTTCCATTCTTGGGATAACCCCACCATGTGCTATTGTTGCCACGCATCTTACACTTCTGTATGTTATATGCCCTATAATACAAGGTCAAAATTTTTGTTTAACATAGTTGTTTTTTTGAGCAATTAAAAAATAAAGTCATATTAATATGCTCATTTACCATTTCCAAAGCCATTCATTTCCTCATATATATCTGAGTTTCCATCTGTGTCATTTTTCTTCAGTGTGAAGGACTTCCATAAGCATTTCTTATAGTGCAGGTCTGACAGTGATAAACTCTGTTGTATTTTTTATAAGAAAATGTCTAAATACACATCTTGTTGGAAGGATATTTTCTCTGTACATAGACTTTTGGGTTGACAGTTTTTTTTTTCCTTTGGCATTAAAATTTTTTATTTTATTGTTTTTGAAGAGAAGTCAGCCATCCTTCTATTATTGTTTCCCTCCAGCTTCTTTTAAGATTTTCCGTGGCAGGTGTATTATGGTGAGCCTAGCTGTGGCTTCTTTTTTTTTTTTTTCCCTGCTTGAGGTTTGCTGAAATTTTTATATCTGTTGGGTGATGTTTTTCACAATATTCAGTATATTTGGGGCATTACTTTTTCAAATACTTTCTGTTCCATTCCTTCTGCATTCTTCTGGGACTCCAAGGACATACATCAGACCATAGATAACTGAGAGAGAATTTTTTTTCAAAAATTTTTTCAAAATTTTCTTTGTTCCTCAGAATGGATAATTTCTATTTATCTGTCTTCAAATCACTGTCCCTTTTTCCTCCAATCTTCTGATAAGCCATCCAGTGAAAATTTTATTTCAGATATTGTACTTGTCAGTTTTAGAATTTCCACTTGGCTCTTGTGGTGGTTTTATACTGTGTCAAATTAACAAAGCTGGAACTACATTTTCAGACTCACTTCCCTGTCTGGTTCCAAGTTAGGCCTGCTCAAAGAGATTTTCATGAGGTACAGCAGCACCATTTTACATGCTACAGGTAAGTCTAGCCTATCAAGCACTTGCAACTTGCTCTGAGATGTTGGCTCACCTTCTTGGCATGGGGCAGCAGCCAGAATCAAAACTTCCCCAGCTGCCACTAGACCTCCTCCTTCAGTTAACCTGAGATCGGAGCCTGGTGATCGTCTGGCTCCACATGAAAGGCACTCGCTCTTTCTTGGAGATTACCCACACCATTGTGATTGGAGGTAGTAAGAGACAGGTGTGGGTTTTAGCTGTCTTCATGTTTCCTATTTTTCCTCATAGGTTTCAGTTTGTTCTTGTTTTCTTTTGCATTCCGTCCAGCTTTCCTTTTAAACTGCTGACCCTACTGACCTATGATGACCTCACGCTCACCACTCAATGCAGAGACAGCAGTCTCACAGACTTTTCTACCAGAAATGACAATCTTGTAATGTTTAACTCCTGGAATAAAGCCCTATATCCATATCACTTGTAGCGGACTTACTTCTTTGATCAAAACCCAACAATTTCTCTGCTGAAATTCTCCATCTAGACACTCATTCTGATCATCTTTTCTTTTAATTCCTTGTGCATATTTATCACACCTGCCTTTAAGTCCTTCTAATTCCAACAGCTGGTCATCTCTAGGTCAGTTTCCAAGACTTTTTTTTTCTCTTGACTATGTGTTACGTTTTCCAGTTGCTTCAAGGGTCTGATAATTTCTATTGCACACTGACTATTGCAAAGAATAGGCTGTAGATACTTTGTCTTCCTCTGGAGAATGTTGGTTTCTATTTTAATCAGTGGATAAATAATTGGCTGATCACCTTGAGCATGTGGAGGCTTAGATTTACATTTTTGTTAGCGTGGGTCTGTTTCAACTTTGTCTTTAGGTCTAGAGTGGATCTCCTGGTCTTGGGACATTGTATTTACTCCTAAAGTGTAGCATCTTCTGTGCTTTCAAAGAAAGTTCTGAGCTATTTACCAAGCCTCTTCACCTTGGTGTGACTTGGACTCCAAACCTTCACTACCATAGATAGCAGTTGAAATCCTTGTTCTGATTTTCAGCTCTTCAATTGTTGCTTTCCACTGGGTACTTAAGATTCTCCCCTGTGTATATGTAGTTTAAGGTCAGTCAAGAATTTGAGAGGAGTTTGTATACATATGTTAGGGCCAGCCCACCTGTGGATCCCTCATGTCTAGGATATCTTCCTTCATGTTCAGACATTCTGAGAGCCTGAATTCAATTCTCTGATACTTCAAGATGGTAATTATAACTTTCTTCTTGAATTATAGCTCTTTCATTTAAACAGACTGGGGCATGCCCTTCAGAAAAGAAAATCCCACAAAAATGTGTATTTCACCCAGTGTAGTTCCTTTGATTCAAAAGTTGAAACCCCTGCAACCCTTGTTTCTGCCTGCTTTTGGTCATTTTCATATGCCCTTAAATGTTTGTTTTTTATATTTAGTCCAAATTTATAGTTGTTATGTGCTGGAGAATTAGTCTATTGCAAGCTATTCATAGTTTGCAATATGAGTACTTCATAACTGGAATCATAACTGAGAATCTTTAAAGGCTGAGGCAAAAGGAAGAGAGAAGGAGTGGGGGTTTAGTTGAATCCTCATTAAACAGAAAGAGAGGACTGGAGAGGTTTGGAAGATGAGAGTGAAGAGGTGTCAGAACAGTCTCCCCCTTTAATAGATTGTCTCCCTTTGCTGTAAAAAACAATGTGCGAGTGAGTGAATGAGTGTGTGACAAAGAGAGAGAATGAAAAAGTGCCACAGAGCACTCTAATCTTGTCCCTCTGAATCCAATGCATAGGGATTAGAAAGCACTGGAGGAACATGGGGCAAAGCTACCCTAACTACCTGTGCCAGTTGCTGTGTGTGTGTGTGTGTGTGTGTGTGTGTGTGTGTACCATATGCCCAAGTTAGCAGGGCTAACTTGGAAGAACCTGAAGGCTAGTAAAGAAATCTCCCTCCCCCACTGCTAATTATTTGTTCTAAACTATCAAACAACATGAAAAGGATAAAAAGAGCCCTGGATAAGATGCTCCAGGATATGGTGATTATCTGTTTTTTCTTTTAAATGTGTCCGAGGACATTTGACCAGGATACTACTGGTGGGTTAGAAATTATGACACCATTTACTGGTCCACATTTTGGGAAAAACAGCCTGTATCCAAATAGCAAATAGGAAGCCTGCAGGCCAAAGCTGGACTCCTTACGAGTTTGAGATCCTTGATATTGGCCCATATAGTGTTTTTAATACTTTTGGAATTAAATGCATAACATTTAAAATGTGGATTCTTAGCTGTCTCCTTTAGATGGTACATGTAACAGTTCACTTCCCAGTATCCGCAGTACCAAGACTTGTCTGTTTCTGTTACTCACTTTTCTGAACATGGCCTATCTGGCCCCATAGGTTTTTGACTTTGTGAGTCCTGCTCTAAATCTTGCTGTGTTGCCATTACTGTTTTGGGAATGCCAACGTAGTTGCCTGTCTGGTATTTAGGGGAGATGGAAAAAGGTCTGAATTGATCTACGGAAAGTAAGGATTCGTGTTATATCTCCTAAAGAAAACAACAGAACAGGTCACCACCTTTCAGGAGGATAACAGATATTCCCACAATGTTTTAAGAAAGCATTCCCTTGGCTTAGGCTTCTAGAGTATTTCTACTGAGGCATAAGCTTGTGAGGTGAGACAGGCCATTGAACTGAGAGGGCTGGGGTAGACTGGCAGGCAAGAACACGACAGGACTGTCTGCAACTCTTAAAAAGAGAAGACATGTAGGGCAGACAGAGCAATCGGAAAAGAACAAAATGTAGCAACACTGGGGAGAGTGGCATCATAATAGATCAGAGCAGTGAGAGGCTGGATACTGCTGCAGTGGTCTTACAGCTAAACATCCGACACAGTGCAGGTGCAGCAGCTTCTGAGCATGGAAGTAAAGAGAGGAAAGATTAGAGAGTTGAGTTATGATATAATGAGGCAGAGGAAGAAGAAAAGACCGTGAATTTTAAAGATGGAAACAGAATTCTAAAGAGACACTCTTGGGAAATCTTTGAGCTAGAGATTGAGTGGAGAATTCAGGGCCACTCCTACAGAAAAGCTTTATGCATTAGTGATTAAGAGTAAGTGGTTTAGAATCAGACACATGTGGGCTTTGCAATTAATCATCTAGGTGACTGGGCAAGCTTTTAGTTTCTCTGAATTTCCTCATCTATAAAATGGGGGTTAGGATAGTACATACTTCACAGGACTGTGAATGTTGAGGGGATACTTACAAAGTGCTGAGTCCAGTTTCTAATAAATGTTAGCTACCATTATTATTAGTAGTAGTAATTATAGTAGTCATACCATGAACACCTATGTGCTATGAAATGCATATCTCCTTCATAATCGTGATCAGCATCACCCAAGAGCTTTTGTTAAATTACAATTCAAACTCGGTGTTTTATTAGCAGCAACGAACACATTTCAAAGGGATGAGCAGTGCTTGCTTCAGCAGCACATATACTTAAATATCAAAGGGATGAGCAGAAATTTGAGGAGAGGTTCAGACTGGATCTGGTTAGAACTCTCTCTTGGTGGCTCTGAGAAGCATGAAGGCAACATGAGAACACTGGGCACTGGGAGGAAAGGATGGAGGACACACAGTGCCTAATTCATAAGTTGGTCTGAATTAGATATAGTATAACCATACTTCAATCTGTCTGGAAGTTGCCTTCTGCCACGTGCATGTTAAAATTTTCACTATAGCTACCTTAAATGCTTTGGCAGGGCTGGGTTAGGGAAGAGCTCCCTTGTGCGTTTATATGCAGGAGTCTGATAGGATAAAAGTGGAGCTGCATGGAAGAAACCTCTACTTTTTTGGATTAGGGGAAGGAGCTTCTGTAACTTGTGGCCTGACATCACTGATGTTGCCCAGTTTGCCTAATGGAGGCCCTTCCCAGTCCAAAGCTTATAAAAAGGAGGCAGAAGCCACTTAAATCAGATACTGGTCCCAGGGAAATTCAGCCCATGTGTCTAAAGGGAATGCAATGAATTGCTTTTCCTTTCCAAAGCTTTCTTGTTTGGCTTCCATGGAGGTTTGTGTTTGTGAAAGAACTTGGGTCTAATTGTTGCAGACAGATGCCTGTGTTCTTTTAGCTGAGGCAGATGGGCAACAGGAGGAGGAGGTGGGGGTGGTTGTGAGGGAGGAGGTGACATTTGTAAATATGTCAAGGGACAATGCAAATTCAGCATAAATGCAGTGGAACCTTTTAAATGAGAAGATGAAATGATCTTTTATAAATGATGCACCGATCTGGGAAGATAGCAATGGCGTCAGTGAAGGGATTGATTCTTGACCATCTGTAGTGACAGTGGATTATTTTTAACCTCTTCCCATATAACATGATTAACAAGAGTTGCTAACAATTTGCAAAATTAACTATCACTTTCCCTCCTTCCATTATAAACAAAAAAAGGGCCGCATAGCAGGCAGCAGTAGGAAGAAAGAAGAGTTGTAAACGCCTTGAGCTAACCTACTGCTCAGTAGTCTCAAAAGAACTGACCAGATCTTGGCCAGATGTTTCTCTGGGGTTGATGCACACTTTGATCTACTGTCTACAACAAACACTCAAGTCTTAAGCTCTGGTTCAGGTAGACTCAAATCCCTTCTGACCACCCCAAACCTCAATCAACTGGGATGCTGCCTTCCTGGGACCAGACCCTGGTTCTTTCCTTTGAGCACCTTACCCCTTTGTCCAGTGGAACCTTCACGTCCATAGAGAGAGAACCTGTTTCCCCATTGATCATGGCTGTTCTGAGCTTCAAGAGGAGAGATAATGGTATTAGTCCCCTGGCTCACACTGGAGGGTAGAAGGCACTGAGCTTTATTGACCAGACTGCAGGTGATCCTTAAGAATATTTCCAGTTCTTCCCTCTTTCCTTTAAGCAGAATACCAGGAGGGAGTATCGACCTGATTCTAGCTAGTTCCATTTAGCTTATAATTCCGGATCTTCACCAAAATAATGCTCCCAAGTACCCTGATGTATGAGAGAACATGGTGCCATAATACTGAGACATAATTTCCTCTAGAATGAATACTGACCACCCTTCCCAAATTGGACTGAAACACCACTGGAACTCGACCCCTGTGGCTTATAGACATGGCTCCTTCCGCCTTAGCACTCCCTGAGACTCAGGAAGATACTATTATGTTGTTATAGTTGTTGGAAGGATTGCCCATTACGGAAACTGCTTCTGGTTTGGGATTGGAAAGCCTCCCCTGAGAGGAAGAGAGTGGGCTCAGAGCTCACGGCCCCGCAGCTGGCTTCTGTGCTGGCTGTGGAGCCACACTCGGTCCTCCTTTCCCTGCTTTCCTACTCACGGTTTCCGCTTGGTCTTCCCACTCCACCTCAGAGAGATCCACGCTGTTGTAGTTTGGTTTGGGTTTCAGTTTCTTCCCCTCTCTGTACTGGAGTGGGCAGATTGGGAAGAAAGATGTGAGGTGAAGCACGAGGCCCTGCTCAACTTTCATCTCTTCTCTGAAGCCTTACAGATATTTTCATCAAATCAAAGAATCTCAGGGATTCCTGAACGTTATCTGGGCCACCCTTCCGCCTGAGGCAGCATTTCCCTTCCCAACATTTGTGACAGATCATCTCACGGCCTCTGAGTATTTCCCATGGTGAGGAGCTCCCGATTTTGTGAGTTCGCTTGTCATAGTTTGGGCAGCTGTAATCATTAGGAAGCTCTTCCCCATACAGAGCTCAAGTCTGGGCCCCCTGTTACTTTTACCCATTGGCCTTATTCTTTCCCTGGAGCTACACTGGACGTTTTCCACCTGATGGCTGTTGAGGTTTTCGAAGGTGCTTGTTATTCCTGACTACACCTCTCCAAGCTAAACGTTCACAGGTTGCAGATGCCTCAACTCCCTCTGAACGGGCTCTGCGTTGTCAATGTCACTCCCAGAATGGAGTGCCCACGATGAACATCAGTATTTCAGATGGGGTTCCGACCAGTGTGGTGTGTGTGTGTGACCTGTGTGGGCCACAATATCATATGGCTTTGTCTGCTACCTCTCATTCAGCTGGATTTCCAGGACAGCTACACTGCCCAGACAGCCAAAATTGAGTTCTCAGTCACTTAAGTGCCCTTGGCCTTCCTTGCATGGCACACTGTTAAACTACATCTTTTCAATACTATGCTTGAACATTGACTATTTTGCAGAACTTTCCATGCATCCTAATATGTTTATCTTGTTAGTTTCAGCCCATCGTTTAGAAGAGTACTTTCTGAATACGAATTTTCTCCTTTAATGTATTATCCATACCTTCCAGACTTTGTGTCATCTAGTTTCTGTGTTTTCATCTTGTTGATAGAATTCTTGAATGGGAGGGGCACCTGGGTGGCTCAGTGGGTTAAGCCTCTGCCTTCGGCTCAGGTCATGATCTCAGGGTCCTGGGATCGAGCCCCACATCGGGCTCTCTGCTTAGCGGGGAGCCTGCTTCCCCCCCTCTCTCTCTACCTGCCTCTCTGCCTACTTGTAATCTCTCTGTGTCAGATAAATGAATAAAATATTTAAAAAAAAAAAGAATTCTTGAATGGGACAAAGCCAAGGACAGACGGATTCTGTAGCGCCTAATGAAGGCCTCCCTCCAGCTCAACACAGAGCCATTAATCAAGTCTTTGAATGTTATTATTTCCCGGCCCTGCCTTCCCTCCCTCCCTCCTTCCCTCTCTGCTACCAAGACAGATTATCGTCAAGTTATCTGCCACTAGGTTGGCAGCACTTCCCAGCTTTAGTTTAATAATAGATCAAAAAAGGAAAGGGATGGTTTATTATCAGGGTAAATTAAGAATTAATCAGAGGGTCTACTTTTAGCAGAATGAGGCCCCCGAAGATGCTCAAATGGTTGAAGTCCCCTATCACTGTGTACGTGCTTCTGCCAGTTTTTATTTCTTTCCAGAAATTGTCACCCTCATTTCTTGCCTCTCTAGGAGGTCTGCACTGTAACTGAAACAGCAGTATTGTCCTTTCCTCCTCACCCAACCTTGGATGACATTCCATTCCTGGTCTTGCTGAGGCCTGTGCTCTTGACAACCAGCACCGCCCTACCATCTTTTACATCGACTCTCTTTCTTTTGAGTAAGGTGTAATATTCTGCATCATTGCTATTGTCTTATTCCATATCTAGCTCCTCTTGTTAAAACCATAATTCCACTTTGTATGACTGCTCATACTTTGATCTCCGACGGAAAGATTTCAGGCCAACAGTATGGCTCTTGACCCTCTTTTGGTTTATTACCAGGCATATCCTCTATTACTTTTCTTTTTTAAACTTAAGTATTGTTCTCCTTAATACCTATCACAAACTGATAGTGTTTCCTTAGAAAGCTCGTTATGTTGGCTTTACATAGTGATGTTTGTCATGCAATAATGATCTACACAGTATTTTTCCTCTAATTGTTTCATTTGTGTAAGTCTATTTGGGTATACCTTTTTTCCTTAATTAGACTATTACCTTCTGTTTATAGCATTCTCAGAGTGTTATAAGGTCAGTCACCCAGTAGGTCCACAATATCAATTGATTGGTTGGAGTCTTATATTCATCTAGATTATAGAGTTGTTGACAGATGAGTTTCTGATCAGTGCTCTTTAATTTTACAAGTCAGCTCCATGATTGACCTTTTTCTCCCCTAGTGAGTCATTTTGTTGCCATTGGGGCTGCCTCCTACAGAACCCACTGGAACCAGTCAGTGACCCATTATGGTTCAGATGCTTGCCCAGTAGAGTCTGAATTGGGAAGACAACATGGCTTCTAGTGTGCCCCTATCTCTCTCCTAAGAACCTCTACAGTTTGCCTTAAATAGCTCAATCACTTGCTTTATAAACACTCAGTATCTATCTGAACAAAACTGGAATGACACGTGGTTTGGCTGTTTTCTCCAAATGGCAACTGGAGCAGATGAGCCCCTTAGTAAGTTCTCACAAATTTACTCTGCTAGCTACTTTCTTCAGCTGCCATCTCAATTCAGAGTGAGACTGGCAGGGGAAAGGGCTAAGGTTCCTGTAACTTCCCTCCCCCTGCTGGTCCAGCACTCACACTGAGAGGTATGGTCACTGTTGTCATCAATAGTGGCCAAGTGCCATGACCAGAGGCAGCAGGGAGCTCCTAGTCTTGGAGGTAGAAGCTTTAGATAAAATGATGCAACTTTCTCTCTTGGCTCTCAGTTGTTCAGTTGACTGCATATGAAAATGCCCCAAGCCCCTGTGTCAGTATGGAGGGAGCCAGGAAGGAGGCAGGAGCACTCGGAACATATCCCAAGACAAACTCAGGGAGTCACAGCTTTGCTGTCCCACCTCTCATGTGACTCTTTCCTTGCCATTATCATTGTTAACTCACATTCATGTTCACATTCCCCCGGGTGGGGACCCTGAAGGTCTGATGATACCACTGTCAGGCTCCAAGAGGAGTGTGGTGTGACTGAGGCAGTGACAGGAACATAAGTGGCTTGTCCTTCAGGGAAAACTGCACATTTCATTACATGCCCTCTGATCTGTTCATCAATCAGTTCATGAACTTTTGCTTTGTCTTTCCTCCTAGATTACAAACAATTTGAAGACAGGGACCATGACTTAAATTTTTTTTTCTTTTATTACCCTTTGTTTGGGTTCTTAAATGGAGCCCAGTGTGTGTTCATTGTTTTAACTGTTCTTATGAACTATCTCCAGATCCCATAGAGTTAAGATCCTAATGCAAATAAGATCTGTACCTACCAGGGGTCGGAGATCAGGATGTGAGAGAATGTAGCCGTTGTTGGTGTTCAGAAAGGCATATCCATGCACTCCGAGCTGCCAAAACAACAGGGATTGAGGGGCATCAGACCTGCTGTTTGGGTTGGAGAACTGGAGCTAGGAAAGGGTCAGGCTGCAGGACAGTTAAAGATGACAGCTCACAGTGGTGAGGTTCTCAAATAGGAATATCAACGGGGCCAGCACCATGCTTCTAGCCATGAAGTTTGAATTTTTTCCTGAATTCTACTGTTTATAGCAGCCACAATAAAGCATATCATTACTTGGCTTCTTTCCCACCACATGTTCTAGGTGCTTTGATGATGTAATCTCACATGTTCTCCAAACAGGACTGCATGGCATGGAGGAGCAGATGGAAAAACCAAAGCACCAGGAAGGGAAAGAACTTGCTCAAGGCCACAGAGCGAGTTAGAGCTGGTGGTGACAAAGGGTCCCAGAAGTCCAAACCATTGCTCCCATGCTCAGTGCCTGCACTTCCCTGGTGGTGGGACAGCAGGGCCCCATCCCAGCTCTGGGCTTGGTTACATTGCCTGCAGAGAGGCTCTGGAGCTGGGTAAGACAGCTCCTAGGGAGTCTGTGATCTCCACTCAGGCATCTGATCCAGGCTCACCTTGTACCGGGGTGCCAGCTTCATCAGCTCCCTCAGGGCCACATCAGAGCCCACCACACCCAGAAGAATGCCGTGGGATCGCTGGAAAGAAAAACATCAGGGTGAGGGGGGACCTGGCTTCCCTATGCACAGGATCAGACTGGACCCTCGGTTTTCCCACAGCCTGGAAGAGGAAGCAAGCCGCTTAGGCCTTATATGACCCTTCTTCTACAATTGGATTTTAAGCTGAGCTCTTTGGAATAAACAACCAGAACCTACCAGAAGAAGTCCCAGGAGTAATCTCAGCTGCTGGGAAGATTAATTTCCAGTATTAATATTTAAATTGTAATATTTAAAAGAAATACAAAACTGAATGAAATATTAATTTTCATAGCAGAGGCTGAAGTATCAAAATCCCAGGGACCATAACCTATGGATGCTCTGAAACACACAACGCCTATAAGGAAACATTTTCTGACCAGAGGGAGGGTGGAAGTTTCTAGAAATTCCCTCACCAGAGGCCTTTACCAACAAATTAGAGGCCGCCCAAACTGGTAGGTTAAGTGTTATTTTGCCAGAAGGTTGGCAAGGGAACCTTTCTAGCCTTATATCCCAGGACAGTATCCAGCACTAGGACAACTCCAAACCTGCTGAACAGAATCACGGGGCGAGGTTTGGGAAATACGGACACCACACCACCTTCCATCCTCACCCCTTCCCAACCAAGAGATTCTGGTATAGCTGGTTGGACATCAGGCACGGAATCTGAATATGAAAGAGGGCTCTGATACGTAACCAAGTCAAGAACCACTGGTCTAAAGAGGCCAGACCATGGCCCCAAATTCTAATCCCTGTTGCAGCTTCTCAGAGAGTGGCCACTCACTGTTTCATTCTTTTTGCTGAAGACTGGCATGGCCACAGTGGTAAGGAGCATCATGTTCTGGGCCTGCGAAGTGGAGAGCTGTCAAGGAGGAAAGAGAAAAGGACAGAGAGTTCAGAGTCCACAGTGTGGAGGAGTCACCAATGTGAACTACCACTGAAGTGTCACCTTCCAACAGGAGCAAAAAGCCATATGTGAGGTTCCCCTTCTCTGCAAAAGGAGAGCTGGCAGTAATGCTGGAGGAGAGAGGTCGGATGGAGAGGGGATCAGGACAACGTCACTTAGCAACAACAGTCCTAAGCCAGGGCAAGTGTCAGAACCCCAGAGCCCACAGCTCCCAAACATGCTCATGAAGTCCTCTGTCTTGAGCATGCCAAGGAAGAGCACGAGCTCGGGGAACAAACCCGTCCTGTACATACCCAGAAATCTCTGCCATGGACCCAAGGTTGGCACACACAACAGTCCAGGCCAGTTAAGAGGGAGAAGGACATTGACACTGAGCCACTTGCAAACACAAGGTCACTCATGGGGAAGCACAGCTCAAGGGGAGGCTACAACGTAGTTGTAGCTGATCGTAGGGTCACTCCTAACGCCCACGAGAGAGACCCACAACCTCTTCCTCACTGAGAAAGCCAGAGCCACGTCATTCCCCACCTCTGAGATGGCCCTCCTTCCCGACTGCCTCATCTTACTGTGTGGGCTCCTTCAGCCTCCTTGGAAGCTGCTCCGCACAAGCATCCCACTTTCTTATGAAGACAGGCCCTCACAGGTGCTGTGTGCAGGTGTGTTTGATATGTGCACTCGTCATCAGGATCGACCCAATGCTATGCTGAGCCCATGGAGTTCTATAGTATTCTCTCCTGGAGAATGAAGAACTTTCAAAAATTGGATATATTTGGGCCACCTGGGTGGCTCAGTGGGTTAAAGACTCTGCCTTCGGTTCAGGTCATGATCCCAGGGTCCTGGGATCGAGCCCCACATCGGGTTCTTTGCTCAGCAGGGAGCCTGCTTCCTCTTCTCTCTCCCTGCCTGCCTCTCTGCCTACTTGTGATCTCTGTCTATCAAATAAATAAATAAAATCTTAAAAAGAATTGGATATATTTGACACATAACTTCATGTTAACTCGAGGTATTGCTTAAGTGTTGCTTTGATACATTTATGTTGTCATATGATTGCCATTGTAGTGATGTCTTTTATATTATGTGATTATAATACAATATTGTCTGTTTTCGTTACACCATGCATAGATCACTAACCAACAAGGGAAGAGGGAAGGAACAAGTCTGGAGCAGAAGGGCTCTGTCCAGGGAGGGCAGGCTTGGACAGATCTGCTCACCAGCTTTCCGGGTCTCTGGGGGCAGCACCCAGGCAAGGGTCTTCTAGCAGGCTGAGCCTGTCCACCCCTTCACCCATCTCCTGAGGAGGTATTCTGCTCACCACTCTCCTGACCCAGGAAGTTCCTCTTACTCCCGGGCCCCTAACTCAGGGTCAGGCTCCCACCTTGCTGTCCATGTAGGCTTCTGTCCAGATGATGTCATGGTCATGGTTGATGACCATGGGGCGGCTGAGCACATGCAGGTACTCCATCACATTCTCCTGTGCATCGGCCAGCGTGGAGATCTGCGTGTAGTAGCCTGACAGAGGAGAGGGTGGTGTGGTTGTGGGAAGCTGGGGAGACAACTTGAAATCAGTCTCTGGGGCCCATACACTGTTCCCCAGCTGCTCTTGGCTTACAAGTGGGATCTGCACTGGGAGCTGCCCTGGGTCACAGGGACTATTCTCTCCCAAGGCTATGCTCTTTCCTGGGGAGAGCTGGAGGCCATGGTTCTGTCTCAACCTGGGAGAGCTCTGGGGGGCATTCCCAATCCAGAAAGGCCACAAGAGCAGAGGGGCCTCAACAGCAAGGACTGTGTGGGTTGGCTTCCCTCTCACATTGGTGCCCTCTTTATTCCTTACAGGGTTATCTTCCAAGAGCACCCTCTCCTGCCTGCAGCTATGTTTTGGGGTCCATTTTCAGGGAGTACAGTCCAAGGTAGTGGCTCAGTGCCCCCTACCCCCTTTCTCTGACCACTGTCCTTCGCAGTTACAGGGAGGGATGCTATAGCCTCTTTGTGGTAGCCAAGGTGATACTTAAAAGAGCAAATGGCTTACAAAATGGCTTAAAAGAGCAAATAGCTATGAATGATTTAGTACATGTTTACCTCTCTAGTCTCATTGCTTATCACCTCCCACAAAACTTTCATCCCACCCTCCAGAAAGTGAAACTGCTTTCCATTCCCAGATGCCTCTTGTCTTAGACCCTCTGTCTGGAACACTCTTCCATGCTCTCTATGTCTGGCTGATTCTTACTATCCTTTATGTCTCAGCATAGACACCTCTTCCTTTAGGAAGCCCTCCCTGCTGCCTCCAAATTCCCATCAAGTCACTCTCCCAACCCCAGTATAGTCTGTGCCCCTCTGCCCTTATAGCACATTTCAGATTACATCATCATTAATGGTTCACTTGTATGTGTCCTCTGCTGGACAGTAGCAAGAACAAGACTGAATCCATCCTGACCACTTTGCCAGGCACCACAGTACATACTCAATAAGCTGGTTGAATCGAGGGCCCAAGTTGGCATCATGAAGCCCAGGCTTTGGGTTCTGGCCAGAGACAAATGAGGACCACATCCAAAACATCATTCTAAAGAAAATGATGACCCTCTGCTTTTTGTCTGGAAGCAGAGCCACAGTAAAGGGGCTTAATTTGCAACAAGAGGAGCGGAGTCTAGACAAAAGAGGGAACTTACACTGAAACTGTGTAAGTTCTGCCTCACTCTGTCTGTATTGTTGTTCATATAGACTTTATTTGAAGAGAGAATTTTTGCTTCTGCAAACACTGGATACATAACCTCTCAGTTTCATTTCAGGTGACTTTATAACCTAGAGTTCCCACAGGGGTAATCATGCATTTACTCAGGGTTTCACAGGAGCAATCTACATTTTGTCTAGCTTTTCCTAAGTAAGAAGGAGGGGCGAATACTGTCATCTCGGCACAACACTCCTCCTCTGCAAGGCCCCCATGTCAGAGCCATGGCTCAGCACCTTCAATGACCGGGCGCATGGCGCAAGGAGCTCTGCTCACACACCACCTACCTTTGTTGTTGCACGCGATCCACTTCAAGCGGTCAGCAAAAGTCACTTCTCTTCCAATAAGATAAGTGAAAACTCGAACCTAGTCCACAAGACACAGATGGACTCAGCAGCCATGATCCTGGCTATAAGTAGTGCTAATATTATTTATGTGAGCCTTGGATATCAGGTCAAGCACTTTCCTGACTTGGGACTCTCCACTCTCATCCTATTGATCAGAAAGGATCCTGAGGCCCAGGCAGTGACAGAACTTGCCGGAGCCATGGTGACATGGGCCAGATCCTGAGCGGAGGGTCACAGCCTGGCAGTGTTCTTCCCAATGCCACACCTGATCTCTCACCCTGCACTCTTTCTTGCAAGAGGCCTCTGTGCCTAGGGTCAGTGTAATTTTGGAACACCAGTCTGACACATACTATTTGAATAAGCTAATAGGTCTAATAGGTCAGAACATTTCAACTCAGGGCAAGCCCGGTTTTTTTGGCACCAATGGTTATCCCATGCAGGCAGTAGGAGAACATTCCCCTTGGCCCCTTCCCCTGTTCCCCTTGACTTCCACCAGAAGAGTAACCTTGCGGTCCGGCCAGTTGTACTTCTCAAACACTGGCTCGTAGTCCTCCACGGCCCCATCAGTGATCAGCATGATGGCCTGGTTGCAGAGGCTTCCTTGCCGGGCCTCTTGGAACTGTGTGGGGAAAGGACAGGCACTGGGACTGCAGGCCATCTCCTGCCCTACCCACACCTCCACCCTGTCTCCTAACCCTTCACTCTCCCCCAGCTTCACCATGTGTAGGTACCTTCTTTAGGATCTGGAAGGCTTCAGTCAAGGCTTGGTTCACGACCCCCACACCCTTGACCATCAGCTCATCTACCAGCTGTTTGAAATGCTGTCATGGGTAAGAAATTAGAGGAGGATCAGTGGATCAACAGCCAGGGAACTTTCATCTTTGGTCTTAATTTCAGAGGCTGTTTAGACCTATTTTCCCAAAACATGATTGCAGGATCCATCTCTTCAAGATCCAGCTAATTTCACGGCTGGACCCCTACCACAGATGTTTCTCAAATGCCCCCAAGTTAAACTGAGGGAGTGTAAATGGCTGGGTGCAAACACATTCCTGCTACTGGAAGGAAATTCCAAGTGTGAGCCCATCCAGAGCAGGGAGACAGTCCAGGCAGAACTGCTGGGAGCCACTGCCCAGGTTCCCACTTCCCCAGCACCTTCAGCACCCAGCCCAACGTAACCCAACAGTGAATATTTTACAGGAGAAACCATGGAGGCCACCAGGGGCTCCAGGGTCCCACCTGAGGCCAGCATTCAAGACGCAACCAAACTCAAATTCTCCAGCCACAGGAAGAAGGATCTGTCACATGAAAGCTTTTCCTTTGAAAAAAAAAAAAAAAAGTTTCCTCTCTCCTTGCCTTTGAGAAGGACTCAATCCGATGGGTTTGAACTTCTCTTCCTTTTGGGGAATCTCCATATGACTGATATAGTAGAAAGTCCCATGGAAGAGGCAAAGAGGAGAACTGAGTCTTGGATAACACACAGAGAGAAAAAGCAGTCCTGAATAACTGAGATTTCCCTTGGATGGGAGGTCTCTTTTGGCTCACTATTTGTTCCAATAGGCAGGCAGCATATTTATGAAGCAATTTCTTGGGTGTATTTAGATGGGTAAACTCTTTGCCCTCTTTCCAAGTGCCATAGGAATAAGGAAAGGGGACCATCAGGCAGTCTGTACATGTGGCTTCCACCATCCTAATCAGAGCAGGGACTTGGAAGCATCAGGCACTCACCTGATGGGGGCCACTCACCTCACGATTGTCTCGATCTGCCTGGACGAGGATCCCTTTAAAACAAGGCTCGATGTAATGGATGTAGTCACTGTACTGCAGGTGCAAAGAGCAGAGGGGACAGGAGAACAGTTTGGGTCCATTTGGAAGGTCAGGGCCCGATGAAAAAGCTCAGGCAGCTCACAGGTTACCTAGGCACCTGTGTAATATTATCTCCGGATACCCTATGCTTCTGGTAGTTCTTCTGAGCAGAGAGAAGGCAGTACAGAGAACAGTGGGGTCTTAACTCCAAAAGTTCTCCCTCAAAAACTGGTCTTGGGCCATTTTCTCAGGTGACTGGCTAAGTGATGTCCATCTCCCAGAACACACAGAGAACCTGAAGGTACTGAAAGAATCCCTTGGGTCTTCACCCCTAGGACTAGACAAAGTGCCTTCCATGAGAATCCCAGAACCTTCCATGTGCAGACCCCTCCCCAGGGCCTGGGTTTAGGGATTGGGAACTGTGTTCTTTCACCCTTTGCCTTACACTTATGATGAAGATCTTCTAGCTTTCAACAGGGAATGGGAAGGGAAAAAGATGAATTATTACTGCCCTCTTTTTCTTACTCACTCCACATTCTCATAGTTAAAATTCAAATATTCAAGATGTCTTTAATCTACTTCTGTTTAAATAAGAGAAGGAGGGGTGCCTGGGTGGCTCAGTTTGTTGAGCAGCCAACTCTTGATTTCAGCTCAGGTCATGGTCTCAGGGTCCAAGCCCACATCAGGTTCCCTCAGCAGGGAGTCTGCTTGTCTCTCTCTCTCTCTCTCTCAAATAAATAAATAAAATCTTAAAAAAAATAAATAAGAGAGGGAGAGAAAGGGAGATGGTGGTGACACGGCCGTAGGAGCGCATGCAAGTTCGAGGACAAATGTCGGGGTGTTCTGGGGGAACATTGGGAGCAAATCTTCCCCTACCTTTCCTCCCCAGATGGCAGGGGAAGGGTTGGGAGAGAGGCGGGGCAGGCCATGTGGGAGGAGCAGGAGCACACTCCCACTCTGCTGGAGGGAGTTGGACCTGATCCTGCCACTGTCCTGGCCCTGCTGCTGGTCATGACCAGGGATGGAAAGGTGGTGGAGACTGGGAGGGTAGGGTCCAGGAAATGATGCAGGCCTCATGGGAGCAGGGGAGCAGTTCAGGGATGAGGGGGGCCCTTCTCACACCCTGGGATGAACATTTTGAAATTAGATCATTTTGCCTTGGTATTCCTTTACTAGATACATAGATTCCACTGAGGACAAGCATTTTCAGCAATGTGGCAAGTTGGTGGGAGAGTTTTGGATCAGGTGAACTTCAAAATGATGCCTCCAAGGTGGCAGTCAACTCTGCCTCCTTGGAGGACTGAGCTGGCCTGCTCTTTCATTGCATTCCTGACTCGTATGTTCCCACTTCTTGCTGCTTCTTCCCTTTCCTTCATTACTTTTCTAGAGCAGGAAGAACTATCCTCAGGAAGAGTTGTGGTGAAAGCAGGAGTGGGGTTTGCTGGTCCCTTTCCAGGCTATACAACCTATGCTCCCCTTCTCCTGATACATCTGGATTTGGGTGGGATGAAAGAAGTGGAAGGCCTGGAAATGTTGTAAAAATCCAGAGCCCAGGGCTCACTCATCCGAAGCATAACAAAGAGGCTGTTCCAGAGATGGGTACCAGTCAAGGGCACATGGATGAGAGTAAGTTAGGTATTTGCTCAGGGCCAGTTCTCTTAATTATTATTCTCAGATTCATCTGAGAAATTGGTGAAATCTACAGAATTAGAAAGAAGTGGATGTGCATGTTTTACACATGATTTCAGAAACTCTGTGGACCTCTTGAAGGCCATCCTTGGTCTGACCTTAGCTTAGAAGCCCCAGCTTCAGAGGAGAGAATCATCATACAATATGAAGCAACAAGTGATTGTAGATATAGGTCATTCTAGTGCAGGCAGAGGAAAGGTTTTTTCCTAGGGGAGCTATTCCAGAGCAGGAAGGCACATTTACCGCGATGATGTTAACAAAGTCATTCTCCCCCAGTGTGTCCAGGATGGTGGAGATGGTGTGCTTGGCAATAGTCATGCGCAGTCCCTTCATGCTGCCGCTCGTATCCACCACAATCACTATGTCCTTGGGAGAAGTAGCAGCTTGTATGTACCTTTAGCGGAAAAAAAGCACAGGCCAACGATGGGAAAACTAAAGCCAGGGCAGCCACCCGACTGAGTCTCTAATTATTTCTATTTAGAGTCTGGCTCAAGTGTGTCCGAAGTTCAGGTTTGTGATCCGTCAATGCCAGGTTTTATCAGGTCCCATACCCACTCAGCGTAGTTCTAAAGCCATTTTGGGGTCAACAGCTGGGAATGTGCACATCTAAAGGGCCTATCAGGTAGGAGAAAGGTTAAGTCCTAGTGGTAACCCTTATCCTCTTTGTTTTGGACCAGCCGGTGTCCTGGAGGGGCAGGCAGCAAGGAGGGGGACAGCTGGATTGCACCCTCAGATTCTGTTACAAATTTATCAGAGGAGGAGTGTGGAGAGAGAGGCGAGTCTGGCAGAGGGTTGAGTTAAGTTAGAGACAGCTCAATGTCCTGTGTGGAGGTTTGGGGTAGGAAAGACAAATGTGAAGAGTCCTGGAACAAAGGCAGCTGCAGAGACAAGGAGGAATGCAGCTGGCAAGTCTTCCTGCTCTTGTGTTGGATTTAGGTTCTACATCCTGAGGCCCTTGGCTAGTGGTAAGGGCCGGGCAGGGACCAGACGAGAACTAGGTGGAACCCAAGGGTTGTAAGAGAGATGCCAGAATGAGAGACCTCTCCCCTGGAGCTCTTACCAGCCACGATTTCTGCAGTCGAAGGTAATGACTCCATTCTCATCAGGTGTCCATTTGATACCTGCGGAAATAAAGCCTGGTTTTTGCACCAGCTCAATAAAGGTGCTTCAGAGAACTGATTGGGTGATGATGTCCAGTTTGACCATCCCCAAGGCAGGACTGGCAGTGGGCCTGGGCAGCAGGGTGTGGGACCACTAGATTACACTCTGTAAACTGAGGCAGCAGTCAAGGAGGAAGGCCAGCTTATGGAGGGACACCTACCACCCACACTGCCCAGACCCAGAGTTGGGGTTACTGTCACAGAAAGGACAACCAAATGTGATGCCTGAGTCTCCTGTGACTGAACCTCACCAAATTGTAGAAGGGGAAGCTTGAAGGTGGTATGACTTTAAGCATCCACTACCATCAGCAAAGCATGGACAGAGTGCTAATCTTGCAGGTGCTCAGATCTCTAGCCCACCTGCTTCTACTCAGCTTAATTAAGCTCAAAGGGAGAAGTGATTTGGTTATAAACAGTAAGCTCCTTGAGGTCAGGGATTCCCAGTACCTAGCACAGTGTCTGACACAGCACCTAGCAGAGTTGATGCTCAGTACATGTTTGTTACAGGAATGAAAAATGAATGAATGTGTATGAAAGGTCTTGCCTTGAGCACTAGCAGAGCGCCAGGATAGATTTTTGTCTTATTTATCTTTTCAGAAACTTGGATAAAGCCACACAAAGCACAGATATCACTGACATGATCCACAACATAATCTCTGTTTGAAAGACTTTAACACTTGTGAATAGAGGGTTCAAGATAAGGAGATGAAAAATAAATGGTGAAATTGTAGTAGGTTATGTTTGGGCTAGAAAAAAAAGTAGTGGCAGTATCATGAGTGTCTGGCTGGGAGCCCCCAGAGATTGTCCTGTGGCACAGCAGTTAGACTTCAGATGAGATGTACTCATTGAGGCATTGCTGGTCTCTCAAAGGTAGATGTTTTCAGGGATCATGGCCCCCAAACCAGACAAATGAAAGCAGAGTTCTAAGAATGAGGGACAGAGGCCAAGTCTGCCAGGAGCCCTGGAAGGAAGAAACGGGACCAGAGCATGGTGGGAGCTTGAGTAACAATGGCTGTGATGTAGATCTGTGAGCAGCTGGAGAAGTAGGGTCTTCCAGAGGCCACATTCCTAGTGCAGCATGATTGTGGGCAATCTGATCCTTAGAACAGTAATGAGGAGGGGGAATTGAGTCTGAAGTTTTTGGTTCTGAACCAAAACCTTAAGAAGAGTATTTTAGTGGTCTTGCTAGGGATATCTTCAACTCCAAGAAGAGACAGAAATGGTCCTCTGGAGGGGAAGCTTGCCTCTTGAAGCGGCATGGACTCACAAGCAAAGATAATTAAATACATGAGAAACAGGCAGTGTGAGTGAGAGGCAGCAGAAGCAAGAACCATCAGATGTAGCCTTTCAGGGATTACATGTGTTTGAATTACAAATACAAGGTATAGGATAGCTGTGTCAGAGAAATCACCAGGAAGAATATGTAACAAGAAGTGGTTAGGAACAAAGAAACAGCCTTCAGAATATGGAACATTCAGAAATGAAAAAAAAAATTAAGTTGAAGAAATGCATAATGCAAAATGCATAATGGATTATTCATAGATAAAGAGAAAATGCATGCATTTGAAGGATTCATCCAGAGGCTAGAGTCAGAAGGGCTAATATGTGTCTGGCTGGTATTGTAGAAAGAGAAAAAGGAGAGCACAAGGAAGGACAATGGTCACAAAGCTGGTGTCAGCATGTTCTAAGACTGACAAACAGTCCCAATCCATAGACCTAGTAAGCACAGTGTATCCCAAGCAGGATAAATAAGATATCCGCATGTGGACACGTAGTAGTGAAACTGCATAACTCTGAAGGTAAATAAATAAATAAATAAATACCTTGAAAACAGCCAGAAAAGCTAAAATACTTACAAAGGAACAGCAGTTAAACTGATAGCAGATCTTTGCAACATCACTGGGAGCCAGAAGACAATGGAAACATGGTTTTAAGGTGTTGAGAGAAAATAATTGCTAATTTAGAAATGCATTCCCAGCAAAAACAATCATTAAAGAATACATCAGTGTTGATGGAGAGCAACAGTGTTGTTTGCTGAAATATGCTTGGGAGTTTCTAGTTCCTCTGTGCTGTTATTTATTGCAAACCATTTCTCAGGGGGGTGTCATTAAATGCAGGCTTAGTCACTCATCTCCAAAAAAAAAAAAAAAAAAAGACTTTGCCTTCTTCTGTTTAAATAAGATAACAACAGGAAATGATTGGTGTGACTCATAAAAAATTTTTTAAAAAAGAGGACTTTAAAAGCCAAACAAAACAATAAATGAGGATAAAACAAAACGTTTGCAGATTAACAAAGCTGGAGCAGTTTACCACCCCAAGACCTACTGGAAAGGAACATTTGGAGGATTTACTTCCAGTGGGAAAATGATCTTGGAAAGACAGCTTGAGATGCATGAAGGTGGGCAAATAAAATAGTAAACAAAGGTTAATTCAAAATAGGCAATATTTGTCTCAAGTAACAGTAATAGTATCTAACTTGTGGGAATAAGAAAAGGGAAATGTTAGATGACAATGGAATGGAAATCAAGGTGGTAGAAGGAGAGGTAAGTGCAAGAGTCCCAAAGCCCTTTTGTGACTGGAAGGAGAGTAAAGATAATATTTAATTTTAACATCTTGTGTTAGTATGCATGATAAAATTGCAGGGGTAATTCCTAAAAATAAAACCAGAAGGAAAATTTCCAAACTGATAGAAAAATAGAGAAGTAATGAGGGAAGGGGTTATTTGTCAAACATTTAATCACTGAAAAAGACAAACAAGGATAAAGAAACATAGAAATAGAAGAACAAGTAAAAATTTTAGAAATCATACAATGGCATGTTCAACTATATCAATACAACAAATGTAAATGTATTTAACTAGCCAGCCAGTAAAAGAGATTGTCAGTTTGGATAAAAACTGAAAAGCTAGGGGCGCCTGGGTGGCTCAGTGGGTTAAAGCCGCTGCCTTCGGCTCGGGTCATGATCCCAGCGTCCTGGGATCGAGCCCTGCATCGGGCTCTCTGCTCAGCAGGGAGCCTGCTTCCTCCCTTCTCTCTCTGCCTGCCTCTATGCCTACTTGTGATCTGTCTGTCAAATAAATAAATAAAATCTTAAAAAAGAAAAACTGAAAAGCTATGCACTATTTTCAAGAGATAGGACTAAAACAAAACAACATGGAAGGTTGGAAGTAAAAGAAGGCAATAAATATACATCACTCAAATACTAACCAAAAACTAGTATCACTCTATGGGTATCAGACAAAATAGACTTACAACAGAAAGTGCCATGGGGCTAGTGCAGGTCAAACAGCAAAGATGGAGAAATCAGCAAATATATAGAAAATTTAAACAATACAATTAACAAACTTGATCTAATATACACAGAATTTTTCATCCAACAATTAGAGCACACATATTCTTTTCAAGCACACATGGAATATTTATAAAACTTGATGACATACTTGACACATCTCAACTAATTTCACATAATCAGTACCACACATGCCAGGTTCTCTGACTGCAAATAAACTGAATTAGAAATTTATAATGAAAAGATAAATATAATTGGATATATTTGGAAATATTAAAACACACTTTTAAACAACTAAAAGATCAAAGAAGAAATCACAGGGAAATTTAAAAATGTCTAGAAGCAAATGATAATTTAAACAACTACCATGACACCAAAAACTCAGGCAATAACTTTGGTGTATCAAATCAATAAAGTGAAAAGAGAACCATAGATTGGGAGAAAATATTTGCAAACTATTTATCTGACAAGAGGTTAATATCCACCAAACATAAAGAACTACAACTCAAGAACCACAAAAGGAAGCAGTCCAATTCAAAAATAGGCAAAGGAGCAGGGGAGGAGCAAGATGGTGGAGGAGTAGGAGACCTAAATTTCATCTGGTCCCAGGAATTCAGACAGATAGTTATCAAACCATTCCGAACACCTACAAACTTAATAGGAAATCAAAAAGAAAGATAGCAGCAATTTGATGAACATTAAAGCGACCACTTTCTGGAAGGTAGGATGTGTGGAGAAGTGAATCCGAGGTGATGTAAGGAAAGAGAGACTGTGTGGGGAAGGGCCGGTTCCTGGCAAGCGGTAGAGCAGCAGAGCACAAAATCGGAGCTTTTGGAAGTCTGCTCCATTCAGGGATGTCGATCCAGAGGTTAAGTGGGGGGTGGAGCCCTCATGGGAACAGTGTTGCCTCAGGACCCACGGGGTCACAGAAATACCAGGGGTGCCTGAGTGTGGCAGAGCTCCCAGGTATCAGAGTGGGGAAGCCCATGGCAGAGATAGAGTTCAGCAGTGGGCTCTCAGCTCGGGGTTACCTTAAACCATGATCCGAGGCACAGTTGGGCCACTGCTCTTTGAGCAGGGACCCGACGAGCAGCAGATCTGGGGATACTCACCTTCCTCCACCAGCAGGAGCGGCGCGGGAGTGCGTGGCAGGAATCAACTGGGTTTGGAGACTCCAAACGGGGCTGTGCGCCACAGATAGAAATGCTTGGTCACCGACTGGGTGAGCTGAGAGTGCGGCCGGAGACCAGGGAGACAGGCATGATTGACTGCTTTTCTCTGAAGGCTCACTGAAGAGGGGAACCCCAAAGCTCTCAATTCCTCTGGGGCTGGAGATTAGGAGGCCACCATTTTCATTCTTGTGCTCTAAAGCTGTATGGAAAGCGTTCAGGGAACAAAAGCTCCCGAGAGCGAACCCAAGCAGATTACTTAGCCTGGACCCTGACAAGGGTGGTGTAATTCCGCCTCGGGCAAAGACATTTGAGAATCACTGCATCAGGCCTCTCCCTCAGAAGATCAGCAAGAACATCCAGCCAAGACCAAGGTCACTGATCAATGAGAACCGTGGAACTGCAGAGCTAGAGGAATGCAGCACATAGAATTCATGGCTTTTTGCCCATGACTCTTTAGTCTTTCAGTTAAATTTTAAAAATTTTCATTAATTATGGGGTGCCTGGGTGGCTCAGTTGTTAAGTGGCTGACTTCAGATTGGATCATGATCCCGAGGTCCTGGGATTGAGCCCCTTGTTGGGCCCCCTGCTCAGCAGGGAGCCTGTTTCTCCCTCTCCCACTCCCCCTGCTTATGTTCCCTCTCTCTCTCTGTGCCAAATAAATACATAAAATCTTTAAAAATAAAATAAATTTTCATTATTTTTTCCTATTTTTTTCTTAATTTTTCTTCTTTCCTATTTTAACCAAATCTTATCTTTTCAATACCTTTTTAAAAATCTTTTTTTAATCTTCATTTTTGTAGCCATATTCTATTCCTTCTTTGTATTTAACCTTATTTTTTATATACATAGAAGTTTTTCTTTCTTCAAAATTTTGGGATACAGTTCTTCTAACAGACCAAAATATACCCTAAATCTAGTGAATGGTTTTGTTCTAGTCTCCAGCTCGGTCACATTCTCTACTTAAAAAAAAAAAAAAAATATATATATATATATATATATATATATATATATATATATTTCTTTTTTCAACCAACTTCTTATCGATTCCTTTTTAAAAATCTTTTTAAATTTTCATCCTTTCATTGTATTTATCCTTATTTTTTGTATATATTTTGTATATATGTAAGTTTTTCTTTCTTTAAAATTTTGGGAGGCAGTTTCTTCTAACAGATGAAAATACAACCAAAATCAAGTGTGTAGCTCTGTTCTATTCACCAGCCTAATCATATATTGTTTTTTCCCTTCCCCCACCCCAGTTTTGGGTCTCTTCTGATTTGTTTAGTGCATATTTTTCTGAGATTATTGTTACCCTTTCAACATTTTTTTCTCTCATTCATCCATTCTTCTCTGGACAAGATGACAAGGTGAAAAACTCACCTCAAAGAAAAAAACAAGAGGCAGTACCAACAGAACTAGGCGTCAGAACTAGAGTTCAGAATGACTATTATAAAGATGCTAGCTGGGATTGAAAAAAGCATAGAAGATACCAGAGAATCCCTTTCTGGAGAAATAAAAGAACTAAAATCTAACCAAGTTGAACTAAAAAAAAAACTATTAATGAGGTGCAATAAGAAACAGAGGCTCTTACTGCTAGGATAAATGAGACAGAAGAGAGAATTAGTGATATAAAAGATCAAATGATGGAGAATAAAGAAGCTGAGAAAAGGAGAGATAAACAACTACTGGACCATGAGGGGAGAATTTGAGAGATAAGTGATACTATAAGTTGAAACTATATTAGAATAATTGGGATCCCAGAAGAAAAAGAAAGAAAGGGGCAGAAGGTATATTGGAGCAAATTATAGCAGAGAACTTCCCTAATTTGGGGAAGAAAACAGGCATCAAAATCCAGGAAGGCACAGAGAACTCCCTTCAAAATCAACAAACATAGGTCCACACCTCATCATCTAATAGTAAAACTTACAAGTCTCAGAGACAAACAGAAAATTCTGAAAGCAGCTCAGGACAAGAGGTCTGTAACCTACAATGGTAGAAATATTAGATTGGCAGTAGACCTATCCACAGAGACCTGGAGGGCCAGAAAAGACTGGCATTATATATTCAGAGCACTAAATGAGAAAAATATGCAGCCAAGAATACTATATCCAGCTAGGCTGTCATTGAAAATAGAAGGAGACATAAAAAGCTTCCAGGACAAACAAAAGCTAAAAGTATTTGCAAACACCAAACCAGCCCTACAGGAAATATTGAAAGTGGTCCTCTAAGCAAAGAGAGAGCCTAAAAGTAACATAGACCAGAAAGGAACAGACACAATATAGAGTAACAGTCACCTTACAGGCAATACAATGGCACTAAACTCTTATCTTTCAATAGTTACCCTGAATGTAAACGGGCTAAATGCCCCAATCAAAAGACCCAGGGTATCAGAGTGGATTAAAAAAACAAAACCCATTGATATGCTGTCTACAAGAAACAAATTTTAGAACCCAAAACACCTCCATATTTAAAGTGAGAGGGTGGAAAAGAATTTACCATGCTAATGGACATCAAAAGAAAGCTGGGATGACAATCCTTATATCAGACAATTAGATTTTAAGCCAAAGACTATAATAAGAGATGAGGAAGGACCCTATATCATACTTAAAGGGTCTGTCCAATAAGAAGATCTAACAATTTAAAATATGTATGCCCCTAACTGGGGAGCAGCCATCTATATAAACCAATTAATAAAAAAAAAAATCAAAGAGAAACATTGACAATAATACAATAATAAAGGGGACTTTAACACCCCCTCACGGAAATGGACAGATCAAATAAAGGCTTTAAATGACACACTGGACTAGATGGACATCACAGATATATTCAGAACATTCCATCCCAAAGCAAAAAAATACAAATTCTTCTCTAGTGCACATGGAACATTCTCCAGAATAGATCACATTCTGGGTCACAAATCAGGTCTCAACTGGCACCAAAAGATTGGTATCATTCCCTGCACATTTTCAGACCACAATGCTTTGAAACTAGAACTCAACCACAAGAGGGAAGTTGGAAAGAACTCAAATACATAGAGGCTAAAGACCATCTTACTAAGAAAGAATGGGTCAATCAGGAAATTAAAGAAAAACTTAAAAAATTCATGGAAACAAATGAAAATGAAAACACAACTGTTCAAAATCTTTGGGATGCACCAAAGGCAGTCCTGAGAGGAAAGTATATAGCACAACATGCCTTTCTCAAGAAACAAGACAGGTCTCAAATACACAACCTAACCCTACACCAAAAGGAGATGGAGAAAGAATAGCAAATAAAGCCTAAATCCAGCAGAAGATGAGAAATAATAAAGATCAGAGCAGAAATCAATGAAATAGAAACCCAAAGTACAGTAGAACAAATCAACAAAACTAGGAGCTGGTTCTTTGAAAGAATTAATAAGATTGATACTCCCCTGGCCAGACTTATCAAAAAGAAAAGATAAAGGACAAAATTAATACAATCATGAATGAAAGAGGAGAGATTACAACCAACACCAAAGAGATAGAATTGTAAGAACATATTATGAGCAATTATACACCAGCAAATTTGACAGTCTGGAAGAAATGGATTCCTGGAGATGTATAAACTACCAAAATTGATCCAGGAAGAAATAGAAAACCTGAACAGACCCGTAAGGAGATTGAAGCAGTCATCAAAAATCTCCCAAAAAACAAGAGCCCAGGGCCAGAAAGCTTCCCAAACATTTAAAGAAGAATTAGTACCTATTCTCCTGAAACTGTTCCAAAAAATAGAAATGGAAGGAAAACTTACAAACTCATTTTATGAGGCCAGCATTACCTTGATCCACAAACCAAAGACCCCATCAAAAAGGAAGATTACAGACCAATATCCCTGATGAACGTGGATGCAAAAATTCCACCGATAAGATCCAACAGTACATTAAAAGGATTATTCACCATGACCAAGTGGGATTTATGCCTGAGTTACACGTTTGGTTCAACATCTGCAAATCGATTGATGTGATATAATCCATTAATAAAAGAAAGAACAGGAACCATATGATACTCTCAATAGATGCTGAAAAAGCATTTGATAAAGTACAGCATCCTTTCTTGATCAAAACTCTTCACAGGGTAGGGATAGAAGGTACATACCTCAATATCATAAAAGCCATCTATATAAAACCCACAGCAAATATCATTCTCAATGGGGAAAAACTGAGAGCTTTTCTCCTAAGGTCAGCAACATGGCAGGACTGTCCACTATCACCACTGCTATTCAACATAGTACTAGAAGTCCTAGCCTCAGTAATCAGACAACAAAAAGAAATAAAAGGCATCCGAATTGGCAAAGAAGAAGTCAAACTCTTACTCTTTGCTGATGATATGATACTTTATGTGGAAAACCCAAAAGAGTCCACTCCAAAACTGCTAGAACTCATACAGGAATTCAGTAAAGTGTCAGGATATAAAATCAATGCACAGAAATCAGTTGCATTTCTATACACCAACAAGAAGACAGAAGAAAGAGAAATTAAGGAGTCAATCCCATTTACAACTGCAGCCCAAACCATAAGATACCTAGGAATAAATCTACCCAAAGAGACAAAGAATCTATACTCAGGAAACTATAGAGTACTCATGAAAGAAATTGAGGAAGATACAAAGACATGGAAAAACGTTCCATGCTCTTGGATTGGAAGAACAAATATTGTGAAAATGTCTATGCCACCTAGAGCAATGTACACATTTAAAGCAATCGTTATCAAAATACCATCAACTTTTTTCAAAGAAATGAAACAAATAATCCTAAAATTTATATGGAATCAGAAAAGACAACAAATAGCCAAAGGAAGGTTGAAAAAGAAAACCGAAGTTGGCAGCATCACATTTTCATACTTCAAGCTCTATTACAAAGCTGTAATCATCAAGACAGTATAGTACTGGCACAAAAACAGACATATAGATCAATGGAACAGAATAGAGAGCCCAGAAATGGACCCTCAACTCTATTGTCAACTAATCTTCAGAGCAGGAGAGAATGTCCAATGGAAAAAAGACAGTCTCTTCAACAAATGTTGTTGGGAAATTTGAACAGCCATATGCAGAAGAATGAAACTGGACCATTTCCTTACACCACACACAAAAATAGACTCAAAATGGTTGAAAGACCTCAAGTGAGACAAGAATCCATCAAAATCCTTGAAGAGAGCACAGGAAGCAACCTTTTGGACTTCAGCCACAGCAACTTTTTCCTAGAAACATCACCAAAGGTAAGGGAAGCAAGGGCAAAAATGAACTATTGGGACTTCATCAAGATCAAAAGCTTTTGCACAGCAAAGGAAACAGTGAACAAAACCAAAAGACAACCAAAAGAATGGGAGAAAATATTCGCAAATGACATATCAGATAAAGGGTTAGTATCCAAAATCTATAAAGAACTTGTCAAACTCAACACCAAAGAACAAAAAGTCCAATCAAGAAATGGGCAAAGGACCTGAACAGACATTTCTGCAAAGAAGACATCCGAATGGCCAACAGACACACGAAAAAGTGTTCCACATTACTCGGCATCAGGGAAATACAAATCAAAACCACAGTGAGTTACCACCTCACACCAATCAGAATGGCTAAAATTAACAAGTCAGGAAACGACAGGAATTGGCAAGGATGTGGAGAAAGGGGAACCCTCCTACAATACTTTTTTGCCTAGGTCTCCTTAGGCAAGGCAACAAAAGCAAAAATTAAATGGGACTACATCAAACTAAAAAAAATTTGCAGTAAAGGAATCTATCAACAAAGTAAAAGGCAACCTACTGAATGGAAGAAAATATTTGCAAATGATACATACAAGAAGGAGTTGATATTCAAAATATATTAAAAAAACTCATACAACTCACAACAAAAAAGCAAACAACTTGATTAAAAATGGGCAGAGGGGGCACCTGGGTGGCTCAGTGGGTTGGGCCTCTGCCTTCAGCTCAGGTCATGGTCTCAGGGTCCTGGGATCGAGCCCCATGTCAGGCTCTCTGCTCAGTGGGGAGCCTGCTTCCCCATCCCTCTCTCTCTGCCTGCCTCTCTGCCCACTTGTGATCTCTGTCTGTCAAATAAATAAATAAAATCTTTAAAAAAATGTGCAGAGGATCCGAATAGACATTTTTCTAAAGAAGATGTGGAGATGGTCAAACCAACACATGAAACGATGCTCAGTGTCACTCATCATCAGGGAAATGCAAATCAAGCCACAGTGAGATACCACCTCACACCTGTCAGAATGGCTATTATCAAAAAGACAAGAAATAACAAGTGCTGGCAAGAATGAGGAGAAAAGGAGCCCTTGTGCACTGTTGATGGAAATGTAAATTGGTGCAGCCCTTACCAAAACAGTATGGAGGATATTAAAAAAATTAAATAGAACTGCCACACAATCCAGCAATTCCACTTCTGGATATTTGTTTGAGGAAAATAAAATCACTCATCTGAAAAGATAAATGCAGCCCTATGTTTCCTGCAGTACTAACATACTAGCATGACATGGAAGCAACGTAAGTGTTCATTGAAAAATGAATGGATAAAGAAGATGTGAGATATCTATATCTCTATCTATATCTATCTATACACACACAGTGGAATGTTGCTCAGCCATAAAAACAACAACAACAACAATGAAATCTTGCCATTTGCAATAACATGGATGGAGCTAGAGAGTATTAGGCTAAGTGAATAAGTCAGACGAAAACAAATACCATATGTGTGGAATCTAATAAGTAAATGAGCAGACAACAAAACAGAAACAGACTCACAGATTCAGAAAACAAACTGGTGATTGACAGAGGTGAGGGGATGGGAAATGGGCAAAAGGAGGTGAAGGGGATTAAGAGATAAACACTTCTAGTTATAACATAAATAAGTCACAGGGATGTAATGTACAACGTAGGGTATATAGTCAATAATACTGTAATAATTGTTCAGTCACAGAGGGTAATGAGCTCTTGAGGTGAACATTTTGTAATGTATAAAAAAATTGAAGCACTATGTTATATTCCTGAAACTAATATAATAGGTATATCAATTATCATTCCAATTTAAAAGTTAGGGTGATAAATTTTATGTTATATGTATTTTACTATAATTTAAAAAATTTAGAAACCACCCCTAATGAGAGACAGCAAAAGTGGAGCTTCTAGGTCCAAAGTCTCATTAAAAACGTTTACTTTAGGGGCATCTAGGTGTCTCAGTGGGTTAAAGCCTCTGCCTTTGGCTTGGGTCATGATCCTGGGGTCCTGGGATAGAGCCCCACATCGGGCTCTCTGCTCAGCAGGGAGCCTGCCTCCCTGCCCCCACCCCGCGTCTGACTCTCTGCCTACTTGCGATCTCTGTCTGTCAAATAAATAAATAAAAATCTTTTAAAAAACCCCAAAACTTTTACTTTAGTAACAAAGAAAGGCTAAAAGTTAAAGCTAAGTTAATTTAATAAGTTGGAAAGAAGAACAGCAGATAGATCCAAGGAAAGGGAGAAGAGGAGCTAAGGCGGCACCTGGGTGGCTCAGTGGGTTAAGCCTCTGCCTTCGGCTCAGGTCATGGTCTCAGGGTCCTGGGATCAAGCCCCACATCGGGCTCTCTGCTCAGCATGGAGCCTGCTCTCCCCTCTCTCTCCACCTCCTTCTCCCTCTCTGCCTGCTTCTCTGCCTACTTGTGATCTCTCTCTCTCTGTCAAATAAAAAAATAAATCTTAAAAAAAAAAAAAAAAAGAAGAGGAGCTAAGGTCAGAACTGAAACAGGTGACATGGAGAACAAAGAAGCCATAGAGAGTAGTCCATGAAGACAAAAGATAATTCCTGAGACAGACTAACAAAACAGAGAACTCAATGATGCAATGATAAAAAAAAAAAAATGAGTAATACTATAAATAAAAACAGGAAATAATTATAGATACAGCAGAGATTAAAAAGATAATAGAATAATAGCTTCCTGAGAATAGTTTTGAAAACTCAGACAAGATAGATGGAATCTTAGAAACGGTATTTTACCAAATTAAGAAGGAAAAGAAAGCTTTATTAGTCCCATAAGCATAAATTCCTTGAAGTGGTAATTTAAAATCTTCCCATAAAGAAAACATCAGGCTTACATTTTTTTAAAAAAAGATTTTATTTATTTATTTGACAGAGAGACACAGTGACAGAGAACATAAGCAGGGGGAGTAGCGGGGGGAAGCAGGCTTCCCACTGAGCAGGGAGCCCAAGTGGAATTCGATCCCAGGACCCTGGGATCATGACCTGAGTCGAAGGCAGACACTTAACTAACTGAACCACCCAGACACCCCAAGCCTATATGGCTTTATAGATGAATCTAATAAGATTTCAAGGAAAACATCACTCTAACTTATTTAAAAACTTCCAAAAACCAGAAAAAGAGGGAATATTTCCCAGTTTATTCTATGAAGCTATTATAATTTTGAAAACCAGACAAAGACAGTACCAGAAAAAGAAATTACAAGACCATTTTACTCAAAAAATCCTGAACAAGATGCTAGTAAACTAGGGGCACCTGGGTGGCTCAGTGGGTTAAGCCTCTGCCTTCAGCTCAGGTCATGATCTCAGGGTCCTGGGACCGAGCTCCGCGTTGGGGGGTCTCTGCTTAGCAGGGAGCCTGCTTCCCCCTCTCTCTGTGCCTGCCTCTCTGCCTACTTGTGATCTCCGTCTGTCAAATAAATAAATAAAATCTTTAAAAAAAAGATACTAGTAAACGAAATCCAACAACGCATAAAAGACTAATTTGTTATGATCAAGTTAGGTTTTCATAAAAACGTAAGGACAGGTTAACATTAGGAAAGGGAACAGACAGAAGACACAATAGCCATTTCAGAGAAGAAGAAAAACATACAACAAATGACATAGGAAGAAGGAGATGCTCAACTTCCTAAGCGATGGAAGAAACACAGTGTTAGACCACAGTGAAATAACATTTTGTACTAAAGTGTTAATTAACAAAAATGGTTAACATTTCACAATACCCAGGGTTTGAGAAAATGTGCATCAACAGAACCTTTTATTCATGGCTGGTCGGATTATAACTGGTGCAAGCATTTTGGAAAACAATTTTGCACTTTCTTGCCATGGCTGAACAGTCCTGCACCTTAGTACCTAGCAATTCCATCCCTAGGTACATGCTCAAGAGCAGCTCTTATACTACGTCTGGGGACACATGCATAAGAAATGTTCATAGCAACCCTGTTCTTAAAAGTAGAAAAAAAAAAAAGAAATAACAAACAAACAAAAAACCAGAAGAAAAACAAACTGCAAACAACCCAGACAGGATCAGAAGGATGAATGAACTGATATATTGGCCCCCAAGAATATGATACAGGAACAAAAATGACAAAGTACAGATATATGTGACAACCCAGATGAATGTTGCTAGTATAATACTGAATAAAAAAGTATGCTCTGAAAGTCTACACATAAAACCAGTGTAATAAATTTCAAAAATGAGCTAAACAAAACAATATATTTTTGAGGAGATGTGTGTGTGTGTGTGTGTGTGTATGTGTTTGTGTGTGTGTGTGTGTAAATATGAGTTAAGACTAAATAACTAAGCAGACGGCCAAAAATTTCAAATGGATGGTAAGTTTGAAGTGCAGGATAGCTGTTACCTGGTCATTGGGAGGGTGGGATTGGGGGGAAGTTGGGGGACAAAGGGCAGATCAGAGGAGAAGCATATTAAGTAGATAGAGGTTTGGTAAGATTCTAGTTTTTGCATCGGTCATGTATATACAAGCATCTCTTTTAAACAAATTAAAAATAAAATAAATAGAAATAGGCCTGCCTGGGCTCATAGGAACAGTGTACCATGGTCAAGGATTATGGTCAACCCAATACTGTCCACCTGAGGGCTGACATGTATCTATAAATGTAGATGCGGATGTGAGAAATTGCCCCCGTCTTTGCAGACTATAACTGGAAAGTGTTATTTGCACACAAGTTGATGTCTCTGGAAGCCCTGGTGTGGCAGAAGTACTTGTGGGAATTCTACCCTGAAGAAGGCCCTATGGACATGTGAGTTGACTTCAAGCACTTGAAGGGCTGTTACATGGAAGGGGGATGAGCTTGCTCATCGAGGCTCAGGAGAGCAGAAAAGAACCAGTGACTGGTTGTGGATTCGGGCAGAGAGATAAGGTCATGCTAACAGCAGGAACCCTGTGGGCTCTAAGATCCCCATGTAGTCCTGCAGAGGAACTGGCTTTTCCAGCCTGGGAACACGAAAAATCCTTTAGGATTTTTATGCTTTCCTGTCTCAGAAATGCAGGGCAACTTCAAGACATTCCAGATAGTGTGCTAAAAATATAAAAATGGGTTGGAGTAAAATGCAAATGTTGTGGTAGATATTTCTGTTTCTTATTTTTATTGATGAACAAGGGAGCTTTCCCCATGCAGTCCATTTAGTTGGCCACTAATCACACAGTAACCTGTGACACTTTTTACATTGCCGTTGAGCACTTCAAGCGAGTATGCTCCATGTCTCCAATTAGGATGTAAACTTCTTAGGATCAAGACTTGTTTTATCTTATTTTTGCATTTTCCACAGTGCTGTTCATGGGACAAGAATTTAATGTGGGCACTTTGGGGCTGGTTACCACGGTGATTGATGGTGTCATTGATTCATTGATTGATTCATTTATTTAATAACTATTTATTATAAATGTGGTTATCATGTTATAAAGGGTGTCAAAGTGTGGTTTGGAGATGCTTTTGGATGGGGGGGTTCATTCACTAGGGGCCTGAGTGCCACGGTCCGTCTCCAATGCCTCTATTGCCTTATTCCAAGAAAAGCTGAAAAGGCCACGGAGATGCCTTCCCATGTTCCTACCTGGATAGATCCTGAAGAATCCAGTGGAGCTGCCAAAATATTGCCAGGTCAGTGTTGGGTCTCTCCGGAAGTTCTCCACAAAAACAGGGTTCAAGGCTTCGGACATGTAGACTCCATTTAAAATGTCTGGGTCTAAAGGATGAGATTATAGAAGGAGCTGCCAGGGAAACGAAGTCACAAGCAACAGTGACCGGTTCTTCACCCACTGAACACACACACACACAGGCTGCAGCGATGCTGTTCACAGCTGCCTGCTACCTCACAATCAGAAAGCCACACTCACACCCTCCAGTCCAGGAACACTGAGCTTTCTCCCAGTCCAGACTGGTGCAGAATCCCTTCTTGTTCTCCTCAGTGAAAGAGGTAGGAGACCCAGTTTACACCCTTCAAGGCTTCTCAGGAAAATGGAGGCATAGCATTAAAACTCACAGTGTAAGCTGTTCAGGGAGAGTGCCGGGTGGGAGTGGGGAGCTACCTTTGTTGTACACATTGGTGGGCAGCTGCACATTGCTGATGGAGGTGTTCACCATCAGGTTGCTGAAGTGTGTGTTGGACTCGAGGATAAACTCAGCCCCCAGCTCCACGTAATTGCCATTCTCGTCCCTCTCGTTGATCAGGACAGAGTTGTAATAGTCAAACTAGGAGCAGACAAGCATGAGCAGGACAGACAGTGTGGACACAAGAGAGAGAGAAAAACAAATGGCACAGGTCAGAGGACTCAGACATGGGAGACAGGGTCAGACAGACTGACAGCATCTATACCAGCAACAGCCGTGGACAACTCAGACAATAATCTGCATCACACATACAGACAATACATAGCCAGATATTGGAGTGCATGGTTGATTCACTTGGTTTTTGTTGTAAATGGTCTAGATTATTGCTTCAGTTCCCCACTCTGTAGAGCGTAATCTGAGCCAGAGACAAGCAGCCAGAGATCTAAGGTGAGGTAAAGAGACAGAAGCAACATCATGGGCACTACCATTTTTTTTTTCCAGTGTGGGGAACTCCTAGAGACCTGGAACAGTGGGTCCTAGGAAGGGAGGCTTCTCTCTTTAAGAAACAGCCTGTGGCCCCAGTGCCTTTCTGAGGAGTCATCAGTGTGATCTCTGGCTCTAACATGCGGTGTTGGGGGGTCCACTTGGATGACCACACTTAGAGCCATAATCAGAGCCTCTTCCCCACTCCCTGCACACCACCTGGCTCAGATCTTGAACAGCCTCCTCAGGACACCCTACGTCCCACCCCATGCCACAACACCGTTGACAGCAAGGGACACAGATCCCCTGTGTCCCTCTCTCTCTCAAACCCTTCGACATGTGCCATTCTGAGCTGAATTGAGGCCAGATTCCTATCTGTCCACAGTCACTTTCCACTTCACCATCCCCTGGACATATGGAGCTGACCATTCACAATTTCCGTAATCTTGTGTTTTCCAATTTCGGTGTCTTTTCTTTTCCTTCAGCTTCTCCATGCCTTTTCTGCTCAAATCCCCCTCAGCCTGAGGCTGGCCCTAAAGCCATCCTGTCTGCAGAAGCATCTGAGCCTCCACCCCTTCCCTTCTGTATTCTTGTAACTCTGTTTACCAACTCTCATGGGCTGGTTACATGCCATATGCTAGAGTAATTTGGTCTATGAGCTTCTTGACTTTTTAATCTTTGCAGAGGCTAACCCATTGTGGTTGGGCAATAAATGCTTATGGAATGGGTGGACTACCGCTCTGTCCCCTGCCCCCCAAGTCTTGATAGCTATCTCTCCCACCTGGTCCATAAATCTCTTCTTAAAGTCCAGAGAACATTTCAGAATTAAACTACTACTGTAGGTTCATAAAAATCCTATGCATATCAAAAGACAGTGTGGGACATCCCTTCCCCTACCCCTCCGTATCTTGTACTCAGGTGAGCCTGGCCCTTGGTTGTGGTTCAGCCATTAGTCATTATACTCTCCCAGCAGCAGCTCTGGGAGCAGGTGGACTCACCACCAGAGACTCATTGAATTCATGGTTCAGGTCAGCCTCCTCAGCAGCCTCTACCAGATTCTGCAGGATGGGAACACAAAAGGGAGAATTAATGGGCAAAACAAGTCCAGCAGGTCTTCAGTAATTTCTCCTGCTAAGAATTTACCCAAGAGAACTGAAAAGAGGTACTCAAACACTAACTTGTGCACAATTGTTTATAGCAGCTCTACTCACAATGGCCAAAACCTAATGCATATTACTCAATAAAAGCAGCCAGCCTGAAAAGGCTACGTCCTGCACTCCAACTAAATGACATTCTGGAAAAAGCAAAACTATAGAAAAAGGAAAAAGATCAGTGGTAGCCAGAGGTTTTGGGGGAGGGAGGGATGAATAGGCAGAAAACAGAGGATTTTTTAGGGCAGTGAAACTACTCTGCATGATCTATAATGTTGGATGCATGTGTCCAAACCCATAGAATGTACCACACCAAGAGTGAGCCCTCATGTAAACCTGGACTTTGGCTGATAATGATGTGATAATATAGGTTCATCAATTGTAACAAATGTACTATCATAAAGATCAGAGCCGAAATCAATGAAATAGAAACTAAAAAAACAATAGAACAAGGGGCGCCTGGGTGGCTCAGTGGGTTGAAGCCTCTGCCTTCGGCTCAGGTCATGATCCCAGGGTCCTGGGATCAAGCCCCGCATCTGGCTCTCTGCTCAGCAGGGAGCCTGCTTCCCTTCCTCTCTCTCTCTCTGCCTACTTGTGATCTCTGTCAAATAAATAAATAAAATCTTAAAAAAAATTAAAAAACAATAGAACAAATCAACAAAACTAGGAGCTGGTTCTTTGAAAGAATTAATAAGATTGATAAGCCCCTGGCCAGACTTATCAAAAAGAAAAGAGAAAGGACACAAATAAATAAAATCATGAATGAAAGAGGAGAGATCACAACCAACACCAAAGAAATACAAACAATTATAAGAACATACTACGAGCAACTCTACGCCAACAAATTTGACAACCTGGAAGAAATGGATATGTTTCTAGAGACATATAAACTACCACAACTGAACCAGGAAGAAATAGAAAACTTGAACAGACCCATAACCAGTAAGGAGATTGAAACAGTCATCAAAAATCTCCAAACAAACAAAAGTCCAGGACCAGATGGCTTCCCAAGGGAATTCTACCAAACATTTAAAGAAGAATTAATTCCTATTCTCCTGAAACTGTTCCAAAAAATAGAAATGGAAGGAAAACTTCCAAACTCATTTGATGAGGCCAGCATCACCTTGATCCCAAAACCAGACAAGGATCCCACCAAAAAAGAGAATTACAGACCAATATCTTTGATGAACACAGATGCGGAAATTCTCACCAAAATACTGGCCAATAGGATCCAACAGTACATTAAAAGGATTATTCACCACGACCAAGTGGGATTTATTCCAGGGCTGCAAGGTTGGTTCAACATCTGCAAATCCAACAATGTGATACAATACATTAATAAAAGAAAGAATAAGAACCATATGATACTCTCAATAGATGCTGAAAAAGCATTTGACAAAGTGCAGCATCCCTTCCTGATTAAAACTCTTCAAAGTGTAGGGATAGAAGGCACATACCTCAATATTATCAAAGCCATCTATGAAAAACCCACTGCAAATATCATTCTCAATGGAGAAAAACTGAAAGCTTTTCTGCTAAGGTCAGGAACATGGCAAGGATGTCCGTTATCACCACTGCTGTTCAACATTGTACTAGAAGTCCTAACCTCAGTAATGAGACAACAAAAAGAAATTAAAGGCATCCAAATTGGCAAAGAAGAAGTCAAACTATCACTCTTTGCAGATGATATGATACTGTATGTGGAAAACCCAAAAGGCTCCACTCCAAAACTGCTAGAACTTGTACAGGAATTCAGTAAAGTGTCAGGATATAAAGTCAATGCACAGAAATCAGTCGCATTTCTTTACACTAACAACAAAACAGAAGAAAGAGAAATTGAGGAGTCAGTCCCATTTACAATCGCACCCAAAACCATAAGATACCTAGGAATAAATCTAACCAAAGAGGCAAAGAATCTGTACTCAGAAAACTATAAAGTACTCATGAAAGAAATTGAGGAAGACACAAAGAAATGGAAAAATATTCCATGCTCATGTATTGGAAGAACAAATATTGTGAAAATGTCTATTCTACCTAAAGCAATCTACACATTTAATGCAATCCCTATCAAAATCCCATCCACTTTTTTTTAAAAGAAATAGAACAAATAATCCTAAAATTTATATGGAACCAGAAAAGACCTCGAATAGCCAAAGGAATATTGAAAAAGAAAGCCAAAGTCGGTGGCATCACAATTCCAGACTTCAAGCTCTATTACAAAGCTGTCATCATCAAGACAGTATGGTACTGGCACAAAAACAGACATATAGATCAATGGAACAGAATAGAGAGCCCAGAAATAGACCCTCAACTCTATGGTCAACTAATCTTCGACAAAGCAGGAAATAATATCCAATGGAAAAAAGACAGCCTCTTCAACAAATGGTGCTGGGAAAATTGGACAGCCACATGCAGAAAAATGAAATTGGACTATTTCCTTACACCACACATGAAAATAGACTCAAAATGGATGAAGGACCTCAATGTGAGAAAGGAATCCATCAAAATCCTTGAGGAGAATGCAGGCAGCAACCTCTTTGACCTCACCCGCAGCAACTTCTTCCTAGGAACATCGCCAAAGGCAACAGAAGCAAGGGCAAAAATGAACTATTGGGATTTCATCAAGATCAAAAGCTTTTGCACAGCAAAGGAAACAGTTAACAAAACCAAAAGACAACTGACAGAATGGGAGAAGATATTTGCAAATGACATATCAGATAAAGGGCTAGTATCCAAAATCTATAAAGAGCTTATCAAACTCAACACCCAAAGAACAAATAATCCAATCAAGAAATGGGCAGAGGACATGAACAGACATTTCTGCAAAGAAGACATCCAGATGGCCAACAGACACATGAAAAAGTGCTCCACATCACTCGGCATCAGGGAAATACAAATCAAAACCACAATGAGATACCACCTCACACCAGTCAGAATGGCTAAAATTAACAAGTCAAGAAATGACAGATGCTGGCGAGGATGCGGAGAGAGGGGAATCCTCCTACACTGCTGGTGGGATTGCAAGCTGGTGCAACCACTCTTGAAAACAGTGTGGAGGTTCCTCAAAAAACTGAAAATAGAGCTACCCTATGACCCAGCAATTGCACTACTGGGTATATATCCTAAAGATACAAATGTGGTGCTCCGAAGGGGCACGTGCACCCGAATGTTTACAGCAGCAATGTCCACAATAGCCAAACTGTGGAAAGAACCTAGATGTCCATCAACAGATGAATGGATAAAGAAGATGTGGTATATATACACAATGGAATACTATGCAGCCATCAAAAGAAATGAAATCTTGCCTTTTGCGACAGCGTGCATGGAACTAGAGGGTATTATGCTTAGTGAAATAAGTGAATCGGAGAAAGACAACTATCATATGATCTCTTTGATATGAGGAAGTGGAGATGCAATGTGGGGGGGGGTTGGGGGGAGCTAGGAAAAGAAAAAATGAAAAGATGGGATTGGGAGGGAGACAAACCATAAAAGACTCAATCTCAAAAAACAGACTGAGGGTTGCTGGGGGGAGGGGGGACGGGAGAGGGTGGTGGGGATATGGACATTGGGGAGGGTATGTGCTATGATGAGTGCTGTGAAATGTGTAAACCTAGCAATTCACAGACCTGTACCCCTGGGGATAAAAATACATTATATGTTTATTAAAATAAAAAAATTAATATTGTTAAAATGTCCACACTACCCATTGACCACAACAACTTCTTTCATGACACATCTCCAAAGTTAAGGGAAACAAAAGCAAAAATGAACCTTTGGGACTTCATCAAAATAAAAACTTCTGCACAGCAAAGGAAACAGTCAACAAAACTAACAGGCAACCCATGGAATGGGAGAAGATATTTGCAAGTGACATTATAGATAAAGGGTTGGTATCCAAGATCTATAAAGAACTTCTCAAACTCAACACCCAAAAAAGAAATAATCAAGTCAAAAAATGGGCAGAAGACATGAACAGACACTTCTCCAAAGAAGACATACAAATGGCTAACAGACACATGAAAAAATATTCAACATCATTTCCCATCAGGGAAATTCAAATCAAAACCACACTGAGATACCATCTTACACCAGTTAGGATGGCAAAAATTAAAAGGCAGGAAATAACAAATGTTGGTGAGATTGTGGAGAAAGGAGAACCCTCTTACACTGTTGATAGGAATGCAAGTTGGTACAGCCACTTCAGAAAACAGGAGGGAGATTCCTCAAAAAGTTAAAAATAGACCTACCCTATGACCCAGCAATTGCATTACTGGGTATTTACCCCAAAGATACAGATGTAGTGAAAAGAAGGGGCACATACAGTCCAATGTTCATAACAGTAATGTCCACAATAGCCAAACTGTGGAAGGAGCTGAGATACCTTTCAACAGATGAATGGATAAAGAAGATATGGTCCATATATACAATGGAATATTACTCAGCCATCAGAAAAGATGAATACCCAACCTTTGCATCGACATGGATGGAACTGGAGGGCATTATTAATGCTAAGTGAAGTAAGTCAAGCAGAGAAAGACAATTAGCATATGGTTTCACTCATATGTGTAATATAAGGAATAACTCAGAGGGCATTAGGGGAAGGAAGGTAAAACTGAAGGAGAGGGAATCAGAGAGGGAGATAAATCATGAGAGACTATGGATTCTGGGAATCAAACTGAAGGTTTCAGAGGGGTGGGGGGGATGGGGTAGCGGGTAGTGGGTATTAAGGAGGGCATGTGTTGTGATGAACACTGGGTGTTACATGCAAATAATGAAACATGGAACATTACATCAAAAACTAATAATGTACTGTGTGGTGACTAACACAGCAAAATAAATAAAATAGGAATAATAATACCAAAAAAATGTCCAACTACCCAAAGTGATCTATAAACTCAATGCAATCCCTATCAAAATTCCAAGGTCATTCTTTACAGAAATAGAAAAAACTATTGTAAAATTTATATGGAACCACAGATGGCCTTGAGTAACCAAAACAATCTTGGGCAAGAAGAACAAAGTTAATTTCACATCACACTTTCCTGATTTCAAAATATATTACAAAGCTACAATAATCAAAGCAGTTGGTATTGGCACAAAAACAGACATATAGACAAATAGAACAGAACGGAGCCCAGAAAGAAATCCATACATTTTACAATCAACTGATCTTTAAGGTGCTAAATGCACACAATGGCAAAAAAAAAAAAAAAAAAAAGTCTCTTCAATAAATGGTGTGAGGAAAACTAAATATTTACATGTAGAAGAATTAAATTGGACCTTTATTACACACCAGATATGAAAATCAACTCAAAATAAATAATGAATCTTGGAACACTGAAAAAATAAAATTAAATTAAAAAATAAATAAATAAAACGTAAAAAAAGAAAAGACAATCAACTCAAAATAAATGAAAGACCTAAATATAAGACCTGAAATTATAAAATTATTAGAAGAAAGCATAGAGAAAAAGCTTCTTGACACTTGTCTTTTTGTGAGGGCATATGATATCAAAAACGCAGAGAACAAAAGCAAAAATAGAAATGAGATTGCATCACCCATTTCTGTTTTTGCTTTTGTTGTCTGCATCAAACCAGAAATCTTCGGCACACCAAAGGAAACAATCAACAGAGTGAACCTACAGTTGGAAAAATTGGAGATCTACATATAGAAGAATGAAACTGGACCTCTTTCTTACACTGTCCAGGAAAATAAACTCAAAATGGATCAAAGACCTAAATGTGAGACCTGATACTACAAAACTCCTAGAAGAAAACACAAGGAGTAATTTCTCTGACACTGACCATAGAAACATTTTTCTAGATTTGTCTCCTCTGGCAAGGTAAACAAAAGTGAAATTAAACTTTTGGGACTATAGCAAAATGAAAGCCTTTTGCACATGAAAGAAACCAACAAAACAAAAGGCAACCTACTGAATGAGAGAAGATATCTGCAAATGATATATCTGATAAGGAGTTAATATCCAAAATATACAAAGAATTCATACAATGCAACAGAAAAAACCCAGAATAATCCAATTAAAACAGACAGAAGAACTGAATAGACCTTTTTCTTTTCTTTTCTTTTTAGAAAAGACTTTATCTATTTGACAGAGAAACACACAGCAAGAGAGGGAACATAAGCAGGGGGAGTGGGAAAGGGAGAAGCAGGCTTCCCGCTGAGCAGGGAGCCAGCCCGATGCGGGGCCCCATCCCAGGACCCAGGGATCATGACCTGAGCCGAAGGCAGACACTTAATGACTGAGCCACCCAGGCACTCTTGACTAGACATTTTTCTAAAGAAGACATCCAGATGGCCAACAGACACATTAAAAGATGCTCAACATCACTTATCATCAGGGAAGTGCAGACTAAAACCATAATGAGATATCTCTTTATACCCGTGAGAATGGCTAAACTCAAAAACACAAGAAATAACAAGTATTGGTGAAGATATGAAGAAAAAAGAACCCTCGGTGCACTGCTGGTGGGAATGCAAAGTGGTACGACCACTGTGGAAAAGAATATGGAGGTTCCTCAAAAAATTAAAAATAGAAGTACTGGATTATCCAGTAATTCCACTACTGGGTGTTTACACAAAGAAAATAAAAACACTAATTCAAAAAGATATATGCCTCCCTATGTTTATTGTAACATTACTTACAATAGCCAAGATATAGAAACAACTCATTTGCTCATTGATAGATGAATGGAAAAGATGTGGTGCATATATATATATATATATATATATATATATATATATATAATAGGATGTTACTCAATCATAATAAAAAATGAAACCTTGCTATTTGCAACAACATGTATGGACTTAGGGGTTGTAATTCCAAGTGAAATAAGTCAGAGAAAGACACATACCATATGGGTCCAGTCATATGTGGAATTTCGGAAACAGAACAAAGGAAAAAGAGACTAACCAAAAAACAGACTCTTAAATATAGAGAACAATCTGGTGGTCACCGAGGGAAGGTGTGCAGGGGATGGACAACTATTAGGAGGCTATTATTAGAAAGATGTAAGATAACAAGTGAGGATGTGGAGAAAAAGGAACCCTTGCATTGTCAATGGGAATGTAAATTGGTACCACCACATGGAAAACAGTATGAAGGTTCCCCAAAAACTTAAAACAGAACTACCCTATAATCTAGCAATCCCACTTCTGGGTATATAGCCAAAGGGAATGAAATCAGAATCTCAAAAAGATATCTATGCTCCCATTTTCAGAAGCATTATTCACAGGCAAAGATAATTTTAGTGCTGCTGTGCAGGAAATTTCCCCACGGATGCCCCTGTAGAAGGGCCTGTGACTGAGGCCCCCATGGAACCCCCAGGCAGGAGCAGGGCCTGGTGCTTGGAGATCGGCCAAGCAAGCACTCTTTTGGTTGGTTTCCTCAGTGGGAGTCATGGGAAAGACAGTGCAACCAGAGCCTCAGAGAGCCCAGAGCCCTTGCCTCTGGGAGTGCAGCAGAATTACTTTTGTTCTAGCACAGGACCAGCACCCAAAGGGGTGCCCAATGTCTGTGCCCAGAGAGGGGTTTCAAACAGCACTGTAAACAGGAGGAGGCAGACTGCCCGTGTCGGTTGTTTGTGAGATCAGCGTCCTCCTGCCGTAGTCCAGGGTGGGCTCTCCAGTCCCCAAGTTATCGTCTCTGATGCTACAATCCCTCTCCTCTAAGCTGTGGAAAAGAGGCTGCAAATTGTAACCTGTGCGAAAGAAGGCCCCAGCGACTCTGACGCTGATGCTTCCCAGAAAGTGGGTTCTGATGGGGAGGCGCGGAGCCAGGCAGGCCCACTGGGCAGGCTGCAGTCTGCTCTCTCCCCAACCCCTGCCCTCGGCCTCCCCCCGCACAATCTACCATCCTAGCTCCGTCATTTTCCTGGTTCCCCCAAGGGAGTCCTTTTTGGGATAAGACTGGTCTTGGATGGCCAGATTTCTGGCTGGGTGGAGCAGAACCATGTCTCTCCACCTAGCCAGGTCCCCAAAGATATTGGGGCGGGTCCTTCCTGCTCAGTGGATGTGCAATGTGGGAATCACCTGAACATGAGGCCCAGCACTGTAAGTACCTCTGGGGTCTGTCTGGGTGGCCCTCAGAGCATGTGGGTGCCATGAAGGGTGGGCTAATATGCAGAAGAGGAGAGCATGGAGAGAGGAGAAAAGGGGAGAGGAGAAAGGGGAAAGGAGATGAAGGAGCTTGCTTTTTGAGCTCTCCATCCAGCTGTATTCCCTTCCACCCATTGGCCACCCATTCATTCATCAGCTTGTGACCCCTAAAACTTTATGCCTGCTCTGTGCCCGTCTCTGAATATGAGGTTGTGATGCAGAACCCCTCTTGACACTGTAAGTTGATCCTATTGTATTGGACATGGTTCCCTCAGGCAGAGTTCAAATTTCAGCCCCTATCTCTCTTCCTTTGATTCCCAACATTTTCTCCTTTACAAGGATCTTTTGGCTCATGAGGCTACAAAGCAGACACTCATAAAGTAGGAAGAAGATGGTGTGGGAAAGAGGATAAAGGGAGCACAACATTGAGGGTCATTTTGGTGTCATGGGGGTTGGGGCAGAACCCCTCCACAAATCATAGAACCTAGAGTACCTTGACAGCCTCTACTTTCCTGCGGAGCATGGCTTCCATATCCTCTGAGAACTTCCTCACCAGCTCTAAGCCGTCCACCTCCGAGATACTCAGACTGGGCTCCACATCCTTGTATTTCTGTGTGGGGGAAGTGGGAGAGATGTGCACCTGTAGCCTTGTACATGATTACGTGCAGCCTCCATCCTCTCAACTAATGCATTCACACTTGTGGAGTCTTGTTGACTCAAGGAGAGGCAAGGACAGGCCCTCGCCTTCTGGTATAATTGCCCCCACTACCATTAATAGCTGCCTCTTATTAAAGTTCTCTCAGTTCCAGGAACTCTGGACATTAACTCTGTGGTTAATAACCTTAAAAGGGAGTAGACTGAGGCTCAGAGACGTCAACAAACTTGACCAATGTCAAGTTTGGAGGACCTGGGATGGCCCAGGTCTCCCAGATTTCCATCTTCTTTATGCAGTCATGATGCCTCCCTAGGGCTGCTCACAGGGACTATGAGCGGTTCATCTTTCCCTGATGCTCCAGGTATCAGCGTGCCCCTGCTCCCAACAGTGTGAACTATAATTCTCACTGCCTGGGCAGAGCTCAGCAGCAGTTACAAGGGTTCATGCTGCCGGAGTTGCTGGAGAATCTAGGACAGTTAAGAGAGCTGGGTTCAAGTCTACTCTTTGGGCTCACAGGAGATAATCTCTCACCTAGTGTGTGTGTTACTAACGTCTAATGACCCCATTTGGCAACCTTGTGACCATGTGACCTCACGTGAGTTACTCAGTCTCCTCATCTACAAGATGTGACATTTAGATGGCTTTAGAGCACGCTCTAGAGTGCTTTTTACCCCAAATGGCCACGTCATTATTGCTGCATCTGCCTCACCCGGGGTTGGAGGGCACAAATCAGAAAATCAAATGACCTGGTGCTTCGCTGGGTGGAAGCTCCACGTGAGCAGAAGTGGGTCCGAGCTGTCATTGCTACAGCGGCCTGCAGGGGGCGCGGGAGAGGTAGGTGCCCGCCCTGGCCCCACCCACTCCCTTCAGCCCGGTCCAGCGGCCCAAGGAAGGGGCTGCAGTGTGGCCGTGCTCTGGCATAAAAACCCGAGATTTGCTCTTAGCAATATTTAGGAAATGGCAAAGATCGTACTCACTTTATGAAGTTGTGGTGAGAATTAAATCGTGAGTATAAAGCTCTTAGCAAATGGTAATAATAGAGGATGGCAGGCTATTATTAAAACTGGTCTGGGAGTTATAAATATCAGAGAGAATGGGGTTGTTTATAATCCAGTAAGAGGACAGACTCGGTATCAATCTGCAATAAAGTAATTAATAAATAAAGGCAAGGGGAAGCTGGTGCACCGTCCTGTCCATCAAGGCCCTCTTCCTAACGGGGAGCCGGGAGTGGGCTAGACCTCAGCTACGGCCCCATGTGGGTGCCCTCCAGGGCCCTGCACGGCTGGAGGTCCCGAGAACTGGAGGTCAGGGAAGCTCTCCCGCAGAGGGCCGCAGGCCCACTCATCTACTTCTCCCGCCCAAGCAGCCCCTGCAGGCTCTCACCCCTTTCTCCGTCCTCCCCTTGCCCGCTCACAGGTGTAAAGGCAGGATCCCACTCTGTCTACACCTGCTCCCTCTCTCTTTTATTATTCACAGAACTGCCCAGGTAAATCTCTGGCCCATCTGATTCTATCCTGGCGTCAGTGTCTGGGGGATCTGAACTGACCCTCTGCTCTTGGTCACTGACTTGTTCTGTGACATGGGCAAATCATTCCCTCCCTGGGCCTCAGTTTCCCCATCTGAGAACGAGGAGAATGGATTAGATGATCTCTAAGACCCCTTAAAGCATGGATGTTTGGGGATTAGAGGACTCTGCTTCTCCAACAGGAGGAAGTTCCTGGCTGACTGCCCTCTGACCACCCTATGAGCTCCCCAGGAGGGGGTTACTGACCTTCTGCAGCAAGAGAGAGCCTGAGTACTTGGTCACGGTGTTATACAGGTCCTGCCCGAAGGTGTCTGCCCACAGCTTCACTCTGCCAGGTGACAGGAGTGTGTGCGTATACATATGTGCACAAACAGACACATGTGCGACACACACACATGCACATAGAAAACAACTGTGTGCACACACAGACACCCACTGACACACACTCAGAGACACATATAATACATAGAGTTTCACATATATATACCTGGGTGGCCGTACACACTGACCTACACCCAGAAACACACACAAAGAGCTACCCTCCCTCCTGGTTGGGGCAGGAAACCAAGAGGACCCTTTGGGGGCTCCGCAACTGCCCCGAGTGGGCAGGGTGGACCAGCTGGGAAGCACAGTCTGACCCCAAGCCCCCAAGAGTTCTTCTCTGTGAGTGGAGAATGGAGAGGAGAGAAGGGGAAGAGGCTGTGGATGGGTCCAGGCCCAGATAGAGAGGACCCTGAGGATGGAAACGGGAGCTGTTTGGCACCACTATAGCTTCTCAGTGGGCCATGCCTTCCAGGGTTCCCTGTTCCAGGTCACTACCTGTCACCGAATCCTCTATTGAAACTGCAGAGGGGAACATGAGGCTGGGGCAGAGGAAGACGCTCCGAGCTGCTTCTGTGCAGATGAGAGCAGGCCGGGCAGGGAGGGTGTGAGGAGGCCACCCTACATCTGGGGCGCAGGCAGCCTCGTGGAGAAGCCCTGGCCTCCCATCCATCCCTGGAAACGCACCAAGATCCCGCCCCCTTGGGCAGGCTGGGGGTGTCCTGCAATGAGTACACAGGACCCCATCTGAGCATCTCTGGCTGGAGCCAAATGAGCTTGTCCACACGATCCTGTCAAGGGTGCCTTCATGCCATCACTCACCCAATAATTATTGAGGTCCTACTATGTGCCAGCCATTGTACACAGTGCTGGGACCTCATCATAGTCCTCAACTTTGTAACACCCTCAGTGAAGAGGGATACCCTCCACATACAGATAGTGTGATGCATGCATGAAGGTGAAGCGGCACCAATAAAGCTTGGAGAGGAGTAGTGGTGGTGCCAAGAGGCTTCTTGGGACAAATGGGGTCTGATGTCAGTGTTAGAAGTTCAGGAGAGTTTATCCTGCCAAAGACATTCGGAAGAGATTTCTAGGTAGACAATAGAGAAGAGCTTGGAGGAGTCAAAAATGACTCCAGGTTTCCAGCTTGGGTGGTCAAGTTGATGTTGTTGGATAAAATTCAGAATATCAGGAAGATCGGGGTGGAGGACAAGTTGGGGAGGGTGGAAGGTGATGAATGTTCGGCCTCCTGGTCCCTACTGCTGTTCAGATGTGAGGCTGGCTCTGGTGGCCTATCATGCTGGACTTGGGTATGGACTGAGCAAATGGCCCCCTGCAATCTAGAATGATCCGGGATATGTAGAATGTGAAATTCCTCCCTGTTGCAGGGATGCTGAGTGCCATAGGTCAGGTTGTGCACTGCGCAACTCCAGAAGGCACCGATTGCATTATATCTTGAAAGACACACACTTGAATTTAAAACGTCACATGATCTTCAGGAAGAGCTGTCCATAGCCAATGCATATGTCAGTCTAAGAGGCGGGCGAGTTGAGATTCTGAAGGCAGAGGGACTCACTCAAGGAGAGTGTGTAGCATGAGAAAAGCTGTGAGTGGTGACAAACCCTGGGGTACACTGACAATCTCAGGGGCAGGCGGATGGAAAGAATTGCTTGAGGAGGACAGAAGTTTCATTTAGGTGCCCAAGGAGACCCAGGAGAGCTCATTGTCATGGATGTTGAGGTATCAAGAGTCAAGGAGAAGGAAGTTCAGTGAGAGGAGACCAGGGATGTCTAGTGGTTTGGGCAGAGAGGAAATCTTTAGGGATCTTGGTGGCAACAGATTTGGAAGGGCAGTAGGAACCTGGCAGTGGGTGGAGGCTGAGGGTCAAGTGGGAAGGAAGAGCATGATTTGAGGGAGATGTGGTGTCATGGGTGCACAAGACTGAGAAGGGAATTCAACAGGGCAAAGAGGGCTGGTGCCAGGGGCCTGGCAGAGGTCTGGCTCCAAGGGAGAGGGCAGGTGCAGAAGCAGGTGCATTTAAAGGCAAGTAATCTTGACCAGCTGTAGAGGTTTCTATGTACACAGTCCAGTCTATGGTTCTCCACAACCAAGACCTGGATTCCAGCTACCTTTACTCAACACTCAGCCCATCCCCAGAGTTTTCCTTCTACTATCAGTTGCTGTGTGTTCTGGGGATGGAAAATTACTCTCAACCTCTTCCTCAGCAACAGATCCTCATATAGCCCAGCAGTGGGGAAAGCTCAGGTCAAGCGGACTTGAGTTTAAATTCAGGCACTTCCATTTACTGCCCACATGAACGTGGGGAGGTCCCCTAACCTCTCTGAGCTTGTGTCCTCAACTGCACAGCACCGTGCCAGGCTTAGAAACAGTAGAGGCTCTACTACCCAACGTCAACAGTGCTGCTGAAATGCACCCCTGACAAAGGCGTGCATTGCTCGGCCTCCCAGTCCCCACTGTTGTTCAGATGCGAGGCTGGCGGCTGGCTCTGGTGGCTATCATGCTGGACTCGGGTATGGACTCAGCAAGTGGCCCCCTGCCGTCTAGAATGCTCCGGTCCCCACGTACCTCGGCCATTTCTTTAATAGGACCACCAGAGCAAAGGACAGTAAAACACATTCCCGGCAACTAAGCTTTATACTAAAATGTAAATGACTGATAACAGAGTCTTTCCTGGAGCTGGTCTGACTGACAGGATGCAGAAGGGGGCCTGGAAGGAGGCAGGAAGGGAAGGCAAAGACGACGGACGTCCAGTCTTGCTCAGCGCCTGGCTGCACGAGCTGTTTTGTTGGTTTAGAACCGCTTTACTCTTTCGGAGTGTTGAAACACAAATTTCCTCACAAATCCTTAGGGAGCTGCGATGATCGCTTTGAGCCAGCAAAGCCCCCACTCCCAGTGGACTCATCGCAGTGATTATCCCTGAAGGGGCATCCCTCTGGCCTGCAGGTGCTCCAGCCGCTGTGCTGCTTCCCATCCGGAGGCGTGAGGGCCCTCGTGATCACTTCTGCCTGAAACCGGCAGGTGTCCTTGGAGTGGCAGGTGCCGCTCCAGAATGGGAATCCGGTGGGAAGAGGGGAGGGGAAGAGATGGTGGGCAGTGCAAGCCCCCAGGGGAGAGTCCCAAGGGAGGCCAGAGGTCCCGGCTAGGAGGGTGGGCAGAGGATTGACTCTCCAGGAGGAAGGAAGGGAGGACAAGGCCAGAGGATTCTACGCGGTCGGGGCAGAACTTGATGCTTACGTTTCCAGAGGAATCTTGGCCTGCCCGCATGTGGGGGGCAGGGAGGTGCTGGAGAGCAGCAGACCCAGCATGATCGTGGTCTTCCGTAGCGAGGCCGGCGCCACTGGCCATGGGCAGCAGGGCCTCCCATGGTGGGGGGCGTTGGTGTCTAGATGGAACCCGGGCAGTCCTGGCATGGTGTCTCTGCAGGGCTCAGGGTGAAAGGAGGGAGAGAAGAGAGCAGCCTCCAACTGCCAGCTCTGTTCACCTGTCACCCAGATACTTGGGACATCCCCAGGCCTTCTGCCTTCCGAGTCCTGGCAAGCCTGGGGTCACCCAGCTTTCAGTCTGGTCTTGCTACAGTGTTTGGCGGGGGGAAGGACTTCTCTCTGCCCTGCAGAGAATGGTGCACAGAGGAGCCGCCTGGCCTGACCAGCAGGCTCCAGGAGGGGCTGATGGTCTGGGGAGGGCGGGTGGTTATGACAAAATGAACCTGTTAATCCACAGGCCTCTCCTCTAATCCCCTGCCTGACAGCAGGGAGGAGGAGGTGGCCTAAGCGACCTCAGCAGGATTATCCTGATTCCAGAAAACAGGGCTTGGTTCATTCCCTTAGGGGTCAGAGCACAACCTCGTACTTTAAAGAGGCAGAGCTGTTCCTATAGACTTGTTCCTTCTGGACCCAAGGGGAGGAGATGCCACAACGCTGGTCTGAGAATAACAGGGGACATTTGTTCAATGCTCTGACTTACCAAGAGATGTCACAGATTGATGTTTTAAGCCTGAGAGCCCTCCCGGGAGGTCAGTGTCCTCATCCCTGTTTTCAGAGGGCCCCTGAGGGACAGGGAGGCTCCGGGACAGAGCTGGGACTCATGTCTCCAAGCCTGCTGCCTTTTGACAAAACTGTTGATAATGTCAGCATACTACAGCCCCCACATCCCCCACAGGCTCCTTGTTCGAGGCCGGGGACGTATTTGCTGGAAAGCTGAGGAAGCCTCAGGGCCCCTCCCCAAAGGGGCAGCACCTTCTTCTGCCCAAATGTTTCTGTACTACTTGCAGAAGTAAGATCGTCCAACTACCAGGGGTTAACAGCACCGTCTCTTGCCATTCCCACTTCTCTGTCTGATTTTCCGTTAGCTGGGCATTTGCGGGATCCGGCTAAGAGGAAGTTGAATTGGGGTAACATTTAATTTGGGCTTGGAGGGATATATTTCTGTAGCTCAGCGCCACTTCCTTGTAGAGACGAGTTATCTGCAAGCCGCGGGTGTAGGACTGGCTTCCAGGAACACTGTCATTCCTGCCAGCTTCAGTATCACTGCATCGGGGCGGGCAGGTGCAGCCCAAGTTTGACACCGTGTGAGCGTCCCACTCACCCACCCTTGCAAGTACGTGGGAGGGCAGGGAAAAATAAGATTTGAGATGCACTGAGCCCGAAGCCAGGCTGGCAGATTCTTCCGAAGATCAAACAAGTACAACTGCCAGACAGAGGATTTGGTTCTCATCAGCCTGGCCCAAATGGTTCTCTTGTGTGCAGGGAGTCGTTCATGTTGAACGTAATTATAAACAAGTCTTCCATTGTCTTCTCTTTGGATGGGGATGACACGAAACTGAATGTGATCGCGATGCTTGTGTCTGTGGGTCTGGTCTGGTGATGGTGCCACCCGAGGACCGCAGGTAAAGTTCTGGGGTGCATGGAGCCCGTTTCAGTGTATCCAATGCGTCTTGTCCCAACGAAATCTGCAGTTCCAGCAAAATGGCACGTGGCATTGCCGCCAACGCAGGGAAATGCCTGAAGAAGCAAGTGTTCTAGTGACAAAACTACACGCAGTCATCAATAAGTCAATGTTGTGGCATCAGAGTAAGCTGGTTGCACAATTATTTGGTTCGGGATAAGGTGGCAGCAATTTCTGTATGCATTTGAATTGTTCCTGTGAATGCCTAATCTCAGAGGAGTTTTGCATATTTTTTGGATTATAGATCACTGCAAATTTAGAAAAAGTACTAACTACACAGGCATCTGGGGCAATTAATAAATAAGGAGAATGTGTAATTTTTCTAGGTTTTAGAATTTTTGTGGTATTCATCACCTTCTTAAAATGTGTGATTTGGAGTGAATTTTTTCATTCTAAACATTCACTTTTATATCTATTTTTGTACTTAAAATATGTATTCCTTTTCTCCTATAGATAGCCACCCCCAAATTCTGCAAGCTTCTGACCCCACAGAACCTGGCCCCTCCCCTGCTTTCTGGCACCAGCTTGTTGAAGGCACTGACTTCCTCCAATGTGCTAAACATGGATTCTGCTTAGAAAGCTCTATCCGTGTTCATGTTGCTCATTTCACAGATGCAGTGGTGGCCCAAGTCCCGCCCAGCCCTTCTGATTTGTTTTGGGAAGACTTCAAAGTACTCGTAAAGGAAAACGCTGATATTACAATGATGAGTGATGTGATGTCTTTTAAAAGACCTGCTAAGGTAGTTCACGCTACAGGTGCCTAACCAGCTGTCCAGAGACAAACACCTTTGAAAAAGCTCTGAAATATACTGCTTTGTATGCATTGTCAACTCTGACCCATTTTGCTCATGAGGACCGTGGCTCAGAGGTACATGGTGGCATATTGTGAGATACTAGGGATTGCAGTGGGGGCGGGGAGATGTTGGGGAGGGCAGAGGAGTCAAGAGCCCAGTAACTTCAGAGAGGGGATTTCGTAGGAATAAAATGAAGTGTGGGACCCGAGCATAGAGCTAAGGGAATGATCAGGCCTTAAGATAGATCTTTGAGGGACGCCTGGTGGCTCAGTGTGTTAAGCCTCTGCCTTTGGCTCAGGTCATGATCCCAGCGTCCTGGGATCGAGCCCCACATCGGGCTCTCTGCTTGGGGGGGAGCCTGCTTCCCCCTCTCTCTCTGCCCGCCTCTCTGCCTACTTGTGATCTCTCTTTCTGTCAAATCAATAAATAAAATCTTAAAAAAAAAAAGATAGATCTTTGAAACTCAGAAACTTCTGGGGCTTATCCCTTAGCTGTAGGCAAGGATGGAGCTTCCCTACCTTCCCTCCTGCCAGCTAGGGGGTAATGTACATTGTGGCTTTATTTTGAAGGGCCATGAGGGAAAGAGTATTTCAACTTTCTCTTGGTCAATCTTTCACGTCAAACCCTTCACAATTTAATTCAACCTAACTCACTTTCCTAGGGCATCTTCTTTGTCTCGGCCCCTCACCAAGCCCTGGAGATGGGATGCACAGAATGGGCATGAAGGTTGGACATGGTTCTGGAGATAGACACTTGGAGTCCATACAGGAAGGCCGATCTCAAAAGAACACTCAGCTAAAAGGGAGTTAAATTCCTTGATGCATAAGTGAGGTATTGGGCAACGTGGTAGAGGGAACATTCTTCCTTACGGTGGGAAGAAGGAGGAGGGAAGTTGGACGGGAAACCGTCCCAGTGGAAGAAGCATCTGAACTGGGCTTGAACTGGTGACTAGGAGTTCACCAATCAGAGACTCCTCAATGGTTATAAGGAACCAATAGCATACAGGAAACAGAAGGAACAAAAGAAGGAAACCACAGGCAGGTTCTATTGTGAGAATATCAGTTATTCATATACTAAGTTATACTTAGTGGCTTAAAATAAAAGCAGTATTTTCTTTAGTCATTGAGGGTGTATTTTGGGCAGAGCCCAGCAGGGAAGGAAGGCTCTTCATGCCGTGTCCACGGGAACAGCTTAATGGGACTGGAGGATCCACTTCCGGGGTGCTTCACTTGAACCATCCAGCAAGTTGACGCTTGGCTGTTGGCGAGGAACTCATCTGAGGCTGAGGGCTAGGTGACTCAGTTTTCCTACCCATGGCCTGCTCCAACTTCTTCTTTGTAGGCTGCGTGGGGTTTCTCCCAGCATGGTGGCTGGCCTCCAGGAATTAGAAGGCTCGGAGAATTGAGTGGCTATTGTATTGCCTTTTTGGGTCTGCTATGGAAGTCCCAGAGCATCATCTCAATTGTATTCTGTTAGTTAGCTAGTCTCCAAGTTTGACCCAGCCTAAGTGGGAGGAGACACAGAGACCCCAGCTCTCAGTGATAGAAGGGTTAAAAATTTGCAGATGTGTTTTAAAACTGCCACAGTGAGGGTCTTAGGGTCAGGAATAAGGGAGGGTAACTGTTGTAGGGTTGGGTGTAAGGGAAGAGAAAAAGGAGCAGAAGGAGATGAGGCTGGGGAAAAGTTAGACTATACCTAGATTATGAAGGGATTAAATTCGTTCTTTCTAAAATATGACTCAGATCTCCCCTGCTACAATTCTACATGTATTTAAAAGTATCGATTTATGAGTGTGGTGGTCATGGGGGAATGGGGGAATGGGAAGGAAAAAGAACAGGGAAGTAAAAGGAAAGAGCCTTGTATCTAAGCTAAGCTCCTTTTTGCACAGATGACAAATGTACATCTTTGACCATTGCTCAGTGAGTGCTGGTCAGAGAATGTTCCCGAGCTCTTCCCTTCAGGGTGAAGCTTGGTGAAAAGTGCATGCATCCTGCCCTCTTCTTCCCTTGTCCCCCTTCCCCTATGCCCCACTCCTGCTCTCCCCCTCTTCTCCACACACTCCTTGCTTTACTTTGCTTGGTGACTATCCGCATGTCCTTGGTCACCAGCTCCTCAAGGGCTAGGCTTAGGCTGGAGTTCATTCATCTCTGGGGTCTCCCTGCCTGAGTAGTGGAAGGGCAGACAACGGAATGAATTAGGTTTCCAGCCCTAATTCTTCAACAGAGTATGACAAATCAGTATTTCTCACCATTTCACATCAATTTTTCCTTCATTCATTCTGTGACTATGAATGAGCACAGCTGTGTAGGAGGCACCATGCCGGGCTCAGTGTTCGCCTGGACGTGGAACACCTCCCTCACCTGCTTCAGGGGACAGTGAAGGTCAAATGAGGCAAGGTCAGTGTATTTTGTTGACAAAATAGAAAATATGCTATCAGGGATTCGGAACATTTCATTAGCAATTGTATCCTTTCTTTAAAAGAAATTTTTAGGGGCGCCTGGGTGGCTCAGTGGGTTAAAGCCTCTGCCTTTGGCTCGGGTCATGATCCCAGGGTCCTGGGATCGAGCCCCGCATCGGGCTCTCTGCTCAGCGGGGAGTCTGCTTCCTCCTCTCTCTCTGCCTGCCTCTCTGCCTGCTTGTGATCTCTGTCTGTCAAATAAAAAAAAAATATAAAAGAAATTTTTGTAATGCAGCTTGAAATGAGGCAATGTGATGTCCCCAGCTTTGATTTTCTTTTTCAATATTTCCTTGGAGATTTGGGGTCTTTTCTGGTTCCATACAGATTTTAGGATTGTTTGTTTCAGCACTTTGAAAAATACCGTTGGTATTTTGATCGGGATGGCGTTGAAAGTATGGATTGCCCTGGGCAGGGTAGACATTTTAACAATGTTTATTCTTCCTATCCATGAGCATGGAATGCTGGTCCATCTTTTTGTGTCTTCGTCAATTCCCTTCATAAGTGTTCTGTAGTTTCTAGAGTGTAGATCCCTTACCTCTTTGGTTAGGTTTATTCCAAGGTTTCTTAAGGTTTTTGGTGCTATTGTAAATGGAATGGATTCCCTAATTTCTCTTTCTACAGTTACATTGTTAGTGAATAGGAAAGCAACTGGTTTCTGTGCATTGATTTTGTATCCTGCCACATTACAGAATTGCTGTATGAGTTCTAGTAATTTGGGGGTGGAGTCTTTTGGGTTTTCCACATAAAGTATCATGTCATCTGCAAAGAGAAAAGAGAGTATGACTTCTCTGCCAATTTGAATACATTCTATTTCTTTTTGTTGTCTGATTGCTGTTGCTAGGACTTCTAGTACTATGTTGAATAATATTATTGAGAATGGGCATCCTTGTACTACTGAGTATTTGCCCCAAAGATATAGATGTAGTGAAAAGAAAGGCCATATGCACCCCAGTGTTCATAGCAGTAATGGCCACAATAGCCAAACTGTGGAAGGAGCCAAGATGCCCTGCAACAGATGAATGGATAAAGAAGATGTGGGTCATATATACAACGGAATAGTACTTAGCCATCAGAAAGATTGAATACCCAACTTTTGCATCAACACGGATGCGACTGGAGGAGATTATGCTGAGTGAAATAAGTCAAGCAGAGAAAGACGATTATCCTATGGCTTCACCTATTTGTGGAACATAAGGAATAGCATGTTAGGAGAAGGAAGGGAAAAATGAAGGGGTGGGGGAATCAGAGGGGGAGATGAACCATGAGAGACTATGGACTCCCAGAATCAAACTGAGGGCTTTAGAGGGGAGGCAGGTGGGGGGGATGGGTTGGCCCATTGATGGGTATTAAGGCAGGCATGGATTGCATGGAGCATTGGGTGTTACATGCAAACAATGAATCATGGAACACTACATCAAAAACTAATGATGTCCTGTATGGTGACTAACATAACATAATAACAAAAAAAAGAAATTTTTGCAGAAGCTGAAGAAAGCTGTTTCAGTTAATGGCAACTCCATCCTTCTAGTTGCTCAGGCCAGAAACCTTGGAGTCATTGCGACCCTTCTCTTCTCACTGCTGCTCCATGCAGACCATCAGCAAATGCTGGCAGCTCTGCCTTACAAATAGATCCAGAATCTATTTGTAGTCATTGTTTCTCAAGCCACCACCACCACCCTGGCCTAAGCCACCTTTGTCTCTTTCCTGGACTGTGGCAATGTCCTTACTAGGCCTTATGCTGGATACCTTCAGTTTGCACCTCCAGATCTAGGCTCCACACTATGCACCCTGCTATGCGTCCTTGGAGTCTCAGCTGTCGGGACCATCTCTGTTGAGTCTGGTCCTTTCGTTTCCATTGAGCTCAGCTAATAGGGAGCCCCAGCAGGAGCCTGGAAAGAGTGAGATCTCCTCATGCTGGCCACATCCCTCAACTCAACACCATTGAGCCTGTTCAGGTGGCCATCTCTGCCTGACACTTCCTCTATATTAACCAGGCTTCTACAGAGAAACCAAACCGAACCAGTGAGAGAAAGATTTATTATAAAGAATTGGCTCACACAATTAAGGAGGCTGACAAGCCTCAAGCTCTATAGTTGGGAAGCTGTGATGTTCCTCGAATCTGAAGGAAGGAAAACCCTCCAATATCCCAGCTTGAAGGCTGTCAGGCAGGAGTTCTTTCTTACTTACAGAAGGGATCTACTTTTGTTCTATTCAGGCCCTTACCTGATCGGACAAGGCCCACCACTTTAGGAAGGGCAGTCTACTTTACTAAGGTCTATCAACTTAAATGTTAATCTTCTCTAGAAACGCGCTCACAGACCCACCCAGAATAATGTTTGACCAAATGTCCAGGCACCCTGTGGCCCAATGAAGCTGACACAAAATTGACCATCACACTCACTTTAGGCTCCCGTGGTAGCTCCTTCCTTTCCATGACTTGGAAAGTGTCAATAGCTCCTCTGCTCCTAAGCCCTGGGTTCCTCTTGTGTTTCCCTCTACATCCACACCTTTGTAAAGAAACTTTCCTCCAATTATCCCTTTATGAGTGTCCCACATGTTTCCTGCTGGGCCTCTATCTGCCAGCTGGTCTCCCTCCCTCTGCTCTTCCCCCCTCCAGGCTATTCTTAGTACAGTGACTGAGGCCTCCTTTTCTAAGTCAGACTGTGTTGCTCTTCGGTTCAGAAGCCTCAGTGGCTACCCATCTTACTTAGGATAAAAGCCAAAATTTCTGCCACAGCCCTTAAGGTCTTCCAAGGGTTGACCCAGCTTCCTCCCCTGGCCTGTCTCTTCCTCCCTGGCTGTCTGTCCTCACTCACAGTTCCCCTCCACAGTGGCATCTTGTTTCTTCCTTCCTTCCTTCCTTCCTTTCTTTCTTTTTTTTTTTTTTTTAAGAGTTTATTTATTTATTTATTTGACAGAGATCACAAGTAGGCAGAGAGGCAGAGAGAGGGAGAGGGGGAAGCAGGCTCCCCGCTGAGCAGAGACCCTGATGTGGGGCTTGATCCCAGGACCCTGAGATCATGACCTGAGCTGAAGGCAGAGGCTTAACCCACTGAGCCACCCAGGCACCCCACTGTCGGCATCTTGCTTATTGAGCGAGACTGGCCTTTTCCCACCTCAGGGCCTTTGAACAGTCCCTGCAGTGGCTCTGCTGCCCCGTGCTCTCTGGGTGTCTGACTCTCTCACTTCCATCAGGCCTTTGTCAGGCAGGCTCCCTGGCAGGAAGAGATCACATACTTGAATTGAGTGGCTTGAAAGGAGGGTGAGAAGGGGGCTATTTACAGAGGTATGGACAGGGCTTATGGGGAAACCACAGGGACACTGCTGTATCCTTGGCTGGAAGGGACAAGGGGAAGGGACTGAGCTCTGTGGAGATAACCATCCCACAGGGACAGTAGCCTTGGGATGCAGTCAGCCTGTGGGGACCCCACCCAGAGGGGACTTGAGGAGTAAGTCTTCCTCCTCTCAACCCTGTGGAAGCTCCCAGCTGCTAAAGCCACCTGGGGGCTCCAAAGAAGGAGCCTATTGATGTAGGCCCCCTCCCTGTCTGCCTCTTGGGTCAGGAGAGGCAGAGAGCATGGAGAGAGGAGCAGATGAAAGATAACCAGCATAGACTGTTTCTCAAAAATCACCTCATACGATGACATTGTTCTGGAATTAGATATAGTGCTGGTGGTGTACAACTTTGTGGATAGACTGAAAACCACTTTCCCATGATGACCTTTATGGTGAGTGAATTACATTTCTATTTTTTAAAATGTTTTTTCAGTAAGTAAATCCTCCTGTGGCTACAGGATCTAAAATTTTGCCTGCCTTCAACATTTCCCATCTCTCTTCCCAGTGTCATCTTACTTTTGGATTTCCCTGCCCCTTTTTTTTTTTTTTTTTTTTTTTTGCTTAGGGGTTTGCCATCAAACATACCACATGCAGTATTTTCTTATGACTTTTGTTCATCTGCTGTCCACTCCACTAGAGTGTAAACTCTGTGAAGACAGGGACTGTGGTCTGATTTTCTCTCTGTTGTATTCCCACCACCCCCTAAGCCAGTGCTCAGTGTAAGTAGGTGAATATGTGTGGGATGGACGAATGCTTGGAAGTGGACGTACTCTGGTAGGAGGTAGTAGGGAGGGGGATCAGGCCAGGTCCTGCCTGCTCTTTCCCCTCCTCCCCTCCCAGGGGCCTGCACTTAATCTGGAAACCACCTCATAACCGTGCAAAGACATTCACTGCCCTTTCCTTTTGCAAACTAGTCTTGGGTGGCTCATTTCATCTTCAAATGACACAGAGGACATTACAAAGGACATCTACAATATTTGTACACCTACATTCATGGCAACATTATTCACAATAACCAAAAGCTGGAAGCAACCCAACTGTTCATGGGTGGATGAATGGATAAGTGAAATGTGGCATGTCCGTACAACAGAACACCCATACAGCAGAATACAGAGGAAGGACATTCTGACCCAGGCTACAACCTGGATGAACCTTGAGGAAATAAGCCAGACACAAAAGGACCAGAGAGGTATGTTTCCACTTATGTGAGGTACCTAGGTATAGCCAGATTCAGTAGAATGGTGGCTGCCAGGAGTCGGGGGGAGGAGGCTGGGGAGTTAGTGTTTAATGGGTCTAGAGGTTCAGGTTTGCAAGAATGAAAAAGATTCTGGCAGCTGGGCTTGGTCCCACAACGATGTGAACATACTTCACTCTACCACAGTGCACACTCAGAAACAGTTAAGATGGTAAATTTTGTGGGGTTTTTTAGCCTTTTTTTAAGAGGGAAAAAAGGGGGGAAACATCCACAGCTGCCCTGAGCAGAGCCAGGAATTTGGACACCCTGCTCTGTCTCCCTGAGGCTGCTTCCCATTTCTAAAACTTCCATTGCTAAAAAAATACTAGTTCTGGCTGGACTCTAGAGCTTTAAAACGGAAAATAAATGTTCAGATTCCCAAGTCCTTTAATCATGGCTTGGCCAATTCTCACTCCCAACGCAAAGCGAGGGAGGAGCACGGCCACCGAGCGAAGTGCCACCGTTTCCCTCAAACGCGCCAGGCGGGCCACACACACCACCTGCACCCCCCCCACCCCTGACCGCTGAGAAGCCCCGTGTGAATGCAGGTGACACGCGGCCATCAGCACAGCCATGATTTGCTGGTGCAGTTGCCCGTGGGACATCAGGCCTCTGGCTCGTCACTTCTGCCTGGAGAGTCTGAGGCACAGCAAAGCAGCAGGGCAGAGGGCATGAGGGTAATTAGAGGCTGCCCAGGCAGGCAGCTGGACAAGGTCACTAGGGGACCTGCAATGTCTATAAATACCGAGCCAGGTGGCTTGTTAGAGGACACGCACGCCTGCGCGTGTGTGTGCGCACGCGTGTGTGTGTCTGTGTTTGGGAGGGGCAGGAAAGAGGGGTGGGAGACTGAGGCAGAAAGCAACCCCAGGAGGAGGGCCTGAGGGAAGGAGCGGTGGCAGGGCCGGTGAGGGGGTGGGTAGGACTTGGTGGGTAAGGACCTGGTGAAAGTCCACAGGTCTCTGTGTCTCCCTCTTGCTCACAGCCCTAAGGTGGAGTGTGGGATGTCTCCAGAGGCAATTCAGGCTTTAGGGAACAGGCTTGGAGAGGAAGTGCTTGCTGAGAGGTACCAGCCACAAGCCGGTCATTCCCTCATTTTACCAATAAGGGAGCGCTTGCATTGAGCCAGGAGTGTGCGTGCCCAGTTCTGATTCTGGGGGACTCAGGACCCCCATGTGCAGATATAGTGTGGAAGTGTGATGTTGTCCATGGGGATGGCCACCTCATTGTGGAGACACCGGCTGAGAAGCAAGGTCTCTGTCCTCAAATCTGGTCTACCCACTGACTGAGAGGGCTCAGAGTCATAGTTACTAGTCTTGGGTTACTGCTTTGTGATGCCCCCAGAGCTCCCTATGCTTTTTCTTTCTGCCCTTCCCTCCTTTGCTTGCCGCCTTCATCCATATGCTTGTTATTTTCCCAAGAGGGCTTCTGCCATTCCAAACATCACATCTGAGTTCAAGGTAGGGTGAAGGTGAAGCACTGTGCCAGACGCTTCTGTTCATTTGTTAACACAAAGCAAAAAATTTCTCCAGAATCTCACTCAATTCCTCTGCCAGCAGACTTAGGTTTCTGATGCAATGGCCAGAAGTGGGTCAAATAGTCACAGTAAACTGCAAGGTAGCTTGGAAATATGGGAACAAGATTGTCCCACCTGATTTAACAAATCCCGATGTCCTACCCGGGGCTGGGCATTGTTACCAGGGAAGAGCAGGAGAATGGGTATGATGTGGGGAACAGGTCTCCCTCAATCCCCAAGTAGTAAAGGAGACTCTGCACTTGAAGCAGGATTAGCATCTGGCCCTCAAAAATATTCTCTATTATCATTTATATATGAATTCTCTTCCTATACAAGGATTGACAGGCACACCTTACCTCCCTGGACACTTTAAGGGCAGCTGGCAAAGGGTATGCCCCCTCTTTTTCAGGGGAGAAGACAAGTTATCCATGGGAGGGGAGAGATGGGGAGGACCCAGCTGCAGGGCGGGAGGGCCCGTGGCGTCTGGGAGCCCTTCCTCAGCCTTCGTAGTTTGGAGTCCCTGGAAGGCCTGCATCCCCCTTGGGATCAGGAGACCTGGTTTCTAGTTCCTGTCCTGCCGCTAGTCATCTGCACGACTTAGAACTTGAACCTCTTAATTTTGTCATCTATATACAATGATGTAGATGATTCTTGTAGGAGAAGATCCTGTTCTATGCAAATGTGAGACATTGAATCCTTGAAGGAAGAAGCAATGGGCCAACCTCAGGGAGTACCTCAGGGCCTCAGTGGTTTGGGAGGCTAGTAAGCACACACGTGCACACACACACAAACACACACACACACACGCACGCTGTGTGAGGTCCCCATTGAAGCACACATGCGCAGCACATACAGATGAAGGAGAATTTCATACGCATTAAAACATGTTTAAAAAAAATAGGTAAAGTATCTGTCAGATGAGCCCAGGTAGCAAAATCTAACAAGTGGGACTTCATCAAATGAAAGAGCTTCCGTGTAGTAAAGGGAACCATAAACAAAATGAAAAAGCAGCCCATAGAATGGGAGAAAATATTTGTAAATCCTGTATCTGATAAAGGGTTATTATCCAAAACACATAAAGAACTCATGTGACTCAATAGCAATAAGATAAAACAAACACTTCCCCAAAACCAAAAACCAAAACACCCCCTCCCAAAGCACACCCCAGTTCTATTGAAAAACGTGCAGGGAATCTGAAGAGACGTGTTTCCAAAGACGACATCCAGATGGCCAACAGGTATGTGAAAAGATGCTCGGCATCACTCACCATCAGCAAAATGCAAATCAAATCAAAACCACAGGAGCACGTCACACCTGTTAGTATGGCTGTTATCGACGACGAAAAGAAGGGGGAGCCCTCATCCGGTGTTGGTAAATGGATGAGGGGAAGGTAAACTGGTGCAGCCACTCTGGGCAACAGTGTGGAGGTTCCTCACTATCTCGAGAAGGTAGGTGCACCCCATGTTCATTGCAGCCAAGACGTAGTTAATTGCCATAGCCAAGATGTAGAAGCAACCAAGGTGTCCTTCGATGCATGAATGGGTAAAGAAAACATGGTGTGTGCTGTTGTTCCTTGAACAAAGTGGGAGTTATCGCTTCACTTTTGGCTCCCCGGCTACTTAACTGCTAATAGCCTACTGTTGACCAGAAGTCTCGCCAATAACCTGCATAATCCATTGACACGTATTTTGCATGTTATATGTATTATATAGTGTATTCTTACAAAAAGCAAGCTAGAGAAAAGAAAATGATACTAAGAGAATCATATGGGAGAGAAAATAGATTTATAGTACGGTACATTCATTGAAAAAAATCTGCATGTAGTCAAGCAGGGTCCCAGGATGGCGCTGTGTGTGGCCTGGTGGTCTGGGCTCTGCAGTGGCAGCCACTGGGCAGGACATGGGCAGCCACAGGAGCTGAAGTTATAGCTGTCTGGGGGTGCACCCCCAGCCCTTGGCTGTGGACAGCTGTGGCCACACAGGGAGGCATCAGCCTCGGGAAGTCACAGTGCTGGGGCACCACTGTGGGCAGGGCTTCCCACGGAGCCTGGGAGTGGCCCTGAGCAGCCCCAGAGACTGGCATGGGGAGGACTCCGGGGAGGAAGATGCTGGGAGCCATCTATACGACAATATCCCTGCTCTCTGTGGCCTCCTCCGTGTCAGCTCAGCCGTCTGCCTGCCAGTCCTAGGCGCCTGACTTGATCAGCCAGTGGGCACATGAGGTAACCTACAGGCCTGCCCAGTCCTGCACAGGGGCTGCTGGGGCCTCTGTGGATCTCTCTGGCCCCTCAGAGGGCAGCAGGTGCAACCTCTGTGCCAGTCCCCTTCGATTTGGTTCTGTGGAGAATGGGGTGGGCAGTCATGCATCAACGCCTTGTGGCCTTTGCTGCCGGTCCTTTAAAAACATCCACAGGTAAGTGGTCTTGCACGGTTTGAACCCGTGTTGTTCAAGGGCCAACGGAATAGATTATGTATAAGATGGAGTATTACTCAGCCATAAAAAAGAAGGAAAGTCTGCCATTTGTGACGACACAGATGGACCCGGAGGGCATTAGGCTGAGTGAAGTAAGTCAGAGAAAGACAAACACTATGGGATCTCACTTATAGGAGGAATGTAAGAGGCTGAACTCACAGATACAGAAAACAGATTGGTGGCTGCCAGAGGCAGGGGGTTGGAGGTCGGGGGTGGGTGAACCAGATGAAGGGATCAAAAGGTACAAACATGCAGCTAGAAAATAAGTAGAGCCCTGGGATGTCACGTATGGCTTGGAGGCTGCAGTTAATAATACTGTATTGTATATTTGAGAGTTGCTAAGGGAGTAGACTTTAAAAGTCTTCAATGCAGGGGAGTCGGGGTGACACAGTCGGTTGAGCATTTGACTCTTGGTTTCAGCTCAGGTCATGCTCTCGGGGTCGGGAGATCGAGCCCTGCACCAGGCTCCATGCTCAGGGGGGAGTCTGTTGGAGACACTCTCTCTCCCTCTCCCTCTGCCACTGCCCCTTGCCCCCCCAATAAATAAATCTTTAAAAAAGAGTTTTCATCACACAAAAAACTACACTAGACTGATTCTGGAGATCATTTCGCAGTAGAGACAACTGTCAAATCATTATGTTGTACCCTTGAAATTAATGCAATTTATATGTCAACTATATTAAAAAAGAAGAGGAAGATGGGCAGGGGGATAAGCACCGTAAAGGGCTCGTCAAGGCAGGGGCAAGGAGGGAGAGCGGGTTAAGGCTGAGGTGACCTCAGCCTGTCCTGGAAGGAGTAGAAACACGACAAACAGAAGTGACTCAGAGGTTTTCCTAAGTGACACGATCCTACTGGGAGCGTCTCCTCCAGAGGACAGTGGGATAGTTTCCAAGGGAAACCACATGGTTTCCACTTTCCCGGATGGAGAGGTTCCTAGACATTTCCTGTTGGCCTGACATGATGAGGACTGCTGAGACCCCTTCCCTGCGGCAGAAGGCTGGCCCTGAGCAGTGAGTCCAGGCTGAAGAGACCTCTGGGCGCCTCCTTGTGGAGGGGGCAGGAATCCTGGGACAGTCCCTTAGGAATCCACCGTACACCTCACCGGCAGGGGTGTGGGCAGCCCGCAACCTGCCTGGGTTACGTCCACCTCGGCAATGTCAGAATGAGCACCCGGTCTGGCAGCCAAGATTGGAGTGGAAATAGATCCACAGGCCACACCACTGCCTGGGTCTGAAAAATCACAGGAGCTTAAACTTAGATTGTTCGGCTGTATTCTGGCAACGTGAGTCTCAGAACCTGGCCCTGTCCTTAAAAATACTGGGGCCCGCGCCAGCTAGAGCGAGGTCCTGGAAGCAGGTGCCGAAGCGCAGCAGTGTTCAGCTAGGATCACCGATGCTAAGTACTAGGGACGCCGCAGGCTCAGGGGTGTGTGTGTGGGGGGTGCTGGGGTAGGGGTAGGGAAGCCACGAGGGTGGGTGGTGAGTACCGGTCCTGGCAGGGAGCGCGGTGTCTCCTCAGACAGCCAGACTGGGTGCTGTGACAGATACCTGGTCCAGGCTGGAAGTTCACCCAGAAATTGCAGCTTGGAGCTTCCCGGGGGACGGCATTCCAGAAACGCCAGGCAGAGCCTGTTCAGGGCCCGCTGGCGGCCAGCACCTAGGGTCGGTGCTCTCCATGGCAAAGCAGAGCGAGGAGACCCTGCAGGAGCCGTGCCTGCTGTCCAGGGCCTTCTTGAAGCTATGAGCAAGGGAAATACTGCCTCGGCAATGGCCCTGCGTGTGGCTGAAGTGAACGCCACTGACCTTCGGAAGTTCTCGTTTACTTCATTCTGAGTGGGGAGAACACATGAGTCAGGCGAAGCTCTGTCAGTTTACTCTGGTCAAGAACCTGGCTGAGGCCCCAGCGCTCGGTGAAGAGTCACTTGTCCTCGTTAATGGGCTCCCGTCCCGTTGGCCAGCCATGCTCCGGCGGGACAGTCCCGTGTCTTGCCGTGGTGGAGCTAATGTTCCAGTTCACAACATGCTTGGGAACACCTCACAGGCTCGGGGAAGGGGCTGCTGCCCCGTCACTGGGGAAACAAAGTCACCAAAGGTCAAGTGGCAAGCGAGGGTTGGAACTGCTCTCATTCGGGGGAGAGGGGAGACTCTGAATTTCCTCCTCTGTATAATGAAAGGTAGAGATCCCCTGCGGGCGCTGGGAGGGTGTGAGATGATGCACGGCACATTCCTCCATGCTGCCTGCTAGGCGGTCATCACGGTGCTCCTCATCATTGTCACAATGCCCGCACCCCTGGCCACCGCCCGCGGCTCAGTCACCCACCACGCAGGTAGGCGGTGTCACTGGAGGCCTGAAGCACATCCTTGGAGGTGGGGGTGGGGGACATCTGTGCAGCCTTTCCTCGGCTTGCATCAGCAACGATTCTGGAGCGGCGGGATGAGCGCTGCAGGGGAGGAAACAAAAAGTGGTTATTGGTTCTGATGAATCCCCAAAGCATTTTGGGGAAACTTAGCTAGAGCTACACATAGCTAAAGGTTCATCCCTATAAACATCAGGCATGTTCTCATTTCTGAGAGAGAGAGCGCGAGGAGGTGCAGCAATGGGAAGGGAGGCAGGTGGGAGGGAGGGAGGAGGGGGACCAGATGGGCTTGCTGATAATTAGGTGTGTGCTCAGGCTCACTTGTCCGTGACCACTGGCCTCTGTGTCCCCCAGGTCTCAGAGTCTTACTTTCTCCCTTCATGGTCACCACAAAGAAGCCACACTACACATGCTTTTCTCTGCAAACGGTCCTCTGGGCCCCCACTCCTCACTTTCTCCCACTTCCCTAGCCTCTTTGCTTTCCCCTCTTGGCCTCCCCATTCCATTTCTCCTCTTCTCCTGTTTCTCAATGGCTCTTCATGTCTTGCCAACACTCAGCAAACCTTTGCTGAGCACCTAGTAGGCATCTGGTGCTCTGCAAGGCCTTGAGGACTCAGAGCCATGAGGATGATGGTAATTTCTTGCTCTGGAGGAAGCTCACTGGCTGTCAAGGAGGCAGACACAAAAAATTCCAACCAGTAGGGGAGTGTGGGGACCCAGAGCTGGAGCAGCTGGCTCTCCCTGGATCTTTGCTCCATACTATCCTCTTTATACTACTGTGATGGCAGATGAAGTCTAAGAGGAAGCCCATGTACATCCCAAACACTGGTGGTCTACTAGGCCCTAAGGGTAGAGAGTAGACTCTGCCTAGCTCCTATCTTCAGGGAGCCATTGGAAGGGTGTCCTAAATATGCTCAGGGTATAGAAATAGAGTGATATCGATTAGTGACTTTGGCTGAAAGTAACAGAAAACCCCAATTCAACTGACATAAATGATGACAATTTAGTATCTTCTAAAAGAACTCTAGATGGTTCCAGAGTTGGTTAATGCAATGGCTCAATGATGTCATCAAAGACCCAAGTGCTTTCCAACTTTCTACCCTGTCATCCTCAGGTTTTTGGAATGTCCTCAGTCTAGCTCAATCTAGCACAAGATGGCGGCCATTGTTGAAGGCATGACACTCAGACATGATAATATCTTGAAGATGAAGGACTGGTTTCACCTGACATCTCCTTTTTTTTTTTTTTTTAAGATTTTATTTGTTTATTTATTTATTTATTTATTTGACACAGAGAGAGAGAGAGAGATCACAAGTAGGCAGAGAGGCAGGCAGAGAGAGAAACGGAAGCAGGCTCCCTGCTGAGAAGAGAGCCCGATGCGGGGCTCAATCCCAGGACCCTGAAACCAGGACCAGAGCTGAAGGCAGGGGCTCAACCCACCCAGCCACCCAGGCGCCCCTCACCTGGTATCTCTTATCTGTGAGGAACTTTCGCCTCAGAAATCATCCAGCAGACTTTTCTTTTTCAACATCCAGACTGCATTCCAGGCTCACGTCCTGAAGGAGTAAGGGGCGAGGCAACAGGGACTGCCACAACTAGCTTAAAGCAATCATGGTTCCCTTCCTGGCTGGGGCTTGGACCCACCTCCCCAAAAGAATGGGGCCACCCAAAGGATACCCAAAACACTGAGGTCTGATAGGATGAGGGAAGGGAGTGGTGGACAGGTATTGCATGATCAACGAGTGAGGTGTGGGTGCTGGAGAGTGGGCTGTGGGGCCTGCCTCCAGCTGGCGGGAGGTCTCTTCACAGGGTTCGGGGTGATTTCATCTGGCAAGGGGTGCCCCAGGTGGAGCCAACAGGTGAGAGGCAACGAAGAGTTAGCAAGTAAAGGAGCAGCAGCTGTGTCTTCGCCTGGCTGCTCTTCCCCCAGACTCCTCCGTGGCTCACTCCTGAAGCTTCTTCAGGTCCTTGTCCAATGCTTTGTTCTCACTGAAATTCTCCAGCAACCCTGTCAAAAACAATGATCCTTGTTCGGAACCTGCTATTCTCCTTCTTTGCTTAGTTTTCTTCCTTGGTGTTTTTCTCTCTCTCAAATATTCTATAGATTTTACTTATCTCTCTTGCTTTTTATGTATCTTCTACTTGGGATAGGGGGGTTTGCTTTGTTCACTGCTTTATTCCCGGCACCTAGATCAACACCTGGCCCTAGTACATGCTCAATAAACACTTCTTGAGTAAGTGAAACCTGGTTGTGTATAGAATTATCTAGGGAGTTTGAGGAAAATGCAGGCACCTAGGCCCTGTCCCAGACCTACTGAATCCAGCTCTCTGAGGTGTGAGGCCCCGAGTCTCCCTAGGAGGCCCCAGTGTACAGTCTGGAGTTTGGGAGCCGTTCCCCCGGACTTTCTCACATTGATACAAGAGAGCTCAGCTTCGAGATGGAAATACTTAAGCACTAAGGAGTAAAGGTTGTCACATCCTAGCATCAGTGAAGTGCGGAGAGATGGGGGTTCTGTACGACAATTTGTATGCTATCAAGGGTGACGATGAAAGTATTCTGGATTGTGTGCCTTCCAGCCCCAGCAGTGCTGTCACAGGACACAGGCGTGAATGTGCAGAGCAGTGGGGGGCTTTGTGAACGAAGAGTGGGTGCACACAGGTGACTTATATGAGAACATATAAAGAATGAAGATAAATGATCATGGCAAAGAGGCCAATTAAAGAATAGGCGAGAAACCTGATTGGGAACTTCACAGAAGACCATATGAGACTAGTCAATAAGCACATGTAGGCATATGTCCCTTCATTATCAAGAAATGCAGATGAAACCATGTGTGTGTTCTCACCAAATGTGTATTGTTTTGGATACATGCGTTTATTTTGTATTGAAGGATGATAGATAGGCATTAAATAATGCAAACCCTTAGGAGTACAACTTAGTGAGTTTTATCTATAACGGTGTAGGTGTAACTGGATCCCCTACCCAGACTAAGATATAAGGATATCTGCATGGGTCCCTCATGGTGCCCAGAGAGACGGTTGTTCTGACTCCCACCATCATAGATCCCTTTCTTGACTGTCACATAAATGGATTTACGCAGTATGCTGTCTTCACAGTCATTTAAAAAAAAAAAATTATTTATTTATTTATTTATTTATTTGACAGAGAACCACAGTGAGAGAGGGAACCCCAGCAGGGGGACTGGGAGAGGGAGAAGCAAGCTTCCCACTAAACAGGGAGCCCGATGTGGGTCTCAATCCCAAGACCCTGGGGTCATGACCTGAGCTCAAAGCAGACGCTTAATGATCGAGCCACCCAGGCACCCCCTTCACAGTCATTTTCATTGGTCTTCTGCTTATCATTATGTTCATTGCTTAAAAATCTCTGTATGGTATTCAGTCATGTGAACCATTGAGTTGTTGGACCTACTGATGCCCCTTCAAGTGTTTCCAATTTCTTGACTCTTCTGAGTAAAGCTCCCATGAACATTCTTGCACATGTCTTTTGGTTTCTTCCTACGGGGTGTACATCCAAGAATGGGTCATTGGTCAGTAGGCACGGTCCACTCTCTGACATGTGACGTGTCGTTTGACACTTCCTCCGGCAGCATATGTGAGTTCTGATGGATACACATCCTTGCCAACTTAAGATATTGTCAGACTTTTATTTTCAGCCACTTTGGTGGGTGTGTGTGGTGTCACACTGTGGTTTCAGTCTGCATTTCCCTGATAATTAAAGGTGTCGGGTCCATATGGACTTGAGAGGATGGTTGTGGGGGCCCGTTAGGAAGGAAGGGACTGGAGTGTGGTTTGAACATGGGAGGAAAGACATGAATAAAATTAAAAAAGGGTTCTTGTCCAAACCAATAATGAAGGTTTATAGAAACTAAGGAGTATGATTAATTCAAATTTTTTGTGTGTGCCCAAGGTAGAAAGAAAATGGGGAAACAGGAGAGCAACAGCAGTGTAGTGGAGGTAATTCAGTTTTAGAAATTTGAACCCAAATGGACCCTGGGAGCCTCTGTGGTCACCGTCTCTATCTGGGCTCATTGCCAAAAGTAGGCCATCTGGTCTGATCAATGTCAGGAATGGAATCCAAGACAGTGACAGGGGCAAGCAAGGCAGAGTCCCCGACTCTGGTCACTCAGGGCTAAAACTTCCCACATTCCATGTCTCTCTGACAATTAGACCAGACTAACCCTGAGCTGCGGGTTCAGCAATGAGTACAGATACACCAAGGCCAGTCTGGAAGAAACTCATATAAAGCTCTGTTTGGGTTCTCCAGGTAAGGAGTCTTAGCCACTGGCCAGTGGGTCATAAGCTCCAGGTCAGAATAGGAACGTTTCTCATGCGAGTCACTCAGGTCACCAGTGACAGACACTAACTAGCCTCAGGAACCCCTGGTTTCAGTGCTATGGTTGTTTTGGGTCGAGCTGCATGTTCCTCAAACTTGTATGTTGAAGCCTTAGCGCCTCGTACCTCAGAGGGGGACGCTATTTGTAAATAGGGTCATTGCGGATGTAGTTAGTTAAGACAGGGTGATGCTGGCTGGGGGGCCTAATTCAATGTGACTGATGTCCTTATGAAAAGCAGACCCTCAGAGAAAGACATGCGCACTGGGAGGAGAACATGATGGGAAGATGAAGACAGAGCTTGGGGCACCAAAGAATGACAAAGCTTGCTGGCCAACCACCAGAAGAGATGCCGGGGGCCTGGAAAGGATCCTCCCTCAAGGCCCTCATGCTGGAAGGAACCAACCCTGCTGACACTTGGATCTCAGCCCTCTCTCCTCCAGCCCGTGAAGGATACCTTTCTGTTGGGACTGACCTCAGGCTGTGGTGCTTCGGAAGCTAACACAGCAGCCTGCCTCCCATACTGGAGGGCCTTCCTTCTGGGTCTCGGCCCTGCCCTCCACACCCCTCCCACCTTAATGGGAGTGGGGAAGGTTTATTTCTGCACAGCGTGGGAGAGGAGCTGAAGTGTGCGGAACATTCGGGAGTGGATTTGGGGAAGAGGAAGGTGTGGGGTGAGGGTCCTGTGGGGTGTAAGGGACTCTGACCCTGGAGCACCCACAGGGGAGGTGGCTCAGGGAAGCATCAGAGATGCAGTCAGGGACAGAGTTAGCCAAGGCTTGCGGTGGAAGGTGCTAAATGCTGCTGGCAATTGGTTGGGGTGTGTGTATGTGTGAGGATGTGTGTGCCTGCACGTGTGTGCATGTATGTTTGTACATGTGCACACACATATGTATATATGCATGTATGCATGTGGGCATATATGTATGTGTGTGTGTGTGTGTGTGTGTGTGTGTGTGTACTGAGGAGAGAGAAAAGTAAAGAAAAAAAAAAGGAGAGAGGCGCCCAGCTGGAGAAACTGGTTCTTTAAAGAATCCCCCCCAAACCCTTCCTTCCCTCCTGGGCTTGCTGTGAACCTTCCTTAATTAATGCCTGTAAAATGCTCTCAGATGCTGGAAGGAAAGCAGCAGCTTTATAAATAAACACAGACTTCTAAAGGTTGACGAGTGCCTGAGTCCCTTCGGGGGAGGAGAGAGCTGCGCTGTGTTGGGGGCAGAGGCAAGTGAAGTCAGAAGGAAGCAGCTCCAACAGGAGAGCCAAGGTTGTGGTCCTGGTTTGGCCATGAACTGGCCATCCTTGGGCAGGGGGAACCTTGTCTCTGGTCCCAGAGACTACTGTCTTCTGGTACTACTGTCTTCAGTAGTAATATGAGAGCTTGACTATGATCTCACAAGATCCTTTCTCGTGCTCATATTTGTAGCCAGTGAGTGCCCTTGGCGAAGGTCACAGAGTGCATTTGGGAGAAGCAAGCAGGACCACCCCCAGGGTTCTCAAAGGGACACTTAGAAAAGGTACATAACCTGCCCAGCGCCTCAGAGCTAGTCAATGGCAGAGCCAAAAATGGGACGGCAAATCCATCCATCCACACTGCAGGGCATCCTTGTCCTGGGCATGGAGGGGACCTGTCTCTGGGTGGTAGCGAAGGAGGGAAGTGGTGGCCTTTCTACACCCAGGACCACTGGCCACCTTTGCCAGTGACCTCCCCTGAATTTCCATCTTAACCGAAAAGAAAAGACCCAAAAGGAGCAAGGAAGCTGGATGCCGAGGCTGGAGGGAACCACATTTAGTTCAAATCCTTCATTTGACAGAGGTGGCTGATGGGACCTGGCTTTAGCGACACACAGCAAGTTAATAACAGTACCAGGCCCAGAACCCGGCCTCCTGGCCTTAGGGCTGCTTTTCTGCAGTCTGGTTTCTTTGAGGTTTCGTCTCAGGCTGGAGCTAATGGTGTGGCTAAACCAGGGGATCTCTGGGGATACACGTGGTGATCATTTGTCCCCAGGATGGTAGAAGGTCTTGCCTATGGTGTGGTGTGATTATTCATAGTTCACTGACCATAGGGTGACACTGAAGAAGAGAGGGGACTTGGATCTGTGGAATCCATGGCTTTTAGGCCAGAAAAGACCTCTGCTCACCACAAAATCCTTCCAAGAGGTTCTGTGGGCTTGAGCAGGAGTGGGGTTATTGTGGAGATCCCATTCTTTACTCTTCTCCCGCTGGAGCGGAATGTGATGGGATAAAGGAAGGTACCCCCCGATCTGAGTAACCCCCAAATCACAGGCAGTCCCCGCTGGCTTACCCAGGAGGTCCTCAAGCGTGGAACGGCCACAGAAATACGGGGTCGCTGCCTCAGGAACTGCAAAGAGCTCCTCAAATGTGAGGCATTCTTTTTTATCAGGTCTAATCATTTTACTTTATAAATAAGAGAGGGGAAAGAGCCTTGGAGCAAGTTCATAGCAAAGCATGAGGTAGAGCCCAGGTCTCCTGGGCCTCGTTCTCTCTTCTGCGTGCCCTGGCTGTTGGTGCTCACGCAGGCATCCAGACCTGGGCAGTTGGGGGAAGTGGGGAGCAGTCCCCTCAGCAGCCAGTTCAGTCCATTAAACCAGGTGAATAGTTTCAGGTCCCAATGCGAAGCAGCTGCTGCCTCCCCAGGCTCTCCAGGAGGGAGTGAGGGCTGGAACAGGTGGACAGCCTCCCTGGGCTCCTGAGAGGCCCACCTGGGAAAACACTGGCAGACACACAGCCTCCTCTGCCCAGGGTGGGGGTGGGGTGGTGGGAAGTTTTCGGGAGAGACTTTGCCGAGACCCACAGACCATAGGAAGGCTGTGGGACCCTTTGCTCATGCCCTGGGACAGAATTCACAGTCAGCCCCTGAGAGATGGTTTGTCTGGGCCCAGGGGACCCAGATGCCTTCATTCTTGTGACTGGCCCTGCTCTGCGGTCATCAGCTCCAGGAGGGAATCTCGGTTTGGGGACAGACGTGCTGTATCTTCTCCTTTCCCTGAGCTCAGGCTAGCCTGTCCACAGGACCGTCCTGCCCCCTGCCTCCCATGGCTGTGTTCAGTTTGGGCCAATGGGAAAGCATGGTTCTGGCTCTGAATGGATTCCGTAAAACAGCCCAACTAAAGAAGAAACAAACTTCTTGGAATTTCAGTTTCCTCCAACATTAAAACCGGGGATACTTTGCAGGATGTCAGTGGGGGACGAATGAAATAACATACTAAGTGCCAAGAAAATTGCCTGGCACAGAGTAAGAACTTAACAGGTGCTATCTGCTAGTATTAGTGTTATTACTATGACTACTATTATTATTAACTCCAGCCAGCATTTCCTCATTCAATCTCTATTCCACCCAGTCAAGCAAGTTGGACAACTGCTTTCTTCTCTTCTACTCTCTACAGATGAGTTATTAATCATTTTAGTTATGACTAAGTCTTACTGATTTTGTTTCCTAAATATTTCTTAGAACTGTCCCTACTTTTTAAAATAATCTTTCGACTCCCCCTATCTTGGATTAGGTTATCACCCTTTCCCACCTGGGCCACTGTCACAGCTCCCAGCGGCATCTCCATTGCTCAGTCTGTCTTTCCTGCACCCCCACCTTCTATCCTTATCTGCCAGAGATGCGTGGAAAATGGAGATCTGACCATAGCCCTTCCTGCCCAAATCGCTGAGACTCCCTACTGTCCACAGTCTGGCCTGGGCTCTCTCCAGCCACATCTCTCCAGCTCTTCACGGAAATTCCAGCAACACCAAGTGGTAGTCTCCCTCCTTCCATCCCATCCAGCTATGCACCATTGCCTCTTCTTGCCTTTATATCTTACACACTCTCTTTTTGCCCTGAACACCTCCCACTTTGTCAGCCCTCACCCGTCCTGTGTGAACTGGCTCCGGCTAGAGGCCTTCTCCCAGGTGCTTTAGGCAGGATGGAAAAGCCCGTGCTGTCAGCGACTACTCTGACCACAACCTGTAACTCGTCTCCCCCTACATGGACTGTGAGGTCCCTGGCGGCAGGGATCTTGAATTTTATTCGCCTTTGGTTTCTCCACACAGAGAGCTCAGTCCGTGTTTACTGAGTGAATGAACGCAAGTGTGCATGAATGAAGTGGCCCCAAAGTTGGCAGGTGGAAAAGAGTTTGGGGAAGAGGAGCTCATCTCCAAAGGATAGGGAGGATGGACCTGCTTTCTGGATATATGAACCTGAATGAGGCACGTTCCTCAGATACCTTCCTGGGAAAGAAGTCTAAGAGGGAAGGGAAAGCACTGGGGACGATGAATGTTTTCCAGGCATCCAAAATTAGGAGTAGCTGTCTTTTTAGCTGCCATTACTGTTTGACCTGGGAACGACGGAGGCATCTGTCAGGTGATGGACATTCACATGTAGGCTGGGCATTTCTCCACGGAACAGAGCCCCCCCCATCCTATCAGGGTCTGATATTTATGGATTTTCTGTCAAGTCACAGTTTCTCAGCCTCTGGACACACTGGGTGAGCTACTATGCACACAGCAGAGAATAAAACTGAAGGAACTCATAACCCTGGGGAAGTGCTATGGGCAGGAATTACGAAAGCAGCAAAAAGAATTCTGGACAGACCTATAGTAGAGCTGTAAACGGCCACCAAGGGAAGCTGGGATACACCTGATCTTTGAGGCTGCTGGAGCGAAGAGCAAGCGCCTCCCTTGGCACGTCCCCTGGGGCCGCCGTCCCACAGAAGATGACACTGTGGAGCGTGGATGGCTTGGACCCAAAGCAACACCCTCTGTGTTCCCACGGCAAACACACAGAACATGAGTCCTCCCTCCCCCCTTACTCTCTTGGTTGAGGAAGGAGATGGGAGGTGGTGGGATTCAAATCCAGAACTATTTGGTTCCGACTCTATGTTCTTTGTACTTTGCCATATGGGATAAGCTGCTCATGGCAGCCTAAATGCTGGGAGCCATGTCAGCCTTTTGAGCCCTTAAGTTGCTTGTGCGGGCTCAAGCTGTTCTGAGAAAAGACATGGTTGGCTTTCCCTATCGGCCTGGCGGCAGGAAGGGAGAACCAGTCTCTCGGAGGAGCTAAGTGCGTCTTCCACAGAGCCACGTGTGGACCCAACTGGATGCGAACCCCAGCTTCCATCATGGGGACACATACAGTATGCAGTCTTCTAGACCAGTGGCCTTGTTGCTCAGCATCGCTAAGCTGGGAACACCCACCACCTCTCTTGAGCATCTGTTTCAGCTCCTGCCAACCTCCGTGGGATGTCCTTTCTACCTTGAGTTTCACTTGGGTAGTTAGTGCCTTCTGTCTTGGTCCGCAGACCTGTAGGGAAGTTCTCACATTTGGCTTATAACTGTGGGGTCGCCTCCTTTCTCTTGCCTGTTTAGAACACTCTTTATGTCCTTCCTGATGTGCCCTTAGTTAACGTGCCTGGCTGCACAGTTTGGGCGGTGCGAGCTGGCTCAGAGCCCCGGTGCCTTTCTGCACTGCCCGGCACCAGCAGCACTCTGCTTTGCCACCTCCCCGCTAGTGTTTTAAGACCACAGTCTGCACACGCAGTTTTTATTTGTGTACTTTTCTCAAGGCTCTAAGTTGTTGGAAGGCATTACTCATAACTCAATTTGGTGAATATCTATCTAGATACTCAAGGTTGAGTTAAATATACCAAGTATTTGTAACTGCCTCTTTCACTATCCTAATTATAAGAGGGAGGGGGATGCCAAGCCTTTGAAACCTGAAACCAAGGATTCAGCAAAATGCTGGGGAGACCCACCCATCTGTGCATCCCAGCAACTTTACATGTTGAAGTGTTGCTACAACCTGCTGGCTGCAAATGATAAATTTAGCCTGAAAGATGGCTCAACGTTCCAAGCCTAGGAAGCAAGCTGATTGCTTTGCAAAGGGAGAAGGAGGCACGTGTCTGAACAGAGCAGGAGCTGGTCAGAGCTGGAGCTGGGAGGAGCGAGCTGCCAATCCGTCCAAAGTCTGGAGACGGGGGTCCTAACACTGCACCCTCTGCCTCTACCCTGCCCCAGCCCTGCCCACCCCTGCCCGGCAGAACAAAGAACTGTCTTCACAGTTCAATCTGAGCTCCTCTCCCTGCCTGTATTTGTACTGACATTGAACCCAAGCACAACCTGGTAGGCAGAGGTCTTTAATGTGACACCTCCCATATGTATATTACACACCCAGGGGGCGTAGGCTCTAACCTGTGTCAACTGTTGGTTTTAACACCCGAGAGAACTGAAGAGGGCTAATGCTCTCCAATAGTTGGGGTGTCTTTAGGAGGACAGGCACCTTCTTTTCTAATTAGCACACTTCTGCAAAAGGAAGCAGTTAGAGTCCTGTCTGCTGGGGCATGAGAAATATGTGTGGGCTAAGAGTGTTTGAGGGAAGGATGAACTTAACAGAGGCAAACAACGTGGGCCTTTATGGGAGACCCTTCAGCCTGGGAATTTTTTTTGCCTTGGGCCTACCTTTTGAAAGGGCTGGAAGAAGCCAGGTGTGGGTATCAGCTGGATTGCATACGGAGACTAGGAAATTCTTCAAGATGCTGACAAAGTTTTCCCTCACTCTGCAATTACCTCCGTGCCTGGCCTTCTAAATGGGGAAAGTGAGCGATGGGTGTCCTTTCAGAAGTTCAGGGGCTATAAATTCTATTAACAGCACTGCCTTCTCTGGCTTTACAGTTAAAATGGCTCTCTACCCATGAATGCAGGGGCAGGAACAATAATATCGTGGGTTACACTGACATCTTTGTCTTAGAGAGCGCATAACATTTCCCTTGGGAGGAAGGTGCAGGTGTTACTGTTTTCATGTTATTGATAAAGATGAAGGGGAGAAGAGAGTAAAGTGACCACAGATAAATAAGCGGCAATATAAGACTTAATACTAAGTTCACAGTGAATGACAAATGATGGCAGATCAACTTCCCTCCAGCAGCTGCATGCCTCATCCTGATGGCCCGGGGACTGGGACCCAGCAAACGACACAGAGGAGGCAGGAGGGAATTCATTACTTCTAGAGTTTGTGGCACAGAGGAACTGTTTTCCATAAACTGCTCCCATGAAAACATAGCATCTCAGAGATGGTCACTTGTGCGGGAACCGAGGGCAAGTCTGTCTAACAAAGGCTGTGTGTTCTGTCCTCTATACCAGGCAGAACTGGCTTCCGGAACTTCTACAAGGTTCAAATCCACTGCATTGGATGACACTGGCTTTAGGAAAATTATCTCAAGGTTCCATCTGAAATTTGATTAAAACTGCTGCCGGGGAGCCAGTGACCCCAGGAGAGGCATCCGTGATGGTCTCAGAATTTGGGGTGTAGAGTGGGGAAAAGAAAAGTTATCTATGAAATCTATTGGAGGTGCCCGAATTCGGTTGATAATCCTTTTTATCTCTTTCTTGGATTCTCTAGAGAAAGCTCTTTGTACAAAGCAGTTCTTCTCTGCTTTGCCACAGAGAAGGAACAAGCACTCAATCACCAAGCATCATTTCAAAGGGTGACTTAGTCTTTGGTCGAAATGAATTGGGCCTGTCACTTTTAAAGTGATTCATTCCAGTAAAGGATGGAGAATTTATTACTTTTCAAAACAGATCACTGTGGTGTTGACCTAAAAAGGTGCGAGTGAAGCCTGCAGTGCGGGTCTGACCATGCCGGGCCCAGGCTCTTCCTTCTGTCACACAGCACGGCGTGCCTTTTCACAGGAGGTACCGCAGCTGAGGTCTCTATTCTATTTATTTGAGGCTGAGGTTAAAAAAAAATAAATATTTCAGAAAGTAGCCACTTTCTACCCCCAGATAGCTTAGCAACATTTAAAATGGAATTCGTTTCTCCCTAGTTCGAGAAGCAACTCTGAACATGTAATTACGATCAAAGAATTTTTTTTTTAAAGAAAAGGTTGGCAAGCAGTTAAGTGTATCATTGATTTTGTTCCAATTTTAGTATGTGTGTTGCAGAAGCGAGCAGCATCACCGATTTCGGGATAACAGATCCATGTGTGTGTCTCTCTTTGCCCCGTTCTCCTTTGAAGAACGTGGAGATATTATACGTGCAATTATTAATTTCAAGTATTTGGTTAGAGCATCACATGGGTTTATGTCTGTGTGAGATGATGTAGGAGAGGTCAAAAAAAAAAAAAAGGAAAAAAACTGTCCCTTCCAAAACGTAGGAGGATAAAAGTAGACTCCTCGGCCTAGTGGACGGCACATCATGAAGGGTCAGTGAGAGTCCGATCCTTTCCCGCCCACCTTCTCTCCTTAGAAGAGAAAGCACGCTCCCAAGGGAGGTGTGGGAGGTGGTATTCTGAGGAACACAGCTGATGGGTGTGCCCGCAGAAGGGCCAAAGCTTAAAGCCTCAGTCAGAAGCTGTGAGGAAACCTACTTTTTTCCATGCCTCCTGGGTGACCCATAAAATGAGAATAAAACCTGTCTTCTGTGCAGTAAGCTAGAGACTTTTTGTGCTCTAAGAATAAAAAGAGCTATAGAAATGCAAAGCTTTATTTATTACTAATACTCAGCAGGGACTAATTCCCATATGGACATTTTGGGGCCTGAACAACTTGGCAAGGGCTCTTCTGCCTCCCTCCAAGATTAAGCTCCTCATCTCTGGGAACATCAAAATCAATCTGCTATGGTAGCTTGAAGAGTCCTTATCCATCAGGCCCTAAACAATCTACTCTCTCTCTTCAGAGGCAAAGAAAAAGCTTTAAAATCTTCTGTGACCTTCCTCTCGTCATGTTTTGCTGAAAATGACAAAATGTTCATTGGGAAGCACAGGCAGGCATATATTCTGCTGGCTGGGTCCAAAAGAAAAAACAGAGCTGGGATAAATGAAGTGTTACAGGAAATCTGGGCCACTTGTGGACTCCTAGAACAACTATCCTCTAGAAGGTAGCTATAAATACCTTTAGAAATAATTTCCCTTCAAAGGCTGGGGGTGGGGGGGGGGGAACATGCCAACTGGATTTTTACAAATGAAAGGTTTACTTTGTCTGGTAAAAGAAAACCTTTACTTCCAAAGGCCGAAAGGCCTAGGCAGGGCTGGGTAGGTTAGTCTGTGGGGTGACACTGCCACCTGGTGGCTGGCATCCACGCTGGCACGAGGCGCTCAGTAACTGGGAAACCACTGTTCAAAGAATAACCAGAGCTATTAATAAAAAAGAAACCGAGTTTCCAGAACAGCCCTACTGAGAGGCTAATTCTTGTAAAAGTGGCCCCATACATGCAAGGAAAAAATAATTTAAGCTTGGAATTTACTGTGTGATATGAGCAAAAGACTTTCTCTCTCCACTGGATTCTTAGTACCAACTATACTGAAAGATGTGATGAAAAAAAAAAACACATTTCGACAGAAGAAAATTCTGAAACATTTTACTTCATATTATATATACCTTTTTTTTTTTTTAAAGGCAGAAACATTTAGGGTAACACCATTGACGCGAAAAAAACCTTGAGCCACAGGACCTTGGAAATCAGTCTTAAAATGTTTTGCTTTACATCGTCTTTTTCATGGCTGCTTGAGTCATGCTGAAGAGATAAGCTTCATAGATGATATTTAAGAAGTTGTCATCGTTCTGGAAAACAAAATCAAAAGACCCAAGGGAATGTGATTTGCTTGGCAGAAACCAAAGGAGCTGAACTGCTGTGCTGACACTAGGATGCTCATCTCTACCAGTCTGCTCCAACAGCTGGTCGTTCTTCACTGCATATGGGAATCTTTTTTTTTAAGATTTTATTTATTCATTTGAATGAGAGAGAGAGAATGAGTGGAGGAGAGCGGCAGAGGGAGATGGAGAAGCAGACTCCCTGCTGAGCCAGGAGCGTGACCTGGGGCTCGATCCCATGAGATCATGAGCTGAAGGCAGACGCTTAACCATCTGAGCCACCGAGGCGCCCTGCATATATGTGTGTTAAGTGCAAATGGAGGCAAGGGCCAGAGTCAGCCACTGGTTTCCAACGATCAATCTGGGAAGCAGCAAGAGCTCATTACATACAGTCCAGATGGGCGGCCCAGCCACATGGCAGAATGGAATGAGGTTCACTCAAGAAAAGCCTGGGTCTGTTGCGTGAAAAGAAGGCTGGATTGGGAGGCAATGATCCAGATCAAGGGTTCTCGAACTTTGGTTAGGAGATTGCTGGTGCTTCTTAAAGGTCCTCCAAAGTCTCCCACAAGAGTGTATACTTTGCTCTTGGCATTAGTTAAGATTTACTTGCAATATGCCACATTTATCTCATCAAAACCTGCATAATTCTCCCATCAGTTACAGAAAGTTTTTGGTCTTGGCAAGTGGGCAGCCGTGAGACTGGTAGGCTCTGGGTTCCTCTGCCTGGCTAAGGGCTGAGGGAGAATCATGGGTCTAAACAGTGGGGCTCTTGGTTTTTAATTCTAGAGACTTCTCCCTCCCACTCAAATCCTTTAAAGCTTTAGCAATTCACCCACATTTCACATTCCCCCTTCATTCCCTCTTGGCACCCCACGCACAGAGCTAGCATTATTCTCATGCAATGAAACAGAGCAATGTTATCCCAGTTTTTCCTTATCCCACCAAGTCCCTGTGCGTGAGACTGTGTCCTATCGACAGGCGAAAGCTAAAAACAGACTGCGTGAGTGACTTCCAAGAGTTCATCAGGAAGACGATGTCTACAACACGGGGAAAAGTAAAGTATATGCAGAGAGCGGAGGGAACATAAATGTAATTTTCCACCTAGCAATAGACAGGGCCTGCTCTAGACTTTCAGAGTCTTGGCTCCTGTACAAAGATCTATGGAACCATGTTTTTTAAATGGAATGAACCAGAAAAATGTGAAACTTTTCAATTCAAATTTAAGGTTTTTTTCTTTATTGCTCATGAGAGAAGAAGAAGAAGCAGCAGCAGCAGCAGCTTAAAGATGTCCTAAGTCCTTACAAACTTACCAGGAGTGGGCTGACTAGGTGGGAAATACTTTTATCCCAATATTTGTTCGTGGATTAGTATGGCCACCCATGTGTGGTTGATCTTTATCGGACTGCTAGTCTGCTTTCACACCCAGACGCTCATTTCTAGCCCCCGCGCCTTCCCTTCTCTCTAAAATACATGACCTTTAAATAGTTTTTTAATAACAGAGACCAGTCTTTTCAACTAGAATGAGACAACTGCGAAGTACTAGGCAGCCCTCCGGAAGTCTGCTAAAGCGTAAGCAAAGTACCACAAAAGGTTTCTTAAAGACTGTATCAAAAAGACACCTAACTGTTCACTGAGGGGCCTGAAGTCTGTCTGGGTGAAGGTGCCCCACTTTTCAAGGCCTCGCGTATATTTTCCGGGCATGCTTCACTAGGTGGATGGCTGACCGGCCTCCTCCTGGGGGCCCGCCCCTCCTACCCCCGTCACTACCGCAGCCCCCAGGTTCTGTGCCAGGGACGGAATATTCTGCAGCCAGACTGGGGTTGAATCCTAGCTCTGCTGTTTACTAGCTGTGACCTCAGGCCCATCCCTTAGCCTGTTTCCTTGTCTCTAAAACAGGAAAAAAAAAATAGAGTTGTTGTATAAGGATTAAATGCATTAATGTAGGTGAAGCCTGGCACAGAGCTCTCCGAAAGTGTCAGCGGTTACGTGGTGAAGACCTCACAGGGCCAAGCCAGGCACGTGGCTCACAGAGAAGTCCCGGGCCTCCATCCTGTCCTCATTAGTAGGTTTCAGAATTATTTGTAAAATATGCCCTTTGGAATCCCAGCCACAACTCGCTGCCCCCCGGCACCCTCCTCCTGCAGCAGTCCGTGGGAGCCTGCCCCCGCCCCCTGAAATGCCCACTGCTTGCCCCACATGAATCTGACCTCTACTGCCTGCCTGTCAGCGAGCTGTCTGTGCGCCCTGGGGCACCTGCTCATGACACAGCACGAACTTCTTTCTTTTCTGGCAGGTAACAGTTTGGAGGACTCAGTCAATCCTCCATCCTATGAAATCCTTGATGTTGGGAGATGCCCAAAGCCATGGCCAGTTAACCAGGCACAGAAGCCATGCGGTTTAGGTTGAACTGTCACTCGGTCTCTTTATTCTCAGGGAGGACTAAGCGGGCATTAGCTAACTGACACTTTCTCTCCCAGCGGCAGCCCCCATTGGGCCGTGCTGGTAAAGGAAAGAAGGGAGAGAACATGGCCCTCCTACCTGAACGAGGTACAGCAGGGCTTCCTGGAGCTGGAGCTTGGTGAGTGGGCTGCTGGTGACCATGGGGGGCTCCGGGGCTGGCAGAGGCAGGAGAAGGCTGGTGGAAGCAGCAGCAGGTTCTTGGCTTCCCAGGGGCAAGAGCCCAGCGTCTCTCTCCTTCAGTGGGGCGCAGGTGGGTTGTGTGAACACCATGGGGGACATGAGCAGAGAAGGAGCCTGTGTGGCGGGGACGCGCGGAGGCGAGGTGGCCTGCTCACGGCAAATACACACAGAGGGCAGCGGTAAGTAGCGGCTCATCGAGATCAAAGGGAGAGGGAGAGTGAGGCCCCTGGCTGGCAAGCGTGGAGTTAAGTGGGTCTCAAGAGTAACCGTTGCCACTCCACCGGTGGTGGGGGGGGGGCAAAGCCTGCAGGAGCCTGATTCCTGGTCAGATCGCCACACAGGCTCCTTCGTCATCTTTACAAAGCAGCTCAGGTGGTCTGTGCTGTGACTGTCGCCCCCGTAGCACAGTAGCACAGGAAGCTCGCCCCCTGAGTGAGATTTTATCTTTCTGGTTTCTTACCATCGCTTGGCAGCCTGCATTTAAGTCTGCTGGCCTTTTCCCTGGTTGTTCCTAGTCTGACCTCAAGCTCCAGCAAACCCCCAGGAGTTGCTGCACTTGCTGGGGGCACACACACATTTCCTCCATGTGGAGGATGCTTCCCAGCCCCTCTGCCTGCTGGCTGACTTCTCCCTGGGAGGCAGGCATGCTGACCAGTGTTCACCACTCTTGCGTCCCTTCCTGAGAGGACGTCCCCTCTTGCGGACAGCATATGGTGTCTCCAGCTCAAGTTTTGGGGTCCGGGAGGGCTGGTTGTGCTCGGCACTGCCAGTGACTTGTCTGTCCCCGAGAGCATGTCTACCTCACTTGGCTAAAAATCTAAAACCAAGTTTTCCAGTAGCTTTTCCCATTATGCAAGTGACATTTTGCTCTTCGTCTGACTCCTACCGCTAGCTCTCATTTGCTTCTAACGCACGTGAGAAAAAATAATGTTACTTATCAGCCTTCTAATGCCCCCAAAAGAACTCACGAGAAGGGGGCCATAAAGGCCCGCAGTCTAGAAGCTGCTGTGATTTCACCTCCTCGGTATGTTTGTGGGCAGAAAGAAGCTTGGAGGAAGGTAGGTTGCTTGTTTCCTTTAACTGCCCCTATCTGCCATATGGAGCCAGGAAGCTAGAACGGATGCCACCCCAGCAGGGTCCCAGCACCCACCCTGAGGAAGAGGGCATGGTCCACACCTGGGTTCTCAAGAGAAATGAGAATCGTGTCTGCAGAAGCTGATGTCAAAGTACTAACCCCAGCTTCCCAGTGTCCCAACTAGTGTCCTAGTTTTCCTAGTGTCCCATCCCGCCAAGAGAAAAAAAGCAGGTATGAAAGAGAGGGGACACCATGCAGTGAATCGAGGATGTGGGCAGCTAACAACCGTTCCTTTGTGACTGTAATAAATAAAGAACAAAAACACTTTGACTTGGGCTCTCACATACACAAAGACTTATGCTACGTGCCCATCATCTTTGTTTTCAAAAAAGTGAAGGCTTGTTGAGGAACTGTTGTAAGCTACTTGCCAAAACATGACAAAAGGACCAAGGATGACATCTGTAATAAGCAGGGAGAATGTCTTAATTATTAAACCCAATGCCTTTTCAATGAATTTGTACCAATCCAAATGGGAAAAAAAAAATCAGTCAGATCTCCAAATGTTCCTCACAGGCCATCAAATAGCTGTGGTTTCATGGCTGTTTCAAGTTACTGATACATACAGAGCCACCTTCCTTGAGGGACAGGGTGTTTCTAGAACTCACTGTTTTTCCCCCTGACTGGCACTCTGTATGTGTGTGTGGTGGTGGTGGGAGAGGGTGGGGGGTGAGTTCAATGGCATACATACTTACCCCTCTCTTGATCTTCATTAAGCTACAGTGGTGATAGAAATAAGAACAGCCTGTACCTTTGAGGAGGTGATACGTTTTGCCTATTGACTTCAAGCACCCCAACCCAGAACCATGTGCCTGCAGAGGGGGTGAGTATGTAAGCCTCATCACAAACAATGAGGTACGTGCCCTCAGGTAGCACAATGCCCAGCATGTAGTAAGTGCTCAGAAATATTTACTGACTAAATAAATAAATAGTAATGATTTTAAAATAAGAAGAAGAGGTCAGATGTCTGGCATCTCAAATGATTTCAACGCGGACGGGAAATGTTCACAGTCAAAGATTCGGGCGTTTTCTACACGTCTCTGTTGTTTTCCGTGTCTATGTGTTTGTCTCAGACCTTGTAACACTGTGAAGATTTAACTTGACAAAGAAAGTACTTCCTAAGGGAGGGAAGCCCCCAGATGGCTAGGCAAAGAAAGGACTGTCTCTCCAGGAGGAACGTTACGGGGATAACAAGGTGCCAGCCAGATGTGGCTCGGGTGCCCTGTCCTACACGGAAGCATCCCCAGAGCACTGAGGCTGATTCTAAGTCTCATCGAGTATTTATGAAGCACTAGAGCAGTACAACCCCCTGCTCCTCCCCTCCGCACCCTCCTGAAGATATCTACCTGAAAAAGAGGAGTCTGCTTTTCTGTGCCGGCTGTCTTGTCCATCCAGGACTCCAGAGCTTTCCGTGTCCTGGAGCCCTGAGTTACCACAGGAAACTTGGCTGCCAAGGCTGGTCGGTTAGACGTGTGCAGCTGCTGCTCCTGCTGGACAATCTGAAGCTTCTTCAGTAACTCCTGAGGGGAGATCACTCCAGAACTGCTAGTCTGATTGCCAGAGTGGGGAAGCATGGGTCTTGGGTGTGTGGATGGCTCTTTGCCATGGACCTGGTGTCCTAGTGGCTGAGCTGGAAGGGAGCCATTGAAATACCCTGCCTGTGCCTGAGCCTGCCCCTTTATTGGGGCGCCAGGGGTGGCAGTGGGGAGGGTGGTGCTGAAGTTTGGGACAGCTGAGCTGGCAAGGGCTGCTGTGCTAGGCTCATACTTAGTTGCTGGCCTTGGGCCACTCTGAAGCTTCTCCAACAGGCTCTGAGTTCCGGAAGCACTTTGTACCCGCTGAGAAGTTCCAACACTATGTGGAGACCCTGGCTGCACAGGTCCCAGAAAAACCTCCCCAGCGGAACGGGTATTGCCATTTCTGCAGGGCCGGTTCTCAGGCAGCTCTGACAACGGGTGGAGGTCTGCACTCCGGACCATGAGTTTCTGAATGGCGGGACACAGCTGCTTCTCGAGGGTGGGCGAGGGTCTTCTGGGTTCCTCATAGGAGAGGGAGCGTACGACCCCCTGCCTAACAGGAAGTGGCTCCTGTTGCTGCTGCTGCTGGTGGATGGTCGGTGGGGACCCCACGGTGTCCTGACAGGTGGATTTGTCCTGCTTCCCAAAGAGAGCTGTCAAGGACAAGTGTTGGGGCTCGGGGTCTAAGGTCTGGAAAAAATAAAAATGTCTGAAAATGGGTCTACATACAATTTGTTATATGGTGGGCTAGGAAACATTACTAACCTGACTGAGCATATCTTTATTTCTATAGGATCGGTTACAGAGAATGAAAAACTTTATAATTCTGATCAATTTTACAAACGTAAGACCTCCTTTCCAGGTAAAAAAATTTACACAGACTTCTTCGCTCCCACCCCCCAGAGAGCAGTTGTTTTTAGCACCTGCTCATGGATGAAATAGCCCTTGATGGGCCTGGGGTTCACAGACAGGGGACCACGGTGGTGCAAAGTTTTAGATACTAAAATGGAAATAATCTCTTCAACAGGAAGTCTGCCTAACCCTGCAGAGTATAAGAAGATGTTGAGAACATACAGGAATGTGGGGATGTCAGTAGCCTTTCGCAGAGATTAATTAGAGAAATTAAGGATAAGTCGTTTAAACTATCTTGATCCTTTCAGCCATATACCAGTAGCTTTAAAAAATCATCTTATGCATACATACAACCTTCCCTGGTCTGAGTCAGTCACAAAGCTACCTCCTTCCTGCCCTATAGCCCTTCCTGCTCCTTCTGCTGCTCTCCATGTTGTTGGGCTAAGAAAACATGAGCTTCCTTCTAACATCAACATATTCCAGTTTTTTTATTAAAATAAAAAACTTCCATGGAAGGCAAACAATAAAAGCAAGCTAAGAGATAATTAGAAAAGACTTATCTTTTCAAAAACTCGATACAAGACTTTCATTAGCCAGTCTTTATGTCCTTCGGCTCTATGCTCATTTTCAAAATTGATTTAAACGAATTCCTTTAAAAAAACCTCAAACCCTTAATGAGGAATAACTATGGGAAGTGGAAATAGCTGTACTACATTGACAATCAATAATAGGACTCGCAGATTAACAATTTTGTTAATGCTGCACTATTCTGCAAACTATCATAGACTCATACCAAAAAATGCTATCATTTTCATATATTGAGATGCAAATACAATGATAACTCAGCAAGTCTACAGGGGAATTTTATATCACTCCTTAGAACCGGAATCCCATTCTATACACACAGTGCCCAGCACTGTAGCCGGGACAGAGGAAGTGCTCAGAAACGTGTAACTGACTGTTGTTGCTTTGGTGTCCTCCTCTCAGTGGCCTTGGGAAACCAACCACCTACCTAGGAAGAACGCAGGCCTGGCAGGTAATACTCCTGTCAGCTCTGACAGTGTTATGAGTTCACTGTTTTTAAAAAATACATTTCCTCCAAGGAGTTCAAGTCCACAAGAGATGAGCACGGAATATGGCAGATGCCAACATTAAAAATATCAACCCCCTTCTAGGAAGAACACATTATTAAAATGAAAACAATCTCCAAGTTGAAATCTCTTCTTGGGTTTACCCTGAAGCACCTCAGGACAGCACCAGGCTCTTCCTTGACTATACTCTGGGGAAAAGTTCTTTCACAATCCAGTAGGGAAACTGCAAATGGAAAGCAGAGCACCTCTTACCTGGCTGGGCCGAGGTATACGCTGTTGCTGGTTTTCACTGGGCTTCACTGGAATTGGTTTGATGAGATTGGGGTTGTCATAGATGGCGGATGAACTGGTTATCTGTTTTGGCTCAGAACAGGTTTTACACTGAAATGGAAAAAAAGCACCTCATTTTTGGTATAAAAGAAGCTCTCATCTTTTTAAAAGAACATAACTTCTCGCTCTTTATTTTATCTAATTGGTAGCTATTTTTTGATAGACTTTCATGTGAAAAGGAAAATGACAATCTTCTCTGATATGAGGGATATAAATCAAATTGCAGTTTAATTTTTCTTAGTTGCACAATTTCGGCGCCCTAAAATAATACCGATGGCATTAGCTCTAAGACTGAGAGGCTCAGATATACATGGATATTTGAAAGGCTAAAGATATGCTTCAGAAGCAATAGTTTAAAAATACCTAGTCTAATGCTTTTCAATGACAAACAGTGATAGAAACAATTCTTTAAATGCCATGTCTGGATTACAGTATGGTTTTATTCACCCATCAGCAGTCGATTTAAAATTGGAGGGTTGTATCACCAAAGCAACTGACCCGTTTTGTTCTACAAACCAAAAAGTAAAGCTGACTCACACCACTGCCTTAAAAATTACTAACATCCTCTTTATTTAATAGATGGCTTTTAACATAAACAGAATAATTCATAATAATCTGAATAAAATAACTCTGAGCATTCTGAGCCACTCACTACAAATTAGAACTTCACAAAGAAAGAGATGAAGAGACAAGACCCATCATTTCAAATACTGAATCATTATCATACATTAATCTAACCAACCATACAATCGCTAACACAGTAGGATTCATGACACAAAGAACACAGAGATGACGGCAGTATCTGTCTTGTTAAAACACCAAATAAAACTGAATATAAAATCACTATCTTCTATTATATACTCTCCATAGCATTGCTAGTTTCAACCGTCAAGGTCTCAGGTAAGAAAATATTTCACATGGAATGAGCTATAAACATAATCTCAACCCCCAGGAGCCCAGGGCTTCCAATGTGTTTTACAATTACTGGGTTGTATTTTCTAATTCAAGGATGTAGGAGCATGGGGTCAATCACCACCAAGTTCACTTGGACTCGTAAAGTTAATTGTACAAAAGACTAATCATTTTCTTCCAAGAATTCTATCAGTAATTTGGATATTTGGCACTAGATGAAGTGGGATGTGAAATCCCTTTATGAGTCATAAAATGTTATTTCTAATCCTTAGATGAATGGTGGTGGTTAATGGTATGGCTGCATGAACTAACTGGCCTGGCTTTCCAAGGCAATAACCAACACAAGACAAGAAGAGTCACTTACAAAATTTTAGCATGAAAGCCTTTAATTTCTGCTTGCTATAGAAAAGAAAGTGGATGCTCAGATTACATTCACTGAATGACCCTGTCTGTACGTTTTCTTTTTTTAAAAAAATATTTTATTTATTTATTTATCTTATTTACTCATTTATGAGAGAGAGAGAGAGAGAGTGCAAAGCGCAGGGGAGGAGGAGCAGAAGGAGAGGGAAAGTAGGGGAGAGGAGCAGAGGAAGAGGGACAAGCAGACTCTGTGCTGAGCGTGGAGCCCGATGTGGGGCTGGATCTCACGACCATGAGATCCCAACCCCGAAATCACAACCTCTCTATGTTGAGACCTTGAATTTCAAACAAAGAAAAACAGATTTTTCCCCACCTTCCCTATACAGGTATCCACATGGGCTGAAAGTCTACTCTGTCTCTTGCTATGCATAAGCCCTAGATATCCTTTCTAAGTAAAATTGCTAGAAGCTGTTTTCTATCACTGAAGCCTTGCTTTCATGTAAAAATTGCTCTCTATCAAATTGCTCAGAATTAAACATCATCTACCTCAATAGTTCGTAGCTCATTTTCCAGCTGTTTAATTTTCTATGCTTCTCCTGACCCAAATAACTTTAAGATACTTGAAAAAAAAAAAAAAACAGAGTTGGAAAAAGTGTATAATAGATTCTCCATAGAGATCCTGAGGCAGTTCTTTAAAGCCTTAAAAACTGTGTCACATGATCCCATTTTCTCACACACAAACACAAACATATGTACTCATGCCAAGAGAAAAGGCTGGAAGAAAATACACTGAAAGCATGAAATCTTTGGGTTACAGGATTATGGATATTTTTTATTTCACTTTTCTACTTTTCTGAATTTTCTCACTGAGCATCAAAAGACACACAGTAATTTCTTTAATTTTATAAATAAGTCACAGTATACTGAAAGAGAACTACTAACTCTTGCCTTAAGCCACAAAACACAAAACATTCCACTTCTGCATACTCAGAACTTAACTACAGGGCCAACGATCCTTTCTGGCCCTGGTTCTTTCTCTTACTGCGAGTTGGTGGTTTTACTGTTCATTTGCATCTCAACCACGAGTCTAATAGGGAGGAGGTAAAAGGAGGTGAAGTTCAAATTAACATCATGCTGCCTTATAGCAGATTCACAGAAAATTATTTCTTAGGGGAAAAACACAAAATATTGGCCAAAATAAGGTTTTTAAATTATTTTATTAACTTCATCTAACAGTTGCACCTGATGTCACTAGGCTTTACTTTACCAACAACATAAACCTCTAGCTGAAATTTTTCCTCCTCTTATTTTTTGGGGTTTTCATAAACTGAAGTATTTTAAAGTTGGGAAGAGCTCAGAAGTCACTGAGTTTAATCTGTACTCAGAAAAGTGACATATTTTTTCCTAATACCCCAGTATGTTCTCATGCAGTGTCTTCCTGAATACTCTCCGTGATGGGAGAGCCACCTCCTTACACGAGAAATCCCAGGGAAATCTTGTCTTCTCTTTTGCCTCTGTCTGTGTTCCCCCTCTCCCATACCTCAGAGCCATTTTACTCACGATCTCCACATTTTCTGAAATGTCTGTGTGTGGAAGAAGAGGTTACACGAACACAGGCAAATATAAAGCAGGTCTGCACAATGCAGTGGAAGTTCACGGGGGAGCATATACATCCGGTTGTGCAGATCAGAAATAACAGGATGGGCAAAGCACATTTGAAATGGGGCCTGAAAGACTGATCATACATTGACAGGTGAAGAAGGAGAGGGGACAGCATGGGAAGAAGGCCATGAGGCCCTTAGAGGAGGCAGCACTGTTACTCCTCTCGGCAGGAGTTTCAAAATATTTGTAGAGGGAAGTGTGGGGAGAAGGTAGAGAGGTTAGGAGAATAACCTGGGGCTAGGTTATGCGATCCTTGAGGAGCCTGAAGGTCCATATGCTAGGCCATGAGAAACCAAGAAGAATTTAGACCAGAGAAGTAACAGGTGCTCCTGGAAGGTTCCATCCTCTGGCTCTTAATGGCAGAAGGGATAATTTCTTCTGTTGTTTAATCACACAGTTGGAGCAATTAATGTTATGTATATAACATGTATTTGGTTTTATAGAAAAGCAAGTCTATATACCGATTAAACATCTGCACTTTATGGCAACATTATAATAATCAATCTGGGGAAGCATAATGATGAATAGAACATCGCTTCGACCTCAATAAGAGTATGGTGGGAGAAGCTGACTTAACTGTAATAAATGAGGAAGAGCAAAATAAATTCTAAATAGTAACAGACTGGTGAGTTCAGTGGAAAGAATAATTAACCTGAATGAAGAGATCTGGGAAAACTCCGTGTAAAAGGTGGAATTTTAACTGGGCCTTGAAGAATATGGAGATTCTGAAGGGCAAAGAAAGTGAGGGGGAAACACGGCAAGTTGCAGGTACAGCTTAAAGTGATGGTTTAATTAAGTCTCCGAAACCATGTATGAGTGTTTCTGTGTGTGTGTGTGTGTGTGTGTGTGTGTGTGTGTGTGTTCTGTGCTCTTTTATGAGACAGTCAGGTGCAGCTAGAGGGGAGACACTGGAGAGGCTCAGGGAACAAATACACTTATAGGTCTTAGCAACAGGAGGCCACATAGGGAAGCCTCAGGATGGGCAGGAGACAGAAAGCAGGGGCTGGGGGGAAGCCAAGACTAGAGCCTCTACTGGGGTTTCTGCACTTTAGGATTGGCTAGTCTGAATAATTTTTCAGTAGGCTTTAAACTATAGGATGGTTCCTAGTCCTATGACCTGAGATGATTAAGGCTGATCAATATTGCCTCCTGGGGTGCCAGGGGCCAGATGAAGAAGGGATGGCTCTGGATGGCTAGTTTGCATGGCAAAGGCAGCCTCTGACTGAGCCCTTTGCTAGCTCTAAGAATTAATTAGTCCAGGGGAACCTGGATGATTCTGTTGGGTAAGCAGTGAGCTCTTTTTTTTTTTTTAATATTTTATATATTTATTTGACAGAGACAGATATCACAAGTAGGCAGAGAGGCAGGCAGAGAGAGAGAGAGGAGGAAGTAGGCTCCCCACTGAGCAGAGAGCCTGACGTGGGGCTCCATCCCATAAGCCTGGGATCATGACCTGAGCCGAAGGCAGAGGCTTTAACCCACTGAGCCACATAGGCACCCCGAGCAGCAGTGAGCTCTTGGTTTCAGCTTAGGTCTTGATCTCAGGGTTCTGAGTTCAGGCCCTGTGCTGGGCTCCACGCTGGGCATGGAGCCTACTTATTTAAAAAAAAAAAAAAAAAAAAAAAAGGTCTAGCCCAGGGAGGATGATTCTGGCCCCAACCAGATGACTTTTAATATGTCAAACATCAAAAAATAAAAATAATACTGTGTGTGTGTGTGTGTGTGTGTGTGTGTGTGTGTGTGTGTGTGTGTGTGCTGGAGGAGGGAAGGAGGAGAAAGAAAGTAATTTTTGTTCATTATATGCGTTTTTTATTTATTGGCCATTGTTGTGCTGTCCTCACAGAACCTAAGGTCCTGGAGGGCAAAAATGTCACCATTTGAGACTGACCTTTAGGATGCCTAACATACTACAATTAGGTAAAGTATAATTAATTGATAGTTGCCAAGTTATTAGATGTCTTTTAATGGCTGCTGAAGAATTAAGCAAAATGGAAAACTAATACAGAAATTGTTGTTACTGACTGCATCTGGGATTGCAGCACTTCTGTCCAGGCCCTCTGATTGAAGGACAATGAAACCGTGATTAATTCATATTCATAGGCACTGAGTCAATCAACAACCATTTACTTAGCACGTATGTGCCAGGAACATTGAAGGAGACTAGGCTTATGAAGATGAATACAGGGTGTTTGTTCTCTGTGCTCAAGGAGCTCACAGTCTACCCATCAAGGGCAAGCCAACCATCAAATCAAAGCCATGCTGGAGAAAACTGGCCAGTTGTCCTTTAGCATGTCCCACTTCATTCAGGACTTTCCTGATTGCTTCTTTGTCATGCTGTTTAATTTGTTTTCTGCCTGCCCCTCTTCCCTTTCATTTTTAGCAAATTAGTAAGTTTAAGAAAGCTCACAACGGGGATGGAACTAGAGGGTATTATGCTAAGCAAAATACGTCAGTCAGAGAAAGACAAATACCATACGATCTCACGTGGAATTTAAGAAACAAAACAGATGAACATAGGAGAAGGGAAGGAAAAATAAAATAAGATGAAAACAGAGAGGGAGGCAAACTGTAAGACTCTTAATTCTAGGAAGCAAACTGAGGGTTGCTGGAAGGTGGGATGAGGTAATTGGGTGACGGGTATTAAGGAGGGCACTTGATGTAATGAGCACTTAACTAAATTGAATTTAAATAAAAAATTAAAAGATTCAGGATCAACAATATATATTTCAAGGTGGGGCTACCAAGTCCACATTATATCACATTAGAAGACACATGATATCTGATTATTCAACCTTTAATGGCACTGGTCAGTGGGCTCACATGGCGGTAGACTGGTTTTCATGGTCAAGTTTCCATCAACCTTTCTAATATTTACATTACTAATGATCATCGCTTGAATCGCTTATTTTACTAGCATGGTTTTAAGTTCTATCATTTCATCTACACTCAATAGCTGGAATTCTTTGGTAGAGAAGACTTTCCCTCATCAACTGGGATCACGTGGCTCCTCTGAAAATTTGTCTCTCCTGGTCAGACAGGATAAATGTTTAATTCCTTCCCATTAACTACCAATTTTCAGAGGAAGGAGCTGGTATCTTAGTACCTCCAAGAACAGCCAATAATTACTTTTTGTTCTGTTTTATATTTTTGGTCTGCTTGCTCACTCATCACCATGAACTCAGAGCTTATACGTGCTCAGTGTGTTTCAATCTACTGTAGTCTTTCTTGTTGATGCCATTACTCAGTGGTCCCTTCAACTTGACTGCTGTGCCCCTTTCATAGCACCCTGTTTACTTGATTTTCCTAAACCCAGACATGGAATTGGGAATTTCTTTAAAGAGCTCTGCTACCTTTTGGCGGGGAGGGGGGGAATAGTATTTAGAAACAATAATCTGGGGGCCAGAGGTGCTTGCTGCTCCTGAGTTGTCACTTATTTCTAGGTCTCTTTAGGGAAAAAAGTGAGTAACTACATATTTAAGAAACAAAATATGAACTAACTCTTACATTTCAACTTAAAATTTAATGTTAGATGGTTTTAACTTAATATTTTTTTACACTGAAGGTTTTGTTCTGACCACATAAACATACTCATTTATTATATCCACAACAGCTAAAAAATTACAATGCCAATATTACCATTAACAATGAAACCACTGAATGAAGTTTACAATTTCTTTGCAATTCTTTTTGTCTAAGGGTATTCAGTCCAAATATGGGGTTCTGAAGTCACTCCCCAATTTCTTTTCTAAGTAATTATGTCATAGTATGATATTCAGTTATGTAATGCTTATTTCAGCTGGTTTCTAAATTCTAGATTTTAACTGTCTTTTGTTTTCTTAATTTTCTTTTTTCCCATGTTTCTAGAGAGTGATAATCTTTCAATCCTCAATTTTTATAATAGCAGTTTATAAAATTGAGAAATTAACCCTCCTATTTACTTAGGTATAAACATTTCTTTTCACTTTGCTTGTGTTTTTTTAAAGCCAGGCAAAACATTTATTTTTTTATTTTTATGTAGTTGAGTTAATTGCCTTTGGGTTTTAAGGCAGAGTTTATTAGGAAGACTTCCCCTTTCTAGATTACAAAGAAATCCATACAAATTTTCTTCTGGTGTTTGAATGGTTTTATTTTTAACATTTATATTTCTAATACATTTGGGATTTATCCTGGTATAAATCCAATTTTGTATTTTTCCAAATGGCTGCCACTTGTCCCAATATCATTTATTTAAATATCCACTCAAACAGCTGATTTGAGATTTTCATCTTTATCATGTCCTATATTTCATATACACTGGGGTGTCATTTGGACTTTCCCACCTGTCCTATTGGTCTATCTGGCTGTTTATGCATCAGTAACATCAAGACCATACAGTTTTAAGTGCTTATGGTTTAATGCCTTAATATCAGACAGGTAGAGCTTGTTCCCCCTTCTCTCCCATCCAATATTGCTCTTGTTTGTCAAGATTTTTCCCACTACTCTTTCTTACATATTTCTCCATATGAACCTGCTAGTCAACTTGTCTGGCTCCAGGAAAGAAGAAACCAGTCTGTATTTGTTTAGGAATCATCTTAAATTTGCAGATTAAATAGAAGTGAGTGCCTTAAGTTTTATCTTCTTATCTAAGATCAGGACATAACCTTCCCATTTGTTCAAGTCTATTTTTACGCCTGTCAGGAGTGTTTAAAAGTTTTCTTCATACAGGTTTTGCTCATTTCTTGCTAATTTTATTCTGAAGAATGTTATATTAATAGCTGCTACGGTAAATGGGGTCTTCGAGTAAACCTTCTGATTGGATATTGTTTGTATATAGGAAGGATGCTGATTTTTTAGTCTACCTTTTAATCAACTTAAAACAAACGGTATTCTTTAGCTTGCTAAAAACAAATAGAGATTTAATTTTTCATTCGATTTTGTTTGGTGGAAGGAATAGCACTAACCCTTCTCCCACAAGCATGTTACCACTGTAGGATTTAAGTATGTTTCAAAAAAGAAAACAAAAACTCACCTTGGTGTATTCATCTTTGGCCTTGGTGAGCATTCTTAAGATATCTACTTCCTTGCCCTCTCCTGAATTGAGGATCATTGGGGAGTTTCCTGCTCCACCTCCCTGATGGGCTTTCAACTGTTCATATTGAGTTAGGCTAGAAAAATAGAGGGGAAAATCCACACAAGAAAAACAAACTCAACACAAATGGCTTATAAAACCATCTAATTCCTATCCACGTATTTTTATCTTTGTTTTTTTAAGATTTTATTTATTTGTCAGACACACACACACACACACACACACACACACACACAGAGCGCACACAAGCAGGGGGAATGGGAGAGGGAGAAGCAGGCTCCTGGCTGAGCAAGGAGCCTGAGGCGGGGTTCAATTCCAGAACCTTGGGATCATGACCTGAGCCGAAGGCTGACGCTTAACTGACTGAGCCACCCAGGCGTCCCCACTTGTTTTTATCTTGTTATAGTCACAGCAGAAGTAAGACTGCTCAGGAAGTCAAAGAAGATAAATGAGAGTTGAGGTCCCGATATAGTGACTACGTGTATGAACCCAGAGGAGGGGTGGCCAAACTACAACCTGCAAGCCAAATCCAGCACACCAAGTGTTTTTGTAAAGAAAGTTACCAATAGCCACACTCACCGGTTTATGTCTCATTTACATCTACTGGTGGCTTGCACACCATGATTGCTAAGCTGAGTAGTGACAGAGATCTATGGCCTTGCAAGGCCTGAAACACTCATGATCTGCTTTGTTTTGTTCTGTTTTTGTTTGTTTGTTTGTTTGTTTTTTTCAGAAAAAGTTTGCCAACTCCTCATTTGGAGCATTTGAAAGGACTCATTAATTGCTGAGGAAACCCAATTTAGAGTTCTCAAACACTGAGCAAACCCCAGGGCAAATCAAGATCCACTCCTCTTTTTTTTTCAATGTGCCTTGTACTCAAAGCAAAATTGACCTCAGCAACTCAAATCCTATGGTCCTCTGGCAAATTATAAACTGTGAAGATTCCATTCTAGAAGAGGGGGCGTTAAACAAGCAAACAAACAAACAAAGAAACAACCACCCCCCCCCCAAAAAAAACCCCAGAGCAATGAAGAGTGTCTTCTGTTTTCCCGAAAACAATACAGGAGGGAGACCAGATCGCTCCTAGATAGTGTCAGGTGACATTGAGAAAACTACTTTTTCCTTCTGTGTATTTTGAGTTTCAGCTTAAATTTTTATAACGGCCATGTCATTTATGGTAAAAGACACCTGAGAACTTATGGGAAGATTTAATTCTAACTGAGGAAGGGCTCGGAATCTACACTTATCAGCTGCTTATTGCTAGTCAACAAATCAATTTCCTGCCCCAGCTGTTAAGTAACTACTGCCGAATGCTAACAATTTGAACATGGTCTCTCGGCTGAGCCGCGGGTTGTTTTTTCATCTATATGAAATCCTGCTATTATGATCCGTTGTACGGTTTACAATAACATGAATGTGTTAGGAACTAGTGGTGATGGGGGTAAGTACCAGTTTGAACCCACTTAATCACCATCTGTAACATGAGCTGGTTACCTACAATTAGCTATCATCGCAGGCTAGATTTTCAGAAGCCTATTTATAAAAAAGTGTTCCCCACATTTCATTTTTGGGGGTCACTTTTTAGTAATTTCATTGCCCCGGGATTTAAAATTAGAAAATGGGTGCCTTCACAGATGGAGATGTTTTGTCCAATCTGCGTGGACAGCTGCCATATTGTGTGTTTGGTGGAGCCGGGTCACCGGCTGAGATACAGCCTGGGTAGGAAACCGATTTTGTCCCAAGGCTCTAAACCATCCCCTTAAAGCAGGGAATTAACTGCCTCTCAGGGAGCAGCCTCGGGGCTCAAGGACTGATCAAAGAGTTGACCAGTCACAGAGGAGACAGCATGCTTACCCAGGCTTCCCTTTCAGTGCAGTCAAGGAGCCACGAGTAGGACAGTCAGACCCTGATTTAACTTTCCCAAAACGCGGGCAAGACAAATCACGAGGCATCAAGAGATTAAAAGAAAGAGACCAGCAACAAAAAAAGGGACTGCCTCCTGATCGCTAAACCAATACTGACTCTGATATTTCCAACAAGACTGAAAATAAAGTCTATCCTGAGTACTCACAGCATTTGAGACGTGAGGAAACTGAGCTCCCACAACCCTGGATATGCAGTTAAAGGAAGGCGTTTAGGGCCGGAAGGAAAGATCTTAGAGAAAGTGTAGCAGCCTTTAAAATGTTCTGAATGTTTTTTTTTACTGTCAGCTATACTGATAACTTTTCAGAGAAAAAAAAAAAACCTGCTAATTTACAAATGAGGAAAATACTGAAGAAAACTGCCATCTGGAATAATTCATATTATAGGTATTTCCCACAAGCAGAACAAAAATGAGGTGAACTATTCTACATGATAAATCTTACCTAGTGAAAATATGGAAGACATTAGGAGTAGGAAAGGAAAAGTGAAGTGGGGGTAATCGGAGGGGGAGATGAACCATGAGAGACTATGGACTCCGAGAAACAAACTGAGGGTTTTAGAGGGGCGGAGAGGGGGTGAGCCCCATGACGGGTATTAAGGAAGGCACGGATTGCATGGAGCCCTGGGTGTTATACGTAAACAATGAATCTTGAAACACTATATCAAAAACTAATGATGTTCTGTATGATGACTAACAATAACACAATAAAAAATAAATTAATTAAACATAAATTTAAAAAAAATTTTAAAAATATGAAACGTGTGACTTATGTTTATTTTTCCTTTAAGTAATAGTAAATGTTTTCCTAGCCACAGTGGAAAGGACTGCTGTAAGTGGTACATTCTGCTTAGAGTATAGTGGAGTTACACTGAGAAACACAGACAAAAGCATCAGGTCCAGAAAATACTTAGCCTTTCAGCACCTACTTTTTCATTAGCTCTGCAATTCTTTGGCATTCTTCCTTATCATAAAACCAAATCCCATAAATGGACACTGCAAAAAACACATCAAACAAATTATGAGCACCTTCAAAACTACAAAATGGAACTTGAAGAAAATACGTACTCATGGATAAATGAAACCCACCACCGGAGTTTAAGCTGGAAAACCTAGTGTGGGAATTGTCTAGGCCCACAGAGAACTCTGAAGTGTGGTCTTACACATATGAAGGGACACCCCCTCCCCCATAAAGTGTGCCGTCCTCAACAATATAGTACCTGAACATAACAGGCATTTGGCAAATGCTTCTTAAATAAATGAATACAGATTGAGGATGAAGTCAGAATTTCTGAAGTCCTGGCTTTGAAACATCACTGTGTCCAGACTCCATTTGCACATATATTTCATCTTTACTGTGAAGTATCCAGAAACCTGATGCACGAAATTAGGCCTACAAACCTCTCTCCCTCCTCCTCCTCCTCCTCTTCCTCCCAGGAATATGTTCGCAAAGAAACTGGCTCTGTAAGCTCTGAGTTAGGACACAGTGCAGGAAAAAATAAAATTCAATAACAAATCTCTGACTTCAAAATGCCTGCATGGAAAATTTACAACTGTTGAAAGATGAGATGTAACCATAACTTAATCGTTTAGCAATGAAAGAAAAATGTGGTATAATGGAGCTACAGATTCATATAACAATTTTCAGATAAATTGTGTACTTTAATATGTGCCTATCTACATCATTTTTATAGCAAAGGCTGAACAGTTCCAAAATACATTTATAAAGATCTAATTGAGGATCTGGTGGTATTAATCATATAAATAATGCATTAGCTACAGATACATTTTCAAATGCTTCATTGAAAACAGCAGCAATGTTATGATAGGGAAACAAAAACCAACAAAATATATTTTTTTGAAGGAAAACCTCTTAAAATCTAAACATTCAAAATATTTAATTTTCTGAATGTTATTTGGTCATTAAAACAGCTGTGATGCTTTGACAACTTCTTTCCCCCCACCTGACCAATACCTCAGTGTGGGATTTCTGCTTCTTGTCAGTAATGATTCAGATAACAAAAGCCTCGGGAAATGTCTTCCTAGTGCTATTTTAGGCAGGTATGTTTAAAAGGAACCCCATAAATCTGAATTACTGACTTGCCAAAAGGTGGCAACGGGGTTTTAAACTTTTTGTATGATTAGTGTGCCAGGATTTCTTACCAACCCCTATGTGAAGAGGAAAAAAAAAATGGAAAGAACCCTCCAGCATTTCTAGAATAGGACCATTTTATTATCTTAGAAATACATACACATATTCCTCTTTAATACATTGATAATCTTTTGGAAAAAAAGAACATCTGAGTTCTGAAGCCTATGTGCCTTACTATCAAAAAGTAATTCTTCATTTCAAGATCATTAAATGTGTATCTTAAAACTTTTCATTCAAGATTGTTACAGCCCATCCCCACCAACGTCCTACTCTGTCTGCCCACAGACACTGTGACACACTAACCTGCTATGGCTTGTATCTCTGGCAGCACAAGTACACTGATCACTGACATTCAAAGATAATAAATCTGAATACGTTTGTGTCTTATGGTGGTTTTAATCTTAGTGATAAAACTAACAGCCACGTCTCCTTTTTTGGTTCTGGTGATAACTTCCTTTTCTGGGAGATCGGGCTTTCCAAAACTATCAGAAAGAAAGGTGGTAGGTAGCAGGGGAGAAAACCACAGCATGACTAGGAACCTCCAGGCCCAGTGGCAGTGTGGAACGAGCCGTTTGTGCTTAATATGTAGGATGTATTCATAGAAATGCTCTGAGTGTCATTTGTTTTTTTGTTTGATGTTACACATTTGTGGCATTTGACATACGGAATCCAGTTTTCATAAGAGCAGGATGCCAAGGCAACTGTTGATACAAGCAGAAAAGAGTCTGACAATGTCATTACCATGAAATAACTGAGATGTAGATTTAGGGAGGAAAAATGCTATGAAAACATCTTTCAGATGTCAGCGCAGAATGAAGGGAAGACCAGGTTTGTAATGACTATTTAAGACATTGTGGCGATTTCCTTAGGGCCTGACCATTTATCTCTAAAACAACATGACTTCAAGAGTAAAATGGGCTCATTTTGAAATGGCATTTTTCATCCCAGTTCATGTTTGGTTTGAATGTAAAATGTAACCAGTCCGTGGAGAAAAAACCAGATTTACCAACAGTCCTGGCTACTGTCGAACTGGGCCCAAGTTTTTTCTCCTTAAAATAGTTTTGCGACTTGCGCTGCATTCCAGCAGGAGCCAGCCACAGTTCCATGAACGTGCACATTCCAGCCGAACTTTTCTGCCTCTTAGGCCTAAGGCCTCCCAACCCCTGGACAAACCTATCAGTCTTCTCACACAAGAGGGTATATCAAAGCAGCTCGTGGTGATATATAAAAACCAGAGATCATCATGCCTCAGGAAGGTGATGAGCTGACAGGCTGACAGAAACCATTAACTTCACATTTCAATCCCAGTTTTCCTGTAAAAGCCACTGGGTGAGATGCCCATCCTTCGGGAGGCAGTGAGTACGGCAAGCAAGGAAGAAAAAAGTTGGTTGAAAAGAACCCAAAAAGAAGGTGTGGTTTTTCGAATTCTTGAGTCTGAAAAAGTAATCACAGTGACCTGAATTTGCAGTGATGGGGACCTGCCGTGTGGACCTGTGGAACACCGAAATGTTACTGTGGGAATGACTTCTGGGCTTTAAGAAATTACAAGGAGAGAAGCTCGCGGGGAGGATATTTATTTACTTGAAAACAGTGACCTATTAGTACACATCTGGAAGGTCAGCATGCTTCGAGCCTTCGGCCAGCCCACTGCACCCGCATACCAGCCACTTCCCAGTCACCCCGCCACTGAAGCAGAGATGAAGTTTAAGGGCACTTTGGTGCATGAAGCTCAACTCAACTGCTTCTACATCCCTCCCGGAGGTAAGAAACCCAAAAGTGGGGTAAAGAATAGGAAGAACAGGTTGAAATGTACTCCAAAATATTCTAATGACCTCTAGAATGTGTGACCTAAGGACTCATCTTTTTTGGTGGTCCTCTTTGTATTTAATCCAAGACTTTTCAACAACACGGTTGTGAAATTTTGCCTAAAATTGCACTGTCGTGGTCTATCTCATGCTTTGGAAATTCTCAGTCAGAAACAAAACCGGTGTTTGGGGCAACAGGCAAGGTAATGTTGCCTTTACATAGCTACTGAAGCATCAGCTTTCCCTCTTCCTTTTAATTCTGCGTGGATGATTAAGGACAGCCAAATCTCTCTATTAGATTTCATGTCTGAATATCATAGGTACACACAGAAGACAGAGCAAACTGACTGTATCTGATAATGGCATTTTCTTCTTTTTTGTTTTCTTCAGCAGAAAAATCTAAAGCTGATAAAATGTTAAGAGGCTAGTTAAGAGGTCGTCAGAGGCAATATGAAAATGTCCTTAAATGTACATTCATTTAGAATTCTTGGATTCTTTTTAGCATGGAGCGTGAGTTCATTCTGGCTGTTCTTTGGGAATTAACCTCATCTAGTTTATGTTCCCAACAAATATTTCTATATAATCTGTTCTTTGAAGGCATTTATCATTTGTTTCATATTTTACCCAAAATATCCTTCAACACCAAATCATGAATGGTAGCTTGCAATCTTTTAACAAGGATTCATGGTAATATTTGTGCAACTTTAAAATAGTACACGTAGATAATACATAATTACATAGGTAAAGTTTAAATAGGCATGAGAAGGATATCTGATTTGCTAATGCTCTCCTTTCTCTCTCTCTTTAATAATAATTTCACTCAAAATCATAGGGATATATATCTCTTAGTTGGAATGCAGCAAAGAAGGCACTTAAATTCTCTTTTTTCACTAGGAAAACTATGGTAATGTGGCAGCGTAAATTACACACATCTCTTCTGCGCACTTCAGGGTAAACCAAAATTTTAAAATTCCTTCAAACCCCATTTGTCTCATCAAGTCTTTCCCAAACAAGTGGAATAATAATCCCAATGTAAGAACCAAGAACATCTAATCAGACATTTGATGTAAACACTTGTTTTTGAGACTTTGCTCAAATATCCTATTTCTTGATTTATGGTACCATTTATCTAGTTCCAGTTTCTGTAAGACTGACCACACTGATGATGACTGGTTACTGGTATTTGGTAGTAAGCACACACACACAGCTATGACCCCCCGAAAGACCACAAGGTGGTTAAGAAATTAGAAAGTTAGAACCGTGAAGTTTCAGAGCGTGAAGGCAGCTGAGAAGTGTGCAGTTCAACTGCCTATTTCACTAACGAGGAATGTGTGGTCTCACAAGGTGAAATGACTTAGCCAAAGACATCTTGACTGGTTCCATCTGTTTGCTCTGAAATACGCTCCTCCCCAGCCTTACAAATGAAGTAAGAACAGAAATAAGTTTTATATTTGACTGAGTTGTAGACTTGGTTGTAAGAGACAGGAATGAGGCTTTTCTAAAACCAGCTTCATATGGCATCTCAAGAGGAAAAAGGCAAGATGGAAGGGAGGGAGGAAAGGAGTATGGAAGGAAGGAAAGGAGAGGGAAGAAAGAGGAATCGGAGATTTCTAGTATTGGCCAGACTTCAGGGCAGTGAGTGCTAGGACAGCAATCACACTGCCCAAGTCCTGGCAGCCACAGATGGGAAACACAAGCTGTGTTTGGTGGTTCCACGTTAACTCTGTACTTCTAGCCCATTTGGAATGCTTTGCACTAAAAATTATTTTCTTCCTCATGTTCTTTAATGCCTTTAAAGTAATGTTCTTTCATTCACCTTCTGCCTTAGCTCTACTGACCAAACACGGACACAATCTTGTAAAACAGATTCTTCACTGGCCACAGAGAGTCTACATAGCATTGTTATCTTTGGCCCCTGGTCTGGTTCTTTTCATATGACATAGTTTTACTGCACCTCACAAATCAGTAATCCCATGATCTCAAAATATTGGAGAGTTCGCAGTAGATGAGAAGCAGTTTCTATTTTATGGGTGACTAATCCTCACAAACATTTTGGGAGAAACAGTGGAAAATCTAAATAAATACCGTGAAGTATAACAACCTTCTTTCTAAAGAACTTAACTTCATTAGAAAGTTAATGCCATAAGCAGCAACGACAAAAACAATCTCTCAACTGAAGCGTTATATGAATTTGGATTAAATTGACATGTATCTCCAGCTATAAACTAGCATTTATTATTTTGAAAGAAAAGGATGGATTTATCTTTTAAGATGTTTTTATTTATAACAAATGCATGTTATGTCATTAGGCCTTCCTAATCTCCACAGAGGTCATTATCCTCCCAAAATGAGACTCCAGAGGTCTGCTGCTGGCCTCAAGTTCATGAAAGGCCAGATGGAATCTTTTTCATGATACACTAACTTCCTGATTTTATTTATTTCAGGGGACAGTTCCTTTAATCTAAGAGATTTAACAGAGTAAATAACCATTAAAAAAATTAGGAAGCAGAAAAAGTCATAGGTAATAATAAATATAAATAGGAACAACTTATTCTGTTTTGTTGGTCATTTAAATTTATATTTTCTTGGGGCACCTGGGTGGCTCAGTGGGTTAAAGCCTCTGCCTTTGGCTCAGATCATGATCCCAGGTTTCTGGGATTGAGCCCCACATCGGGGGGGAGGGGGGGGTCTCTGCTCAGCGGGGAGCCTGCTTCCCCCTCTCTCTCTGCCTACTTGTGATCTCTGTCTAATAAATAAATAAAAATCTTTAAATTTATATTTTCTTTTTGTTCATAACCCTGCTGATTAACTTCAAAATCTCCTAGACCACAAATAACAAACATGGGTTCCCCAAAATGTCTTTCCCCCTCTCTCAGCTAATAGTCCTCCTGAAGACTCAGGTTTTCCCATTCCTCTAGGGATAAACAGCCTCAACTTTTCTGTTATTCCTTTAGTTTTTTTGTATATCCTTGGATCCCTCCCCCCCCAAAAATCCGAGCACATCGTAATTAAGTATTTACACAAGTGTTTCCTCCTCTAGACTCTGAGCTATAGCATAACGAGTAGAATGTGGTAAATAGTCAACCAATATTTGCTGAGTTGAACTGAAATCAGACTTCAAGAGCTTATACTATCAATACTCCTTGTAATACTAGTATTAATAGTTATCACTATTCTGGGCTAATTACACATCACAGACCAGATGTCCTAGATCCTCTGTATTCAATGAACACAATCCCTACCAGGGATTACAGCCTAGGGAGTCTCCTCCCAGTGCTCCTTTATTTCTCCTTCTAACTGAAGTTTATTTAGCTTTAAACATCTGGTAACCTTAGGCATTAGTAATGGTGATGGAATTTTCTCATTAGGAGATGAGCTCCCTAGGATTGTATATTTCTATTGATCCAGCACTATGTGAGCACTAATGTATTCATTTTATGTGTATTTATTATTACAACAATTCTACCATATACCAGTCTTCCTGATTGAATACCTGTCAGGTCCTGGCAACGAAGAGTTCAAAGAATGCAATTAATCTGCAAAATCACTTGCATTTATCTTCGAAGTATAACTAATAGTATTTCGATGTAACAGAAAAAAAGAATTCAAATTCCAGTCATGTGTGATAATAGTAATCTGAAGCTTAGATATACAAGTACCTAAATTATCTTAAAAACATAAGATTTATATGCAATGTCAATTATTCCAGCAATACACTGAAAACATACTATCTTAAGTGAATCTCAGTGTAGCATATTAAGTCTTATCTCACACAACTGTAGTTTGCAAAAATACATGTTTAACCTAAACATAAAAGAGTATTTCTACAGGTTAAAACCTGTTCCAATGAAAAGCAGACTTACTCATACTTGAATCAGATTATTTAACCAAGTGTTTAATAATCATAGGAATAGCTTTGCAGAAAATACCCTACCTATAAAATACATGATGAATGAAAAATTTCCAAGATTTTATATAGCTGTGGCCTACTGAGAAGAGCCAAATACTACATCTTGATTGAAGGAAAGTGAGCCAGAGTTTCTGCAGTTTTTCCAATTTGACCTTGATCTATAAATTGTGGATATAGGCAATACTACTTTCTCCAAAGCTCTATGTTATACACAGTTGAATCATGTTTTGGTCCCACTTGAATTAAATGAGAGCTCTAAGGCTATACATAGGATAATTCTGACATAAATTCTTGGCCAGAATTGTTTTCTTTCTCCAAAACCCATAGGTATATGAAGACTTGCAATTTTTCCTTCTGTAGGTTAAGAAGAAATTTAATCCAATAGTTTCAAATTGATTATTTGAAACTATTTTCTAAATGATTTTTGGACAAAAATCAGTAATATAAAAGACAGACTCTGAAAGAGCAGATAGGAACACTCAGTGTAGCCATAATGAGCACTTACTATATGCAAAGCGCTGTGTTAGCGTAGGAAAATGGAAAGACATTTCACACAGTAAGCATCTCAGAATGTGTTTTGGAATCCAGTTTTTGCTCTGCCAAGATTTAGACTTCTATCATGCCAAACTGGGCGCTCAGAAACAAAATAGAAAATACAGTCTCTCTCCAAGCCACAAATGTAGTGTATGAATCCAAATAGCATCACTATGCAGATGTTTCTTTGGTAGAAGTCAAGAATCTTTAAAGTGTTTATGGTTCAGGATAAAGTAAAAGTGACTTCACTTTAATTTCACGCTCACAGGGTATCTGTGTATCACCTTTGCCATACAGGTACTTCATCTAAGCGTGCCTGACTGCTAAGTCAAATAAGTTTAGAAATGCTTATACAGTTTCCCATTAAACTCATGTGACGGTCCTATACCCAGTGAGTCCCCTAATAATCAATGATGAAAGTCTGAAGGCTGCGTAAATTGGGTGGTCAGGGTGAAGAGAAGTATTGTTCATCTACCTTGTGTGTGTGTTTCTAGGAGCTACCACGTACCACAACAGCACACAGTAAAAAACAAGAACGTGAAACCTAGATGTACCACGTGGCTAAGAAGTGAAGTTTTACTGTACTTGAAGCTTTTCAGAGCCATCTTTAATTGATAGGATGCCAGTTATTTAGATTAATAGTGTCCTTTAGAGTTTAGATCTTTTCCTTTTAGCATGAATTGAGCATTGACAGAACAAAAGAGTAATTCTGGGTTAAGGTCAGAGTGACAAGTTTCATCACTCAAGTCACAGCAGATGTATAACCCTTAATCATATATTAAAACACATTAGCTTTCTGAGCAATGATGCATAATAAATAGATCAATTTTCCAGTTCGAATGGCAAAGGAAACTTACAGAGTCAGATTCAGGGACCACATTATAATTTTTAAATTTTGGTGGTCTTTCTTTCTCACTAAAAAGCACAGACTTCTAACTGGTAGAAAGAATCCTTGGTTCTCTAATGCAACCAACGATGCCCTCAGGTATAGCTTAAGAGCAAGACTGTATAGGTTACCTATTCTAATTGCATATGAAATGTCAAATTCCTTGTCTCCCATTCCATACTGCACATAATTTGAATGAGTTTACTTTAAGGATCTTGTATCACTGGACAGATCCTTAATAGAACATTTTCTTCTTATTCCTGCAAATACTAAGACTCTGCCTAGCACGAATGTCAAGTATTTTTAGCCATATAATTACTTTAAAGATGTTTCTTGACTCTAGAGGGCTTCAGGAGTTCAATAAAATCCCTAAAGTTGTATGCATACAAAATGATGTACATATATAAAAATAGACATGTTTGGAGGTAGGGAAGTACAAAGCATAGACCCCCTCCCCCAAGGACAATGCCTGTCACATAACAGGCAATTAAAAATTTTGCGGGGGCAGGCGGGAAGGAAATTAATCAGATTCTCAAAGGGATCTGTGACCCAAAGAAGGTTAAGAACTACTATTTGAGGATCAATACACCACTAAACACCTTCGAATGGAAAAATAAACTCTCAATTATCTATGGGCAGAGAATGTGACTTTCATTTTCTTAGTAAAAAATTTACACAGAGTTCACTTTTAACCTTTCAAATTGCTTTTGTAATAATTGCCTGAACTGATTCCAAGGTTAAGAAAACAGATGATAAAGTCTCAACGTCTTAGAATTCGTTAAGTTGTAAGACCTTTTATTCCTTCACGTGGCCTGAAGTCTAGGAGAGGGCTTAAAAAAGAGACTTCATATCCTCAGCCACAGTAAGGATGAACAACACAGTTCCACTTCTGTTATCGCTTTGTGTCATTAGCTTGAGAGATGGAATTCCCTCCCTCCCTCCTTCCTTCCTTCCTTTCAAGTAGGCTCCATGCCCAGTGTGGAGCCCAAACTGGGGCTTGAACCCTGAGGTCAAGACCTGAACTGAGATCAAAAGCTTAACCTACTGAGCCGCCCAGAGACCCTGAGAGGTGGGATTTTCGATCTCTACCATGAAATGGCCAACAGGAAGGAATTTCAGAAACCTGAGCTACTTTTTGGCTCTTTCTCAATTATCCCAAGCATAACATCTTCAAAGCTGGACAAAAACATCAGACATATGTCCACAGAGGACAATTCTAGGATTAATATAAATGATTTGGGAATTACTTTAAGTACATTGTATGTGTCTATTTCTTATCTAGATCTGTTCATTTTGGTGGTTATTTGGTGCCACAAAACAAAATATTAAGATGTAGTCCCTTCCCTCTGTAATTTATTACTCATGCCACTGCTTTCTCAATAGCCTAGATAATCAATAATCAACCAATTAGTGGCAGTATAGTGAAAGAGAAAACATTTCATAACATGCATTGTATAGTGAGCAATGTTGTTTCCAAATTATGACCTACCTTTGTTTGCAAATTTGGCTTTCATACTGCTATTATTTATCATTGACTATGCCCAGGTACATTTCAACTGGAGCTTTGGAAAAAATTAAAGCCTACACCTCGAAATATCCTTCCTAGCAGCCATCAAGAAAAATCTTATTAATTGCTTACCGTATGTTACTTGTTTACTATATATTTTGTTCTAGGAAAAGGACTGCAGGAGAAATGCTAGGGCTTTCCTCTGCCAGAAAATTGACTTCAAAAAAATGATTCTTAAAAGGGAAATGGAAAGTTAATTCCTTTCACTCAGGAAAAAAAGATTACGTTGCACAGGTTTTCACATATTTGGCAAAAAGAAACCTTTCTTCTTTGGTCATGTGCAGAAAGTGGATGGCCCAAGCCAAAGGAAAGGGGTCTTCCCAACAATCTGAAATTCCCAACAATCTGAAAACTAGAAACTCAAATTAAACTATTTCCATCACCTCAAATTACTTAAAACTTTCAGTTGAGGTCAAATTACATGAAAGGTTTTGGTATTATTTGTTTAATATCCTGAAGATGTGTTTTAGAATAAGGATAGTTCTACAACCAGGTTGAGGAAGCCAAGATACAAACTTGAGAAGAGGTAGTATAGCATTCTAATCAACTTAGAAGAAGAGATCAAAATAAGATGAACCATGGTTAATAAATGCTAGGATAAAACAGAAAGGCCAGCCATGAAATTTAAATATTCATTTATTTAAGGTCTTCTTTGATAAGGTTCAATTATTTCTACTTTTAAAAATTGAACAATATTTTATATACTATAAAAGGCACAGAACTTAAAATGTTTTGTTTGATGAACTTTGGCAATAATATACTCTCAGGTAATCAACCACCCAAAACAATACCTAAAACATTGTCATCCTCCTTACCAGGCAAAAACTACAGCACTTCCACCACCAACCCAGCAGACACATCATTTTCTGCCTTCTATCACCATAGATTGGTTTTGCCTGTTCTTAGACTTCATATAAATGGGATCATACAGTAGATGGCTTTTTTTTGCTCAAGTTGTTTTTGAAATTCATCCACGTGTTGAATGATTGGTAGTTCATTCCTTTTTATTGCTAAGTAGTATTCCCTTATATGGATATGGATACACTAAATTTGCTTGTCCATTCACTTACTGGTGAATGGACATATGGGTTATTGCCAGGACATTTGGTTAGTTTGGTTTTTTTTTTTTTTTTGCTATTATAAATAAAATTGTTATGAACATTTGAGTATAAGTCTTTGTGTGGACATGTTTTCATTTCTTTTAAGTAAACACCTATAAGTGGAACCAGTTGGATCATATGATAACTATATTTAAGTTTATAAGAAATTACCAAACCATTCGCCAGTGGTTAACCATATTACCCTCCCACCATCAATGTATGACAGTTTCAGGTGAATGACCACATTCACATTAACACTAGGATAATGTCAGCTTTTAAAATTTTGGCCACTCTACTAAGTTATGTGGTATCCTCATAATTTGCATATCCATCCAATATGTGATAAGCATACAAAAAAGTGCTCAACAATTAGTTATGACAAAATGCAGACTAAAACCACCATGAGATATCACTTCAGAACACCTAGAATAGCTCAAGTTAAAAGGAACAATGTTAAGTGTTGACAAAGATAGGAAGCAATTGGAACTCTTATATGTTATTGGAAAGAGAATAAATAGGCACACAACTTTAGAAAACTGTTCAGCAGTATCTCTTAAAGCTAAACATTTTTATACTATATATAAAGTGGTTGGTAAAAACACAAAACAAATAAGTGCATATATCTACCTAAAAACCACGGGCCAGAGTCCTCATGGCAACTTTATTCACAATAGTTCACAACTAGAAATAATTCAGATACCCACCAACAGGAGAATAAGATAATAGATTGTCCTATTCTGATGCACTATTCTGTTGCTACACAGCAACAAAAAGGAATAAGCAATTGATACAAACAATAACTTAGAAGTTCCTGATGATTATTATTGAGCATCTCTTTACTGGCTATTTATATACCTTCTTTTGTAAAGTGTTAAATATTTAGCCAAGTTTTTTTGGGACGCCTGGGTGGCTCAGTTGGTTAAGCCGCTGCCTTCGGCTCAGGTCATGATCCCAGGGTCCTGGGATCCAGTCTCGCATCGGGTTCCTTGCTTGGCTGAGAGCCTGCTTCTCTCCCTGCCTCTGCCTGCCTCTCTGCCTGCTTGTGTGTACTCTCTCTCTCTCTCTGGCAAATAAATAAAATCTTTAAAAAAAATATTTAGCCAAGTTTTTTAAAAGATTTATTTATTTATTTGAGAAAGAGAGACAGAGAACGCAAGGGGAGGGGCAGAGGGAGAGGGAGAGAAACAGACTCCACTGAGCACAGAGTCCGATGTGAGGCTTGGTCTAAGGACCTTGAGATCATGACCTGAGCTGAAGTCAAGATTTGGACACTTAACTGACTAAGCCAGGGCCCCAAATATTTTTACCAATTTTTAAGTTGGGTTGTTTATCTCCTATTATTGAGTTTGAAGAGTTACTTATACATTCTGGATATAAGTACTATGTCAGATATATGAAGTGTGAATATTTTTTCCCCATCTGTGGCTTGCCTTTTCATTTTCTAGAAGGTATCTTTAGAAGAAGAGAAGTTTTTGATTTGATGATTTTTCCCTTTTGATGGGGTACAACTTATCATTTTTTTTCTTTTATGGTAAATGCTTATGAGTCAATTTAAATCTAGTGTTTGGTAATACCTGTTTTTAACCATTTTTGATAGAGTGTTATAGATTTGGTTGCTTCCATAAACATGAAAAATAATTTCTTATTTAACTCTCAGATAAAATCTATAGCATAAACCTTACTGTTCAAGCATATGATTGTGGTTTAACAGGGCTATAAGGCCCTATAGCTCAGGAGTTAAAGCACTGGTCTTGTTTAACAGGGCCACTAGAAATTAGGAACATAACCCGTTTTCATGTATCATAATTAAAATACCAACTTTGGCATAGTGAATAAATTTAAATATCAAATTAGAATGTCTCAATAAAAGTAAAACAATTTGAAGGAAATAGTCCATAAAATGTTTTTTAAAACTTAAATTTTCATAAAGAACTTTCATGTAAGATTAAATTAACATTTTCCCACATTATATATCTCTTCCTAGAATTATTACATTTCTCAAGATGAGGATACCTGAATTCTCACAAGCTGCACTTTCTAGGAACTTTTATGTAAATGCTACTACTATCTATATCAAATCAACCTTGAGGAACAGAGGAATGCTTATGTAAGCTGCTGAAATTGTTTAGTATTTCAAGTTTCTATCCAGGAACCACCCAGAGCTTTAAGTTATGTTTATTGTCTGTTTGATAATGCCCTAAAAGAAAAAAGACTGATGAATAGTTGTGAAATTGTTGGTTAGGCTTTATAGGTTGCCTTGAATAAAGCAATCTAATAAAAACAGTTCGGTCTCATTGCAAATATTTAATGGTACATACTTAATGCAAGAAATTAAGTGTTGCAGGGGAGTAGGACACTTAGCTTGTAGGAGTTTGCACTCTAATAGAGAAACCAAGACATATAAATATAAGGTAAAATATAAGTACTAGTGCCTGTTGTATATTTCCAGCTCAGCATTTAGATTATTTTGAACATTTATGTTTATATATCTGTCTTGTTTGCTAGTGTAGTTTACTCTAGGAGGGAAGGAATGTGTCTTATCCATTTTTGAATTCTCAAAACCCAGCAGAGTATGAATCAGTATCAAGAAACAAGTGTTCAGGGAACCTGGGTGGCTCAGTGGGTTAAAGCCTCTGCTATCGGCTCAGGTCATGATCCCAGGGCCCTGGGATCGAGTCCCACATCGGGCTCTCTGCTCAGCAGGGAGCCTGCTTCCTCCTCTCTCTCTGCCTGCCTCTCTGCCTGCTTGTGATCTCTGTCTGTCAAGTAAATAAATAAATAAAACATTAAAAAAAAAAAAAAGAAACAAGTGTTCAATAAACACTCACAAAAGTCAAGGTAAGAGTATATGTTGCAGCAAGAAATCATAGCTAGATAGAGGAATTACAAAAACATTAGGGAGAGGTCCAGTTTCAGTTGGGTTTTGAAATACGAGAATTTATATGGTAGAGATTAGTCAGGGTGAGAGATTAGTGAGGGTGAGCATGTTTAAAAGCATGGAGATAAGAAAAGAGTATTCTGGGAAAGCATTTAGTTGTGTTTGGTTAGAAGACAAGTGTGTAAAAGTTAATAGTGGACGTGGTCAGACAGGTAAATTGGGACCTGACTATAGCAAGCTGTAAACACCTGGTAAAAATGTTTACCTGGTAGGCATTTAAGATTTTGAGCAGGAAAGTAACCTGATCAGACTTAACACTCTAATAAGATAAATCTAATAGTGGTTTTGGATGGAGGGGACAAGCCCATTACAAATTATAAAGCTAATGTTATATCATCTTTTTTTATATGTTTCTGAGCTCAATTTGCTAGTATTCTGTGTGTGTGTGGTAAAACACAAATAACATGGAAGTTACTATTTTAACATTTAAGTGTACAGTTCAGTGTATTAAGTACATTCATGATGTGCACCTATCAGTACCATCCATCTCCAGAACTTTTTCATTATCCTGAACTAAAGCTCTGTACCCATTAAAATCTAACTCTCCATGCCTCCTCTCTCCAGCCCCTGGTAGCCACTATTCTACTTTCTGTCACTATGAATTCAACAATTCTAGGTCCTTCATGTGAGAAGAATCATACAATATTTGTCCTTTTGTGTCTGGTTTATTTCACTTAGCATAAAGTCTTCAAAGTTCATCCATGTTAGAGCATCTATCAGAACTTCATTCTGGTTGAGTAATATTCAGTGTATGAGTGTATGAGTGTATGTATATACCACATACTGTTTATCCATTCATACACCACTGAATATTTGGGTTGTTTCCACATTTTGGTTATTGTGAAAAATGTTGCTATAAACATTATTTTGTTGATGATTTCTTTTATTGGTGTTAATGTGAGATATCAGTCTATAATTTTCTTTTCTTGTAATGTCTTTGTCTTGTTTTGGTATCAGGATAATGTTGCTCATAAAACAAGCTGGGAAGTATTTCTTCTATGTTCTGGAAGAGATTGTTTAAAATTAGTGTTATTTCTTTTTTGAATTTTTGGTAGTATTTACCAGTGAAACCATCTGGACCTGGAGTCTTCTTTATTAGAAGGTTTTAAACTACAGAGTTAATTTATTTAATAGATATGGGATTATTTGTATTACTTACTTCTTTAGTACATTTTGGTGCTTTGTGTTTTTCTAAGAATTAGTCCATTCATTAACTTGTTAAATTGATAGACACAGAGTAGATCACAGTATTTCCCTTATTATTTCTTTAATGTCTGTGGAGACCCCCACTCTTCCATTCTTTTTTTTTTTTTTAAGATTTTATTTATTTATCTGACAGACAGAGATCACAAGTAGGCAGAGAGGCAGGCAGAGAAAGAGGAGGAAGCGGGATCCCCACTGAGCAGAGAGACTGATGCAGGGCTCGATCCCAGGACCCCGAGATCATGACCTGAGCCGAAGGCAGAGGATCAACTCACTGAGCCACCCAGGCGCCCCCCACTCTTCCGTTCTTGATACCACTCATTTGTGTCTCCTTTCTTTTTTCCATCACCCCTGTTGAGTCTGGCTGTAGTTTCACCAGTTTTACTGACTCATCAAAGAACCAGTTTTTTATTTCACTGATTTTTTTCTATTGTTTTTGTTTTTTTGTTTCATTGATTCCTGGGTTTGTATTTATTCCTTTCTTCCGCTTCCTTTGGGTTTAGTTTGCTTCTCTCTTCAAATTTCTTAAAGTGAAAGCATGAAGTATTCATCTGAGAGCTTTCTTCTTTTTTAACCTAGGTATTTGATGCCATAAATTTCCCTCTAAGCCCAACCTCAGATACATCTGATATATTTTCATTTTTAGTCAGCTCATTTATTTTCTAATTTGTCTCCCTCTTTGACACATGAGTTATTTAGAAGTGTGTTGTTTAGTTTCCAATCATTTGGGGATGTTCCACGTATCTTTCTATTACTGATTTCAGAGTTCAAATGCTTTGTTGTCAGAGAGTATACTTTGTATGATTTCAATTTCTTCAAAAATTTTAAGGTTTGCTTTATGACACATGATGAAGTTTATCTTGGTATGTTCCATGTGCACTTGAGAAGAATGTACATTCTGCTCTTGTTGGATGGAATGTTATATAAATGTCAATTACATCAAGTGAGTTGACAGTGTTGTTTGGGTTTCTATATTCTTGCTGTTTTCTGTCCATTTGTTCTATCAAGTATAGAAAGTAGAGTACTGAAGTTTCCAAGTATAATTGCGGGTTTTATTTCTCCTTTTATTTCTATTACTTTTTGTTTTGCATTTTTGGAAGCTCTGTTATTAAGTGCATACTAATGATTGTTCTGTATTTTGGATAAACTAACCTTTTTATCATTATGTCATGTCTTTGGTTTTTCTTTGCTCTAATGTTTACTTTGTCTGATATTAATAAAGTCACTTCAGCTTTCTTTTAATTAGTATTTTCATGGTATATATTTCTCCATCCTTTTACCTTTAACCTATCTATATCATTAAATTTAAAGTGGGTCATGATTTTTTTTAATCCAATCTGACAATCTCTGTCTTTTAATTGGTATGTTTAGACCATTTACATTTAATGTATCTAATATGGTTAGATTTAGATCTACTGTTTTGTTTGTCTTTCCTAAGTTTGGCTCTGCTGTTCTCTCATTTCTTGCCTACTTATGTATTTTAGAAATGTTTTTAATATCCTAATTTATCTATTGGTTTCTATAATCTCTTTGTATTTTCTTTTTTTAATAGTTGCTCTAGGAATCACAATACCTAACTTTTCACAATCTACTACAGTTTTCATTTTACTACTTCAAGTAAATGTAAAGGCTTTACACCTATACAGATCCCCTTACCCTCTCTCTTTTATTACAGTTGTCACAGATATCACATCTACATACATTAACTCACCTCCTGACAACATTACAACTTTTGCTTTCAGTAATCCTGTGCATTTTAAACATCTTGAAAGGAGGGATAACAACTATTTTATTGACCTATATTTTTACTGTTTATGTGGCTCTTCCTAAGGCACCCTGCAGTTCCAGCATCCCCTTTGGTATCACTTCCTTCAGTCTGAAGAACTTCTTTTAGCATTTATTTTAGAGCAGTTTAGCTAATAAAGAATTCTTTGAACTTTTCCTTCTCTGAGGATGTATTTAATTTCACCTTCATTCTTTTTTTTTTTTTTAAGATTTTATTTATTTATTTGACAGAGATCACGTAGGCAGATCAAGTAGGCAGAGAGGCAGGCAGAGAGAGAGGAGGAAGCAGGCTCCCCGCAGAGCAGAGAACCCGATGCAGGGCTCAATCCCAAGACTCTGGGATCATGACCTGGGCCAAAGGCAGAGGCTTTAACCCACTGAGCCACCCAGGCGCCCCTCACCTTCATTCTTGAGGGATATTTTCACTGGAAATAGAATTCTTGTTGGCAGTTCTTTTATTTCAGCACTTTGAAATGTTGTCCCACTGTCTTCCAGGCTTTAAGGTTTCTGAAGAGAAATCTATGGTCATTCAAAACATTGTTCCTCCATATGTATCATTTTCCTCTGATTGCTTTAATGATTTTTTTAAAAATTTATTTTTTGGCAGTTTATGATGATTAAGAGGCATGGTTTTCTTTGCGTTTATCCTGTTTGGGGTTCATGGAGTTTCTTGATTCCATATATTTGTGTCTCACCAAGTTTGGAAAGTTTTCAGTCATTATTTCTTCAAAAATTTTCTAACCAAGACTTTTTCTCCTTTTGTTGTACTCCAGTGACAAAAACTCAGACCTTTTGATATTGTCCTACAGGTTTCTGAGGCCCTGTTTTTGTTTTTTCTGTTTTGTTTTGATCAGTTTCCTCTATATTCTGCAGGTTGGATAATTTCTACTGATCTGTCTTCGAATTTGCTGACTCTTCATTCCTCCGTCATCTCTATTCTGCTATTAAGGGTCCAGTGAATACTGTATTATTCAGTTCCAAATTATCCATTTGGTTCTTTTCATACCTATTTCTCTGCTGAGAATTTCTCTTTACATTCATTTTAAGAGTATTCAGTTTTACCTCATGGAGCATAGTTATAATAACATATAATTATATATTATATATTATATATAATTATATATAATATAAATGTTATTATATTAACAATATAATAACTATAACAGTTATAATAACTGTCTTGAAGCCACTGTCTTATAGTTCCAACACCTAGATCATCTCAGGGTAGTGAATACTGACTGGCTTTTCCTTGAGAGTTGATCAGATTTTCCTGGTTCTTTGCAAGATTAGCAATTTTAGACTGTACCAAATGTCCAACATTTTGGTTACATTTTGAGATTCCAGGTACTCTTAAAACTCTCCAAAGATTGTTTTGTTTGAGAAGGTGTCCAATTCATTTAGGTTTAGATAGGAAGTTCTCTCTTGCCTTTTATGGGAAATGGTTCCATGTCAGTTCCATTTCAAAGCTGTGTCTGATATATATATATATATATATATATATATATATATACACACACACACACATACACATACATACATACCACTTATGATGGTGGTTTATATTTTAGGTGAGTTCTCAAAGACTTTGCTATGTCTGTCTTTGCTACATGGATGTGAACCTCACAGGTGAGATCAGGACTTGTGTCAGTTCATAATCAGAATTAGGAGATCTTATTCAGCTTTCTCCTCTAGAATCTGCCCAACTCTCCAGCTCTTAGGGGCCCCTTTCCCTAGACCTCTGGCTATAAAGTCAAGATGTCTCTGAGTTTTGGCTTATCAGAGTCAGGCAGTCTGCATAGTTTGGGATGCTCACAGGGTGAAGCAAAAGAAAGATAAAAATATATAATGGGAATGCCCCTGCTGCCCCTACAAGTCTTTAGACCACAGGGGCAGTGTTTCCAGTTACTGTGGCAGAGATAGGACGTTTCTTGGGATCTTTAGGTGACTGTGCCACAACCATTATTGCCACAGTGGCAGTTCAGCTTTGCACTGCAACTGGCTTCAGGGTAGGGCTAGGAGAGAAAAAAGGAGAAAAGAGGGAGACTCTTTTCATACTTTGTAGCTTACAGGAGTCCATTTCTCCAATTCCCAAACTAAAAAGAGGGGTTTCTCTTAGTTTTTGTTGTTCTTGTCCATAGTTCTGCATCTTGGCCCACTCTTGAGTCACCATCTTGAGATAAGAAAAGAATAAAATGCAAAAATTTACCACCATACTGATTGTTCTTCAGAATTTGATTTCCCGTCCCAACAGGCCTGTTTTTTACTTTCAGAATCTTCACTTAGTTGCTTTTTGTATTTAGAACTCTTAGTTCTGAACAATGAGAGAGATGCCTGATAGTGAACTTACTATATTTTGGCTGGTGCTGGAAGCTTAATCCCTTTTTGTTATAAGGTGTTATGAAATACCTCCAAGTAACAGGTAATGAAAAGCCTGAACTGGAATGAATGTGGGAAGGGAAAGGAGGAGAAAGCAGCAGAACCACTACTGAACTAGGACTTAGCAATTGTCTGAGAAAGCTTCACTTAACTTTACTATTACCAAACATGCTAAAATATAATTCATATGAATATTTAGCCTAACAAATAATCTGTTACTACAAATGAGCACTACAGGACTTCAGCCCTACAGCTAAGGAAGTTATACTTTTGGGGGTATACATAACTTTTATTTTTGAGTTAATTTTTCTACAGAAATGATGCTATACATGCTAGTGCTATATTTCATATGTGCATCATTATAATGTTACTGTGTAACTCTTCAGTATGTGCACAATGGGCTAAAAAAACACTTGCGAGTTGACTCAGAAACCTAACCACCAATTAAAATATTGTTTCTATGAATGTTATTCTGCTATCCAATTTTTAAAATTTGATAATTATCAAAATAATACATGTACATAATTTAAAGTCATATACTACTTATATAATTATTTTAATCTGCAGAGCCATATAGTATACTATAATTAAGTTTTTCTTTCTTCTACAATATTTTGTATTCCTAGGAATTAAGAATTGACTCCTTTTGGGAGCCTGGGTGGCTCAGTGGGTTAAAGCCTCTGCCTTCGGCTCAGGTCATGATTCCAGGGTCCTGGGATCAAGCCCCGCATCGGGCTCTCTGCTCAGCGGGGAGCCTGCTTCCCCCTCTCTCTTTCTCTGCCTGCATCTCTGCCTACTTGTGATCTCAGTCTGTCAAATAAATAAAATCTCAAAAAAAAAAAAAAAGAATTGACTCCTTTTGTTGTATTTTTCCCTCCCTCTCTCCAATGTTTTTAATGTTTCTATAGCATCACCAAACTTTCTTAACAAGAAACTATAAATGTCCCAACAGACTCAAAGTATTAGTTGTAAAGTTTTTCTTAGACATCCTTCCTGAAGCCCTTTATCCTTATACTTTAATTTAGACTGACTGATCTTCTGTTGCACAGGGGTCATTATGGGATTCCTCTTGATCATTCTTCTCAGAATTCTTTTACCTCTATTCAGTGTTTGGATCCCCTGTTTCCTGGATGGCTTATATATCCATCATAACAGGCCCAATTATGCTTCAGTAACAGATGACCCCCCAAATCTCAATGTCTTTCAGTGATAAAGATTTATTTTTTGTACACATTACATGTCCATCATGGCTCACTTTACCTCTATGCCATGTTATCTTCATTCTAGGACCCAGACTGACAGAGCAGCCTCTGCCTAGAACATTGCTGGTCATCATAGCAGAAGGAAAAGAGACATGGTGAATCATGAACTAGTTCTTCAAGTATCTACTCAAAATGATACAAACTACTTCTACCCACATTTTACTGGCCAAAGCAATTCACATGGCCATACGTGAGTTCAACCCTCCTGAAGAGTGGATCAGTGGCGGGGGCTCGGGGGCAAATCATGTAGTCAAGTCTGACACAACAGAACAGAGATGTATAATCTTCTACAGGGAGGCAAAGTTAATACATTATGAATAATAAAATTATCACAGCATGCCTTCCTCTTTCTTGTTTCTTCCATCTTTTTCACGAAATGCATCCTCCACCCTTGTAGGTTTATGTCTCTTTTTATTCCTTTATTGTCATTTCAACAGTTTTAGGAGAACCATAGGAATGTATTCAATATGCCATGTTTTACCAAAGTCCAGCAATTACTTTAAAAGGGAACTGCTAGGACATGGCCTATTTGAAAGAGGACTGACTGTAATTATCATTTTCATTTAGCATACCATATTCCATTGTTTATAACAGTTTTTCCTAGAGCCTACAAATGTTGATAAAGGATTTTAACTGTATTTCTTTCTGAATACAAAACTACCCAATATGGTAAATTCACTTTAAAACTGAGGCAGAGTTTCTAAAACAAATTTGATCTTAAATATATTGATTTTGCCTTTTATCATTTCCTCCAAGCTGCAGGTTTATGTCTGCAATGAAATCAAGCAGCTTAAAAGAATTTCATTCAACTCCTGTAGCCACAGACAATGGTATATTCAACATGTTGGTCTAACTCTGAAATCTACCTGCCTCTGCTGTCTGTACTATCTTAAATCTTATGATATATTTGGGAAAATACAATCTTATTTAGCTATGAAATGGAAAATACAGGAAATGGTTGCTAAAGGGCTATAACAGAAAAGAAATGGTCAAATTCAGCTTTTCATTACATTAGTTTTTATTTGATATTCTCCTTTCTAATAACTAAAATATAAGAGATTCTCAACTTAAAGAAAAACAAACTTGTTTTTTAAACTTTGGAGTGTGCAATAAAAAGATTAAGTATTTCTTAAAAGTTAAATCTTGCTCAAATGTGTCATTTATATGTATTAGTATTTTCACTGGTTGGGCCTGGGCTTTTAAATTAAGACTTTCTCAGGGTGCCTGGGTGGCTCAGTCGATTAAGTATCTGCCTTCCGCTCAGGTCATGATCTCAGGGTCCTGGGATGGAGCCCAGCATGGGGGGGGGGGGCGGGGAGTGCTACTCAGTGGGGAGTCGCCTTCTTCCTCTCTCCTTGACCCTCCCCCCGTCATGCATGTTCTCTGTCTCTCTCTCTCAAATAAATACAATCTTAAAGAAAATAAAATAAAAAATAAAGTTAGGCTTTCCCAGTTCAAATGCTATTTCCATCTCAAAATTGTAAGGACCCTGATAAATGACTTAAATCTCTTTAATCTCAGTTTCCTCCTTTATAAAACAAGAATAACAGTATTTCCAAGAAAAAGTTACAAGAGTTAAATAACCCATATAAAGCCTTGATGTAGTGGCTGGTGGACAGTAAATGCTTAATAAATATTTGTTGAATAAATGAATTTCTGTCCTTAATTAACATCTACCTTACCTATAAGTTTATATAAGCCAAACCCAATTACAACCAAGCTTAAAAACCATAAATCCTTTAATGTAATAAAACCACATATTTTGTGTTTGGTCAAATTCAAAGTTACTTATTTATTAAACATCCTTTTTTTAATTAAATGAAGAAATTTTAAGATTTTTACTCCTTGATTTTGATCTTAGAAGATCACCTAATCCAAAACAGGGATAATTATCTCCCTAGGTATTAATTTGTCTTTTAACTTAGTGAATCTAAAATAGTCCATGAGAAAACTCACCACAAACTTAAATCAACTCTACCTGTTAACATACGGCCTATGACATACCTAGGCCAAGGTGAAATGCCAACACTAGACAGAGAAGTTCTTGATTATATAAGTCTTGAGGGGTACAGAGTGTTAAACCCCCCCCCTTTTTTAAAAGATTTTATTTATTTATTTGACGCAGAGAGAGAGAGAGACAGAAAGAGAGGGAATACAAGCAGGGGTGGAGGGAGAGGGAGAAGGAGGCTTCCTGCAGAGCAGGGAGCCCGATGCGGGGATCATGACCTGTGCCAAAGGCAGATGCTTAACAACTGAGTCACACAGGTACCCCTTAAAAACCATTCTTGATTGAAGCTGGCTTCATTGTTCAAAGGATGATCTATATGTTATTAAAGAATATAGGATTATAACATAAAGTATTTGAATTCTTTAGAAACATTTGAGAGGTACCCGAGACTTTGAAAGCAACCTGGGGTAAACACTCCTGTGAACCTTTGATGGCAGAGACTGAAAAGGCTTTTACAAGTAACTAAAACTAAAGACTATGGTTGCAAAGGCAATTAGTACCAGATATTAAGGAGAAAATAAAAAGCAAATAAACCCAGAAAGGCAAATAGATCCATTCCCTTCCATTCTTTGCTCTTCAACTGATTTCATTCCTTTCTTATGGAAATTCATTAGAAATATTTTGTTATGCATCCAGAAGGCTGCCTTCAATTTGCATTCATGTTTAATAGTGCAGAGAACAATACAGATGATGTAGAAAAAAGTGGAAAAAAAAGCACAGAATTTACAGGTTTCTGTCAGGTCTGTCATCTCATTGAGCCTCACTTTTGTCATATGCAAAATGACAGTGAAAATGTCTTCCCTACAAAGTTGTGATTATGAAATATGGTACAATAAATGAAAATGCCTGGAATAGTGCTGTTCAACAGAAATATAAGGTGAAGCACAAATGTGAGCCACACATGTAATTTTAAATAAAAAAATTAAAAGAAGCAGGTAAAATTAATTTTAATAATATATTTTATTTAACTCAATAGATTCAAAATATTATCATTTCAACAGATAATATAAAATTATTAATGAAACTTTTTTTAACATTCTTTTTTGGTACTAAGTCTTTGCAAATCAGTGCATATTGTACAGTCACAGCACAGCTCAATTCAGATTGGCCACACGTCCAGCGCTCCATGGCCACTCACAGCTGGGGGCTACCATATTAGATAGAAGAGGCCTGGAGCCAAGGTGAGGCTTTATATGTTTATTACACCCAAACTCTATTTCCTACCAGATAAACTGTGTGGGACTTAGGAAAGGTATTTTTAAAAATCAACCACATTAAAGAAAGTTTGTATTTTTATATTTTTGATACAGTATGTGATATGATATATAATCTGTAATATGGTGATAAGAATTTAAAATAAAATACTATCTATACTGACGAGACCATGTATTTATCCAAAATAAGAACAACCAAAAATGATTATTATAAGTCACTGTTATTCATTTATTTTATACTTATTTTTGTGATTATTTGACACGTTCTAATAATCTAAAAAAATAAATACACCTGACATAACTACAAACATACAAATAATTCAAATAACTATAAACTACAATTGATTTAACTTCACTCCTAGCAAAGAAATAGGAGTAAACAACAAAATATTTCCTTATATTACTAAATTTTTCACTGCACAGGACTTACCATTGGTTAAATCATGTTACGGTTTTAATGGCTTTTTTCTCATAAAAACTTAACTGTAATTCTCTAAATAACAGATGACCACTTATCATGACAACTTGATTATATGTGAATATAATCATAAGTTAAAATGCTATATTTATTTCAAAACAAAACAATTCACTGGAATTAAAGCATTAACTATTATTTGGATTACATTGATTATTAAAATTATACTGAATAGTATACAGTTGCCAAATTCTTATATCTTGATCTCACAAGCAGGGTGGAAAATATATGGAAAACACTTCTTAACTGCCAGGTCTTTCTGAAAGTTATGCACAAAGCACAGATCACGCACAGGCACATATGATTTATTTTTAAGTATGCTCTCGTTTGCTGTGTATGGAGATGCTCCTGCAGTTCATGTATTTTTCATCAAATTTTCTCTGGGTTGCCCAATAGTCCAACACAAGTGGTCAGACAATCACAAGAGTAAAATGGAGAGAGACTACTGAACAGGCGATTGCTACACCTTGTATCAAATCAGACAAGGACCATTTAGTTACCTAATATAACTTCAACATTACAAAGTTTACAAAATTCGTAATGACCAAAACTCTTTGGACTTTGGTTTTTCATTTACTAGGTGTTCAAAAGATGGCAATCTAGAATATGGCCCTCTTTTTCCAATAACCTATCAGGATGCACAGTCAGAAGTGATACACAAGGAAATAGTGCCATTAGCTAAATCATCAATTCTGTGCCTGTAGCACCACCTTTGTGTCTGTCCCTCTGCAGTATCCTGACCAAGAATTTGTCTCATTCAGCCATACTCAGGTTTAAAATCTCTGATGGGTTCACACTACAAACAAGTCTAGCTGCAGAAGACAGGGTTCAAATACTTATATCATCCTATTCACATTGTTTTCACTGAAACTTTCATGAGGTAGGAGCAATTCCCTTAACTGGACTTGCGTATTTCCTAAGTTAACTGATGCTGACACAAACACAAACACATCTACTGTACAATTTTAAACACTTGGCCAAACTGCAGAAATAAAACCACCCAATACATTAAGAAAGACTCACATCTGGCATTTCTGTAGAGAAGGAAAGGATCCTGGAGCTGGAAATCCAGGTCTTTAGTAATGGGTTCTGTCCTGTTTTCCATGCTCAACCTATTCATAATGGTGAACCCATGCTTTGGAGAAGCAGACCTAAAAATCGCAAGGGGCGGGGATGATATCAAAAGACAAATTATTCCACAGAAGTACACTTCAGTAGAACTACTATTCGAATATGCCTCTCAATCTTTTTGTATGTATATACAGCTTTGTGCAGACTGTACACATAAAAACCAATGATTCTTTACTATTGGCTAACAGTACTAATGTACTAATTCATGTACTACTTCATATGTAATATATCCAGTGTGACCGCCCTTGCTGTCCCTTTGGCAAAAGCAAGTCCTACTTATTTAGCTATGTGTATATAGGTATCTTGCTTCCCTCTCTAGGTTGTAAATTCCTAGGCAGAAATATTAACCACTTAAAAAAAATTACTAACAGATACTTTTAAAGAATCTTGAGTGCACATCACAATCATACAAAGAAATTTTTCATAGAAAATGTTAGTGTTGGTTTGAAACTGAAGCTGTAAAATCTCTTAAAGAAATGATGTCCCTTTGGGTCAACGAACCCGTGATGAGATACAGTACAATTAAAAGATCACAGAATTTAATTCAGGAAGCAGCTATTTTGTCTTCCTCATAAAGGAAACAACTTCATAGATAAACTACTATAAAAGTTTTTCCTCCATAACAGTGTGTCATTTAGTGACTTTTTATTTTTCGTTTCAGTGAATAAACCTTCAGTGCCTACTCTCTGTCAGGGAGAACCCAAATTACACAGAGTGTAACTCTAACAACTACATGTGCATTTGTCTACTCTTGGGTGACAGCCATATAGTAATCCAACTGTGCAACTTCTGGTGACAAATGAAACACCAAATGCTTCTACGCTGAAACTGAAGCAAGCAGAATTCATTTATTTACTTTAAACTAGGGCAGCAGGGTAACCAACCCACAGAAATGTTCTGAGCGATAGGAAGAAAAGGTGTTTATGCTTCAGTTTTATTTCAAATTAGCCATTTGATGCTACTAACGAAGTAAAATACAGCTACAGTACTACTACAGAATTTTGAGACCTCCAAATATAAACTTGATGGAAGCCAATCCTTGCCTAACTTATTTTACAAAAAGGTAAAGCAGTGGTGGGCATATGATCAATATTAGAAAGAATCACGATAATCATTTCAACTTAAATTCCAAGGAAGAAGGAAAGAGTTCCCAAGATCTCTCACAGAGAGGGTCCTCTGGAAGTGTCAAGTTCAAAAATCACCAGTGGGTGTCTCTATGAACTCTTTATTACAGAAAGCAAGCCATGGGAGGAAATAAAGAAAACAAATTTTAAATGGAATTAGGTACTTTTATACAGAATCAGAATTTGATTCTTCAGGTATTTCATTATCACAACAGGACCTCACCTCTCTAATGGTATGGTTACTATACCATCTTATAATTTATAAAATAGGCTCGGGGGATGAATGTGCCAGTTCCTCCAAAGCAGTATCTATAACAGAAGTCAAAACATTATCACCAGCAGCTCCATTACCTGTACTAAAAACTCCCCTCTGACTTTTATGAGCTTTCTGTCATTCTCTACTGAGGAAAGACCTCAACATTTTAGAATCTGGCATCTATCTGATGGTGGGGGGGGGGTTGGCCCACCCCCCCAGGCAAGAGAGGAGATGGGGAAAGCTCCTATTCTTGAGGAGTTAGATTTGGGGAAGAGATTAAGGAACAGGGAAAGAGTTATTTCTCTACCTAATGGTTGAACTGACAGTTCCATTTGGAACTCAGAGTATATTAAGAAATACCTGAAAATGCAAACCTACATTTGGTTTGGGTACAAAAGAGAAAATACTTGTATAATTTGTTAATCTTCTGCAGTCAAAAAGAGAGAGAGAGAGAGCACCTACTAAAAATCCCTAAAACAAATCATTAGCATATATTAATACAACTTTTCTTTCACTTCTCAAAAGAGTAATACTTGTATGAAATGAATGAGAAATGCACTGTGTGTGTGTGCTTGGTATAAGTCAGAGTTTATCCATTTGGTTTTCTTTTCACACTTGAGAATTCTCAAGAGTAGTCTATACTCAGTGGTATGCTCTGGTGTTTCAGAATGTTTTAGAACATAATGTAAACCAAAGGAGCCAACGGCTCTTAGGCGCTCCCACCACTTTTCTAATAAACCAACCTCCTCTACCTACTCCAATGGTCTTGCCCATCCGTTCCTTTCTTTCCACTCCTACTGTGGCTTCCGCCTCCTTTGACACACTCTTCTGACATCCTTCCACTGGGCCTGCAACCCGCCTCTCTGCAACATTCTCATATTGCTTGTGTCTGTATGGCTGACTCTTCTCTGTATCTCTGGTACTGAAAACTCAACGACTAGCCCTCATCACTTTCTTCTCCTTCAGAGAACACTTGTACTCTCATGGCTTCAATGACCAATTTAAGGCAGGTGACTCGAAGCTCTGTATCCCCATCCCTAACCTGGCCTGTGGAACCTGGCAGCTCATTCAAATGCCCTGCTATTACACCAAAATCATTATTTCAAAATAAAATTATCTTCAAACCAGATTCTCCACCTCCTATCTTTCTATTCTGCTTATGGTTCTGTCATTCTTTGTCCTCTATTTCAAAATCTTAGCTTTTTTTTTTTTTTTATTTCATCATTCCCTCTATATGTGCAATCTTTCAAGAAATTTGTTCAGTCTCAGCTTCTACCATTCCAGTCCATACTCTCATCATCTCATATCTACTCCACTGCAATAATCTTCTCATTGTTCTAAGTCCAACTTCTTCTAGAACCAGTGCATCCTCATAATGCTAATACACTGACTCTCCCCACACATTTTGCCATAACTCTGTTATTTCCCTGTTCATAAACCTTCAGTGACTCCCTACTGCTAAGAAAATAAATTGCAAAATCCCTGGTCTGACATTCCAAGACAGCAAAATCTCTTTACCTTTACTGTCTTCTAACTGATATAAACCAGGATAAATTCTCTGCAGCCAAAAGTCATTTTCCTTACTGTCCCTTCCCCACACTAGGCCCTATGCCTCAGCTTTCTCCATCCTTCCCGCTGAGACAGCCCTTCCCTCTCTTCTGTGCAAGTGTTACCTCATTCCTGAGGCCTACTTGAGACACACCAATTCGATAAAGCCTTCCATAATCACAGCAGCCCATTCATTCCTTATAACCTATCAACTGGAGCTGAGAATAGGCTATCTATTGGGACTTATCTTTATTTTTTGGTTATTTTTATTTATTCTTGGGGGGGGTGGTTTACCTTTAAATGTAAAAGTGTAAAAAAAATGTGTGTGTGTGTGCATGCACACACATGCATTTTCTGTCTCCCCAATGAAGCTGTTAGCTCTACAAGGGTTTGTACTAGCCCTTTGTATTTTATCTTCGTCCTCCCACTGACAATGATGGACAGTTTACGTGAATGTTTATATGAGCAAAATGTTGAACTATTAAGACAAAATGCATACTATGTGATATTAACAATTTCTGATACAACTGACAAAAAACATGAATTTATCAAATTTATCCTGAAATATACTCTATTAACTATATAATAGAGGACTCAAAGACATCTTTAATTTTGGAGCACACTTCTTTAAAGAGTCAATGACGGGGGGCGGGGGGGTGACCAATAAAACCTTTTTCCAAATAGTAATTAAAATATCTAATATTCTTAATAGTGTACTTCTAGTTTCTTGCCAATGCATTATATTCAAGGACTCTGTACTACTCATTTGAATTAAAGGATAAATATTTAATACTGTTTTAAAAAGAACACAGATTTAAGTTCTTCAATACTGGAGTTTAAATTACATTCTGAAATTAGTATTCCTCATACTATACCAGGTGACATTACTTAGTATTTCCTTCCTTATATCACTAATAACTTCAAACCAAGATTCAGGTTTTTTCACTTCTCTGTGAAATAAAACCACATTTGAAGAGCAACGCAACTGAATTAAAATATTCTTCCAAAGACTGTCAGTTTCTTCATAAAAGTAAAATACTCTTACCTTGTGTAAACAAATAAGGTTCCTTCCACATCAGTCTTTTCCTAAAAACAAAACAAAACAAAACAGCAAAATGTGTATATTCTCTTCATTAATAGGCACTTTCACAGAAGTTAGAGAATAGTCAGTTTTAAATAAGGCCAAATCCATTTAATAGGAAGGTTTACTCTTAGGGAGGAGAAAGGTAGGTTTTCAGCCAGGTTGTGGCTCTGCTCATTAGGCAGCAGGAAGCAGCCCTTCTACTTTTGTCATTCACGAAATAAACCATCATTCTCTCTCTTTACCAAAGACAGGGACAGCAATACACCTCTGGCTAAAGCAATACAAAAATAAATACGCTCCACGGATTTCCTTTGAAAGAGGAGATAAGTGTGCTGCCTTGTCCTCTACCCTGTGACCTGGGTACGTGGCTGCAGAAGTCACTAGTGTCTGCATTTCATTATCCCCCTCTTTATTTTCTTGGTTCATCTTCTATTGCCATTTCCTGTCACCAAGGAGAGCAGATCTTCTGTCAATAACCCGACTTCGACTACCACAGAAGAGAGCAACGATGCTGTAGTTTCCAGCCAAATTAATCACCAACATGGTGTGAAATATTTAGAGTCTCTATCGGATCTTTGAAATCAAGTTAGAAACATTGCTAAGCTTGGACTCAAGAAATCTGCCTGAGAGAAACTGGTTAAGTGGTAAAGTGAAAGTGATGAACTATCATTTCAGTTCATTTGGAAAGGCTCTCTTCCATCTCTCCGAAGACAGGAGTCCAGGCCCTGGTAAAATGTTCATTAGTACAATGCATACTTAAAAAAAAATTTTTGTTTTAACTAGTCATTAGATTATTATAATGCAGAATTTAAAAGGTACATATGCTACTTACATGGTTTAGTTTCCCCATTCTATCTAACCTCCTAATATTTAATTATTAACCTCTATTATAAAATTATTCCAAATTTAAGTACTCTGTAGTTTTGGGGGAAAATGCACTCTTTAAGAACAAGGTTATATATAATATTAAATGATAACTTCTTTTTTTTCTTTTTTTAAAGATTTTATTTATTTATTTGACAGACGGAGATCACAAGTAGGCAGAGAGGCAGGCAGAGAGAGGGGTGGGTGGGCGGGGGGAAGCAGGCCCCTGCTGAGCAGAGAGCCGACGTGGGGCTCGATCCCAGGACCCTGGGATCATGACCTGAGCCGAAGGCAGAGGCTTTAACCCACTGAGCCACCCAGGCGCCCCTAAATGATAACTTCTTAAAGGCACATAAAACATTGGAAGCATGATCCTCTCACATGCTCAAGTAATTTCGGCAATTCTCTTGGTCACCTTACTCCAGCAGGTCTTAAGGTATAGACCCCGCACTGGCAGTATCAGCATCACTTCGGAACTTGATGGAAATGCAAATTATTGGGCTATTCCCCAGACCTACAGACTCAGACTACAGGGGTGATGCCCAGCAACCTCATGTTCATAAAGCTGTCTGGTGATTCTGATGTACACTATGTGAAAACGGCTGCCTTTGTTAAGTAACATTCTCTGCCCAAAGAACTGTACTAGGAGTCCTGAAATCAAAATCCATGATGTCCCAAATTGTGTCAAACATCACCACTGTTTTTTTAAAATCAATTTTTTTAAAGATTTATTTATTTATTTGATAGAGAGAGATCACAAGCAGGCAGAGAGGCAGGCAAAGAGAGAGGGGGAAGCAGGTGTCCTGCTGAGCAGAGAGCCAGATGCCGGCCTCCATCCCAGGACCCTGAGATCATGACCTAGGCTGAAGGCAGAGGCTTAACCCACTGAGCCACCCAGGCGCCCCACCAAACACTGTTGTTTAAGAGCAAATGGATATTAAGAGTAAATTACTTAGCAACAAGAATTTTACTCCTCAGAATATGTAATTAGAAATAAAGAATTTATAACAGTTAAAACAATTTTAGTCAATCTTTTCTCTAATACATACACATTGGTAAGAAAATTAGAGTTCATCCTTAAAACGGATTTATTATAAAGTTTGTATAAATCACTTCAGCATCCTGTGAAAAATATCCTTACTTCTCAAATGTGGCCCTTTTCCACTATGCTTTGAAAAATATGGAGTCGAAATGAAAAAAAAAAAAAAAAAGATACAGGAACATTTTGACTTACCTTTCCTTGTGTACACAAACATGGTTAATTCTTATCTGTTGAGAAATCTATATGCTGGGTGGACTTTAAGTGCTAAGAATTACCTAAACTGCCACAATATTAATCACTGAGAAAATGGCCTCTATAGAACAATAAATACTACCCAGTCTAAAAATTTGTAGGCATTCCTGAAGTTCAACTAGTACAGCTGGCAAGTATTTGCAGTCCACAGAACCTTCAAGAATAAATGCGTAAAAATTAAATATCCGGTATTATTTGCTACACTGATAAGAAGCTGAAACAGAGATACAGGTTAAGGAACATGCGTCGCGAGGACCACTCGCTGCAAGGCCAAACACTTCCGTTCTTCCAGTATTTGACCTCAGACTGTTTCATCTTAGCGATCCAAACACATAAAGCTAATAGCTTTTGACTTGCTTCCCTTCCTCCTGAAGTAGCAATGGAAAGGAAACTACCTTTTCTTAAAAAAAAAAAGAAGACTTAATGCCCAATTTCAGTTTTGAAAAATCCAGAATCAGAAATGTAAAAGGCATGTCCTAAAATTGTCCTCCCAACTTGCAACAAGCAATTTTTTTTTATTCCACATATTAGTGAAATCAAACAATATCGGTACCTTTCTCTGACTTATTTCACTTAGCATAGTGCCCTCAAGGTAATGGACCCCACCTCTTGATTGAAAGTGTTAAAGAATTTGTGGCCTCTTTCAACTTCTACAGGTCTTAAAAAGTCTGAAATTCCCTGACTGGCTTGGGGCAGACTCCCACAGCCCAATACCACAGGCCTGGTCTCCCTGTAGAATAAACATCAAGCAACAGCTTTCCAGAGTTTTCCTTGGGATCCAGATGCATAAGTAGGAAAGTCTGCACCAAACAAAATCCACTGTGTACTTTGCCCACCAGGAGCATTGTCGGCAGCACTAACGTGTACAGGGGATTTCTTAAATCTTGATTATGAATACCTGGAGTGGGATTCTTGCCAGGTCACATGGGGCTAACCAGTTTATTATTCCACGTCCCCGTTTCTTCACTGAAAAGAGATAACTAGCCTGTACCACTCAGATCTTTTGATTAAAAAACATATTTTAAGTGCTCTATTATACCTGGATAAAAGGGGCTTTGGAAATGTAAATTATGATCTATCAAGGTTGAAACAGCTCAAACTGATGCATTTTCCTGGCCCCTCCGGTGTTATCCAAGGGTAACCAGATTTTTTTTTCCCCCTTTCAGGGCAAAGCTTAGGTTTGGGGTTTTGGAGTATAGTTAGAACAAGATTTTATTAGATCCTCCAGGCAAGGAGGAGTTCTATGTTAAATTATTAGTTTATAGTCCTGGGGAATTTTAGCTAGAATTTTAAAAGTACAATTTAATGATTTAATATTACATTCTATTATAAAATCTAACATGTATTAAAAAATTAAGCAGGTCAAAATTTAAAATAGCAAGATGGAATATAAAATTGTGTTAGTTGGCAAATTATTGGGACTCGGCACAGCAAATTTGACACTTTTGAAACAACCCAAAGCAATCTCTATATTATTAATTATCTATGTTAATACAATCAAAAAGTAGGCCTCCATTTATACCCATAAACCTCTCTCAATCATGCACATAGCATGTAAGTCACCTATGAAGTTTCTAACAGAGCAATGCCTGGACTTCACATACTGAGATACTGATCTGGCAAGTTACACTTTTTAAACCCCCAAGTGATTTTGATACACAGGAAACTTAAAAACACTAGCTAGAAACAGGACAACAGTCACACTAAGGCAGTTTCTCAAGCTCAGCACTTCTGACATTTGGGGCCAGATAAATCTTTGTCATAGCGGCTCGTCCTGTGTAAAGGATATTTAGCAGCATCCCCGACCTCCATCCTTTGGATGCCAGTAATATGTTCCCTCTTAGTGTGACAACCAAAAATTCTGGTCACTGTGCCAAATGTTCCCTGGAGACGAAAGCAAAACTAACTACGAACCACTGCTCTAAGGACTGAGAGGTGAAAATCTATTCTTCAAATGACATGTAGGTACTTGGGGGGAGCAGTCTTTCCAGATTATGAATGGGAAGTAGTTCTGTTAAATTCCTATTCCAGGCATGACATAATCTTTCTTAATCCTTCCTTCAAACACCTCATTTTCTGTCTACCCTTCATTCCTAATACCTCCTGCTCTGAATGCCTAAAGTCATTCTTCATCTATTTCAGTGTAGTAAGAACTTCCCTTCTTTACCTCCCATCTTTCTTGCATATACTTTCACTTCCAATCTCAAGAATGTTCTTTCTGCTTTCAGTAGGTTTATGTTCAAAAGGCTCCCATCCAGAGGCCCTGAGTGATGGCGTATGGAGTCAGGGGTGACAAACAGTTAGTTCACCCTCAGCAACTGCTCTGCATCTGAACTAGGTCTCTTTTTTCCGGCTACCACAGCCTTGAAGATTAGTACTTTGAAAGAATGACCTTTTACTGAATGAATTATGCCCTGTCTGAAGGCAACAAGTACAGGAAGCAGGAAAACATAACTCCTGTAAATAATGCATTTTGACACTTCTACCTTTTGATGAGGCTTTAGAAGGACTTCACTGGCTATCTAACAAACCTCTAACTATCTGAACAGGTATCTATCACAGAGATCCTGTCAAAAGCCTATAGGAGATAATTGTTTTCCAAGAGGAATGCTGTCCCCTACATATTAACAATTTTTCAAGATTCCTCAGACTCTAATCCCACTGTCAAGTAGGCTCACATTACTGTACATCCGACTCTTTATCTCCCACAAAATTACTTTGACAGAATTACCACAGTATGCCTTTGGCATCTTCTATCGAGCAGTATAATAGCAATGCAATATGTAGAATATCTTTGTATTTTTTCTAAATTTCCATTGATGAAATCACCCAGTACATTGCTCTATGTTCCTTACATAAAGACCCAGGTGACAAGCTCCCCTGAAAATGAGGAGGAAATATGTAAGCTCTCTGCTGACCAAGTGTTAGACTGGTGAATATTAAAGACGTCTCCCCATTTTCCCTTTCTGCTTGACAACTAGGAGTACAGACCTAAATTCCTTACTCTGTTCCAGCAAAATTCTTAAGAACTTGGGGTAATGGGGCGCCTGGGTGGCTTAGTCCTTAAGCGTCTGCCTTTGGTTCAGGTCATGATCCTAGGGTCCTGGATTCCAGGCCCGCACCAGATTCTCTGCTAAGCAGGGAGCCTGCTTCTCCCTCTCCCCACTCCTCTCCCCACTCCCCCTACTTGTGTTCCCTCTCTTGTTGTGTCTCTCTCTGTCAAATAAATAAATAAAATCTTTAAAAAAAAAAAAAAAACTTAGGGTAAAACTATTTTCATCTCTACCATTCTAGGGCCTCTTTTTAAAATCTTTTCACTTCTCTTAATTATTTTCAGGTGAGTTTTTTAATTACAGAGTGGTCAGGAGAGAAGTGGGCTATGTACACTAGAGAGAAGTGGGCTATGTAAATGAATGCAAATGTTAAAAAAAATATATGAATTTGTTCAATATGCATGTTTTCCTTGATCGAATTTTTATGTCTTAGAGAATACATTTAAAAATCACCTGAAATCCATTCATCCTGGCCCAGGTTTTTATACTGTTTTCCAACTTATTTTAAAATAATGGATGATTATGTAATGGATGGATTATTATTTGGGACACAAATTATTTTGAGTAAAAGAAAAATTACATTTCCCTCTATTCAAGTGGGTTGTTACAAAATCACACGCAGGAATTCCTGCAAAGGACTCAAGTGTCTTATGCTCCTACTCCATTGTAATTGTGAGGAAAATTAAATTTCATCCCACTGCTATTTACTGGGTTTCTGCTTTGAGAAGTGATCTAAATAATTCGGCTCCCAAACGGACTCAAATTTCAAACTCATTCTGGTCTTGGTAGGCTGTGGTGTAACGATATCAACTTCGAAGTGTTAGACCCAGCCCCCATTTTGTCCTCTATTTTCCGATGTTTGCTCTTTTCTCGGTTGTATCTCCTGAGTTCACAAGTTCAATTTCTCCCCTCTGCCAAGGTCTGACTCCTCTTCGTCCCATCTAAAACTGATGTTCCAGAACCAGAACTCGGCTTCTTCCTTCGTCCCCTACCCTTGCCTCCCCTACAGCCACGTTTCACTGTGACAATCCTGCTGTACTTTCTCAGACTACAGCAGTCTTCCGCCCTCAAGGCATCAGGTCCCCCTCCTTCCTTCAGCTCCGGGTCCCGTCCCTGATCCGTCTGGTCTCCCCAAGTGGGGTGTCGTAGATATTTAAGTCTCTTCCCCAACTTCAGGTGGCTTCTCAGAGCGGCCTCCCTCTCCCCCAAAACCCCCGGCCTAGGGGTCCAGTTGCCACAACTTCGGCCTCAGGCCGCGATTACCACCATCCACCTCCATCCATCTCCAGAGCGTCAGCGTCTCCTCCCCATCACTGTGTTCTGGAGCCCAGAGTCTGACGACCCCGTCCCCACCCTCGCCCTGTCTGCACGGCCCCGTCGCGTCCGCACGCACCCACTCGTTGGCCCGATGGCCGAAAGTGTACAGAGCCACCTGGCTGGCCACGTCCACGATGCGGTTGATATAGGGGTCGTGGCGCTGCAGGGCCGCCAGGCTGATGTCGCGCCCCTTTCCCACCAGGCCGCCCGCCGCCACGGCCGCCATCTTCCCTCCCTCCCCGACATCAACCCAGGGTTGTCGGAAGCCACTCTCAATAGATCGCAGAACAAGCGAGCCGCCTCGCAACCGAAAACACGCGGCGACCGCAAGGCCGGGGAGGCCTTCCTTCTCCAGCCATGCCCCCGCCCCCACCTCCGGTGACGGACGCAAGACATTACTAATCGATGGCCGCGCTCCCGCCCCCGACGATCGTTGCCGGGGGCAACCGCAAGCCCCGGCTAGAGGTCTGAACCAGGATCCCCTTTTCCAAGCGCTCTTTTCTTCTTACGTGAGCCTTGGAGCTGCACGCGCGGTTGGGTGTATCGCTTGGATGTGTTCGACGCCTTGTAGTGTCTTTTTTTTGGCGTTCAGTGATCAAACTTGTAATAATAAATAAACGTCAAAAACTAGTAACTGAAGAGAAAGGGAACTGTGATTTCTGTATGTACAAACACCCAGTGGTTCTCACCTTTCAGGGCTCTGCCATGTGAATACTATTTTCATGACAATACTAAGATTTCTTTGCCTCTTTCACTGTGTTGACATTTGCACCAATGGTGCAAAAACAATGGGGAGTAAAAAGTCAGGCGTCTTAGAGTGATTCAAGGCGGGGCACCGGGGCAAAAGCCAGTGTCGCTTGAGGGTGTTCCTCATAAAGCAGTAAAAATTATTAATTTTATTAGAGTTCAGCTTTTTGCTTCACTTTTTAAAGATTTATTTTTTGAGAGCGAGAGAGCGAACAGGTGTGCGAGTGGAGGAGGGGCAGAGGCTGAGAATCTGAAGCATGACTCCCCTCTGAGCCCTGATCCCCGAAGGGAACATCCCCTTCATCTCCCCACCGTGAGGTCAGGACCTCAGCTAAAAAAACCAAGAGCCATTCCATGCTCTTGGATGGGAAGAATAAACATCGTTAAAATGTCTATACTGCCCAGAGCAATCTATACTTTTAATGCCATTCCAATCAAAATTCCACCAGTATTTTTCAAAGAGCTGGAGCAAATAATACTAAAATTTGTATGGAATCAGAAGAGACCCCGAATTGCTAAGGAAATGTTGAAAAACAAAAATAAAACTGGTGGCATCACGTTACCTGATTTCAAGCTTTACTACAAAGCTGTGATCACCAAGACAGCATGGTACTGGCATAAAAACAGACACATGGACCAGTGGAACAGAGTAGAGAGCCCAGATATGGACTCTCAACTCTATGGTCAAATAATCTTTGACAAAACAGGAAAAAATATCCAGTGGAAAAAAGACAGTCTCTTCAATAAATGGTGCTGGGAAAACTGGACAGCTATATGTAGAAGAATGAAACTTGACCATTCTCTTACACCGTACACAAAGATAAACTCGAAATGGATAAAAGACCTCAACGTGAGACAGGAATCCATCAGAATCCTCGAGGAGAACATAGGGAGTAACCTCTTTGATATCAGCCATAGCAACTTCTTTCAAGATATGTCTCCAAAGGCGAAGGAAATAAAGGCAAAGATGAACTTCTGGGACTTCATCAAGATAAAAAGCTTCTGCACAGCAAAAGAAACAGTCATCAAAACAAAGAGGCAACCCACGGAATGGGAGAAGATATTTGCAAATGACAGTACAGATAAAAGGTTGATATCCAGGATCTATAAAGAACTCCTCAAACTCAACACACACAAAACAGATAATCATATCAAAAAATGGGCAGAAGATATGAACAGACACTTCTCCAATGAAGACATACAAATGGCTACCAGACACATGAAAAAATGTTCATCATCACTAGCCATCAGAGAGATTCAAATCAAAACCACATTGAGATACCACCTTACACCAGTTAGAATGGCCAAAATTAGCAAGACAGGAAACAACGTGTGTTGGAGAGGATGTGGAGAAAGGGGAACCCTCTTACACTGTTGGTGGGAATGCAAACTGGTGCAGCCACTTTGGAGAACAGTGTGGAGATTCTTCAGGAAATTAAAAATAGATCTTCCCTATGACCCTGCAATTGCACTGCTGGGTATTTACCCCAAAGATACAGATGTAGTGAAAAGAAGGGCCATCTGTACCCCAATGTTTATAGCAGCAATGGCCACGGTCGCCAAACTGTGGAAAGAACCAAGATGCCCTTCAACGGATGAATGGATAAGGAAGATGTGGTCCATATACACTATGGAGTATTATGCCTCCATCAGAAAGGACGAATACCCAACTTTTGTAGCAACATGGACAGGACTGGAAGAGATTATGTTGAGTGAAATAAGTCAAGCAGAGAAAGTCAAGTATCATATGGTTTCACTTATTGGTGGAGCATGACAAATAATATAGAGGACAAGGGTAGATGGAGAGGAGAAGGGAGTTGAGGGAAATTGGAAGGGGAGGTGAGCCATGAGAGACTATGGACTCTGAAAAACAACCTGAGGGTTTTGAAGGGGCGGGGTGGGAGGGTGGGGGAACCAGGTGGTGGGTATTAGGGAGGGCACAGATTGCATGGAGCACTGGGTGTGGTGAAAAAACAATGAATACTGTTACGCTGAAAATAAATAAAAAATTAAAAAAAAAAAAAAAAAAAAAAAAAAAACCAAGAGCGGGGCACCTGGGTGGCTCGGTGGGTTAAGGCCTCTGCCTTCAGCTCAGGTCATGGTCCCAGGGTCCTGGGATCGAGCCCCGCGTCGGGCTCCCTGCTTAGCGGGGAGCCTGCCTCCCCTCCCTCTCTCTGCCTGCCTCTCTGCCTACTTGTGATCTCTGTCTGTCAAATAAATAAATAAAATCTTAAAGAAAAAAAAAACAAAAACAAAAACCAAGAGCCCCTGGCTCAACCAACTGAGCTACCCAGGCGCTCCACACTTTTTAAATTGTGTCAAAAAACAAGAAGTATGTGTAAAGCACCTGTGCTAAATACAGGAGTACTGTTGGGTCGGCGGTTCCGGGAATACAGGGGGAAGAATAGAAATGACCGCTGGGGCCGCCATCTTCCAGTCCCCTCCCCACCCTTTCCTTAACCCTAGACTCTCCCGCCAAAAGGGTGTACGCCCAGGTCACCTCTCCATAGGTAACCTGATACCTATGCAGGAAAGAGGAGTATCAGGAGCCCGTACCCCATACCTTCGGATCACCAAATATGGATGTGAGCCCATGCCCTACCTTGGCCAGATAAAAGCCCCCCACCAACTCCCTCCCAGTGCGACTTCACCCACTCCCTTTCCGGAGTCAAGGAACCTAACCCGAGGGTGCCCACCTCCTCCTGGTGCGACTTTCCTGGCTCCCCTTCTCCTGAGCCCTGAAACTTCGCTGGAGAGTGCTTTTTTTTTTAAGATTTTATTTATTTATTTGACGGAGACCACAAGTAGGCAGAAAGGCAGAGAGAGAGGGGGAAGCAGGCTCCCTGCTGAGCAGAGAGCATGATGCGGGGCTGGATTCCAGGACCCTGAGATCATGACCTGAGCCGAAGGCAGAGGCTTAACCCACTGAGCCACCCAGGTGCCCCTGGAGAGTGCTTTTAATAAATCTTGCCTTGCCTTGCGCCTACCTTGCCTGGTGTTGTATTTACCTCGCCTGCAAAACCTTACAAGTACCACATACTCGTCCTTAGGAAACCACTTCTGTGCTTGAGTTGCAAGCTGAACTAATATTTTTATTTTCACGGGACGCTATTTTTACTTGAAAGAAAGATGGACTAACTATGGTTATTCAGACAGGTATTCGATAGGCATTTTTTTGAAAATAAATCATGTGCCTCTGTCACTCCCAGGAAAACAAGGACCGTTTTTGTTACCAGTGATAATTTTTGAGCTTTCAACTGAGAAATAGAAGTTTAGAAAACATGTTTCTACTACCAGGAGTTGGACAGCTTCTCAGTACTTAAAGTCTTTTCTGATGAGATCGGCGGGCATTTAGAAAGTCTGTGATGTGGGATTTGGTCTTTAAACGTTGGGAGATGGGAATATTGTCAGTCTGATAACAGGCATAACTGGTTGTACCATTTTGTTAAAATCTTTTAGCAAGCATTGAACTTTTCTTTTGTAAAGGAATTTACCTTTGAGCCTTGGGGCCTATGAGCAAAGTCTACCTTTCCCAATAACTCAGGGAATATAAATACACCCTAGTTGGCTCCCAAGTAGTTGGTCCAGTGTCTTGTGAATAGAAATTTAGTAAATGCTTATTCTATTGCACTACACCACAAGCTAGTTGCATTTACTCATTTAATGTCTTTTTTTTCTTTTTAAGAGTGCATGACTTATAGAATACTGAAATCCAAGTTGGGATAAAAGAGCATACAATAGTAAGTCCTGATCTTTCAGAGTTTACTCGAGAAGATAGGAAAAAATAGGAAGTTTTTTTTTTTTAACTTTCTATATTATAAGGAAAAAAAAGGAAAGGGAAAACCCTTGAGGATTAGAAGTCATGCAGAAAACGAAGATACATAATATCGCAATGACTTCAGCATTGCCGTATCGTTCATCTCCTGGCCCACAGAGCTTTGTTCTCTATTTTAAAAATTCTTTTTCCCCAAATTCTTAAAGCTCCATCCTTCTAGGATGAAGACAGACTTTCTGCCTCCTTTCTTCTTGAATAACCTGTGTAAAATCAGGTCATTATTACTTACCCAAACATACTAAGTTGCAGGCTCTATGTTAGCAAAAGACCATTTATAATTGGCTAATTCTTATTTAATCCACATAACATTAGCTTCCATTGGTTTCCACAGTGCTGGCACACTTCCACTGTGTTTCTGGAAGTCTCATTATAATACCTCGAATAGCTATTCATGACTTTGGGTTTTCATGATGGTTTTATAATTGTCATTACGAGATAAAACGTGTGTTAACACTTGGTATTTAAAGTTGTATACCAGAATTTAAAAGAAATTTGTAGTATGAAAAAAAAAATAATGTCCAGGTCTATGATTTTTATACCATTGCAATGACTAAGATAAAATTCACCACGTAATCCACCAAGATAATTGTGGGAACATAGTATGCTTCAGTTATTTGAAAATAGGGATATAATCATCGAAACATTGAAAAATGTTTGGTTTTGTAGCTATGTGTGCTGGTATACAAATATAAACTGACTTCTTATGGCATAATAATCTGAAACATAAATATACAGTCTGCTTTACTACTCTTTGCTTTGTTGTGTAAATGTCCCCTAAGTTTTGCATTTCCAACTCTATTCCTAGAGTAGAATGCGTTGGAATAGAGAGGAAAGAGCAGCTTTCAGGATGCCCCCAAGAGTGTGTGATTCTAAAATGATTTAAACAACCTCTGATGGTTTGCTTGTGCTGCCAGTATGAATCATCCTTTTTGCTAGGAATTTTGTACTAAAAGATGATAGAAATAAAGAATTAAAGAAAGCTCTCTTTCTCCTAGTGGCGGGAAATGGCTTGAAGTTTGTTATCAGTTGTTTTCAGGGCATAGTTCATTTCTTTGGTAGGAAACAGTATACAATGGAAGAGGCACCCCTTGGAAAGGGGAACTACTCTAACCTCTTTTTATCTATATGAATTTCAACAAGTGACCTCACCTTTAACTTGGGGACCCTAACTGATATCTGTCCTACCAATTTTGTGGGATAAATGGGATCAAGTTAGAAAGCATACTTGAAAAAGATTTTCAATCTATCAAATGTTCTGCAAAGAAAAAAGCTATTATTACTATTACTACTACTACATCATCATTAGCATTATTTTCAACACTGTTAATATCTTTTTAAAAGATTTATTTATTTATTTTAGAGAAAGAGCATACACGCTTGAGCAGGGGGAGGGGCAGAGAGAGAGGGAGACAAGCAGATTCCTATCTGAGTGCGGAGCCGTACCCTAGGACCCTGAGATGATTACCTGAGCTGAAACCAAGACAAGATGCTCAACTAACTGAATCACCCAGGCACCCCTGTTACTATTATTTCTCACAGAAGTCTAGAAGGATCCTTCTTGTCCAATTACCTAGCCAATACTCTGTTCATTTCAACAAAGTTCTGCGTGAAAAGGAGCTCCCTAATTCCCCAGGCAATTCATTACCAGGATTTTAATGAGATGGAGAATGTGAGCTAAAACATACTTATCAGAAACTTCACAAACAGAGGGAGAAATAATATAGGAGATAGAGGTCTGTGTTCCATGAGACTGCAAAGTAGTTAAGTATGAAACAGCCATCAGAGAGCCCTGGAGCAGAATGAGAAGGGGTGTGGGGAAGAAAGGGGCCTGTTGGTTGAGCTTTTGCTCAAGCTTGAATTTCTCCAGTCTGGGTCCAGCCCCAGCCCCAGCCTGGATTAAGCCACTGCCACCCTAGCCTGGAGCAGACCTGGGCCATTGGAGCTCTTTGGAGTAGGGAAACCACACTTACCCATTCTCTTCTAATCTCACTTAGCCTCTCTGCCAGTCGCACTAAACCTATTCACTTTACCTCATTATTAGGGGTCAGGCTTAATGGGCATAGAGGACCGTTACATGAAACATGTCTTCCCAGTTGCTTCCTAATGCCTGGAACATACTAAAACATAAGGAAGTGCCTTTAATTCCACATGAAGAGATTATAGGCTTTAAATACCAAGACCGCCGTGGTAACTAACATCTGTGAGTCTCAGCGCCTGAGTGCTAAGAGTGAGGGAGAGCAAGATGTGGAAAGGGCGCGTTGAGACGGCAGAAGACAGATCTTCCCATTTTACAAGTGCGCCGTGGAAGCGACTGTGGACGTTGCAGAGACCATCCGCCCAGGCAGCTCTGCATCATATGATTCAGGAAGCTGTTGTTGAATGTGGCCAATTTAACATAAGGGAGTTTTGTCCTGGGACAGAATGGGGTGTGGGGGATTGCTGGTGGATCGCGCATTAGGACAACAAACTGAGTTGCATCTCCTGTTACCTAGCTGTTTGTGGGGCCAGCCGGGTCACCATAGCAGCACCAACACCAAAGAGGGATGACTTTATGATTATTTGATTTGGGTAGAGTCCACAGTTCTAGGCAAGCCACATGCCTTCTCAGTGGAATAAAGTGATTGAATTAGAAGTATGCTCCCCACTCTAGATTGCATGGCTCTCTATGGAACCACCTCCATTCATCTCAAATGCAGCTCTCTTTACAAACACGTGGATGAGCCCAGAAACAATAATGACCAGTCTGTTTGATGCACATTGAAATTAGGCCAAGATAGCAGTCCGTTAAGGACTTATCAACATTATTTCAAAACTAAGGGCTGAACGTTTAAATCAAGAAAGGGTGTCTTCCTTCATTCATGGTGCTTTTTCGTTCTCAGAGGGAAGCAGTCATTATTGGGAAGAAGGGATGTGTATCCTGACTACCCTTTAGGTGACCCTATTGCCAGGGGTGATCAGCTTTCTCTGCAGATTTTTAATTCAGGTGAAATGCATATTTCAAGTTGCCTTGATGATCTACATGGAAGTCTATGGGAAGCAATCAGAAAAAAAGTATCAGGGACTGCTAGATGGAATGCATTTGAAGAATTTTCTGATTACTTATTATCGATGCAACCTACCATGTCAGCTCTTCACTTTGTGATTGATTTTTCTCTTTTTAAACTGATGTGTGAAGCCCCAAAGGAAAATGAACGGCAAAATATTGTGCTGAACTAAACTTAAACTCAAGGTAAGAGGCTGTGGAAAAACACTTGGCTTGGTCAGGAGCTAGGACTCTAAAAATGGGCTAGAGGCTTGAGGGGGAGGCAGAGAAGCTGCTGATAGAATGCTGAGATTTCAAAACATCTCCCAACCTGGCCCCTCAAGCCTATCTTATATACTCTCCATTGGGTTGACAAGCCCATTGGCCAAATCCGGCCCTCTGCCTGTTTTATAAATAAAGTTTTATTGGGATACAATCAAGCTCAATGTATAGCTAGACGCCATCTAAAATAAAACTGCACAGTTGAGTGGCTGCAGTGGGAACCTGATGACCTGCAAAGCCTAAAATACTTACTTTCAGTTCCCTTTCAAAAAGTTTGCTGACCGCTGGTATATTTGTTAAACAAATCAATAAGTAACTTATGTCAATAGGCACCCAGTTTGTGCACATGTCAGCACATAATAAATTAGAAAGAGTGACAAAGAATGAGACCCACTTTTATTCTTAAGGAACTTAAAATCTAGTTAAGGAGACAAAGCTAAGCATATGTGAAAAAATGGTGAACAATAAAACATAATATATAATCAAGGGTTAAACTGTGACGTGTAAACTAGTACCAGAATGTGAAGAAAGGCAGGGAGGATCTGTGAGTCTTCTAGTAGTTCAAGGAGGCACTGTTTAATATAATAAAGTTCCAGAATACCATAAGAGCTTGGATATTCCCTTGAGATCCTCTGTAATTGGATTTGACCTGTATTTCTACTCTAGTGTCATTTAAGTCACTGATATTTTTGGCCCTGTACTTCGGGGATACCTTTAATGACCAGAACTATTTCTGAGTAAGTTTCACTGACTGATTTTTCTGGGATTTGGGATTCCTTCAATATCCCTAAACTACAGAGAATTTAATTCAGTCATAGTGGCATAATGTCTTTCTTTTTTGGAGAAAATATAGTATAATGAGAAGAACGTGAGTTTTGCAGTCAGAGACTCCCAGATCTAAATCTTGGTCTCGTCTCTGCCTTGCTATGTAACCTTGGGGGTTCTGTTAAGCTCTGAGCCTCAGTTTCTTCATCCACAAAATAAGGACAATAATAGCACACACGTCTTCAGGTTGCTGCAAGAACTAAATCAAATAATTCGTGAGAAGTGCTTAGAATCTAAAGTGTCTGGTACAAAGATGGGGCTCTGTCAATGTTTTACGGTTGGCTGTTGCTTTTGATAACAGCAAGATTTATGCCCTGGACAAGAGTGTCACACATCCAGAATGAAAATTAGTGCTTTATTATTTATAAAGGCACTTTGCATATGGTAAACAAATGTACTAATGCAAAGTGTGGAATTACTTCTCCTCCTTCTTAGTTTGCTAATGGTTGTGATTCTTAATTTTTAACATTATCCCCATTGCCAGGCCCCTAATTTATTTCTAGGATGTCCTTAGGAACTTGGGGACAGGGAGGAGTATACAAAACATGCAAATTCAGATCTACGCGCTGGTGTACTAAGGGGTCTTGAGTGCTTTTGGGGTCTGTATTGACTGTCTTTGGAGGTGAGGCAGGCTGACAGTGGTACTAGCCTTGCGGTTTGGGGATCAGCATCCATAGGTTTTCTCCTATTTCTGAGACTATGGGAGAAATCATTTGGTAACCAGACCAGTGTTTCTTATTTGTAATAGAGAATAATGACATTCAGTTTTGTAACTGGTGTATTCCTGAAAGAGCTCTTTGAAACACTTTAAGTATTTTGATGTAATCATAACCTATGAGGCTTTAAAATCAGGAGTGTCCAAAGAAGGCTGTGCTTCCTCTGTGGATAAAGCCTGATGAGAGCATTGCTTTTTGTTTCCCTTGAGGTAATTTGAAGATTAAAGGGCAGGGTGTTTTCTACATTTCCTGTTGGTAATAAGCAGCCTTCTACAGGGCTTTGACCTTCGCTACTGTTACAGACTCCTAGGAGCAGTGCCTGTGACCCCAGCCAGCCTGGCTCACGCCATTTGGCGGGGGGGGGGGGGGGGGGGGGGGGGGGGGGGTCACTGCCTCCGGGGGCTTTAGTACATCTTCAGAGAACTGCAAACACTGAACCCATTGTTTGGTTTCAGTTGCTTTTGTTAAGAATTATATGGGCTTTAAGAAAACAAGAAAATGTCAGGAAAACAAAGATGTTTATTTAACCCAAATAAGCCACAATTAGTCTAAACTGTGAGAGCTCTTGTCTCCCTAGTTCCCTATGAAGTAGGTAGCAAGTATTGGTGTATTCATTTGTCAGATAGCCTTTACATGTAATCATTTATTCGCTCAGTGAACATTTAGTAGGCTCTTATAAAGGAACAGGCACAGGGCTGGGAGTTGAGACTACTACAGTGAACAAGACAAGCATGCCCTGCCCTTCTGGAGCATAGAGTCAAACTGGGAAGATGGACACCTAAACAGGTAATGACAATCAGGAGGGGCCGGCGCCACGTCAATAGTTTAGGAGCACATGGTGGAGGTACAAGGAAGGCTTCGGTTCCTTTAAATGATTTGCCAAGAATAACAAAATGAAGGTGTTGTACATCCTCTCTTTGACCCAGACCAGCGTGGAATGGGCCTAAGAGTCAGAGACTGGGCCCTGGTCATTCTGACACCATGAGTTTTCTTGGGTGGTTTCAGCTTTTGGTCTTAGAGAGGCAGTAGAGATTGTCTTAAGTAATGGCACAGACATCGTATCCCAAAGCCATGTTGCTCCTCTCTGGCCTTGGAGCAGAGCAGACTAAGTAAGACCCTCCCAAAAGCAATCCTTCCTTGGGGACTACCGAGTCCTGGCCACGTATTCTTCTGTATGAATAGTAGGTACTCTTTTCACCTGCTCGGCCCTCCCTCATTCTTCTCCTAGGGGTTCCCTTTCCCTTCTGGAGAGGACCCATTGTATTCTCTACTTCTTCACACTTGTCACCCTGAGGCAAGGCAGAGGACCCACTGTCACCTACAAAAGGGCTCGTTTACTGGTCAGTAGAGCCTCCTATACCCTGTCCCTTTCCCCAGTGCTAAACGATCATCTTCAAGGAGGGCTAGCAAGGTGTACTCATTGGGCTACATTTACTCTTTCTTATTCTTCCTAAGGAGTTACACAGCTTTTATTCCTTCACTGCATTTCGTGAAGTAAACTATAGTGCTGGTTTGTCATAGCCCTAATTTCCCTTCAGTAGGGGCTAAAAAATCCAGGAGAAGGCTGGCTGGAAGCCCACATATGGGGATCCCAGGAGACCCTCTTTGCCCTGCCTGAAGTTAAGAGTCGATAAAGGGCAGGGATAATTCCTAGACATTCCAGCTTGAATTATCACCAAGATAAGCAGTTTCAGCCACTTCTTTGTAGGAAAGAAAACTAAAGAAGCAGATTTTGTGAGGTAACATTAACTTAGAGTAGAGAGAGTCTAGAGCAGACATTCTCAACCCTGGCTACACATCATAACTGCTTGAGGGCATTTGAAAAGAAGTACCAATGGCCAGGGCTCATCCAGACAAGTTAATCAAACTCTCAGGTTGGGCCTTGGTAAATCTCCTTAAAATGAGTCTAACTGCTGACTGGTTCAAGAGCCACTGGACAGCCTGGTTGGCAGCCTCTGGGCCAAGGACAAGCTTCCTGGGTTTGAATGTGGCTCAGCCAGTGTGGGTCATTCCTCATCCCATGTCAACCTCAGTTTCCTTCTCTATAAAATGAGGTTCCTAATGAATCTGACTTTGGACAGTTGTAGTTGAGGATTAAATATGAGGAAAGCACCTGAAACTTATCAGGTACTCAATAAAAACGGTAATGACAAAACAGGACTAGACCAGGCAGCGCTCTGTCCACCATGATCATTTATTAAGGCCTGTGGTGATCAATTCTGCGACAAACGGGCTGCTCCATCCTTTAAATGATCCACTTTATTAAAAAATGACATGAATGGCCTTGTTTCTCAAATAAGGAAGAGTATTCCTTATTTTAAGCTTCTTAAACCTCATTCTGTTTAACGTCTCCCGCCTGGTATAATTTATTTATTTGTCCATCCATTTGTTCTTTGATTTGACAAACATTTGTCATGTTCCTATTAGGTTGCCAAGTACTATCTAAATATCATCAATATAACAAAAATTAAAAACAGGCCCTGCTTTCCAGGGGCTTAAAGTTTGATGGAGGAGATACATGAAGACAAATCGCCGTACACTGTCTTTACTGTGACAATAGATTTATACAAATAAATAAGTACAGTTCTAAGAAGAGTTTCTGGTCCTGCAGGGAATCTGGGTGACCAAAATACTATTACAATTTTGGCGTTACTTAAGGTGTCAGATGTTGGCTTCAGCCCAAGATATTCTGATTTAATTGATAGGTATGTGACCCACGCATAAGGAGTTTTAAAAGCTTCCAGCTGATGTTAACATATGTTCGAGTTTGGGAACCACTGATTTAGGAACTTCTTACTCATCAAGGATACAACTCTAGATAGACTGGAGCTGCATGCTTGGGAGGCTTCTGGACATGCCTTAGACTTTGGGATTGGGAGTTTATTCTCTAGGCAACAGGCTGCAATTGAAGAGAGAGGTGACATATAATTTGCAGAAAGATAATTCTGGCTGCAATGGGTAGGGCTGGAGACAGGATAACCCACTGGGGAGAAGAGATGACACCAAGGGCCTAAATTAGACTGGGATGGTGGGACTCTGATGCCAGGTATCAAAACCCTGGGCCCATAGGGGAAAGGAACAGGAGTCAGAGCAACGGAAATATTTTGCTTCTGCTGGTTTTCAGCTTTGAAATTGAATTGCTGTCTTGGTAGACATCTAAAGAATTCAGTGGATATTCTATAAGTTGGTCTTTAAATGAAGACAGTCCCTTCAAGAACTCTCAAGCATTTATGGGTTTCAGAATGACATAGAGGTGGGTTTTTGCACTTAAAAAATAAAGGGATGCAGATTCTGTAATTATTCAGTTAATTGTGGCAAAGTAGATCATTAAGCTCCCAAATAGACTTTTTGGAGGGAGGGGACAGGAATGGTCTGGCTACTTACATTGATCCAATTACCTGGATAATTGCCAAATATCCACTTACCATTGTGATGTGAAGATTTTTTTTTTTTTTAATTTTTGCCTTATCTAATGCTTCGTGTAATCAAAATGTATTTTTACTGTTGTTGGGTCTGTGGAGCTAATGCAACTCTGGTGGCGAGATGACTGGGTTCATTTGTCTCATGCTCCGTGAAATTCAGTTGTCAGTCAAGTCCTAATGCCAGACTCATCACTCTCAAGAAAGAGGTCGAAGACAGCAAGAAGAGCCCAGCTGGAGGCTCGCATCTTGGCTGGAAGACACAGCACGACAAATCAGAAAGACCTTTGGTTGCCTTCTAGACTGACCCAACACAAAGTGAGGTTCTGAATATTTTTCACAGTAGCCCTCTAAAACATAAAAATCATTCTTTGCTCAAGAGTCATACAAAATCAAGCCCCCGGCCAGAGTTTGCAGACTCCTGGTCTAAACTGTGCACAAAACACACATAGAAGGCTGATTTGCAGCATTTGCTGATTTCCCTGCTGTAGCTATCTTACCCTGACTTGATTTCACATAGCAACGCTAACGTCACCGGCTGCAGAGTAGGGGAGAGGTGCTCAGTAGCCTATGGTTTCCACCGTTTAACGGACATAATAATGCCAAGAACAAAGATAATGGTAAAATGTAGTAAAGAGTTCGGAAGTAATGAAGTTTTGACTATCTCTCCCTTTTGTTTTTGATGCAACTTATTTAATTGTAAGCTTACATAATTTGATCCCTGCTATGTTTAACAATAGGTACACAAAATTTTGGAAAATTTAACGATCTTCCCTCACCAGCTGGTACAAGCTGGCTCCAGCACACCACTCATAGGAGAAGGGAAGGGGGAGAAATGGCTGGGGTAAAAGTGAGGGAGGGAGGGAAGATGAAATTCAACTGTGGCCAAACCTTTGATCCATCAATTGAGAGGTAGCCAAGCTTGGGCATTACACGAGGCAGCAGCTGATTTTACAGAGCTAATTTGGTCTCTCTATCTTAATAAGCATGAATCAACTAATTTGGGAAGAAAACTCAGTTCAGTTTGACCAATACCTGGCAGACACAGAACTCAATTTAATACATGGTAAATCTGATTTTAAAAACACAGTATGAGAATTTACATGTAAGTAAAACTGTGATGGTAAAACAAAAGATAGAGCTTTTGCCTCACCGTCATGTTGGGTTTTCTTTCCCAATCCTGCTCTCTTACAAAAATGCACATAAACTGAAACGAGCTAAAGCAGCAGTCCCGTCCCTAACCAAAAAAAAAAAAAAAAAAAAAAAAACAAACCCTCCTTTTAACATTGCCTGATGTGGGAGTAAAATTTGTCACTCTCCAGTGAGAGATGGGATTCCCGATTTCTATGGATGTTCTTGAAGGGAGAAGAGTAGACGTCAAACTGGGTGGCTCCCTGAGTCATTTCTTGGGCTCTAAGCTGTGTGAGTCTTTAACTGCTCCAGAATGGTCCAGAATGGATGGTTTCGTAGGAAGGAAGGAGGAAGGGGAAAAGCAGAGGTTGAGATGTTTGAGGATGGAAAGTAGAATCCAGATGGCCTCTAAGATAACATGTTATTTTTGTGAGGGGCATTGTTAGATTTGCTCACAGATTGATTCAGTTTTGTGCCCATACTATGTTAAATATTATTTGAAATGAACTATGGAACTATACATATTTCATATTTACCACCTTAAGGTATCCTTAAGATATCTATGATAGATGGTTTTATGTTTCTATTGATTTCTCATGTTCTTTAACTTTCCGTAGGGAGGAAGCATTTGGTAAATTTCTTGTTATGTTTCTCACTCTATAGCATCATGGCATGAACATGGTGGGCAATCTTGGAAACAATGCTAAAGACAAACATTAAAAGGTATATGATTCTTTCAGAGAGTCTCTCTCTCTCTCTCTTTCTCTCTCTTCTCTTGGAAGCTGAAGGAAAGGAAGGAACAGAATCCCATCAGTAAATGCTCTTTGATGGACATCAACAAAAATACTTGCTAACTTTCACTGAGGACTCTCTGTATGCCAGATACCATGCTGAGTATTTTACATGCATTGCAGGATTTAAATTTCAGAATAACTCTGTGGAGTGGGTACTAATATTATCCAGATGTTTCAGATAAATTAACAAGGATCAGGAATATTAAATAAGTTGCCCGGAGTCACTCACTGAATTTGGGAGCACTGGGTGGGGTGCCTTGGACTTCTCTCCAAATCTCTGCTCTGCACCTTTACTTCCTCGTATCTTCCTTACCAACTCATTAATCAGGGTAGGTTTCCTGAGGTCGATTTACATGGAGTTAGCTTCAGAATGAAGGAGTAAAAATAGAAGGCACTGGGGGATGGGAAAAGGTAGACTTCTTAAGACAGATACAGTAGAAAAGGAGAAGAAAAATTCTAGATGCTTTAAGCTTCCCGTGTCTATAAGTACACTTGGCTGGAATGAAATGGTTGAAGGGGAAAGAAGGGAAGACAGAAGGGCTGATTTGGTGGAAGGCCATGGAGGGAATAAAATTAGACATTGTAGTTACAGAATAGAAACACCGAAACTACACTGAATCTACAGCATCTCAGGAATGAAAGAGAACTTGAATGCCATCTGCCTAATACATACATTTGCTCTGTGTCTTGACAAGATGGTTGTTAAGCCTCCTTGAATGCCCTTGAAGATGGAGAACTCATTAGACAGTCTCAACAGGTAGTGTATTAGAAAGTTTTTCCTTGTGTGAAACCTGTAGATGGCTGCTTCACTGGCCAGGAACTGACTTCGTAAGGCCGTACACAATAAGTCTCAGAATAGTCCCTAGGGTAAATACAGACTAGTTCCTAGGGTAAATACAGAAATAGCCACACATTGACTATTTTTTCCCCAGTAGTAAAATTATTCCTAGATACTGAGTTCACAGATCCTCCGTAATCACTGATTGTCATTCAGAACATTTCTCAATCAACTGGCTTCCTCCTAGGTAATAATAATAATAATAATAATAGCTGATAATAGCTGATTGGGTGTTTATATGCCAGGAACTTTATATGTATCATTTGCTATGCTATTATTTCTATCTTAATGAGTTGAGGCTCAGAGAACCTGAATAATTGGTTCAGGGTCACCCAGCTTATAGACAGAGGAGCTGGGATTTACATACAAGCAGCTTGGATCCGGATCTAGAACACCCAATAGATAAACCACTCTGCCTGGTATAAAAAGAGAATGTTATGGAAGGTGGGGTCTACCCAGGGCTGGCTTCATGGATCTGGAACTTGTACATTTCCCCATAGAGGGGCTCTGAGCTTGGTTTGATGCTCTGCTGTCCTCATCTTAAAATTCCCAAAATATTGAGGGGCATCTGGGTAGCTCAGTCGGTTGAGCCTCCGACTCTTGATTTCAGCTCAGGTCATGATCTCGGGGTCGTGGGATAGAGCCTGCATGGAGTTCCCAGCTAGGCGTGGAGCCTGCTTAGGATTCTCTCTCTCCTCTGACCCTCCGCCACTCTTGCACTTGCGCCTGCACGCTCCCTCTCTCTAAAATAAATAAATAAATCCTAAAAACAACCCTAATATATTAGGAACAGGGAGCCCTATAATATCATTTTACACTGAGCCCTGAAAATAAACTGGTTCTGAGCCCACCGTTGAAATAATGAAGCTGACAAATAAACCACATTTTTTCTTTTTCTTTCTTTTTTTTTTTTTTTTTGGTGGTGTGGTGCATCTAGTGTTCTATAGTTCTGAAGGTTAGGATGTAGAATGTTTTGCAGTAACCTGGAGAGCCCATTCCCCATTCTGCCCTGATCTCACTGCCCTGGAGAGCCCCAGTGGGCAGCCTCTGTGGTCTGGGTGACGAATGCAGGCATGGGTTCTTTCTTGTAGCTTCAACGCTATGCACGGAGGCTGCACTGAATTCCGGCCAGGATGCGTTTACATTTTTGGTTTTGGTTACTTTCTACTCCTTTGACATCGTGTTTTCTGTCAAATGAAATTTATGGGCACGTTATGGTAGTTGACAGGTACACCGAGCCTCCAGGGTTTCCCTGGGAGAAGCTTCCACCTTCTGAGTGAGAGTTTCGTCCTTTGGGCTCACATGGGAGCTCTCGGCGCTCCTCCTTCCCTCCTCGGCTGGCCGTAAATGCCAGGAAGGCAGACTTCACAAGACTGGGCAGAGGTGGGACGTGGAACTGGAGCTGGGTCTTTCAGGAACTGTTCCAGGAAAGGTCAGCTGGAAGAGGTCACGTCAGCGCTCCTGCCCTCGGCTTCCAGTCGTCTTAGTAAATACAGTTTAACAAAAACGTGGCTAAGTGGATGCGGTTCAGCCTGTGACTGCCAATCGCAAAGAAGGACCAACAATGCGTAATAACACACATCCGGCCAACACCTTCTTTCTAACATCGGTTGCCTGATGGCGATGTTTCACTGCTCGTTAGTTTCCATTCCTTCAAAGTGGCGGGGAGGTACTGAGAGCCCTCACTGAGAGTTACGAAAGCTGGGTTTCTGCCCAGTTTTACCTGTTCCGATTCAGTGAGGGGTTGCTATAAGCTACTGCCAAGTCCGGCTCTTCCTATCCATCCCAGGACTTTTATAAGGCTTCATGTTTGGGGAACGGACAGACTCTGAGCTTGCGTTTTGCTTCTCCTGGCTCAAAGCACATAGGCTTTCCACTGACGAAGGCATCTTTTCTGAGTCTTTTTCTTCCATTGCACTGTGAGTACAGCATCAAAGCGGTATGTGCTGGCAAATGGGCTCGTCAGGAGAAAATTCCACAGAGGCTGGCCTTCCAGACTCTGCCCTTAGGGCAGTGGAGTCAGGCAGGATCTGGCTGGGCCAGGTATTTATAGAGAGTATGCTTAGGTGGGATACAGTTTTAACAGCTGGAAAAGCAACCCCACATCACGGTGAAATCAGTGGAGGCAGACATTTAATTCTCCCTCAAGCAAGCCGGGGTCTCCCAGTGTCAGACACCCAGGTCCCTTATTTTCCGTTGGGTTAACCTCCGCACTTAGACCTTTGCCTTCAGCTGCATGACCCAAGATGCTTCCCTACTGTATTCATGGTCCCGGCAACAGGATGAGAGAAGGGGAGATACAAGTAAGCCGTGGCCGTCACAACCCCTCGCAGCCCCACCAGGAGAGTTTCGTCTGTTGGAAGAGGGGAATGTCATCTTTATTCTGGGCAGCCACGTGGGATACGGGCCAATGGATATTGGCAGATAAGTAGCTGTCTCTGACATGTTGTTTTTCTCTTGGGGTTTGATTAAGATGAACCAAAATTCTGCTGGGAGCATCTGGTCTCCTGACCTGTCAGGAGATCTCTCTGTGCTTTAGTATATGCTCTCATCTGTGGTGAATTAGGAAGACTAAAGCGGGCACCAGCAGTCCTCCAAGGAGCTGGTGCAAGCCTGCAGCATGGTCTCCTACTGGACCGATCTAGGTCTCCCCAGCATTCCCTGCGGGCTTCTTGTTTAGACTACGCTGGAAAGTCATCTTCTTCCTTTATGATGCATCTTACTAGTGCTTGGGCTTCATTTATGCACCTGTCAAAGTGTAGTCTTTAAGCACTGGTTTCTACAGACTCTCCCTTCTAATGCCCTCTACAAAACGCTGCAGCTTCTAGATGTTCCCGTTTGGAGTCTCTGCATCTCTGTGGGATTTGTGTCTCTCTGTCTATAGGGAAGGGAAGCAGGTCCCTTTTGGTGGGAAGAGTTACTTCCTACTTACAGTCAGAGTGGAAGTATGACGTGTTCCGTGGGTTCGTGCTCCGTGTAACACCTGTGAATGCTGACCCCAGACAGCAGGGTCTCAGCAGAGCGGGGGCAGTGCTGTGTGACCCCCCGGTCCCAGGCCAACAGCTCATAGGCAAGTGACAAGGGGCATTGTGGGGGTGCACAGGGACTCTAGAAGTGAATGTGGCCTTATGCTCTTCCCATCCCATCTCTGTACATTCGGCACAGTGGAGGGGCAGGCAATTTCTTGTGGAGGATGAGTTTACTTGAAGCCTCCAAAGTGGTTCTTGGGTTCTTTCTTTTTAGCCTCAGAACAAGGCACAGCCTTCTTCCTGCTTTTCTTTTTTTCTCTCTCACATTCCAGCCTCCTAGAATGCAGTTCTGTCTTCTGTCTTCTTTTTTTTTTTTAATTTCTTTTCAGCATAACAGTATTCATTGTTTTTGCACCACACCCAGTGCTCCATGCAGTACGTGCCCTCCTTAATACCCACCACCTGGCTCCCCCAACCTCCCCCCCCCCCCACTTCAAAACCCTCAGGTTGTTTTTCAGAGTCCATAGTCTCTCATGGTTCACCTCCCCTTCTGTATTCTGATTCAAATCCTCTTCTCCATTGGAGACTCAAATACCTCCTCTGCCGAGAAGCCTTCCCGGGAAAAAATGGCCTCCGAGTTTTTTGACACTTGCTGTTTTCCCCTCATATTTCTTGTATCAGTTGACTCACACTACCACTGATCTCTAGTGTGAAGTATTTAAATTTTACGTATTTTTGTCTTCCTTTCTCATGTAGGCTGTAAACCTTGAATTCTTTTACTCCTGTATTTAACAGTCATTTATGGTCATTTATTGGGGTCTGCCCTGCACCCTGTACGGTGCAAGGCACTGGTTATGCAAAGATGAACAATCCCCGCTGTAGCACCTACGGAAGAAAACTCAGGAGGGGGTGTCTGGGTGGCTCAGTCAGTTAAACATCTGCCTTCTGCTCACATCATGATCCCAGGGTCCAGGGATGGAGTCCCATGTCCGGCTCCTTGCTCAGCGGGGAGCCTGCTTCTCCCTTTGCCTGCTGCTCCTGCTGCTTGTGCTCGCTCACTCTCTGTCAGATAAATAGATGAAATCCTAAAAAAAAAAAAAAAAAAAAAAAAAAAGAAGAGAAAGAAAACTCAGGAGGGAAGGCAGTTCCTGGAAACAAAAACAGAACAAATGATTACTAGTAGACATATGTGCAAATGCTTTCAAAGATAAGAAAACCAACTGCCTAGAAATGTTGGAAAGTTTCATGAAGGAGCTGACATTTCTAATGGCCTATCAGATGGGAGAGGAGTAACAGTTGCTGGCTGACTGACACATGAGTGTAACTGGCTACGTTCCACGGCTTGAAGGAGGTGGGAGTTGGAGGTCTATGTGTGTTTGCGTGGGCAAAAGAGAAGAGGAGCAATAGAAAATGCTAAAAAGCTGAGTTGGGCAAGATGATGAAGTACTTAGGGGCTCTGCTAAAGCGTTTGGATTATCCTATAGGGAATGGGGACCCCTGGAAGCTCTTAAGGAATGGAGTGGCCTGGTCACATCTGTACACTGGAATGATGATGTTGGATTCAGTGTGAAAAAATGGATTGGGGTGGGGAGTAAGACCAGGGACAGGTGGATCGGTTCGATACAAATTCCTGCTGGAGGGTAGCACTGGCAAGAAGGGGTGAGGAGAGGCTAGGAATGAATGAAGGGAACACATCTGGGAGACATGAGGATGTGGAGGAAGCTACAGGTGCCAGAAGCCTTCATGTCTCTATGGAAGCCATGTCTTACCTCGTAGCTGATAAATATCAACTGACTTTTAAACACTGCGCAAGGGATGTGGACTTTGGTGAATATTTAATTTTTGCTGTTAATGTCTAAGATTTAAACAATATTGATATTATCATTTTTTAAAGTTGATTTTAAGGCTTACCACACAAGTACAAGATTTTGTGATGTTGATGATCAGCCTGTTTGGTGGTCAGACTATTTTCTCATTAAGTACCCTTCGTGATATTTTGGGGAGGGCACAGTACACATTCTGGGAGTACATAATCAAAATGTGTTCCCTGCTATGTTTTAAAAGAAAAACAAAAACTAAAAAATGTTTCTTTTACTTTAGATTTTATGGGTTAAAAAAAAAAAGCAGAGAAATAGCTTTCTAATTCTTTCCTGCCATTCCCCAAAGAAAGGTACTGTGGTGTTTTATTAAATTCAAACAGTGTGGTTTTGGTTGTTTGTTTGTTTCCTGCTGTCAGGCCAGCAATCCGAACCACGATGTTAGGGGAAGAGGGGTTAAGAAAAGGAAAATGTTTCCTGGTATGATCTCTCTTCTGGTGTTAAGAAATGTTTTGTCCCTGGGGTAGTATATGCCACCCAATGGCAGAGCAAGGGGGTTTAGGAATGTGTCTTTTCCTTTTTGTCTGGTGTTGCCCATAACCACATAATTGTTTCTAACTTAATTGGTTCAGATGCTGCATTGTTTCTGAAGGAGATCAATCTTTCTCCTCTCCATCCCTCTCCTGCTCCCCCCGCCATTTGTTAAGCTCCTGTGCTCTAATGCCTAAATGCTTAACAGTTTATCTGCTGATCCCCTTAGCTCCCAGATACTGAAAATAAATTAGCTTTATGTTACGGCTGCTATTAATATATTCCTGTTTGTCTTGGCCTCTGAGTTATAGGTAGCCGTCTGCCTTGAACACTGCACCAGAACCTCTTATATAACCTCTTCCAGGCACTGCAGCAAACTTGAATTTATAAATGCCTGTGGAGTGAGAGGGGCTGACTTTAGCAGGGATGTTTGCAGCAGAAGTTCCCTTCCCTGGGGGTCTCTGTCAGCTGATCTTTCCAGAATGACTATGAGAGGCTCAGACTCTCCTGACATGTCTTTCCAGATTATTCACTGACCAAGTTTAATTGTAGGGATCCGGCCTGATGTCAGGATCAAGTGTTATGAAGAATGAAGCGGCACTGCCTTGATTGATGTAAAACTCTAACAAATGATCTAGCTTCGTAATTTGAAACTATTTAGACAAAACACACAGATTCCGAATTGAACAGCTCGTCTCCCTAGAGGGGTCCGTTGGGCTGGTAACATTTAGCAGTTGGTTAAAAGGGATGCAGAGCTCCTTGGAAAGCTGAGGTTTTGAACATTTTTATATTGGCTTGCACTTCTTACCTGAAATCTTCACCAACTCTGTACAAGGACGCCAATCCAAACAAATATCTTCAAGCAAAGTTTCTAGAGTTTCTAGAATATTCTAATTTCCCCCACTGTGTTAAAGAATGCCTAAGGATGCAGTATTGAAATTAAGATTTTTAGGTTTTATTTTCAAAAGAACCGCATGAGTTTCTATTCAAGTGGATCTCAAAATATGTCCCATAGGGTCACAGGGGTTCCAAGAAAGTGTCTCAGGAACTGCTTGGGACATGGAGAGAGGCCCTGCAGTCTTCTTCCACCACGTTCATCCAGAACAGCTCCACACTTTTATCTGCCTTGTATACTGGCCTTCTAAGTAAGTTTCATTCTAAGAATGAGTTCTGCTGCTTAAATAATTGGAAAGCTTGATCTAGCCCAACTTCTCAGCTTTACAGAAGAGGATATTAAGGGCCAGAGAGATTGTACTAACTGCCCACAGTCACAATGGCAATGACCAAGATGGATCTAAAGCATTGATCTCTTGTATGTCCAGTGCTCTTTACTTTTCCTAAGGACTCCTGGATTTCTCAGCGCAGCCAGGACCAGCATGGGCCTATCAGCATCAACCTTATAGCTAAACCAGAACCTAAAAGAAATTAGATTCTGCCTACGGAGAGGCCATAGAACACAAAGGTTAAATACATAGGGGCTGGATTTGGACTGTCTGGGCTCGCATCTCTTCTCCACCCTTGTTAGTTAGCTCTCTGACCTTGCATGAGCTCCTTAACCTCCCTCATGCTCTGCTTCTTCAACTGCGAGACAGCTGTCGTGGGGATAAAGTAAGTCAGGGCCTGCACAAGTACCGTCAACAGCACGTGGCAAGGAGTTAATACTCAATAAACGTTAGTTTTTATTTAAAAGTTTATATCACCGGCTCTTTGAATCCTGGGCTTTCTGTAACTTTGCCTTGGATGCCTTGTAACCTGTTGATCCCATGACATCTGGTGCTGAGGATGACCTCATTTGTGGGTGTGTGTTCCCTCCTGGCGGGAGGAGTGATAGGATTGTAGGATTGTAGGCTATCTGGACTGGAAGCTTGTTTTATGCTATAGGTAACTGTGTGAGAGCTGAGGCCCCCTGTGATCAGAAATGACATGCCCAGGGGCGCCTGGGTGGCTCAGTGGGTTGGGCCCTCTGCCTTCGGCTCAGGTTATGATCCTGGGGTCCTGGGGTCGAGCCCCTCGTCGGGCTCTCTGCTCGGCGGGGAGCCTGTTTCCTTCTCTCTCTCTGCCTGCCTCTCTGCCTACTTGTGATCTCTGTCTGTCAAATAAATAAATAAAATCTTAAAAAAAAAAAAAAAAGAAATGACATGCCCAGTCTTCTGGGATTTTCCAAATTGTGACATCTGACACAATCTCGGGGAGCCTGCGGTCTACCCTAAAACCACTTCTTATTCTTTGCATCACTATGTTTATGTTGCACTTAGAAAAACTGTTTCTTATTGAGGTGAAATTCACTTAACATAAAATCAACCAGTTTATAGTGTGCCATTCAATGGCATACATACATTCAAAATGTTGAGCCACCAACACTTCTGGACACCAAGCATTTGCATGGCTCCTGTTGGAAACCCTGTACCCTCTGAGAAGTCATTACCCATTCCTCCCTCCTCCCAGCCCTTGTTAACCACTAATCCACTTTCTGTCTTTACAGATTTACCTGGACTGGATTTTTCAGATAAATGGAATCATGCAATATGTGAACTTTTATATCTGGCTGATTTCACTTGCCTAATGCTTTAAAGGTTCATCCACATTGTAGCATGCATCAGTATTTCATCCCTTTCTGTGGTTTTTATGCTGCATTTTGGTAAAAGGATCCCATTCTCCCATTCATCTCCTAGCATCCCCCTCAAGTGAGGTTAACTGAAGGAAGCACAATTTTCTGTTTTTCTCCCCTTCCACTCCAAACCTCCATCATTAATAAGACACTACACTGTGGTCCCTTTCTTACTAACAACCTGTCCCTTGTTTCTCAGGACAGGAGCCTAAGGGTAGAGAAAGCTCACCTATGGCTAAACTTTTTAAAAAATTATTTATTTTATTTTTTAAAAAAGATTTTATTTATTTATTTGCAAAAGAGAGAGAGAGTGAGAGCAAAAGCCAGAGGAGGGACAGAGAAGCAAACTCCCTGCTGAGCAGGGATCCTGACATGGGACTCGATCCCAGGACCTTGGGATCATGACCTGAGCCAAAGGCAGACGCTTAACCAACTCAGTCACCCAGGTACCCACCAACTGCTATCCTATCTAGAGTCTATCCGTGAGGTTCCCCTGCCTGATATTTAGACACATGCTTGTGCCCAGGTATTTGTGAATTCTGAGGACCAGGCTGGCAGCTCTACTGTGAAGAAGGAACAGACTTCAGGGCTTGGACAATTCAGCTCCCCGATGATACTGAGGTTCTATACGAAACCCACGTGGCCGTGGAGAGGCTCCCCCCAACCCCATCAAGGTCAGCTCTGCCAGCTTGTTGTCCCGGCCTCAAAGGAGAACCAGCTAACATGTGGTCCCATTAGTTCTTGGCAACAAGGCCATAATGCAGATCACCAGAGCAGTGAGTCAGTGTCATTTCATGATATTGAGGTGTTCTATTTGCTAACCAGATGAGTTCCTTGTCTGTAAGGATGGACATCTAAACTCTAGGGGAAAGATTTTAAAAACAACATCACCATACTAATCAGGCCCAATAATTCCTATTTTAAGGTTGGATCTAATGCGGAAGAATCCCTGGCATCCTTCCTTGGAATCAATTACAGTCAATTTCATCACATTTTACATCAGTTAAAGGAACATTGTCAAGATAAAATCTTGCCCAACATAGATGTCTTTTGTTATAATTTCCTCACTCTTGGGAACGAAGAACTTCATAGATTATTTTGCCAAAAACGTAGTTTTCGAGCCAGATTTTACAGGTTCAGTCTTTATTTGGGCCATGGGGAGGAAAGCAGCAGACTCCTTTTCCTGATCCCACACTAGTTAGCTGTCCTGCTCTGGTCCTTTTCCACGAATCTCAGGTATGCCCTGGGGTCTGCCTTCTGTCTGCGTGCAGGGGCCTGTGTCCTGTTTCCTTAGGTGCTTGGGAAGTTGCATCTGTCTTGTTGATGGGATGATTTGTGCTCATCTTACCAGAGGACAGATATGGGCCACAGCAGGGCAGAGCTTCCTGGAAGGGGCCAGGGCGGGCAGCCAGGGATCTGATGAGCAGCAGAGCGTAAGCAGGCACAAAGCCACGCTCTACAGGTCTGAAGCTGTGTGCAAGCCAACCTGTAGGCCCAGACACCATGAGTGTCCACTCAGAGAAGCTGAACTCAGAGTAGCTGAGGCAGAAAGGATCAAATGCGGACTTTTATGCCATAGGTGAGTTAGGCAGCCAGCAAGAAGACCAATAGCAGGTTGGGACACGGCCCATGAGTTTAGATTCCAAAGCAGAAGCAAGCTTTGTCCTGACCTCTTTGACCTTCTCGTTAGTTCCCTGTGATGGGCAAGAACCCACAGGTGTGTGCTTGCTGCTGCAAAGCAAGACAGGATAAAAGGTTTTATCCCTGATAAGGACAGACAGAGAGGCATGGACCTTGTCATAGGTCTCCTAACATGAGTCGCTAATGAAACTTTGTTCTGCTATGGCAAAGACCCTGTTGTGTAACTACCCATGACCATTCCTCGTTCACCCACAGGGCAGACCCTCTCCTCATCATCAAAACTGGAATATCCAAAGGTTCAGACACCTCTTCACTCTCTTAGGGTTCCAACTCAGATTCTTTCTCCTCACTATGGTGTCAGTAGGGGGGATCTCAAGGGCTTCTCCATGCTTTCCCTTCCCTGAATCTTCTGGTGTCCAGCTGAGCTCGAGCTGGCTAAGTGGTGGGCCGGGTTCCTTAGCACACAGGTGAATATGGGGTTGAGCTGAGTTCTCCAGGCTAAGCCATTTGGGAGACAATGCTTTCCTGCCTCTTATCATTCTTTCCTTGTCCCATGTCTTTGGGCAGAAGAGGATAGAAGAATACGTTTCTTTTTATTTCCACCCTTCTTTCCTTTTCTTTCTTTTTAATTTTTTTAAATGTTATTTATTTATTTATTTGAGAGAGAGAGGGCATGAGCAGGGTGAGGGGCAGAGGGAGAAGCAGGCTCCCTGCTGAGCAGGAAGCCGGATGTGTGGCTCAGTCCGGAACTCTGGGACCATGACCTGAGCCGAAGGCAGATGCTTAACCTACTGAGTCATGCAGGCCTTCCTCCCACCCTTATTTTCTATGGATGTAAAGTTGGAAAATAAGTCTGCTGGAGTCTCTGCCTCTTTTTCTCGCCTGCTTCCCCTTTCCCCAGAGCCGAGGTTCTGGATGCACAACAGAATCCCTGGGGAGACTTACAAATCCCAATGCCCAAGCTGATCTCCCAACTGACTAAATCAGCACCTCTGGAGTGGGTTCCAGGCACAAGCTGCTTATGTTCTCCCAGTAAGCAGGCACAGTTGGGAACCCAAACCCTAGTGAAACTTCGTGAGAGTGGCCTGGCCAGGGCAGTCTTGACCAACCCAGGCATGGCTCTGCTTTCCCTTTCTGGACGGAATCAGCAGGATGCCAGGCTTTACTGCAGTCTCAGCTCAGCATTGGAGGCAGCACAACCAGGAAGAGTGTGGCCTCTAGCCTGAAGTCACCTCGCTCCTGATCCCAGCTGTCACTTCCTGCGCAGTTTCCTCACCTACGACCTGGGGCTGGAAGCTGTCCAGGCCCTGCAGGGTGGTTGTGAGGATTCTCTGAGTTGTTGTACATAAAAGGTTTAAAGGAGCATGTCCCACAGAGGTGCTAAGTAAGTATTACTATCTTTTATAGAATGATTTGTTTTCATAAAACTTTATTGTTGGACATAAATTTTACCTCTTGGTGGTTTCTCTTTTGTCCTAGTGTCAATTTCCTTATCAAAGACAAAGTGTCCCCCTTTCATTCCCCCCTCTATCTTTTCTTTTTAAAGATTTATTTATTTTAGAGAGGGGGGAGGGGCAGAGAGAGGGGGAGGGAGAGAATCCTCAAGTGGGCCCTCCACCTCCCTGCTGAGCAGGGAGCCCAATGTGGGGCTCAATCCCACAACCCTGAGATCATGACCTGAGCTGAAATCAAGAGTCGATGATTGGCTGATAGAGCCATAAGGAAGCCCCTTTTTTCTCCCACATTCTGAAGGTTCCAGAGTTTGTGGAAGTTAATTCTGTCTCTGTGGTAAACAAGCTTTAATATCTCCTTAGATTTTCTTACACGGCTAAAAAAATTTTTGGTACCATTTGGAATATAGATGGCTCAGTGGTTTTCTTTTCCTCTGATCTTCTTTTTAAAAATTCCCTTGAAGTGGGGCGCCTGGGTGGCTCGGTGGGTTAAAGCCTCTGCCTTCAGCTCAGGTCATGATCCCAGAGTCCTGGGATCGAGCCCTGCATCAGGCTCTCTGCTTAGCAGGGAGCCTGCTCCCCCCCCCCACCCCCACCTGTCTCTCTGCCTGTTTGTGATCTCTGTCTGTCAAATGAATAAATAAAATCCTTAAAAAAAAAAAAAAGAAAGAAAGAAACACCACAAACATTTATGTAAAGAGAGGCCTGGAAAGATAATACAGTGGTTATCTTTGAGTAGTAGATTAGGGTTGATATTTCCCCCTTTCTTAAAAAAAAAAAAAAATTCCCTTGAAGAGTTCAAGTCCTATTCATCCCTTCCTGAGAGGCCCTGAGTGTGAACAATGGCAGGCTCAGAGGAGAAAAGGCCCTTGTGTTTAGTCTCACCACGAATATGTAATTGTCCTGTTTGTTTGCTATTTCTTTATCCTGGAGCAAATGGTTTCTCTCTCTGTGTATGTGCGTGTGTTTTGTGGGATAAGAAGGTATAACCCCTAGCTCCCATCTGGACCCCCTCCTTGCTGCAAGTTCTTTGAGTGAGGAGCACTGTATGATGGAGTCCTGGTAGCTGGAGTTGGAGAGCATGCTTGGGGCATCACTGGGGTGAAATTCCTGCCATCCAATCACCCATCCCTCTCTGTGTGGGTCCTTTCCCAGAGTCAGGTTTCATCTCGTGTCTGTATCATAACGACTCCCACCAACATCAGTGTCACAGTCAGTCCCTAACACAAACATCAACCTGTCACCTTCCACATCTTGGGCCTCCCCTGGGGCAGGAGAAGGCTCAAGTTTGTGCTTATCGGCGGCACACGTTGAGAATGGACTCTGATGCTCTTGAAAAGTTGTTTTTTTTTTTTAAATGACTTAGCATTTTGGTTTTGCTTCCTTTACTAACTAAACCTACCAAGTGCATCTTTAAATGAAGTCAAAGTTAGGACAATTGATGTTTCAGAATAATTGACAAGCATGCAAACCTGCTGGAAACAGCAAGGTGATTAGGCAGCTGTGTTTGTGGGTGTTCAGATGTGAATTAAACCGATCCATTACATTTGTTTTGGTGTTCATTGGGGCTGTAATATTTTTATGCAGGAGCTATGAAAGGAGACACAGTTCAGTGGTGTTTATTAGTGACCTTGTCTTGTCCTCTGAATTATGGACAGGCAGCTCAGAGCATGAGGAGGTGGTGCTAACAATTGCCATGTTTTCTGCGTGTTCTATATCCACGAGATGTTGCTGCCATCTCGGGCTTGGATTTTGAAGTAGTGAAAGTGAATGTGGCTTTTCAAATCAGAAGTATTTATAGAGCTAGGTTCTGATTTAACAATAGCTGAAGTCCTTGTGCTGAAAATAATAACACAAATCAGGAAAGGGAGAGAATCTCCCTCCCGATAAAACACCTCCCCCTGCCCCTGCCGACAGTGTTTACTTTTGCGGGAGGGGTCTTATGACAAATGAAGGGTTGGCCAATCTGATCAAAACAGTTTTAAACTGTAGGTGGGTGTAGTGGAAGAAAATGCCAAGCCAGACCTATGGCACCGAGGTTGGCACAGTGGTGTAGCTGAGCCCTCCTTGAGGGTGTCCCACTGGTCCAGGCTGCCTCTAGAGAGGGGGTGCATGGGATCCCCAGTCTTTGACTTATGAGGAATCCTGGGGCACATGTGGGCAGCCCCTCCCACAAGTGGAGCCTCGTCCTTGTGTCCAGCTGACTCCTCCTTCTGGCTCCTGACACAGGGGCCCCATTTCGCTCACTCACACAAGCAGATGCTGTCTGGGCTGCACATCTGTCCTGGAATTCTGCGTGGGGCTCAGGCCCCTGACACCTCTGGAACCCAGAACATGGATTCCCTTTCCCTTCCAAATACAGGCTACTTTATTCCTTAAAAAATACAAAAGTCTGACTATACCGTCTTTCCCGTAAAATAGTTTATTGGCACCATTACGCTAACCGTCTCCGGGGATCTTACTGTCCCCGAGGGGTCAGGGGCATTATCTCCAGGGCCTCAAGTGTTACTCATGCTCTGTTTCTAAGGGTAAACCTTTTCTAGCAATCTCATGCTAAAACAGATGAGAAAAACAACAACAAAATTATAGGTCCCTCCCCTCCACATTGTCTCACAGCCCTCACCACCACAGTCAAATCTCCAGCAGTCATCTTGCCCCAGACTGGAGAGTGATATGGCTAAAATGCCCAGGAACTATGGAAGATGAGGTTGCCAAAGAAGCTGAAGAAACCATAGGCGCCATGAATAGAAGTATAATGTCCAACATGAAGGTGGTGATGGTTTGTGCTGCCCTTGTCACTGTTCTGGGTGATAGCTCAAGTCTGTAGCCTGTTTGAGAGGAACACTGATAGAGGAAGCGATGAGGATGGCAGAGGACGTGAAAGTAGCTTCTGTTTTGGCTTAGAGAACCAATGATTGATGGAGGAGGGAGGAAGATTGTATATATTATTTAATATATTATCTATATTATCGCTCCATATTAATGATCTATATTCTAATGCTTATTAATAATAATAGAATCACATTTGGAAAATCTGCTCTGTCTCAGACTTTTGGAACATGTTAATTAGTCTTAGTCCTTGTGACAGTCCGGTTGGGTATGGATGAGAAAACTGGAGAGGTTCAATGACTTACCCAGACTCCCACACTAAGTAAGTAGCACAGCTAAGATTCACGTCCAAGTCCTTCTAGCTCCACAGGCCAGGTCCCATCTTTCATTGCTCCCTGGTGTGTGGAAGACAGTACACTTTCTCTTCATGATGCCAGGGCCCCACGGAAGACACCGAGGAAGCGAGAGTCAACTCAACATTTGGAAGAAATTTCTCAGAGTCAGAGGTGAAATGGATAGCCCAGCTGCACCTGAGTTTCTGGTTGCTAGGAGGTCTTCAGGCACAAGCTGAGGGGCTGATGTTGAGGGTACCGTGAGGGTTATTGAATATTATAAGAAAGAGTCTCCAGATGACTCCTAATGATCCTTCTTATTATATTAGTCTGTGTAAAGTAAACCCCCAAACATACAAGCTAAAAGAAGGTCAGTGTAGTATGCTGGACCAATAGCCATTTACTTAGAAATAATTCAAGGACTAATTATGTCATCTAGTGTTATTAAAGCTTGTAGTTTCTCATTCATTCATTCATTCATTCACTTACTCAACAAATATTTTTCTGAGTGCCTACTATGTGCCAGACACTAGATAGATATATGGTGGTGAATAACATGGTGTCCCTCTCCTTAAGGAGTCTACAGACCAGAAGTCAGAGAGATGTGTGAACAGGTGATTTTAATTCTACGTCTAAGTGTAATTAGGGAATTACAAGATGCTGAGGGATACCAAACGCAGCTAACTGGAAACAACTCAGGAGCTAGCAAGGGGAAGGGGTGAAGAAGAGAAAGAAGTCTAGGCAGAGAAAACAGCACATGTGAAAGCCTTGGAGGCTTGAGAAAACTATGGCCTGAATCAGGAACGCCAAGCCCAGTCCTGCACTTCGGGCGCGGGCGCCCCCTGCTGGTCGAGGTGGATCTCTGCGCCCCTGCAGGGTTGGGTCACCCCTGGCCTTGACTGGTGCTGGTGACCTGCTGGAGATGATGCTCAGGTCTGTTCCAAGACAATGTCCCCTGCTGCTCCAAAACTTGCACGTTAAAGTCCTGCAAAGGGGCCGTTTGCCCTGAAATTTTCACTAAGTCCGAGCCGTTCTGAAATTTTCCACAGAAATGAGGGGGCCATTCTTTCTTATGCTTTGTCACTGGGGAAAAAAATCATGGCTGCTTGTGTCCCTGTGTTTCTTGAAGTCCCTTGGTTCTGCTGGCATCAGCTGCAGTTCATTAGACTCACATGGTGGGGAGTGGGCAGGGTGGTGTTATAGGGGGTCGGAGGGGAAGAGGAGGAGAAATTGGAAATTGACATCTCTATTTCTACCAACTCCCTTATTTTCACCCCAGCACAATCTCTTCCATGCAGACACTTTCCCACCTCATGCAGACAGAAGCACTGTGGGCCTTCTACCTTCTCAAAAACTTGGACACATCTGAATCCCAGTGGGGGGCACAGACCAGATTCAACCTGGGATCCCCATGATGTGTGCCTCTATATCCAGGTGTGACTACAGAACCCCAAAATGTGACAGGTGAGGGGATCATCTCATTATTTTCCTACCTCCAAGGCAGGACTGTACTTAAACCATCTCAGACAGATGGTTAACTGTCCTATTTTAAAAGATCTCTGGGGAGGACGATTTCACAATTCCCTGTGGCTGTCTGTTCTAGTATTTAATCATCTCCATTACCAGTGAGTTCTTCTTTATGCTGCATCTAAATCTCTTTGGTTGTGATTTAAGTCTTGTTCCTTGAGGGTAGATGCTGTGGATCTTCTGCTTTAGGGGAGGGGAGGATTCTCGTCCTAATTTTGCAGCCTTGGGAATCATCCATTCTATTTTAACACCCTTCTTTGGGGTTTATTTATTTTTTATTCCTAAATATGAGGGTTGAGGTAAGGCTGATTACCAAGGAGTCTTCTGTCTCTAAAAGCTGTGACATCTCAAACTAAAAGTGCTGCACAGGTACCCCATGTGATTTAATACTCTGTGGAAAAAATAATGCTTTTTTGCATGAAAAGCTTGTAGCTGAAATTTGAAATGATGCCACACAGACCAAGTCCAGAAAGCCGCCTTTCCATTAGCGACATAGAGTGAGACTCGAGGAAGGAACGGACAATGGAGGGGCTGCCGCCACTCAAAGTTGGACCATTGAGGGTCACTACAGGGTAAGCACTCCAGTCATCCAGAGTCACGTTCTGTGGGCACTGCACCAGCCTCTAGCCCCTGACAGCTGAACAAGGGAACACCCAGAGGAGGGCTGTTGTATAGTAGGCTAGAAATTCACCTTGCCCACACTTTCCTATCTTTAAAAAGTCAGTGCTCTAGAAAGGATGATACCTTAAGCCATTATCATGTAACTCTTTACGGACCTGAGGAAGGAGCTGTCGCAGACTCACTGTCTGACGCAGAGAGGCGGCGGTTAGTATGGGAGGATTCAGGATGTCTGAGGATGGAGGTTTGCCAAGAACAAAGACAAAGGCTCCCACACAGAAAGCAAGAGGATGCTGAAGACAAAGTTTAATTATTTCCCCCCCCCCTTTTTTTTTTCCAGAACATTCTTGTCTGCTATCTTTGGTATGCATGTCCAGAGGACAGCTTGCTTAAGGCTGGTAGTAGTTAGCTCACTTTAGGGAAGAGCTGTCAGGTGCAATTTGTCCCAGGCAAAGTTCTACCAGCCAAGCTCGCTAAGCTTCCGGTCTCATCTGTGCAGATCTTCCTTAAATTATAATGGGACCATGTCCTGATAAATCAATTGTAGGTGAAAATACCATAATGCATTTAATACACCCAACCTCCCAAACATGATAGCTTAGCCTAGCCTACCTTAAACATTCTCAGAACACTTAAATTAGCCTACAGTTAGGCAAAGTTATCTAATACAAAGCCTACTTTCTAATAAGGTGTTGAATATCTCCTGTAGTGTATTGAAAATGGCACTGAACGTGAAAACCAGGATGATTGTAAGGGTAGAGAACATTTATAAGTGTATCAGTGGTTGACCCTGTGATCATAAGACTGACTGGGAGCTAAGGCTCACTGCTGCTGCGTCACATCACGAGAGAGGATCATACTGCATACTGTGAGCCCATGAAAAGATCCAAAATTCAAAATTCAAAATCCAAAATTCAAAGTACAGTTTCTGCTGAATGCATATCGCTTTTGCATCTTCTTAAACTAAAAAAAAAAGTCTGAAGTTGACCATCTCAAGTTGGGGACTGTCGGTCCATAGGAGTGAATGCGTCTTTAGCCAATGAGTGGATCACATCATGAGACAGATTAACCTGCATTCACCAGTATACTCTTACCTCCTCAAGGTCTTTGAAAGGATACAGAAATAAAGAATTCGTTGTTGGGTAGGCATGCAAGGAATCTTAATCTTCTGTAAATGTAAATGTGAGATTGTAGACTTTCTCTTGCTTTTATTGCTTTTATAAACACAGCACTGGACTCACTGTCTGCTGACAGCCATTCTTGTATTAGCATTTCAGCTTTAGCTGGGAGTTAAAGTGTATCAAAGACCCAACTCAGTCTTGAAATTGTTTGTTCAAAGTTGTAGGGTACTTAGATGGCTGCACACTGTGTGATTCCAACTATGTAACATCTGGAAAAGGCAGAAGGATAGAGGCAATAAAAAGATCAGTGGTTGGAGTGGGGAAGAGATGAACAGGTGAACAAAGAGGATTCTTAGGGCCATGGAAATACTCTTATGATATTATAATGATGGATATAGTCATTATACATTTGTCCAAACCCAGTGAAAGTATAATACTGAGAATGACCTCTTAGGTAAACTATGGACTTGGGGTAATTATGCTGTGTCAATATAGGTTCATCCTTGGTAAAAAAAATATACCACTCTGGTGAAGAATGTTGATAATAGTGGTAAGAGTGCATGGGTGAGGGGGTTGGTATATGGGAAAAAAAAATATCTCTTCCTCTCAATTTCACAGTAAAACCTCTCAATTCCTTCCTCTCAATTTTACAGTAAACCTACAGCTGCTCTTAAAACAAAACAAAACAAAGTAAAACAAAAAGTAACAACAAGCAAAGTTAAAAAAATTGCACACAAAAAATTGCCTTGGATGGGCTACGATGAGTGCTGTGAAATGTGTAAACCTAGCGATTCACAGACCTGTACCCCTGGGGATAAAAATACACTATATGTTTATTAAAATAAAAAAAAATTTTTAAAAAAATTGCCTTGGGCCTCTGAAGGGGAGATAAAGGGCAGGGTGGTCCTACCTGGGTCTGAGTCTCCTGGGACGCGGCGTGTGTGCAGATTATGTGGGGGTGTATTGAAGAACTAGTTCTTGCTGTTGTACAGAAAAATCAGGGAAGAATTTAAATTAGCTCAAGATGCTAACCGTTCCTTACCTGATGAACAGCACAAAGTTTTGAAAATACCTGAGCCTTCTGTGTAGCCTTCCATTTCTCCAGGCTCGGGGACTGGCAGCATCAGCTTCCCCTAGGAGCTTGTAAGAGAAATGCAGGCTCTCGGGCTCTACCCCAGAGCTATGTAATCAGGCTGTATTTTAACAAGATCCCCAGCTGGTTCTTATGTATAGTAAAATTTGGGGAGCACTGGAAAATAAGGTCCTTCCAGTGGATTCTCAGCACATTGATCCCAGGCAAAACTGTAAGCAGTTCTCCTTTGGGTCTGCCAGTCTACTTTTTGATAGTCTTTTTTCTCATTCAAGCTTCCTTCTCCCTCGATTCCCTTCCACTCTCATCCCCTCCTTCTCAGACCCCCTCACCTCCCCCCATAAAAAAACCAGACAGAGACAAATAATAACAAAGACTCAGTATGACCCAGGCCCCTTATATAAAGAACAAAAGAGACATGAGAAGATACTTCATATTAAATTATTAGCTACTTCGAAACTTGAAGAGTTCTTTTTTTTTTTTAAGATTTATTTATTTATTTTAGAGGGGAGAGGTAAAGGGTGAAAGAGAGAGAAAATACAATTAGACTCCCCTCTGAGTGCAGAGCCTAACATGGCTTGATCCCTAGACCCTGAGATCATGATCTGAGCCAAAATCAAGAGTCCATCACTTAACTAACTGAGCCACTCAGCCCCCTGGAAGAGTTCTTTTTCATTGGGATACAGTACTCTAAAATAGGATACTTGGGGTGCCTGGGTGACTCAGTCAGTTAAATGATAGACTTGATTACCACTCTGGTCATGGTCTCAGGCTCCATGCTGGGCTCCGTGCTCGGCCTGCTTAAGATTTTTTTTCTCTCTCTCTCCCTCTCCCTCTGCCCCTCACTCCATGCATGTGGGCATGGGCTCTATCTCAAAAAAAATTAAAAATAAAATAGGATATTTAACAAATCACTATTTAACCTAAAGATTATATTTCTGTTCATAGAAATTGAGTCACTGTGGCACTCTGATGGAGACTATAGGTATCTGGGGGACAGGGTGACTTTCTTAATCACTCACTTGACCCTTGTGGGCCACCACTTAACTGCATAACAGACTGACCCTTACTGAAAGGATGACCCTTAAGCCTTCTCAGACTGGTAAGTCCTCATTATTGCTCACAGGCGCTAAGTTCTTAGGGCTGCATCTCAGATACTTCTTTCTTATCTGTATTATTTTGATGTACTTGACCACTTAAGATATAAAGTCCAGGTTTAAAAATAAACAATGGATGTTAGGAGGGTTTTGATAAGCCAAAGAAACATAAGAGAATTCTTGGGGCACCTGTCTGGCTCAGTCGGTAGAGCATGTGACTCTAGATCTTGGTGTTGTGAGCTTGAGCTCCACGATGGGCCTAGAGCTTACTTATTAAAAAAAAAAAAAAAGAAAGAAAGAAAAAAGAAAAAAGAAGAGAATTGTTGAACTACGATTCCTGGAGCTAACTGGACCCATGCTTTACAGTGTGCTAGTGGTTTGCCAGGCAGCTTTGACATGTGATGACTGCTAATATGTTTTTGTGTCCATTTTCTTTCCAGTTGCTGTAGGAACAGATCTGACTTGCATGATATTCTCCCTTTTTGTTGCTTGGTCTGATTTTTCTCATTTAAGTCACATCCTGGAGATGCAATCCAACATCACAGCAACTCCCTGACTGTCCTGGGCCCAAACATTTTCAGAGGTGAAATTCCTAAACATGAATTTTGTCAGTATGTGCTGGGAAAAGACAGATGCTGGGAAAAGGAAATGGATAAGCCCAGGTGTTACAGATGGGACACTGGCAAATGCAGGGATTGAAAATGTTATGTAAGTAAACACAACTTTTATAGGTAGGAAATTGCAAAAGACAGATGCTATGAGTGATGGTCTCTGGGGTCAGTAGTCAGCCCCTTGCATGTAAAAGGGTTTTGTACTAGAAAAATAAGAGTCCCAGATCCCTAGAAGAGGGTCTTTTTAGCTAGGTAGCCCATTAAACAATGATGAGAGGACAAGTGAAGCAATTTCTCTTTAAACTAATCTCTGTGGGTAACCTACCAGGGAGCTTTGTCGGGAACATTAGCTACCAGCTCAAGGCCAGCCTTTCATGTAGATACTTTTGTGAAATGATTGAGGGAAGTAGGGCAGGTCTCCTGGTCCTAAAATATCTCCTCTACCAGCCCACAACATGCCTGAAATTGCACCATTAGCAATATATTCCTTTGGATGAACTCCCTACTGCATCCAGAGATTGATAGAACAATCATTCTTACATTCATCAAATGTTTCTTAAACACTTACTATGAACCAAACACTATTCTTGGGAATGGAAATTTAAAGGCAAGTAGGATATGGCTCTTGCTCTTGCTCAAAGTCTAGTCAAAGAGACAGGAGGTAAACAAATAATTCAAATAAACAAATAATAATTAACAATATAACTGGTGCTCTGATAGAGATAACTGCAAGGTTTTGTGGGGGACAGAGGAAGAGGAGTCTCATCCAGCTGAACAGGTCTGGGGAGGCTTCAGGACATGACTCTTGAGCTGAGACTTATAGGATGCAAAGGATGCTAGACAGATGCCAGACAAGTGCCAGACAGATGCCAAGGATGGGGGATGGCAGCTTGGATGTGGGAGAGAAAGTATAGGGGATGATTCTGGACTATGAGGCCCTGTAAGCAGCAGGGGACATCCCTGTGATCCCTGTGTCTGTGTGGAGGAGTACAGACCTTGAATTTCTGTAGAACGTCATGTAGGTGTTGATGTCCGTGTGGTTCAGAGAGTGCTTCTGGAGATGGGGAATGGTGATATGGCAGGATTTATGCCCAGAGATGGAGAATGGCAGAGACCAATTTGTCTATTTGGTCACTTTGTTGAAGGTATGATAGCACCAGATTTCTCTTTCAAGTCATCCTCTCTTCATTTAACTTTTTGCCACCCACATGCTGCTTTCCTATACAGGGAATCTCACTGCATGACTTCAGCAAGGAAAGGGTTAACCAGCAGTTTTTGTTTTTGTTTTTGTTTTTGTTTTGTTTTGTTCTTGAGGTTGGACACTTAAACTCCATCTTTTTATTTTTTTCCAACATTTATAATTTGGGTATTTGAAAAACTAGACTATAAAAAAGAAAAACTATTGACTATTGCTTAAATGAGTTGTTTGTGTAATAGGAAATGTTTTAAGCCTCATGCTTACCAAACTTCTGTAACACTGATCAGTCCCAGGAAATGGAGCTTGTTCTGCCATCTGTGCAAACTCCACCTTGATGGGACCTTAGCTAAATGCATAAACTTGACAGCAAATAATGTAGTTAATCTAACTATTCCCCTTACAGGATTTGCCTTGAGAGTCCTAAGGGAAATATTCAAGCAGAAAATGGTTATTGGGATAAAACTGTTGAAATTGAATTTGCCTTTCATGAAAAATTTGGCAGAATTTGGTTATCAAAGTGTAAGTGTAGGCTGGGTAGTGTGGAGATATTGAATACTCTTGACTTCTGGTGCTGAAGAATTGGTTTCAAATATCTTCTCTTCAAATAGATAATGAACAAGATCTTACATAAGAGGTGATGGCCAACTGTTTCCTTTTTCCATAAAAGGGTTAAAAGACAAAAAGAGAGAACTGGAATTGTGCTTAATGATACTTAGATTGGACTAGAAGTGTTTACTTGGTGTCACCAGAGATTGTAAAAAAATTTAAAATTCCACCTTCCTGGAGCACTGGATAGCTCAGTTGATTGAGTGTCTGACTCTTGATCTCAGCTCAGGTCTTAATCTTGGGGTCTCAAGTTCAAGTCCTGTGCTGGGCTCCACACTGGGCATGGAGCCTGTTTAAAATAAATGAATAAATAAAATAAATCCATTTTCCTAGTAATAAGTGCCCCATTATTTTTCTACTTTTTCTCACCACACATTTTCATATTAATGTTTTGTTTTATACTGAAACTCCTCTCCTTAGGGGTTTCCCAGTTTGTGGTTGAGGGAACTGATACTCAAAGAACATAAGAGACTTGGTGGCAGTTACACAAACCAGGTAGGAATAGATATGAGCTTTGAATCCAGAGTTCATTCTAATACCTAACCCTCTTGGCTCCTAGACTGTAAATGAAAACATGGCAGATTCAGATGTGTTCAATAAATCCTGACTGAAGGCCAGAACAGAGAGAATTTCTTCTGGGCCTGAGAAAATCCAATCTCAAGTTGTGGAGAGGGTAGAACAGGGAGTGAAGTTCCAGGGTCTGCTCTATAGGGTCTTTATGGATTAAAAACACACTTGAAAACTGAACAATTCTGTCATGGAATAAAATACAAATAATCTGGGGTCAGGAAGACTCCTTGAGGGTGTTTGGATTGTCATCTTTCAGAGCATGTTCTCTGTACTCTCTGGGATAACCAAAGACATGACCACACGACACTTAGCATTTCTTTCTCTAAGCATCTCAAGATTAAAAACCTTGAGAAGGGAGGCAAATTGCTCGAGATCATGTTGGGGATAGAGGATGGAGTGAGAATGAGAAATCAGAGATGCTAATTTGTTTCATAAACGTGTGCTTACACACTGAGAGCCTGGTGTTGGTAGCCTGCCTCTCCTTCCCAGGAGCTGTGTGTGCCAATGCTCAGAGGCCAGGCCAACCCTTCAACTGGCTGCCCTGCTTGGGCCTCCCAGGGTCTCAGCCTGTACTGAACAAGGAGTCTCTACACTGTTTTGTTTGCATATCCCCCAGAAAGTGTTTTGAAAAAGTATGTGCCTCATTATACATTTTCAAGTTCATATCCAAAAATTTTCATGATAAGTTTAAATGGTTGTAAATGATGCAATTTCTGGTGCTTTGTAGATCTTGACAGTTTAAAATAAAATAAAATTGCTGCATCCCTCTTTAAAAAGTTTCCAATGGAATATAAACACCATTGCTATTTGAAACCTTCTATTATCCATTCAAAAATATTATATAAAAGATCTTTTTTTAAACAAAGATTTTGCATCATCTCTTTTTCACCTTAGAAACCTATTTCCATTCCATTTCCTCCATAAAAGTTTACCTTGATGCAATATATTTTTTATGCTGAGAAGTCTTTCATTGATGACACAATCATAGTACTCTGCAGCAAAAAGAGGTATATACATTTAAATTTAAATTTTAAAAAACTTCCTGTGACTATAAGTCTTGGTGCTACAAGTTTCTTCTGGGTTGAATTATCATCACAGATATTATTAATATACAATTGAGCAAAATAATGTAAGTACATTATGAGCTTTTTAAAAAAATTCAAGTGTAATTAACATACAGTGTTGCATTAGTTTCAGGGGCATGATATAGTGATTCAGCAATTCTATACATTTCTCAGGGCTCATCAAGATAAGTGTACTCTTTATTTCCTCTGTTTATTCCACCCATCCCCCCACCTACCTCCCCTCTGGCAACTACCAGTTGGTTTTCTATATTTAAGAGTCTGTTTTTTAATTTGTCTCTTTTTTCCTTTGTGTTCATTTGTTTTGTTTCTTGAATTCCACATATGAGTGAAACAATATGGTGTTTTTCTTTCTCTGACTGACTCATTACACTTAGTATTATATCCTCTAGCTCCATCCACATTGTTGCAAACGGCAAGATTTCATTCTTCCAATGGCTGAGTAATATTCCATCATATATATATATATATATGTGAGATGTGAGATATATATATATATATAGATAGATAGATAGATAGAGAGATAGATATATCTATCTCTCTCTCTATATATATATATCTATCTCACATCTTTATCCATTCATCTACAGATGGACACTTGGCTGGCTTCCATCTCTTGCCTACCGTAAATACTGCTGCAATAAACATAGGGGGGGCATATATCTTTTTGAACTAGAGCTTTTGTTTTCTTTGGGTAAATACCCAGTAGTGGAATTACTGGATCATATGGTAATTCTAGTTTTAATTTTTTGAGGAACCTTCAAAAGCCTCCACAGTGGCTGTACCAGTTTGCATCCCTACTGACAGTGCAAGAGGGGTCCTTTTTCTCCACATACTCACCAACACTTATTTGTTGCGGTTTTTTATTTTAGCCATTCTGATGCATGTAAAGTGATATCTTATTGTGGTTTTAATTTGCACTTCTCTGATGATTAGTGATGTTGGGAATCTTTTCATGTGTCTGTCAGGCATCTATATGTCTTCTCTGGAAAAATATCTATTTGGGTCCTCTGCCTATTTTTAATTGGATTATTTGGGGGGTTTTGGTGTTTAGTTGTATAAGTTCTTTATAAATTTTGGCTTTTAACCCTTACATGAAATAATGTTGAATAAAGTAATGATTAACATAAAAATTAAATATTATCCCAAATATATCTCTTATGAAGATGGATGGCTGCAGGGGTATGATGTCCGATTAAAGGAGGCTTTCTGGACACCAGTATTTCAAATATCTCCTTTAGTTCCCTGGTGGTACTCACCTCTCAGGGAAATGGACCATGGAAGATGTGTGCATGTTGTGTGTGTGTGTGTGTGTGTGTGTGTGTGTGTGTGTGTGTGAAGGTGTACGTTTCTTCTGTGGCATGGGAAAAGGAAGGCTGTGAAAGATCAGAGGAGAAAGGGAAAGTAGCAGGCAGCCTCCAGCCTCTTCCCCACACTGTCCTCCAACCAGTGTTAAGATTGAGTGTCTATGGAAGTTGGGGATCTGGAAAGTGATTCCATTAAAACGATACATGTACCATGAGGGTAAGCCATACATCATTTTGAAGATACCATAAACTACTCCAAATACTTTTCAACCCACTTAGGAAATTGCTAACATGTTCTTGATTCATCTAGACAAGAGTAGTTTACATAAACTATTCAATATAAATGTAGGCATAAATATACTTTTACTTTCAGCAGATTCAGCAGAGAGGAATGTGTTTTGGGGGTATTTTGTCTACAGAATCAGTTGAAACAGATACCGTCATTGATTTATCTAGAACAAATAAAGCTATTATATGCTACATAAATTATAAATGCTCTCAATATTACTCCATCACAAGATCATTACGGTTATAACCTACCCTCATATGAATTAGAATCATTGACTGATTTTATGCTGATTGGGATGGAAACCAACTCAACTAATCAGAACTTGGCAAAACCCTAACACATATGGGTCACACACACTCACACACACACACACACACACACGGATGTTGATTTATACTAGTCATCCACAATGTATGATAGGCAATGTCATATATTGTGGATGACTTCCTAATTTGGGGGGCTTAAACAATAAAGGTTTATTTCTTGCTTATACTACATGTCCAGAGGGGTTTGTGCGAGAGGTTGTGCTACACAAAGTCACTCAGGGATCTTGGCTGATGGATGCTTCTCCATCTCGTAGCTGTACCATCTGGATTATGTGTCAGAAGAGAGAAACAGGAACATCAAAATGGGCCTTTCATTACCTCAACCTTGAAATGACACATGTTATTTTTGCTTACATTCATTAGTCAGAATTAGTCCGACAGTGTGTCCAAATACAGAGTAGTTGGGAAGTACACTCTTCCATGTACACATAAGGGGAGGAAAACAGAGTATTATTTGAATTAAACCATAGTAGAAGTTGATACAGGTGTCATTTCATAAGCAGCATCGTCATCTTGGGAAAAAAATGTCACCAACCGAGGGTTGGTGACAAATAGTAAAACAATACAGTTATATTCATTGCAAAAAATGATTATAGAAACAGGACTGAACACGAGAAGAACTGAAAATCTGAATCTGTTATGAAAAAAGGCAAAACTGGCAAATGGTGAAAGAATTAAACTTATCTTCAAATATGACTTTGTCCCAAGACCTCTCTAGTAGATAAAGTTAGTTCTTTAGAGTCTTACAAAGAGATGGTTGTGAGTGCCCTGTCTCACTTGAAAACTCTGCCAAGTTCTTGATTCTACATGGCTCAACCTGGTTGCTAAATGGAAGTCATTTGGCAAGTTCATGATAGTCACCACTAAGAAGATATCCTTTCTGTGGGCCATGAAAACCCTTCAACTTTGTTTTGTCTAAGTTGTTACCTAGGTGTGTTATGAGGCATTGACCTTACTATAATGGTTATAATGTTCAGCTATAACTTCTCCATCTCCTGGGACTGGGAAAATCACTTTTCAAGAATTTAGAGGATAGAGTGGCTAAGCCAGATCTACTATCAAGCATAATTAGTTATAGGAAATTTGGTTATACTTTCTGAGAATGTAAATATTTGGAATTACTCCTATCTGTATAACTTATACGAGTATTCTTTCAGATTTAGTTCAGGGATGGGATTGCCGCGGATTAACCCAAGTGTATACCTACAAAAGATCCCTAGATTCTATGGTCACAATAGAGGGTCATCTTCAATAAAGAGGTCTTAGGGAACAAACATCCTTTTTTTTTTTTTTTTTTGGTGTAATAAGTTACCTTTCCCCCAAATGTCAGGCAAAGGGTTACCTATGTCAGATCAAGAACCAAAAATATTCAGGACTTTGAGAACTCTAGTCTAACAGATTTCTGATCTTATGGGGAAGTAAGGTGGAAATTAATGCCATGAATTACAAGAGGGATAGATGAAAAGTTAAAAATAGAACTACCCTATGATCCAGGAATTGCACTACTGGGTATTTATCCAAAAACCACAAAACCACTAATTCAAAGGATACATGCACCTGTATGTTTACAGCAGCATTATTTACAAGAGCCAAGATATGAAAGCAGCCCAAGTGTCCATTGACTGATGAATGGATAAAGAGGATGTTGTATTTATCTATATAATGGAATATTATTCAGCCATAAAAAAGGATGAAATCTTGCCATTTGTGGAGACATGGGTGGAACTAGAGAGTATTAAGCTAAGCGAAGTAAGTCAGAGAATGACAAATACCATATGATTTTACTCAGATGTGGCATTTAAGAAGCAAAACAAATGAGCACAGGGAAAAGAGAGAGAGAGACAAAATGAGAAACAGACTCTTTTTTAAAAATTATTTTTATTTTTTCAGTGTTCCAAGATTCATTGTTATGCACCACACCCAGTGCTCCATGCAATACATGCCCTCCTTAATACCCACCCCAGGCTCACCCATCCCCCACCCCCTCCCCTCCAAACCCTCAGTTTATTTCTCAGAGTCCACAGTCTGTCATGGTTCATATCCCCATCTGATTTTCCCGAATTCACTTTTACTTCCCTTCTCCTACTGTCCTCCATGTTATTCCTCATGCTCCACAAGTAAGTGAAACCATATGATAATTGACTTTCTCTGCTTGTCTTATTTCTTTCAGCATAATCTCCTCCAGTCCCGTCCATGTTGAAATAAAAGTTGGGTTTTCATCCTTTCTGATGGAGGTATAATACTCCATAGTGCATATGGACCACATCTTCCTTATCCATTCGTCCGTTGAAGGGTATCTTGGTTCTTTCCACAGTTTGGTGACTGTGGCCATTGCCGCTATAAACGTTGGGGTACATACAGAAGGCCCTTTTTTTCACTACATCTGTATCTTTGGGGTAAATACCCAGTAATGCAATTGCAGGGTCATAGGGTAGCTCTCTTTTTTAATTTCTTAAGGAATCTCCACACTGTTTTCCAAAGTGGCTGCACCACCTTGCACTCCCACCAACAGTGTAGGAGGGTTCCCCTTTCTCCACATCCTCTCCAACAGTTGTTGCTTCTTGTCTTGTTAATTTTGGCCATTCTAACTGGTGTAAGATGGTTATCTCAATGTGTGGTTTTGATTTGAATTTCCCAGGTGGCTAATGATGATGAACATTTTTTCATGTGTCTGTTAGCCATTTGTATGTCTTCTTTGGAGAAGTGTCTGTTCATGACTTCTGCCCATTTTTTGACATGATTTTCTGTTTTGTGTGTGTTGAGTTTGAGGAGTTCTTTATAGATCTTGGATATCAGCCCTTTGCCTTTAGTGTCATTTGTGAATATCTTCTCCCATTATGTGGGTTGCCTCTTTGTTTTGTTTGTTTCCTTTGCTGTGCAGAAGCTTTTTATCTTGGTGAAGTCCCAAAAGTTCATTTTCACTTTTGTTTCCTTTGCCTTTGGAGACATGTCTTGAAAGAAATTGGTGTGGCCAATGTTGAAGAGGTTACACCCTATATTCTCCTCTAGGATTTTGATAGAGTCCTGCCTTAAGTTGAGGTCTTCTATCCATAAGAAACAGACTCTTAACTACAGAAAACAAACTGATGGTTACACAGGAGAGGTGGGCAGGGGGATGGGTGAAATAGATGTTGGGAATAAAGGAGTGCACTTGTTATGATGAGTACTCAGGTGATGTATGGAAGTATTGAAAAACTGTATTTTTTTTTATTAACATACAATGTATTATTTGCTTCAGGAGTACATGTCTGTGAATCATCAGTGAAAGATCATATTGTACACCTGAAACTAATACTACACTGTATGTTAACTAACTGGAATTAAAATGAAAACAAGAGGGGCGCCTGGGTGGCTCAGCGGGTTGGGGCCTCTGCCTTCGGCTAGGGTCATGGTCCCAGGGTCCTGGGATCGAGCCCCGCGTCGGGCTCTCTGCTCAGCAGGGAGCCTGCTTCCCCCTGTCTCTGCCTGCCTCTCTGCCTACTTGTGATTTCTGTCAAGTAAATAAGTAAATAAAATCTTAAAAAAAATGAAAACAAGATTAAATTTCAAAAAATTAAAGAAGAAAAGGAAAACATTTTATATCTAGCACCATGGAATACTTTTGGAATTGGCCTGGAACAGTTAAGAAGATAAAGAGGTAGGGAGGCTGGGTAGCAGAATGAGCTATGGGGTTTAAAGTCAGGTCCACTCCTACCCAGCTGAGTTGGTGTGGCCAAGTTACTTCTCCAAGCATTCAATGTCTTTAATATAAAAATTGGGGCTAGTATTTAACCCATAGAATTGTTGTAAGTGTGAGGTTGAATATTAAGGGAAAGGAGTGCCGTCTGTCATCCAGCAACTGTGCTGAATTTATTTTCCACTTGTTTAATTCTTAACATATGCCCATAATTTTCATTTTATAAATGAAGAGCTGAGTGGGGTGGGAGGTGAGAGAGGGATTGCCCAAGTTTCAGTAACTACTGATTGTTGGACTTGAGACTGAAATGAGAATGGGTGCTGGGACTTAGTCTAAGTTAAGGTAGTATGTGAGTTGAATGGTGGTCCCTCAAAATATATGTCCACATCTTAATCCCCAGAACCTGTGAATGTTACCTTACTTGCAAAAATGGTCCTTGTTGATGTAATTAATGGAAGGGTCTTGAGATGAAGACGTCATCCTGGATTACCCAGTGAGTCAAGGACAAATGTCCTCATAAGTGTGAGACAGAAGAGGATGTGCTGCCAAGGAGAGAGGGAGGCAACGTGACCACAGAGATAGAGATTGGAGTGACGTGGTCACAAGTCAGGGAATGCCAACAATCATCGGAAGCTGGAAGAAGCAAAGAATGGATGATCCCCTGGAGACCCTAAAGGGAACATGACCCTGCTGGATTTTTTTTTTTTTTTTTTTTACTTCTAGCCTTCAAATGAGATAGAATAAATTTCTGTTGCTTTAAACCACCCATCTATTGGTAATTTTTTATGGCAGCCCTAGCACATTAATGTATGTGGGAATGGTTTTTACCTTGTGATGGCCCGTGATGTCCACCTCAAATGTGGACACAATATTGAACTTGTTCTGAGACTTGACTCAGGGGGGATTCTTCTGAGGGTCAGCAGGTCATCCATATGAAACTAACTTCCTCAGGGCCTTGATAAGTAATTAAGAAAATCATTTTAATTACTTCACTTTTCCTTTTTTTTCTTTGTCTGCTTTATTTCACTTAGCTTATTTATTTATTTTATTTTATTTGTTTATTTTTATTTTATTAATTAGTTTATTTATTTATATTGACACATATGTATTATTTGCTTCAGGGGTACAGGTCTGTGAATCATCAACCTTACATAATTCACAGCACTCACCATAGCACATACCTGCTCCAATGTACATAACCCAGCCACTATATCCCTCCCCGCTCTCCCCCACCTAGCAAACTTCAGTTTGTTTCTTGAGATTAAGAGTCTCTTATGGTTTGTCTCCCTCCCTGGTCCCATCTTGTTTCATTTTTCCCCTCCATTCCCTCCATAAACCCCCGCCCTGCCTCTCAAATTCCTTATATCAGAGAGAACATATGATAATTGTTTTTCTCTGATTGACTTATTTCGCTTAGCATAGTACCCTCTAGTTCCATCCACGTTATTGCAAATGGAGGATTTCACTTTTTTGATGGCTGCATAGTATACACACACACAGACACACACACACACACACACATATCCATATATATATACACATATCCATATGCGTGTGTATATATATACATATATATGTATATATATAATATCTTCTTTATCCATTCATCTGTTGATGGACATCTAGGTTCTTTCCATAGTTTGGCTATTGTGGACATTGCTGCTATAAACATTGGGGTGCATGTGCCCCTTCAGATCACTACATTTGAATCCTTAGGGTAAATACCCAGTAGTGTGATTGCTGGGTCATAGGGTAACTCTATTTTCAACTTTTTGAGGAACCTCCATACTGTTTTCCAGAGTGGCTGCACCAGCTTGCATTCTCACCAACAGTGTAGGAGGGTTCCCCTTTCTCCACATCCTCGCCAGCATCTGTCATTTCCTGACTTGTTAATTTTAGCCATTCTGACTGGTGTGAGGTGGTATCTCACTGTGGTTTTGATTTGTATTTCCCTGATGCTGAGTGATGTTGAACAATTTTTCATGTGTCTGCTGGCCATTTGGATGTCTTCTTTGCAGAAATGTCTGTTCATGTCATTTTCCCATTTCTTGATTGGATTATTTGTTCTTTGGTGTTGAGTTTGATAAGTTCTTTATAGATTTTGGATACTAGCCTTTTATCTGATATGTCATTTGCAAATATCTTCTCCCATTCTGTTGGTTGCCTTTTGGTTTTGCTCACTGTTTCCTTTGCTGTGCAAAAGCTTTTGATCTTGATGGAGTCCCAATAGTTCATTTTTGCCCTTGCTTCCCTTGCCTTTGGCAATGTTTCTAGGAAGAAGAGGTCGAAGAGGTTGCTGCCTGTGTTCTCCTCAAGGATTTTCATGGGTTCCTGTCTCACATTGAGGTCTTTCAACCATTTTGAGTCTATTTTTGTGTGTGGTGTAAGGAAATGGTCCAGTTTCATTCTTCTGCCTGTAGCTGTTCAATGTTCCCAACACCATTTGTTGAAGAGACTGTCTTTTTTCCATTGTACATTCTTTCCTGCTTTGCTGAAGATTAGTTGACCATAGAGTTGAGGGTCCATTTCTGGGCTCTCTATTCTGTTCCATTGATCTATGTGTCTGTTTTTGTGCCAGTGCCATACTGTCTTGATGATTACAGCTTTTAATAGAGCTTGAAGTCTGGAATTGTGATGCTGCCAACTATGGCTTTCTTTTTCAACCTTCCTCTGGCTGTTTGGGGTCTTTTCTGGTTCCATATAAATTTTAGGATTCTTTGTTCCATTTCGTTGAAAAAAAAAAACTGATGGTATTTTGATGGGAATTGCATTAAATGCATAGATTGCTCTAGGTAGCATAGATATTTTCACAATATTTGTTCTTCCCATCAATGAGCATGGAACATTTTTCCATGCCTTTGTGTCTTCCTCAATTTCTTTCATGAGTACTTTATAGTTTTCTGAGTACAGATTCTTTACTTCTTTGGTTAGATTTATTCCTAGGTATCTAATGGTTTTGGGTGCAATTGTAAATGGGATTTACTCTTTAATTTCTTTTTCTTCTGTCTTGCTCTTGGTGTATAGAAATGCAACTGATTTCTGTGCTTTGATTTTATATCCTGACACTTTACTGAATTCCTGTATGAGTTCTAGCAGTTTTGGAGGGGAGTCTTCTGGGTTTTCCACATAAAGCATCATATCATCTGTAAAGAGTAAGAGTTTGACTTCTTCTTTGCCAATTAGGATGCATTTTATTTCTTTTTTTGTCTGATTACTGAGGCTAGGACTTCTAGTACTATGTTGAATAGCAGTGGTGATAGTGGACAGTCCTGCCATGTTGCTGACCTTAGGAGAAAAGCTCTCAGTTTTTCCCCATTGAGAATGATATTTGCTGTGGGTTTTTCATAGATGGCTTTTATGATATCGAGGTATGTATCCTTTATCCCTACCCTGTGAAGAGTTTTGATCAAGAAAGGATACTGTACTTTGTCAAATGTTTTTTCAGCATCTGTTGAGAGTATCATATGGTTCTTGTCCTTACTTTTATTAATTTATTGTATCACGTTGATTGATTTGCAGATGTTGAACCATGCTTGTAGCCCAGGAATAAATCCCACTTGGTCATGGTGAATAATCCTTTTAATGTAATGTGGATCCTACTGGCTAGTATTTCGGTGAGAATTTTTGCATCTGTGTTCATCAAGGATATTGGCCTGTAATTCTCCTTTATGTTGGGGTCTTTGGTTTTGGGATCAAGGTAATGCTGGCCTCATAAAATGAATTTCTACGTTTTCCTTCCATTTCTATTTTTTGGAACAGTTTCAGGAGAATAGGTACTAATTCTTCTTTACATGTTTGGTAGAATTCTCCTGGGACGCTGGCTGGCCCTGGGCTCTTGTTTTTTGGGAGATTTTTGATGACTGCTTCAATATCCTTACTGTTTATGGGTCTGTTCAGGCTTTCTATTTCTTCCTGGTTCAGTTTTGGTAGTTTATATGTCTCTAGGAATGCACCTATTTCTTCCAGATTGTCCAATTTGCTGGTGTATAATTGTTCATAATATGTTCTTATAATTGTATTTCTTTGGTGTTGGTTGTGATCTCTCCTCTTTCATTCATGTTTTATTAATTTGGGTCCTTTCTCTTTTCTTTTTGATAAGTCTGGCGAGGAGTTTATCAATCTTATCAATTCTTTCAAAGAACAAGCTCCTAGTTTTGCTGATTTGTTCTACTGTTCTTTGGGTTTCAATTTCATTGATTTCTGCTCTGATCTTTATTATTTCTCTTCTCCTGCTGGATTTAGGCTTCCTTTGATGTTCTTTCTCCAGCTCCTTTTGGTGTAGGGTTAGGCTGTGTACTTGAGACTTCTCTTGTTTCTTGAGAAAGGCTTGTATTGCTATATGCGTTCCTCTCAGGACCACCTTTGTTGTGTCCCAAAGATTTTGAACAGTTGTGTTTTCACTTTCATTTGTTTCCATGATTTTTAAAAATTCTTCTTTAATTTAGTTTGACCCATTCATTCTTTAGTAAGATGGTCTTTAGCCTCCATATATTTGAGTTCTTTCCAACTTTCCTCTTGTAGTTGAGTTCTAGTTTCAAAGCACTGTGGTCCGAAAATACGCAGGGAATGATCTTAATCTGTTGGTACTGGCTGAGACCTGATTTATGACCCAAGATGTGATCTATTCTGGAGAATATTCCATGTGCACTAGAGAAGAATGTGTATTCTGTTGCTTTGGGGTAGAATGTTCTGAATATATCTGTGATGTCCCTCTGGTTCAGTGTGTCATTTAAAGCCTTTATTTCCTTGTTGATCTTTTGCTTAGATGATCTGTCCATTTCAGTGAGGACCATTATTATATTATTGTTGATGTATTTCTTTGATTTTGTTATTAATTGGTTTATATAATTGGCTGCTCCCATGTTAGGGGCGTAGATATTTAAAATTGTTAGATCTTCTTGTTGGACAGACACTTTGAGTATGATATAGTGTCCTTCTTAGTCTCTTATTATCATCTTTGGCTTAAAATCTAATTTATCTGATTGAAGGATTGCCATCCCAGCTTTCTTTTGATGTCCTTTAGCGTGGCAAATTGTTTTCCACCCCCTCACTTTAAATATGGAGATGTCTTTGGGTCTAAAATGAGTTTCTTGCTGGTAGCGTATCAATGGGTCTGTTTTTGTTTTTGTTTTTTTTTAAATCCATTCTGATACCCTGTGTCTTTTGATTCAGGCATTTAGCCCATTTACATTCAGGGTAACTACTGAAAGATATGAATTTAGTGTCATTGTATTGTCTATAAGGTGACTGTTACTATGTAATGTCTCTGTTCCTTTCTGGTCTATGTTACTTTTAGTCTCCCTTTGCCTAGAGGACCCCTTTCAATATTTTCCTGTAGGGCTGGTTTGGTGTTTGCAAATTCTTTTAGTTTTTGTTTGTCCTGGAAGCTTTTTATGTCTCCTTCTATTTTCAATGACAGGCTAGCTGGATGTAGTATTCTTGTCTGCATATTTTTCTCATTTAGTGCTCTCAATTTATCATGCCAGTCCTTTTTGGCCTGCCAGGTCTCTGTGGATAGGTCTACTGCCAATCTAATATTTCTACCATTGTAGGTTACTGACCTCTTGTACCAAGCTGCTTTCAGAATTTTCTCTTTGTCTCTGAGACTTGTAAGTTTTATTTTTAGATGCCGGGGTGTGGACCTATGTTTGTTGATTGGGGGGGGGTGGTTCTCTGTGCCTCCTGGATTTTGATGCTTGTTCCCTTTGCCAAATTAAGGAAATTCTCTGCCATAATTTGCTCCAATATACCTTCTGCCCCTCTCTCTTTTTTTTCTTCTGGGAACCTAATTATCTTAATATTGTTTCATCTTATAGTATCACTTATCTCTCAAATTTGCCCCTTATGGTCCAGTAGTTGTCTCTCTTTTTCTCAGCTTCTCTTTATTCTCCATCATTTGGTCTTCTATATCACTAATTTTCTCTTCTGTCTCATTTATCCTAGCACTAAGAGCCTCCATTTTTTATTGCACCTCATTAGTAGCTTTTTTGATTTCAAGTTGGTTAGATTTTAGTTCTTTTATTTCTCCAGAAAGGGTTTTTATTTCTCCAGAAAGGGATTCTCTAGTATCTTTCATGCTTTTTTTGAGCCCAACTAGCACCTTGATAATCGTCATTCTGAACTTTAGTTCTGACATATTACTGATGTCCATATTGATTAGGTCCCTAGCCATCGGTACTGCTTCTTGTTCTTTTTTTGAGGTGAGCTTTTCCACCTTGACATTTTATCTGGATAAGAATAGATGAATGAGAGAACAAAATACTAAAAGGGTAGCAATGACCCCAGAAAAATATACACTAACTAAATCAGAAGAGACCTGAAACCAGGAACCAGGAGGAGAAGAAAGGAGGAAAAAAAAATATATATATATATATATACATTTATTTATATTTATATATTAATACATATATTATATGGAATATATATTATATATATAATATAAATATGTATATTTATATTATATATATATGATTGGTGAATAGAACAGAGCCACACACTTGATTTTGGGTGTATTTTGGTCTGTTTGAAGAAACTACCTCCAAAAATTTTAAAGAAAGAAAAACTTACGTATATATAAAAATAAGGGCAAACATGATGAAGGGATGGAATATGATTGTAAAGATGAAAATTAAAAAGGATTCTAAAAAAGGAATTGATAAGTTAAGAAGTTGGTTGAAAAAGAAAAAAAAGAGGAAAGAATGTGATCAGGCTGGAGACTAGAAGAAAGTCATACCCTAGATTTAAGGTATATTCTGATCTATTAGAAGAAATTGTGTCCCAAAATTTTAAAGAAAGAAAAACTTACATGTATACAAAAAATAAGTTAAATACAATGAAAGGATAGATTATGACTATAACAATGAAAATTAATAAAGATTTTTTTAAAAAGTGTTGATAAGATAGAATAGTTAAAAATGTTAAAATAAGAAAGAGAAAAAATTTTAAAAAATAGAATAGGAAAAAATAAAATTAAAAAAATTTAACTTTGCAAGAGTGAAGGATCATGGGAAAAATGCCAAGAATTCTATGCATTGCTTTCCCTTAGCTCTGGAGTTCCACAGTTCTCGTTGATCAGTGAACTTGGTCTAGGCTGGATGTTCTTGCTGATCTTCTGGGGGAGGGCCACTTGCAGTGATTCTCAGATGTCTTTGCCTGAGGTGAAATTGCACTGCCCTTGCCAGGGGCCAGGTTAAGCAATCTGCTTGGGTTCACTCTCGGGAGCTTTTGTTCCTTGAATGCTTTCTATACAGCTTTGGAGGATGGGAATGAAAATGGTGGCCTCCCATTCTCCAGCCCAGGGGAGCTGAGAGCTCAGGGCCCCACTCCTTAGTGTGCCCTCAGAGGAAAGCAGTCAATTCCCCCTCCCAACTCCCCCAACCCCTGTCTCCCTGGTCTCTGGTCGCACTCCGATCACTCACCCAGCCTGTGACTGAGCGTTTCTATCTCTGGCGCATGATCCCATTTGGAGTTTCCAAACCTAGCTGATTCTTGCAGCACACCCTTGTGCCACTCCTCTCAGAGGAGGAAGGAGGGGGTCTCCCCAGATCTGCCACTTATCGGGTCCCTGCTTGGGAGCAGTGGTCTGACTGTGCCTTGGATCATGGTTTAAGGTAACCCTGAGCTGAGAGCCCCTTCCTTGTCTCTGTCTTTGCAGCCAGTTTCCCCACTCTAATATCTGGGAGCTCTGCCACACTCAGGCACCCCCAGTCTTCCTGTGACCCCGCGGGTCCTGAGACCACACTGTCCCTGCGAGAGCTCCACCCCTGCTTAGGCTTTGGAGCAACGTCCCTCAGTGGAGCTAACTTCTAAAAGTTCTGATGTTGTGCTCCGCTGCTCTACCACTTGCTGGGAATCGGCCCCTCCCCCTGCAGTCTCTCTTCCCGTGTATCACCTCAGATTCACTTCTCCGCACATCCTGCCTTCCAGAAGGTGGTTGATTTTCTGTTTCTAGAATTGCAGCTCTTCTTCTCTTTGATATGCTGTTGAGTTTGTAGGTGCTCACAATGGTTTGATAACTATCTGGGTGATCTTGTGGGACTCCATGATATTTAGGTCTCCTACTCCTCCGCCATCTTCCTCCTCCCCCCATGAATTAGCTGTTCTTTTGGTATTGGCTTTTCATTGCAAAGAGTCATGAGAGAGGAGGGCACTTGGCCCCATTTTGCAGATGGGGCAAACACGGGAGCAGTCTGTTGTTGTGACTTGCCATAGAGAGTGTCATAATTTGAACTCACATGTGGTGTATGAACTCTCTGCCAAGGATAGCTAGTCCTCAGGGTCAGGCCATCAACAATCTTGCTGCTTTCTGCCTTTGGGGTTTTTTTTTTTGGAAAGTCTCAAGGATGAGTATGTTACCACAATGTTATCCCTGCTACATGAGGCTGCTGTAGGATGAGGTTAGAATTTCCCCCATACTCCATACAGTCTGGCTTCACCTTGGGATTGAAATTTTGGGCTGAGTTGCTAGGGTGCTCTCCTTAAATGCAATATATAAAGACAACACATTGGGTTAGCAAGGATCTGTTTTGTCCTGTGGTTTCTAGACAAATAGGTGAGAAGGAGAGGTTTCAATGTGATATAAGGAAGAACTCTCCCAGTAGAGCTTCTTCAATACTGACATGGGTTGGGAAGGCAGCAGGGTTGTTATAGGTGTCTCAGAAGGAAGGAAAGGGTCACTCTATACCCTCTTCAACTCTGTTCTCTGAATTGTGAGTGGGGTGAGTTTTCCTGAAGCCTTATGCTCACCACCATTTTAGTTCCAGTACCTGAATTGTCTTGTGTAGTAGAGTGGACTGTTCATAGCCTCTCAATTTGCATGGACTTGGGTTCAAATCTCAGTTTTACCACTTAATGACCAAGCAATCTTGGGCAAGAAAGTTAATCTCTTAGCTATTATTTTATATTTTTAAATGAGGGTGGTTAAGTCTCTTTGGCAGGGCTGTGGTAAAGTCACATATTGGACACTTGGCAAGTCTTTCTTATGGGGATAAATGATGATAACGGAAAACATGAAATGAGCACATCACACACACCTTACCTGGATTTTTAATTCTTGTTAGTACCATTTTGTAGAAACTGGGCATTAGGAGGTAAACTGGGTGTCCACATTCCCACAGCTTATGAGTCTCCAAAGACCAAGTACTTAACTGTGGTTGAAGTACCTGCCATAGTACCTGACACTCACTAAGTGTTATTAAGTGATGGTAATTAGTATGAACTCAACAATATATGTCAAGGGCACCTATGTGCCAGATACTATCTATTATTTGCTCATGGAAACAACCAGACAAGTGACGTGGGACATGCCAAGATGCATGAGTTAGGTTTGACTGAGGAAGAAGTAGCACCATGAGTGACAGGAGGCAAGGGATTGGTCTTTGGGCTGAGACCTTACCCAGAGATAGGTCTGAAGTCACTATAGATCAGCAGGACCAGAGTCTGGAAGAAAAGCTAGATCATGGGAGAGAGTGAGGCCAAGGTAAAACCCCTAAAAACAACTGCAATTTTTATTTTTATTTTTCTTTCACCACTTCCAACCTTGACTTTGAAACCAAAAGCTGGTACCCTTAACCGCAGGCATAGCTTTGCTCTGGCTCAGAATAGCTGAAAAGGGGAAGATCTAGCAGGATCTGGGGAGGCTGTGGGCCCACACTAACAGGGGAAAGTGCCCAGATGGGTCATAAGGTGTTGCAAGTTTGAAGCAGCCATCATAGCCATGTACCGATTTTGACCGCACAAGAGCTGCTGCTTCACTTCTACCTTCTAAACGCTCCACAAATATCTATTGTGGGCAATCCTGACCTGGAACCACACAGGGAAGGTAATTCTGGGAAATATAGTTTCAGCTTGGTCAAGTTGGGCCAATATAAAGCCACCATGCTTATAGTCCCGTGGTTCCACTACTTGGCCCTGTCGAGGGAAAGAGGGCAACTTTGGAAGGCACATTGAAGCAGAGCCTTCTGGCTCCCCTCTTCCCTGGCAACCTGGCTTTTGCAGTCTTGGGTCAGGCAGAAAACAAGAGAAATCTACCTGTGATCCTGCCTCCCCAAGACAGCTTTTGTGAACATTTTGGTGTGAACTCTATGTTGTCTTTTTCCTAGTACAAATATAGACCTGTTTTTAAAAGAAAAAGGGAATCATAGCATCCATGATATTTTGTAACCTGTTTTTCTTTTAGTGTAAATAGTCTTTTTCCAAGCCACTAACATTATACCTTAATATTATTCACATGTATGTAAGGATTTCATGGCATGAATGTATCTAGTTTATCTCTAAAGTGGTTAATAGCATAGACTCAGAAGACAGACTGCTGGAGTTCAAATCCCCAGTCTTCCAACCTTTACTAGCTCTGAAAATGGGCAAGGGATTTGGGCCTCTGTGCTCTTGGTTTCCTCACCTGTAAAATGGGGCCAAAAGGACTGCCCTCGTAGGGTTGTTCTGAAGAACATGACTTTATATGTGGATAACCTCTCAAAGATATTATTTAACCAAATTTTAAATGGATATTTAGATTGTTTCCAAGCTTTTTAACTTTTACACAAACACCACAATTAACAAATTTAGTGCACTCTGAATTCCTTCCAAAGGAAATATTTGTGGTTGCATTAGAAAATCTTTTCCAGAGTAAATCAACGTACTCAATGTGCACTGAGTGTCCATATGTACAACACATTATGCTATACCAAAGAAAAATGTACGCAGTTCTCCTCCTTAAGACATTTAAAAGGTAGTGGGGGTTAGAGCAAGGCACATTCATACACAAATATAATACTATGTAGAAACATATCAGCACATAGCCTGGGTGGCACAAATGAAGAACTCTGGCAGAGGAGAGCAACTTTTGCTGGAGAATCAGATCATACAATCAAAGAGAAAGAAAGACTTCATCCACTCCTCCCACCGCCTCCCAAATCCCCAAATCAGAATTCGGAATGGTTTCTGTTTGTCATGTTGATAATTTTTTACCTCGAAAGAGATCACCAAGGGCTGTGTTCCAAAGTTAGAAGCCGAGATATGGGTGTACAATGCAAGACCAAATATTTAGGAAATACCTTTTTCTGGAAAGGAAAGAACACATTTCACAGCTGAAAAGAGAAGTGAAAAATGAAACTAAAGAAGCATGAAAGTAATATTTACCTGCTAGATTTATACAGTGCCTACCTTTAGAAAAGCCTGGCTATAAATCCAGCATGTGCCCCCCCGTAACACCCATACATTTTGTTCTGTTATCTGAATTCCCTGAAGCACACTTTGCAGTCATTTTACTGTCATTTTAAACTCTTCATCCTTCTACCCTCACCAGATCACCCACAAACATCCCTTCCAGGAGAGAATGTTTGTGGAGTCAGACACTCCTGGGCTAAGCCCAGGCTCCACAGTTTTCCTGCTGGGTGACCCTGGACATATAACTTAAGTCTCTTAGTCTCGGTGTCCATATTTATAAAATGGGGATGCTAATAACAACAGCTACTTTATGGGACTGCAGTGAGGACGGCATGAGTAAGGCCTGTGAAGCATACCACGGTACACATCGCTCAGTGGTGTTAGTTATTAGTATTTCTGTAATACAGTGTGTATAGGGGATGCAAACCAATTTCAATATTAAACAAATAACCAGGTACGTAGGCCTCTGAAACACAGGACTACAATGCATCTGAAAGCTAAATAGAGGAGATATTTGGCTTTGTGTCATTTATAATCTTCTGTATTAGATTGAAAAATGAGTATGAAAACACCAGAATGGTAAAGAAGTCAGATTTCTCTTGTAACCAATAAAATCTAGACTGTTTCTAAATCGAGACTGCTTTTCTAAAGGTAGGCACTTGTATAATCCAGACTGTTCACTGTAGGATGAAGATCACTGATAAAGCTTAATGCCTTTACCAGGGGCATTTGCATTTTCACCTGGGACCAAAAACTTTGGCCAGAGGATAGAAGCTGGAGTGGTGAGGTTTCTGTTATCAAGCAGGTGACAGAGGGAGGCATTTTGGTACAGTGAATTGTAGCACTGCTAAACCATCTTGGCTGCTCATTCATTCATTCATTCATTCAGCCCCTATTTATTAAGTAACTGCTGTCTGCCAGACATTGTTCTATGCACTTGAGATACAATGGTGAACAAAATATACAAAGATCCCTGTCCTCATGGGTTTCACATTTTAGTGGGGCATACAGACAACGAATAATACAATTAATGAAAAAGTAGGCTACACAGTGTGTTAGACAGGGATTAAATACCATGGAAAAAGTAGAGAAAGGGGGATATTGGCAGTGGGGAGGGGGTGTTCGGCAGGTTGCAATACTAAATATGGTGGTTAGGATGAGCCTCATTGAGAAAGTGACATTTGCCCAAAGTCTGGAAGGAAATAAGGGAGTTCACCAAGAGGACATCTGTGGAAAGAGTGTTCCTCAGTGGGGCAGCTGGAGCAAAGGGCTCAGGGTGTGTGTGTGTGTGTGTGTGTGTGTGAGAGAGAGAGAGAGAGAGAGAGAGAGAAGCACAGAGAGACACAGAGAGAGAAGACACGGGGGTGGCCAGAGATCATTCCTGCAGTGCTTGGTGAATACCAAGTAGGCCAGTATGGCTGGGAGAGCAGTAGGAGCTGAAAGGTGTACACTGCTGTTCATAGGGGTCCTTGTAGGCTACTCTAAGGAACTTGGCTTTCACTAAGTGCAATAGGAACCACTGGGGGTTTTGAACAGAGGAGGGCAGTGCTTTGACTACTGTATCAGGAATATTCCAAAGGTGGGGAGGGGAAGGGAGATCAGTTACAGCAGAAACTCAGGTGAAGGATGGTGTTGGCTCAGACCTGGGCGGGGAGAGGGGGCAGCAGGGGAGAAACTGAGACCTGGTCACATTCTGGACCTATCTGAAGGTAGAACGGAAGGGATGTCAAAAATGACTCCAGGTGTTTGGCCCCATCAACCAAGATGGGGAAGGCTGTGGGAGGAACAGGTTTTGCACAGAATATAAGGAATTCAGTGCTTGGGTATGTCAGGTTTGAGATGTCTATCAGACTCCCAAGTGGAGACTGAGGTTAGCCGTGTGGCCTGGCGCTCAGGAAGAGAGGTCTCTGCGGGAGATTCAAATTTGATATAGACAGTTGCTTGAGGGCACGGGGACAGATGGGATCCCCAACGAAGGAGGGTGAATGGGAGGCGAGGCGGTCTGAGTGCAGGAAGGTATAGGTCTTCCCCGAGGGACCTGTAGGCTCCAGGGCTAGGGCTGACGAAGGCCCACTCTAGAGCCGCCCGGGCCTGCAGGGGGTGCCCTGGAACTTGCTGTGGTTGCCGAGTGGTGGAGAGAAATGTTTGCTTCTCCGGGAAGGAGAGGCGCTCAATAGATTCCTTCGGGAGTGGCAGAAATAATTAAGAGAAGTAGGTAAGGATATCCTAGTAGCACACGTGCTCGGCTGCCTCCAAGGAATTAGAAAACCTGGGTCTATTAATCTGTTCAGACATCTGGGCACCACCGCCTAGCCTATGAGGCCCCGCCTCTCCAGTCCTTTCTCTCTCCCCTCCCCTCTTCCCATCCTCGCGTCTCCATGTCACTTCTACAACCGCTCTGATTATAATTGATCAAACAGAATCACGGAATCACGGCTCATTTTGCTGTTTTGTTCGGTGGCCCGATCTGCAAAGAGACTCTGGTAGTTGGGCAGATTGTATTCCCCCCTCTTGGAATTCCGCTCACAGAGGCCTTCCCGTCCTGGTCGGCCGCGCAGGGACGCGCGGGTGCCGCCGAGGATAACGAGGGCGGGGGGCCGGGGGCGGGCAGGGTGTGTGTGTGTGTGTGTGTGTGTGTGTGTGTGTGTTTCGGCGGTGGGGGGGGGGCGCAGTGGCGCGGTGCCCGCGGTCGGGCGCGAGGGGGTGTGTCTGCACCCCGGCCCGCCCGCGCCCCTCGTCCTCCCCCGGGGGCGCCCAGCGCGGCCCCACACCCCCGCCCCTCTGCCGGCCGGCCGCCTCGCCTGGCTCCCCTTGACGTCATGTGGGTAGCAGGCTGGCTCGCGCGGCGCGGCCGAGGGCCCGAGCGGGTGCTCAACTTCGGGCTCAAGTCCGCGCCGTGCGCCCTGCGCCGTGCGCCCGGCTCCCCGCGCGCCGCCGCCGCCGCCACATCTGGAAGCGTTCAGAGCGTCTGCCTCCAGCGCGCCGGGCGGGCGGGCGCGGGCAGGGGAGGGCGCGGGCGCGGCGCGGCGGGGCTGGGCTGGGCGGCAGTGAGCGCGGCGCTCTCTCGCGCGCCCGGTGTCTCCCTCTCCCTGCCTCTGCAGAAACAGCTCTCTGCCAGAACGGCGCTCGGCGCGGCGCGGCCCGGAGCGGCGGCGGCGGCGCCTCTTCCTGCCTGCTCGCCCTCAGGAGTTGCTGGATCTTTTTGACAGAGAAAAGCCGACGGGGGGCCTCGGGGAGGACTCGGCACGAGCGGGCGGAGACGTTTCAGCCCCCTGCTGGCCCGGGCGGACCCCCTCTCCCCCGTCCGGGGGTCCGCCGCTCCCCCACTCCCCTCCTTTCCGCCTCTTCTTGCTCTGCCTCTCTCGATTGATTTTTTTCAAATGGTGTAGCCGCCAGAGGTGCGGTGCTAAATTCTTGGAAGGGGCCCGGATGTACTGAGGATGCATTACAATTTCACAAAAGGAGGCAGTAGTGGAAAGGAGCAGTTTTTGGTGTTTGATGCAATAATGGGAATCAGGTAATCATCAGAAGGGAAGAAGAAATACTGCAGATCCACGGCTTCCTTGAATTTTGCACGAAAGCCGACCTCGGAGGAGGGATTTAATCCAGACCCGCTTAGGGGTGTTTTGCCATTTCTTCCTCTTCGTGGCTTCTTCTCCTTTTGAAACAATTTTTGGTCCATGGTCAATGAGAACACGAGGATGTACATTCCAGAGGAAAACCATCAAGGTAAGGCTGGACCCCGCCGCCTCGCCGGGGCTCCAGCCCTGTCTCCCTGCCCTCTCCACCCCTCTCCCGCTCTCCCCCGCGCGCTTCCCGCGGCCCTCGGGCCGGTCCCTGCGGAGTTGCCCCGGGCTGCGGCCGCGAGGGGCGCCCGGCGGCGGGGCGCCTAGGTCTCGCCCGAGCGGCCGGGAGCCCGGCGGGACCCGGGCCGGAGCCGCCCGCGAGCCGGAGCGGAAAATTCCCGCCCCTCCCCCTCCCCGTGCCCGGCTTCTCCAGAGCATGTGTTTCCTATGAATTTCCAGGCGAGGGGGAAAAGTTCCCCAAGTGTCTGCTCTGCCTCGCTTTCTAGCGTTTGCCTGGAGAGCCCAACTGCCCGGCCAGCGGGGCGGGAGGGGGCGGGGGGGCGGGGGCGCCGGCGCCAGCGCCGCGGGGCCCGGGGGGCTGGGGTCCCTCTCCTCGCTCGGGGCGCGGCTGGGAGCGCGCGCGCGCACCCCGCCCCGGGTCGGCCTCGCGCCCCGGGCCGCCGCCGGGCATCCCGCTCGCTGCCGGCGCCCCTTCTCTCCGGCAGCGCGCTCCAGGTGGCGGGTGGGGGCCCGGGATGCAGATGTGAGTCTCGGCGCCTCTCTCCCTCTTTCCCGTCTCCCTCGCTCCCTCTCTCTCTTCCTTTCTCCCGGCTGCCTTTCTCCTTTCTCCCTCCCTCTTTCCCTGGATCTCCCTCTCCCCATCTCCCTCTCTCCCTCGGCTCACCTACACCCACCCACCTCTCTCCTGCCATTGACCCCAAGTGCACCCACGCCCCGTGTATTCTGATTCGCACCCACATGTGGGCTAGCACCTGAGGATGTAAGCAGTTAGAATTCGGGCGGTGTGTGGGCTTTGCTTTTTCATGTTTTAAGGAAATAATGAAAGGGTGTGCCGAGCTCACGCGGCTCCACACTATTGCCCAGTGTTTTCCCAGCATTTCCATCCTTGGCATCAAGTGTCACCAGCTCCCCCCAGTGAGGGGGAAAGGCTTTCAGGTAACTCCCCACTTCTTGGAAACTTTCTCTACCCACCCCCCCCCATATTAACAAGTTATTATGTTTTGGCATTGCTCAGCAGCTCAGGTTATGATGGAGTGTGGAGCCATGGTCTTGCTGGAGTGTGGCAGCCTCCAGCTTCATCTCTGTCTTGTCTCCATGGCTTTCTCTGCCTCTTTTGGGTGTAGTCTTCCCTTTTTCTCTCCCAGTCTCCCAAGTCTCCCTGTTTACACTCTTCCTGTCAATTGCATCCTCCTGATTACCTGTCGCTGTTGGTCCTGTTACTTCCTGGGGTACTTTTAGTGATTCTCTGAGGACCCCAGCCTGGTGGAGGGGTTGCCTCCATGTCTCTTCTTTCCGGCCTCCTCCTCCTTCTGCCCCCATCTCCACCATTTGGGGACAGAGCCCCCATCCTTTAGAGCTACCTGCCTGGTCTCTGTCCAACCTGAAACTGATTTTGGAGCTAGCTGCCCCTCTGCTTTCCAGCTGGGGTGGCAGTGTGTGGATTTTGACCCATCGGTAGAAAGAATTTTGTCAAGGGCCATGGGTTCTTGGGTGAGCCAGGGCTTTGTCATAAGGGCAGCTTCTGTCCCTGGATTTCTCTATGCCATGACCCCATCTGTCACCTGTCCCCCTGTCCCCTTCCTAGCAGATGGAGCAGTGGATGCAATAGGAGCTTGAGGATGAGAGACACAAAGGAAAGGGTGATATTTGTGAAGAGTGGGGATGGATATCTCCCTTCCAGGTTCTCAACTCAGCATGAGCAGCCTCGAAGAGAGCTCAGTAGTATTGTCCTTACTGTCACTAACAATGGCAGTATACTGTGGTAAGAATTGTTATTCACATAACGATAATCTTCACTAGTTTACCAGGTCCCCTCTTAGTGCAGGAGAAACCCTTCTTAGTGCCTTTCCTTTCTTTTGCCCCTTTGTCCCCCTGCATCCCCTCCCCCCACCCCACACATATGCAGGGATCACACGTTAAAAGTAGGAGCAGTGACCCTGGAGAGGTTTGTGAGAAAGATGGAGGGAAAGGAGCGAGGGAGCGGTGGCCGGGAGCTCTGCTTTTCCAGCAACATGCCAACAAACACTATGGCAACCTGAATTCCAGTTCTCTCCCTTGAAGCTGCAGTGATTATATAATTCACGGGAGCAATTTTGCCTCCATTCCTGGATGCAGTTCTCAGGTGAAAAAGCACAGGATCCCTGTCTCCCTTCCATTCCCCATCCCCCTTTCCTTGGTGGCCGGCATTGGTTTTTTGCAGGAGGAGAGAAGGAGGGTGATGGAGGTAGGGAAGGCCGACCTGGAAAAGCACGAATATTTACAAGGAAGGGGTTGCTGTGGTTTAATAACCGAAGGGGTGATGAGACATAAATGGGGGCTCGAGTTTCAGGAGAGAGAGAGAAGAGAAGCCAAATGATTACCTCAGATCAGTGATGGTGACGAACCAAAGAGTGGAGAACCGAAAAAGTTGCCAGTGCGGGCTTTACATTCTTCTCCTCCTGACAGATTTGAAGGCACTGAATGCATTGGCTCTTTCTCCCCAGATTTTTGGTGGTGGTGGTGGTGGGGTGTGTGTGTGTGTGTGTGTGTGTGTGTGTGTGTTGAGGGATGGGGTATGGAGACCAGTGATGAACGCACTGGAATAGCTTGAAGGTTCGCTGAAGGACTGGCTTTTGACCCTGGGTTTCAGGCTGGGAGTGGCTCATGTGGGCCTTGCCTCACCTCTCGTGCCCCATCTGCTCTGGTCCCACGCCAACCTCCCACTTTTCTGGGCTGATTTTCCATTGCAGGCTCCAGCTAGCAAATGAGTTTCTTAATAGTCAACCATTTAGCAAATAAAACATCAGAATGTCCCTTATCTGCTGGAGACAAGGCAGAGGGGAGAAACATGTGTTCTGGGAGTGGAAGACACACTGTGCTTTTCTTTTAACTACTTAGCAATACAGTGACATAGTAATCATCATAATAAAGTAATAATAATAATGGTGATCACAGTTAACTCTTTACAAATGGTCATAGAACAATGTCACTTGTCCCTCAGCTTGTGTAGGTTATAGAAAGCATGACATTGGCTTCTCTTTCTCTGGATACTGCATGGAGGAAACCGGAGGAAAAGGGCTATTGAGGCTCTGAATATCATGCCTAGTATTGCTCTGATACTTTCCAGTGTAGCAGGATAATACATAATAGACTATATCACAAGAACCAATTAGTCATTATTTCCATCGAGCACATAGTAAAAGTATTGAAGTGGTACACGTGCGCGCGTGCTTACACACACACACACACACACACACACAAAGAATAAAGAAAATATATTTTAGGTTACACAAAAGATTAATGCACTTTGGGGACCCAGCAAGTTGTGGAGAGGAATAAAGTCCCCTGAGACTGTTTGGACATTTTTACCTCATGTGAAGTGGAGAAGTGTTCTCTACAGGTAGATGTTCTAGGTACAGTACTTTGCAAATGAAGTGGTGAGCCCTTAGCCCCTTCAGCCATCTCTCAGAGTCTTGGTGATGACTTGAACTCATCCTGCAATTTTTTCTTTGACTTAAAACTGCCCTAGGTGGGTTCTTCTATGTATATAAGACCTTGGACTTATACCGAAGCACGCTGAATGGGGATTTCGAGGCCCTGCTTATTTTTGTGTCTTCACTCCTAGCACCGGTCCCCACTCATTCCAGACCCATAACACATGACGGGTGAGTGCTTGCCCCCATGAAGGAAGGAGTGCAGATGCAGGAAGACCTAAGGTGGATGTGCTTTCTGCCTCTCCCAGTAGGTGGCGCTCCAGGGCTTAGGAGTCAGGAAAGGGGCACTCCCATTGGGTTTGGTGGGGAAAGTTACTGGGAGGGTTTGGAGAGAATTTCGTGTGCTGTGACGCTTTGATTACGCCCATCGCTGTTCCAGTGCAGAGAACCCCAAAGACCAGTGTGTGTTCCCGTGCTACCACATACACCAGAGGCGCCCCCCTCCCCGCCGCCCCGGGTGACTTGAGTCCCTCAGTGACCTTGCCACCCTCGGGCAATGCAAACCCACTTTGGATTTCTCCCACTCTTACACACTCTTACCTCTCAGACTTCTGTTTACCTCTTGCACAGACGGCATCCTACTGAGCCTTGAGGGAGGTTTTTGGGCGATTAGCCCAACTTGCTATGGCCATATATTAATTTTCTCCCTGATTTACCATGGACGACGGTTTAGTCACCAGAGGGGCTATTACTTCCCAAGCCCAGTGGAGCATGAGGTGACCAGAAATTTGGGATTTGGAAACTCTAACCTATAGGGTTACAAAGCTTGCCGGCTCAAAGGCAAGAAGACATTTTCCTAACTTTATTAGGGAAAAAAACACGAAAACAACTGGGTACACTTCACAGCTGATTTCTGTTTATGAGTCTGGCTGGGCTCCTGCTGGGTAATGGCAGAAAAGCTCCCGAGACCCAGGTTAGGCAGTAACTGAGATTCGTTCTAATTTTCAGTGATGTTTTCTAGCTCCTGGTGTTTCCAGCCCTTACTTCACTTGGCTTTCTTAGTTGTTGTGGCAAACTCTCTGAGGTCTGAGGAACCCTTGCCACCATGTTAAGAAGGGGTGACTCAGTGCCCCATAGGGTCTTCTTCCTTTTCAGTAATCCCCGCTGCCCAGTGAGGCAGCCGTTTGTGAGGTGGTCGAGACAGGTCAGCCCGTGTCATCCCTATGCCCTCTTGCCAGACTCTGAAACCCGTGCTCAGCATTCAAAAGCAGGAGACGGTTTTATTTTCCAACACAGACTAAAGAAAGTGGATAGATTGTTTGGGGAAACACCTGAAGACTTAACGACAAGACAAACCAGCAAAAATAATCACACTGATTTAGTCTGTTTTGAGATCCCGTCCTCACTGTTGTCTCAGTGAACGTTGGGCACGAGAGGAGAACAGAAGACTGATGAAAAAAAAAAATAGGCCTGGGGAATTGTTTTGCAAAATATCAAGGGCTAAATATTTAGCAACATGAGTGCTAAACATTCTGATAATGAAACAACACTCCAAGCCATGGCTGTCATTATTAAAATAATTTAGTAAACACCTGTTTACATGTACCTCAGGGTTGGATACTGTATAAAACAAGTAAAAGTGACAGGATCCCTCTGGGAAAATGGAATGGTTTTCAGTGCCGTTTCAAAGCCGGGTCTGTAGGCTTTCACTGAACCCCTGGCAGGAGAAGCAAAATGGAGGGCTGAAGCAATGAACGTGATTGTTGGAACATAAAGGGCAGGTACCATGGGAGAGGTCTTCTATGTGTCTTAATTCCCAGATGGGGTGCTCATGCGTTCATTGTGGCACTGACCCAATGGAAATGCGTGCCTGAAATGCTGCAGCGACGCTTGCTTCTTTCCGTCTATGGTTTAGGAGCCCTTGGAGGCAGCAAGAAGGGAACTGGAGTGGAGTCTCAGGTTCCCAGGAGCCTTGGGACCCCTGAGAGCCTCGTGGCCATTCTAGCCTGTGCGCCGTGTGGGTGAAAGCCCAGGAGGGCCTCCTAAACAGAACTGTGAAATGGCTGGGAGCTTCAGGGAGCCGGGCTGGCGGGAGAAGGACGCAGAAAGAGGCTCAGATGACTGGGGGGAGGGTGGGAATTTGGGGAACATGGTTATTACTTGTGGAGCTGAATTAAATTCAAGTGATGATTTAAGGGACATAAGGAGAACCGCTTGGGCTTGGAGCTCAGGAGTCAAAGAGAGGTTGAAAATAGACCCTAACTTCCCCAGAGACCAAGGGAATGGAAGGAATAGTAAATCTGGCTTGGAGCAGAGGATGAGGAAAGGGTGGGTTGACAGGCAAGAAGCCAGAACACTTCAGTTCCTCCCCTTCCAAAAGCCCCACCAAACCATTGCTCTCCGTAACACGTTCACTTAAAAACGTCTTCTGGCACCGCGTGCGCGTGTGAGAGAGACAGAGAGAGAGAGGGTGGGGAGGGGGTGGTTCTAGATTCATGAACTTCGAAGCGCTTGTCAAACAGACATCGAATAAATGTAACGTCTCTTGGGGAATTTACTTTCTAGGATCAGAGCATTTTAAGGAACCTTAGGACAAACTCTGTTTCCAGTTGAGAAAACAGAGGCTCCTAGAGTCAGTCGCTCAGGCAGGGTTGTGACAAAGAACAAGGTCTTCAGGCTCTTTTTGCGCCTGCTTTCTCGTGACCACACTTTGTATGTGTTAAACCCTGTAAGAGGGCACTGCTTAGTCTTTCTGGAAAAATTTTGCTTACTCAACCTTTCACCTCTTCCTATTCTACCTCTCTCCAATCCCGCCTTTGTACTGGCCTTGAGATCATCCCTGAGATGTTAGAGGTGGAAGCAGAGTGGGGGTGGGGTGGGGATATCTGTCATTGGGAAGATTTAAAAATAAATTGCTCAGACCATAAAGTAAAAGTTCATATCCGTCCATGAGGAGCTCTGACAAAATTCAGATCACTATGCCGTCTGCTGACGGATATAGCTCCGAGCTGTTTTTATTTGCTTGCTCCCTTTCTGTCCCACTCTAGGCTCGTTGTAGCTCCCGAGAGGGAGCAGGGGGATGAGAGGGGAGGCTGTGCTATAGGACTCACCTTGGCGAATTGTTGGCAGTTCTTTGTGGACCAGCCAGCTTTGCGGTTGGCCAGGCCAGGGACACACAGTAACTGCAGGGTAGAGACCATGGCATGTGTGGGTAGCAGCTGGCCAGGGGACAGACTGCCATGGACGCCACCCGAGTTGAAAGAACAAAAGCTTCTCCATGCTTCCTTGTTGGGGTTGGTCTCATAGGACCCCCGTCCCTCTTCCCAGGAGACATTTAAATAAGGACCAGGGGTAAATTCAACCCATGGAAAGGAGTTCATCTAGGACCTGCCTCTGTCGTTCCCATCATCCCTGAAGTGCTTGTTGGCTGCCTTATTTGATGATCGTATACATGGACAACTGGAAGGCCTTGGAGGCTGACTTGGTTTCTAGCTCTAAAATGGAGGTGTGAGCTAGGCTTGTCCTTAGAGATGTGGCTTTTGAGATCCCTGGAGGAAACCACCCTTTCAGAACATAGTGTTGTGATAATCTCATGAAATATTCATGCTGCCAAAGTGCCAATGGGGAGGGGGTTCTTTTAATCCACTTGGCTATGCTCAGTATTGCCTGCTTGAACCTAGCTAAAAAGAAAATAAAATAATCTTGTGTCCTGTCCTTTAGAGAACCACGCCAAAATCCAGGCAGCAAATGAATGTTCTCCCCATATAGCCTGCGGGCAGAAATGTTGGCTTGATTACTCAATTAAGCTGTGTTTACTTTGTGACCATTGTGTCATGTTCAGTCACTTGCATTGTTTGTGTCCTTCCAAAATAATCCATGTTGGGCTGAAACCTTTCAAAGATGTTGGTTAGCAAAAGTAAGAAAAATAAATAAAAATAAAGAAGGCTACAGCTAGAGAAATGACCGGGGTCACATTCTTTGACTTGCTCTTTTTCTCGGAGAGTTTTGAAGGAATCAAGCCTGACATTTTTTCATCTATAAAATGGAGATAAGAATCCTTAGCTGGTCAGCTTCACAGGGTGGTTGCGAGGTTCCGTATGGGAGAAGAGTGTAAATCACGCTGTGGATATCAATCATTCTTATCAGAAGGCAGACCACTAGGGTTTGAAAAAGCAGGGCCATGAAACAACTTTCAAAGCGATTCAGACAACTTTGTAGGTGCTGCTGGATGGCTGACATGATTCAGAATTTCAGGATGGAAACGTAAAACAAAACGAAACAGGCTGAGGTGGTCTGGCTGATACCAGAGTAATCAAGGAAGTGAAAAATCAGCCCTGATAAGCCTGGTGTTTTAGTGTTCTTCACAACCATGGACCAACGTGAGGCCCGTAGGATGCCAGGACGGGGGACCACTGGACTGCTGTTTCCAACCAGAGGCTCAAGACCTGGGGACGCAGGGCTTCCTTAGGCCCAGCAGCTGTCTACCTGCCGTCATCTTCTCCCACCCACAGCACAGGGCACCCTGCCTTCAGCCTAAGGTCCAAAGCCAAACTGGTCGGAAGTCCTTTGATGGTCCAAATATCTGGAAATAGGGCCACCGAGAGCAGGAAGGACACCACCTGGGCAAACAAACATCTCCTTGCTTTCTGGCACAAATTCCCCAAACCTAAACACAATACCTCAGTACAGAAGGAGAGACTGCCTGGAAAATAAAACTTTGCTTCAAATGTAAACCTTGGGTTTAGAAAACAACAACAACAACAACACAACACTGAGGGTTTTTTTTTTATGTAATAAAAGTGCTAGAGGTTTTTATTTTTTTATTTTTTTATTTTTTTATTTTTTTTTTTTTTAGTGCTAGAGGTTTGTAGAGAGAGGGAACCATAGAGCACTGAGACACATTGCAATAGGAAAGGGCTTTGCTTTCACATCATAAGTGACAGATTAGCTTTTTGTTTCCTAAACAAAAATAATCTCATCATTAAAAAGTGTGCTGGAAAATTTGCATTTAAGTTTGCACCTTATTGCCCACACTGAGTCCCTTCCCAGCCTCAGGTCTTGGATATGTGGAATCATCCATGCTTTCATTTTTATTTTTAAAAGATTAGTTATATTGAAGTATAACTCCTTCCTTTGTGTATTTTAGAATGGGGCAGGAGTGATAACTACCATTTAATGTCTCGTGTGTCTCCAGCAATGTCCTTTGGGCTTCGTGCACTGAGTATCATTTTGTCCTTGTATCAGTCCTGTGAGGCAGGTACTGATATTTTTCAGGTAGGAAAACTGAGGACCAAAGGTCTTGTGTATCATGGCCAAGGTCACCCAGACAATACTGAAGCTTGGCATCAAATCCAGGTCTGTTTGACTTTCAAAGCCTTTGTTCTTTCTTTCTCCATATGGGGACGAGGAGAAAGAAGAACCCTACCCAACCATTTTGGGAAAAACTACCTTGGGCTAGCCTAATGGCACTTTGCCTGCATTTGCTCCGTGGAAGCTCTGGCTTTGGCTGGTCATGTGGAGTGGATAAACAGCTGAACATTTGTTCCTCTTCAGTGGCTGCTTCGTAGTCCCTCGGCACACCCCTCCTCACAATCCCATCCTCTAGCTATTCGTTTGTGCCCATGGTTTCTGCCTGGGCACACTTTGGCTCTTTGGATCCCTCTGTAGACCTTCATGGAAGACCTAGACTGGTCAGTCTCAGCTTTGGGATGACCACTCCTTGGTGTGGCCTCACTTCATCACGCGTTCTTGGAATGTCTTCGTAGTAGTTCCCACCTGGGAAAGTCTCCATCCTTAAACGAGATTCTGAGGAGTTCAGGGGACCATCCTTGCAAGCTGACCTCCCTGGACTTCACACATAAGTTATTTGTTTCTTTATTTTTAAATCATATCTTTGTGGAGCTATAACTCACGTGCCGTGAAATTTGCCCTTTAAAGTATATACAACTCAGTGGTGTTTAGTATTTTTACAAAGTCGTGCAGCCGTCCCCACTGTCTAATTCCTGCACATTTCATCCCCCCAAAGAGAAGCCCCCACCCACTGGCAGTCATTCTCCACCCTCCCCATCCTCCTCCCCACCGTCAGCCCCTGGCTGTCATGCATTTCCTTTCTTTCCGTATGGATTTTTCATGCATTATTGTGAGCAATAATAATTCTATAATTGGAGCTCATCTGTGTAGTCTAGCTGTCGGCAGCACATCTCACGCATTTCAGGACTAGGTGTGTCGTGACAATCTGTATGATAGATGATTCAGTTAAAAGGAAGCACCAGATTAGTTAAGGACTTAGGTGTCATTTGGAGGTGAGATTAAGCACTTTTAGTTACGGAAAGAATGGCTTTCAGATTTATTTCTTTTAACTGTCTCACTAAAGCTAAGTCTACGAGTCACATTTATTGATAGTTGAAGAAGATGTGAATGATGACCTTTACTTTTTTTTTTATTGTGGTAAAATAAATGTAACAAAATTTGCCATTTTAACCATTCTCAAGCGTTACAATTCAGTGGCATTAATTTACAGTGTTGTACAACATGGCCCCTACCTACTTCCAAAACCTTTTCATCACTCCAAACAGAAACTCTGTAATCACGAAGCAAGAGCTCCCCATTCCTCCCCCTTCTCAGCCTCTGGTAACATCTGATCTACTTTCTGTCTCTATGAATGTGCCTATTGTAGATATTTCATATAAGTGGAATCCTACAACACTTGGCCTTTTGTGCCTGGCTTACTTCACTGAGTGTGTTTTCAAGGTTCATCCCTGTTGTTGTGGGGGTCAGAACATCCTTCCTTTTCATGACTCAATAATAGTCCATTTTTAGTATATACCTCATTTTGTTTATTGGTTCATCAGAGGATGGACACTTGGCTTGTGAAAACCCTCTCGTGCACAATGCTGCAAAGGACATAGGGATATACGTATGTGCTTGAATCCTCATTTTCTCTTCTTCCGGATGTGTACCTGGGAGTGAAATTGCTGGGCCTGAATTATGACTTTTTCACTCTAAGAGCCCATTTCTTGTGTGGCTCCCCAAGTTTGAATCCTTTGCAGAGGAGAATATAGTATTGGTGAATTCCATTGTGTCAGTAATGAGAATCCAGTATTCTCTCTGGGCGGCCTGTGCCTATATCAGAAATTCGACTCTAATTAGGTGTTTAACAATCTAGCAGCTGTCTTTTGATCCCACCTCCGTTCCAAAAAAATAATGAAGGTCTCTCCATCCAGTTCAGCTTTTACCTCTGTGCCGACTGGGCTTTGTGACTTGACAGGAAATGGGTGTTTGGCAAGACAAAGCTATTTAGTCTGTCTCCGTCTCTCCGTCTGTTTGTCTAGTCCAGGGGCACCCATGCCTGTGGAGAACGGGATCCAGTTGACAACCGTGAGGACCCTGGGAGAGGATGCCTCCCCCTGCTGTGTGGTTGGGCTGCGTCCTCCTGGTGGAAAGGCCATTTGGCTTGGCTGATGGGGTCTCTGTCTCCCAGCTTTGGAGCTGTCTGGAGGGAAAGCCATATTCTGGGGCTCTTGGCTACACCTCACACCATTTGAAGTCTTGGCAAGGAAGGAAAAAAAGTGTGATGGAAAAGAAACAAGGGAGAGAATCAGGAAAAGCAAGAGGGGAGTAAGAGAGAAAGGAGTGGTTAAGTAAGGGGAAATTTTTAACACTTGATGGATCTGTGCTGGAAGTTAATGGCCCAATTAATGATTAAGATGCTTCTTTCCAATCTCGGGGTGGCTTTTGTTTTTGGGAATTGTTTTGCCTAAAATTCATAATATTCCCTTATATTTTGATTGTTTAAAATACCCTTTTAGGTCCTTTTCATGTCTTCTACTTTAGCCATTCTTTAAAAAAAAAAAAATCCATTGAAGTCGTGGGACAAGTTTTATGATTCCTAGATTTTCAGATAAAGAAAGGTGGACTCAGAATTTGAACAACCTGCTGGTTAGAGAAGGAAAAAAAAACTCATCAGTTTTTTTTTTTTTTAAATATGTTATGTTAGACTTTGAGCCTGTGCATCTTTTGCCTCATACTAAGCTCTCTAATTAGTGGGTTCAGCCTGGCCATAAATATATCTGTGTGTGTGTGTGTGTGTGTGTGTGTGTGTGTGTGTGTCTTTCTCAGGTTAGCAGAGCTCAGTATGCTAAGATGAAGAAGCAGGTCACTTTGAAGACCAATACACTTGGTTTAATCTAACTATGAGTGCATTCTTCCCTATTAGCCTCTGCCTTCACATCCCTTCCCTGATTCTGTTTACAGGTGTGTTTTGGCCACCGTCCAGAGCTAAAATGTTACCTAGTGTTTCTCAAGGTTAGAGCCTCTGCTTTCATGTCTGGGTGGCCAGGTCAGCTTGGGGTTCCAAGTTCTAATCTGAGGGGATTACAGTGACTCAGATCTCATATTTGGTCTGCAGTGGATAGGATCTTGTGGCTCTGTTTTTCAGTTATTTAATAGTGAAAAATTTTGACCTATGCCCAGCTGTCTGAAAGATTAGGAGGTAAGAAACCTTTTCCTAAGATAAGTTGACTGTGACATGTCCCTGAAATGGGATGTTTCATGCCAATTGTGATGAAAATAATTTTAAGTTGTATTTTTCCCCTTTCCAGAATTTGGATGGTTGGTCATTCACAGAAAGTTATGACAACTGTTATCTGTAAGGCAATTTGCTCTTGGGATCTCTAGATTCAAGGAGACCTTCAAGATTATAGGCTCTTGACTATCCCTTCCTTTAGGGAGTATATAGTCTAGTAGGAGGTAAGATACACACCCACGTTTACAGATACACCTATAAGATACAAGGCAGAATGTTTGATGTTACAGGGAGGTAAAGATGAAAAGCTTACAGGTTTAAAGAAGGAGGGCGACACAGTTAGATGGAGTAAGTGGAGAAAGCATATATAAACATGATGACAAAGCTGTCTTGGAGGGTGGACATAAATGGGGTAGAGAGAAGGGGTGTACATTCCCAACAGAAAGAACGGTATAGTCAATAATATGTTGAAAGGCATATGCATTGGATTTTAAAGGAAGAGTGAGTTGAATTGAATTAGAGTACAAGTTATATATTGGGAGATGTGAGAGAATGTGGGGATGGCAGCAAAAGAGTAACATGTGGAGAGCCCTTGTGTCAGGCTGTAGGGCTTGCATCCCATTTGGTAGGCAGTAGGGCCATTTATAGTGTTTGAGTGAGGAATGGTGTGGTCAGAGCTCCTCTTCCAGAAGACTAGGGAGACAGTGGGGTAAAGGATGAGGTGGGGGTGCTAAGACTGCTAGTGGGATACGGTTCTGAGGTCATAGTCCAGGTGTGAGAGGGAAGAAGGGCTTTTCTTAACAGAAGCCAGAGGGCAAGGGAACCCTTTACTGTTGCCTGGTGGGAAAGATAGAGGGTGAATTTGGAGTGTAAGTGGAAGATAGCCAGCATATGTGCAGAACTAGAGTTCAGTTAAAGGTGATATTTAAGCTGTGGAAATGGATAAAATTATTCAGGAGAGGGAACAGAGAGAAGAAAATGATGAAGGGGCTGAAGATTGAGTCCTTACATTCAAAGGACAAGAGTGGCATGCAATGGAGCAGATGGAGCCAGAATGTTCAGGGAGGTGGAAGAAGAGCCTTCCTACGGGTCATGGAGGGCAAGAAAGCCATCGCTACCAGTATGGAGTGGGTAGAGAAGATGGGAATTGAGAAAACCTGACTAGATTTGATGATTTGGGTGGCAGTAGTGGACTTTGAGAATGGGCTCAGAGTGATCACTGTGCAGTCAGTGAGACTATACAGGCATGGCAGGGTGTGATGGGAGACACATGTGGACTACTCAGGAGTTTTGACTACAAAGGAGAAAAGGAGAGATGGATTTGTTGGCACATGAGAGACTGGACATGGAAGTGAGGGCTGTTGATGAAGCAGATCTGGAAGAAGGCAGTAGGCAGTGGGGTGAGGGGCAGGAGCAGGAGGTTAAACCCTAGCCAAGGAGGTACAGTTCAGAGGTAGACCAACAGCGAGCAGAGGATGAGACAATATAGACCGGTGTTGGGGGAGTTGAAAAAGGAGATTTTATGGGTCTCAGAGATAGCAGTGCTGGATCCTGACACAGGTGAGGGCAGTTGTAGTATAGTCTGAGCTTGAAGACACAGGAAGAGGTAACGGTTGAAAATATGATGGGACATCCCAAAGATATCAAGAAGGGTTCCTAAGTCTCAAAGGGAATGTGGTTGAGGTCAGGAAGCATGAGTTAAGGGTCAGCAGGCCTAGAGAAATGTTCCCCAGAACCAAGTTTGCTAAAGTGAGATAGGCACTAACTAGGTCAAGGTGCCAGAGATAAGTAAAGGTAGAGTTGGTGTGGAAGAATGGAGGTGGTTGCCTATGACAATCGAGGTGGCATGGAGTTTCTAGGACACATAATTTTCGTAGGGTACCTGAGTCTGAATCTTCTAGCCTACTTCTGTTCACAAAGAATATTTGTCCGGATAGCTGGTTGGCCTCTTGAGTGCTGAGTGAATGTACAGAGGAGCAGGTGGACTTTCTCTGGGGAACATAAGAACAGGAAGAAGATGGGAAGCCAGGGTAGAGGGGATGATGGCAGTGTAAGAAGGGTTGGTAGAGGGTGGTGGGTTAGGATGCATGTGTGTAGAAGGTAGGTGAATGGTGACAAAATTTACTGAAGCTTTCACAATTTGGCTTGCTGAGAACCTTCTGGGCATTGACACAAAAGCAGAGAGTGCGTGTTCCAGAGTCCTGAGGTCATGTTCAAGACAAGGATGGAAGGGAGAAGGTGACATCAGGACTGGTATGGAGGAGGACCTCAAACATGAGGTTGTCACAGACTGTCTAGGGCATCATGGACAAGGAGCTTGACCTGCTGGCCTCAGTCATGCTCAACAGTGGATAGGAGTGTTCTGGACAATTCAGATGAGAAGTGCCAACCTAAGGGTGGTTACCTAGAGAGTGACCTGACTGTGGGACCTGCCCACTCCTGTCTTCTCATGTTTCCTTTCCACACCAAATAAGCTTCCCAGCCTATGATATTGGTTCTCTGGAGAAATGGTTAGCCTTTGCGAAGTATTAAACTCTATGATTTTATATCATTATAATTATGTCAATATATCAAATTCATGAGAACAGAACATTTTATTATTTTTTCTTTATCCCCTCCCTCTCATAACCTCACAACAAAAATGTTACAAACCACTGGAAAATCTCAGGTTGGATCCCATTTGAGCTGTGCAATGCCTAGATTTGCCTGCAGTCAAGAAAAATATGATATCCTGAATGTTTAATGAAAGGATGTAAGTTTTTGGTGCCAAGAATAGTAACACTCTTTGAATGCCATGGAATAATGCTCTGCTGCGTAGTGCTTGGTCCAAGAAAGAGTTAATGATCAGGAGGTACCCTCAGGCTCTATTCCAGTCCTTTTCAGCATGCAGGGACTCTAGTAAGAGGTCTGAAAGGCACCATCTGTGAATGGGAAAGACTTACCCAGAGGCAGTGGAAGTGGCAGTGGCTGCGAAGGCCTGGTGATTTGAGTAGGGGAAGCTAGACCCCTGCACTTCCACTCAGGTTCTCTGCACTGACCACTACGGTGAAATGTATAGAGAGTCCAGTGGTCTCAAGTTCTGTCCTTTTTCTCTAGCTCCCTGTACCCATCCTGTACCCCACCTCTTCACTAGACCTGACCATATTGTGGGAGAGCCCCAGGGACAAGGATGAAGCCTTTACCGGGAAGCACATTTTTCTCTGCCTTTCTTTGCCACAGAAGTGGTACCAGTTGCTTGTCTGCCTGTCCAGAAACCTCTGGGAATTGGCCTGACCCGTCCAGTGGCCACTGTTTCACCCAGTCTGGCCTTGTCTAGGAAACCATTTGCCGAATTTGGCCTTCTTCTGGAGAACCTCAGTATGACACTGACCGCCCCCCCCCCCCCCCACCGCCCCCGACCCCTTGCTCTCTTGCTGGATCTGGGCAGCAAGGCTTGGGATTTTCCCTTTTTCCACCTCAGGGAAACTTGGGCAGAATGCACAACTTTCCTCTGAAGGTATCAATTGTGGAATGGGCTGGGTCTGGATGGACAGGTTTCCTCAGCACCTATTGCACTTTCCAGACAACTGGTCCTAAGATATTTCCTTAGACTTTTACTTGACTCAACTAGAATGAAGGAGAAGAGAAGATCCTGAAGAAGAAAGTGACCATAAAAAATATCCTTGAGTTGAATGGAGGGATGGAACAGGCCTGCTGTCCCTGAGAGGTAGGCACCGGTCTTGGAGACATCCACAGATAGCACCGTGTGTAGTCACGTTTATGCACGCTTGGCTCAGGGACAGGCACACATTGGTGCCTCCTGAGAGTTACAATTAGTTCATGGCCCATTTGAAAGAGAGAGGATAAAACGGCAATAAAGGTCATCTAACTTGTGTTTTTATGGCCCAGAAGTAAACGAACAGAAATTCTAAAGCAAAGAGTCTTAAGGAAATGTTCCTCCAACACTTGGGGGCCAAATACTTGCAACTTCTTTGACAAGGATCTCCATGTGGTATGTGTATGTGTGTAAGTGCATGCATATGTGACAGAGAAGAGGCAAAGGGGAGGAGAGAAGGGTGTGACTTTGTTAGAAACATCTGAAAGATACCATGTCATCACAGGGAGCAGACATATCTGGGCACAAGGACTCCTTGGGTTTTGATGGACTTTAACCTCTTGCTTTGGAACTTTGGTTGGATCATTTAACTTCCCTATGTCTGAGAATCTGCTTCTGCTACCACCTGACCCTCCCTCCCGCATTAAGAATCCCTTTATTCTTGAGGTGTCTGGGTGGCTCAGTCAAGTATCTGCCTTTGGGTGAGGTTGTGATCTCTGGGTCCTGGGATCGAGTCCTGAGTCTGCTTCTCCCTCTCCCTCTGCCCCTTCTCCCTGCATGTGCACTTTCTCCCTCAAATAAATTAATAAAATATTTTTAAAAGGAATCCATTTATTCTTTTAGCCTCATTGATAAATGATAATTACTTGAATATTTCATGGGGATTAATTAAAGTACAGCAGGAGAAAACTTCTTGTGTCTAGTCATTTATGTACTGTCAGGTGCACAGGGAAATTGTGGGTAGGCTCAAATCCATAAAGAATATTTCTGAGCCAGATTTTCTCTAAGAAAGGATGTCTTGGGGTGGTGAAGGAAGAATGTAAGACAACTCTGCTCTGTGACATCAGAAATAGTACCAGAGAGAAAGGGCTTTGGACTTTAAAGGCATGGGGATGTCCTGTGTTTCCTTGGCCTTGAGGGGGGTCTTGAATTGGGGACGCTGTGTTTTACATATTATAGATGTGACAAAGAATTCAGACCTGCTCCCTAGGAGGTCTTTGTAAGGGAGCTCTATTTCATCTCTCGCTCTCTTCTTCCTTCTAGGTTTCTTTCCTTAGTTCAGAAGCACGTATTTTGTAGTTCTTTCAGCAGTGGTCTATGCTGTTAGATTTCAAACCTCTTCAGTCTTTGTTTGACATTGTCTTTTTTTCTTTTGAGTTCACTCATGAATAATGGCAGGTACAAAATTCCATGTTAGCAGTTCTATTTCTTCAGCAATTTGAAGATAATTCCATTTTCTTCTGGACTCTATTGTTGCTCATGAAAAGTCTGCTGTAAGTCTGAATCACTCTTCTGACTTAAAAAAAGATACTCTTTGACTTTAGTGTTATGCCATTTTACAATGTTGAGTTAATACATAATCTTTAAAAAATCTTGCTTGAGACTTGGTGGGATGCTTCAGTCTACAGATGCATTTTGTTCTTCCAGCCTGGAAAATGCTCAGTCATTTTCAGATATTGCCTCTCTCCCAGTCTTTCTATTTTATTCTTCTGGAACTCTACTATTAAAATATATTGATCTTTGTCATTGTACCTTTTTTCTTAAATGCACTTTCATATCTTATATTATCTCTCTCTGTTACATTCTAGGTAATTTCTTCAGCTCAATCTTCCAATTCACTAGTTTTTTTCTTCATTTCGTTCTAAATTGCTGTTTAACCTTTATTTTTTTTAAAGACTTATTTATTTATTTAAGAGAGCAAGCACGGGGAGGGGCAGAGGAAGAGGAAGAGGGAGAGAATCCTTAGTCAGACTCCCCACTGAGCAGGGAGCCCAACGTGGGGCTTGATCCCTGGACCCCAAGATCATGACCTGAGCTGAGATCAAGAGTTGGATGCTTAACTGAATGAGCCACCCACGTGCCCCTGTTTAACTTTAAATGCATTTTTATTTTTAATTCCTGTTTTATTTCTAAAAGTTCTATTTTCTTTCTCAAAGTTTTTTTTTTTATAGTGTATTTTTCCCCTTTTGGTTTCTATTCCATATTTTAGATTGTTAATAATTTAAAAATATATAACTACTATAAATATTATATATAGTTCATAAATATGAAATGTTTAAAGCCTATTTAAAATGATTTTATCTACTTCAGCCCTTGGGGAATGATTATCCCGTTTCTTGTATCTACTGATTTTCACTGGTGGTGGATCATTTCCTTTTGTGGCATATAAATATTGAGTGTGAGTCCATCTTCTTTGTGAATTTTTTCCCATGAGGTTCTAAGCACTCTGAGTTATGGAGGTATTGCGATACTGCTGTTTTGCTTTTGCCACTGGTGGGTAATCTTGGTGGTTTCAGTGGTCCAGAAACAGTTTTTGATATTTGCTTCTTGACTCGAAGTGCCCACAGCATACCGGTGCTTTAATTATCATGAGAAAAAAGTATTCAGACCCAGAATCTCAGTCAGAGATCAGTGGAATATGCATATGTAATGAACTGACTCATACAAACAGGAAACATTTTAATTTTTCTACCATTGCTGCTTTCAGACCCTCTCAGTTGGATCTCCCTTCCCTGTTCTTTCACATTCTCTCAGGCTTGTCTTTGCTTTCCACTCACATTCAGTTATTAGAATAGTCTCATTTCAATAATTAGGACTCATGTTGTAAATATTAAGAAAGTCTGTAGACTACTTTGGGCCTTACCCCTGGCTTTCAGATTCGTATGGAGAAGTGTCATGACCTAGTTTTTCCCCTTCTTCTTCTGGTTCTTCCACTTCTCTCCTACTTCTGGGCTTCCAGGATTAGGGCAGAGGAGAGGGACTTAGAGGAGATAGGGGTCAAGTCTCTCTCCTTGGTGCTGTTTTGTACCTGACATTGGCTGGCTGTCATGTTCTCTGCTATGGTGGTCATCTCAACACCAGCTCTTTCTTTTTGTGGGTTGTTTGATGGTCCCTTTGGGGCCCTTTAGAGCACACAGTCCCCTGATATGGGTGAGATGGCATCTCCCAGACCTCTTGTGACTCTCACAGCCTCTCTACACTGAGGCAGCCCTCGTGGGTAAGTCTTTTACAGAGGCTTGAATCCAGTCAGTTCATGTCACATCAGGGTCATCAACTCAGCTCAGTAAAGGCTGTTGTATTTAGTTAAAATTTAGAGTTGCAGGCTGCTTCCCATTGTTACCCTTTCTCCTTACACTGTCTACTGAAGTGTTCCAGTTCTCCTGGAGAATTCTTGAAGCAGGAGGCAGGCCCTGTCCCGTGGTTTTTGTGTGCACCCCCAGACTCTAAAAGACACAGGTCAGTGCTTTCCTGAGAGTAGCTCTCTGCTCTGTACATGGGGGTGGGTACATAGGTCCTGTCCCTTAGTAGACATCAGCCTGGGGGGGTGACAGGCTGATCTCTTTTTATTGCAGGCACTCCCATCTCAAGAGATGCTCTTTTTGGTGCTCACCTCCCTTGGCACTATGGAGAGGTTGGGGAAGCACACTCTGCCACAGCCCGCACCTTGCTACCTCTAGGACTCCGGTTTTTAGTCCTCTGCTTATATAGGCTGGATGGGGTGGTGAAGGGGGAGGGTTGAAAGAGGAGTTTGACTACCTCTTAGTTTTGCAGCAAGGTATCTATCCAGTGTCTTTGTTGTCCGGGGGGTACTTCTCATTGATTGCTTTTTGGTTTGGGGTCTCACCTGGAATTCTGAGACGATAGGAAAAGTGCCAATCAACACCTCCTTATCTTTTCCTCAGGAGGGTGGGCAGAGGTTTTAGCCTGGATTTTTTCCCAGGTTCTTGGCTTTTTGCCAAGGCCTCAGTTTCCATTCTTGGCTTTGTGGGGTCCCTAGCTCCATCTCCTGCCGTGTAGATGTTGAAGCCCCAGCCCTGGGCCTGCAGCCTCCAGGGCCAGCCCAGCCTTAGTGCCTCGGCTCAGTACTCGGCTTCATGTTCTTTCTTCCTTTCTGGGACTAAGGACTCCCTTTTCTTTGTGTCAGCTGATATTGTTCAGCATTCTTCTGCATCATAGAAACAGTGAATTCGGTTTAACCTAGGTCTGCCTTATTGCCAGTACTGGAAATTTGCATCTGTGTTTTATAGACCACTAATAATGATTCTTGCTTCCATCCCAAAGATGTGAGGGCAAATGAAATCATGGATGTGAACATGGTTGGAAAGTTTTGACCCATTTATGAGAAAGGGATTATTATAAATATACCTCTGCCTGGTTTGTTAAATCATTCTCCCTTGAGCTGATCCTTTAGTAAAACTACAAGTGAAACTCTCAGAAACCAGAATGACATGATGATATTTAATAATTTACCTCCTTTAACTGTCACCTCCCACTCATGGCACCTAGTGATTTCTAGTCTGCCCTTTGGGACTTACTCAGGTAGAGTATTTTAAACTTTCTGGATGTTGGTGCATTATTTCTTCTTTTTAATATCATAAAGTATAAGAGGCATATATTAAGTACACATTAGCATATATGTTTGGTACCTTAGTTTGCTGTTAGGTGTATTCGGTATATAACAGATATATCAAGCGGACTCATTCTGCTTTCTTCACTTAGGGAACCAAAGACAGGTTGGACTATCAATCATCAATCATCGATCAGTCAATTAATGTTAAGTGAGTGTGTGTTCTGGGTTTGGCACCGTAAGAGCCACTTGGCAGAGGGCACAAATAAGTGTAGCCGATTTTGACAGCCACGTATGAACTGTCTAGCAGATACCAGATAGACAACAGTACTCGATATACTGAATAAAACAGACAGGCATCTGCCTTCATGGAGCTTACAGTGGAGCCACTGGCTGAATCGCGTTAGAATTTCTCAGAGGCGACAATGTGGTACATTGTGGTAGCCATGCTTGTTTGGTGAGTGAGTGAATCCTTCAGGGTCTGGAAGCCTCTCTCCATTTTTTTTTTTTTTTAATTAACAAAGCTCTAGTATACAGACTGATACCATAACCCTATCAGGGATAAGCTGAAACAAAACAAAACAAAAGCCTAGTCCAGGAGTTGAGCAACTTCTGGTATAAAGAGGCAAAACATAGTATGAAAGATGATTTTATGGCGGTTTAGTTGTGACCTCTGTGTCATGGAGCTTTATCTCTGGTTGCCGTCTCCCTTTTCTTTGCTCTTTCCATTGCACATCTGTTAGGATCCAGAGCTCTTTGCTTTCCACTTCTCCCTGCCTCTGCAAAACATGCTCAGAGAAGAAGGGTTCGGGTACCTGGCAGAGTGGTGCCGCACGGTCCTCGTTCATCCTGGCCGTCGTGGGTGTGTCTTGGGTGAGCTCTGCTGTCCCTGGAGGCCAGCTTCACCCAGAGGGTGGGAGGAGAGTGGTTTCTTCAAAGATGCAGTGAAGAGGTGTTCCAGAAAGAACAGGGCCACAAGGACCTGCTCAGAGGGAGACTGGAATCAATTGTTTCTATTTCTCTATACATTTAAGTCATTTTTATATCCTTTTTGATGTATTAGCTGTCCAGCCTTTTGTCTAATTGGGAGAAGTGAAAGATTTTGTCTCTTTTGCAGGAATTCTAGACATCAGCCAATTAAGTTCAGGAGGAATTAGTTAAGACTAAAGTCATCATATAGGTGATTTTACTGAGCCTATAGTTTTAGATTAAATCAGGTAAAGGATGTAGGTATGATGACAAATAGATTTCAGGTCCTTTGCCTGTTCAGGACTGGTTACGTTTTGGGCTGGACTGCCGTGTGTTAAAGAGGAGTCTAACTGTTGCCCAAGCTGGGGGGGAAAGAGTGCAACGATTGATTAGTGATGTCTGCCACAGCCTTAGCATGGAGGGAATGCATACAGCACACCTGCTGTTTTGGCTATTCCTGGTAGAGATGGACAGATGCTTAGGTTGTGTTTTAATAGCCAGTTGATGCAGTCACTTTTGTCAAACAAATAGTTCAACAACGATGACAAAAAAATCCCTTGAAATACATGTTTGGTATAATGAAGAAAAAAAAGAAAAAACTTACCCATTTTATAAACTCTGTTTTTCATTTTTTATTCAGGTAGGTTGGTAAATCATAGACAAATTTTGAAAGGTGAATTAAATGTGAGAGCTTCTAATTTCTGGTTTAACTTTCCTGGAGGAGTCACTAGATAGTACTTTATGGTTTTTATTATACTGTCTTTCTAAATGTTTTTCAAAGCATTTTTGCACATATTATCTCATTTTATTCTCACTTGATCCCTGTGACAGATTTGTTTCTAGTGCATAGACTGGGAAACTGGTGCTCAGAGATGATCTGGCTTGCCAAAGGTGGCCACGAACAGTTGAGGGGTTGTCCTTGATCCCTGGCCACCTTTTCTCGGACCATAAAATTTCTGTGACCACCACTCCCCAGGAGATTTCTACCCAGCTGATTATTGTTGATACCCTCTCTCAGGGACAGGAGACTATATGCTGAGGCAGTGACTCAAAATATCGTCTATTTCCTCCTTAAGAGGTTGTCCTGTCAGTAGTAGGCTGATGAACTAGACACCACTGCTTTGGTAAAATACTTTGGGGTTTATAGGATGGAAAATTTTGTTTGGAAATGAAAATAGCCTGTAGCCATTTGTACCCTGAAGTTGTCAGCTGCTGCTGTCTGAGTCACCCCTCACCGTCTTCTGGCACCCTTGGGGGGCCTCCCTGTAGTCCACCTAGAGTGGTCTGAGCGTGGCCATATTTGGCTTTCTAGAGCTTGTTGGCTTTGGAAGTGCCTTTCAACCTGCCAACACCCAAGTGGGGACCCGGATCAAGTCATGCATTTAAATGGCCAGGCAGCAGAGAGAGCTCAAGTGGAGACATCCAAGGGATGTGGGGCCATTTACTTAACATAAATCAGCTCTCTGAGCGGGAGTGTCTTAATGCATTCCTTCAGTTATAAACAGTTTAGCGTCATGACAGCCAACATCTTCTCGCCCCCGCTTTCCCTCACTCAGACCTCTGTTTGGATTGTTTCTGCAACCAGGGACTTTGATGATTGCAAGGCATGGTAAGGAGGCCCTTCTGAAGAATAATAAGCTATTGTTTACCAGAACCTTCCTCCTGGAGCGTTTGCACTCAGTGGGTGCCGGCGGCCTCCCTCTGCCCTTGCTCATGGCTTCCAGTGGGCGCTTTGCTGGGGGCATTTCACCACCTCATTTCATCCTCACTTCCCATTTATGAGGTAGGGACTCCTGTTATCCCCGTTTCGCAGAAGAGAAAACTGATGTCCCAAGAGCCTAAGTCGTTTACCTAAGGTCGCACAGCTGGTAAGCCGTGGAGCTGGAATTTGAACCTGGGCAGGCCTGTTTTGTGAGCCCTTTGGTCTTAAAAGGTCCTGCCATGATCATCATGTTTCTTTTCTAATTTGGCTGGTTTATTGTTGGGTTCTTGAGACTTCACTTGGTATCTCAAAGAGCAGCCTGTATGCTGGCAGATGGAGCCCTGGGATCTGCTCAGACCTCCCACAGCAGGAGCAGGAATTGTGTTGCAAGCGGTGTCAGCCTAGGGGCCTTGCCCACACCTTGGATTTAGGAGAGCAGAGCCAGGGTGCGAGAGTCCTGGTTTGTGCCCTGGGCTTGAGAGTCTGTCTGTACCCACGGAACATGACCAGGCAGGGAGTCCACTGTGGTATAAACAGGGGTTGGTATATTTAGAAAGAATCTCCAGGGACAGTCGTCTGTGTTTATCTGCATGCTTGGAGATAAAAGTCAGGGAGGTGGGTCAGTAAGAAAATGCTCGGGTTGACATCCAGTTGACACAATGGCTCTTTCCCAGGGATGCAGGGCAGCCTGATACAGAGGACTATTTTAGGGTCTTTCTTTATCAGTTTGGAATTGTCACTGTCTGCACTGCAGTAAAACAAGCCTGGCCTGGCTCTGCCTCTCCTGACTAGAAAAACATCTCATCGCACCAGTTTGCCTTAGACCCAGACTTTGCCTGGCATGCATACACATCGTGGAACTCTTAACTTTCTCTCCCCAAGCCAGCCGCATGTGTAACCTTCCGATTCGCTAATTTAGGGCAGAAATGTGCAGAGCTGTGTCAAGGGGGGCTGTTTTCAGTTCTGGATATTACACATGCTTAATGTTCTTGCTTTGAATACATTCCAAGAGGACACAATAAATAAAGGTGTAGGCACACATAGCTCACGTGGAGTCTGCTGCTTTGGGGGATAAACCACATTTGTTTTCTCCCTCCCCTGCACCCCGTCTCTTCTTCCTCTCCTCCCCTCCCTCCCTTCCCTTCTCTTAAATTCCTTCTCACGCCCTCTCCTCTCCTCTTGTCTCCTCTCCTCTCTTCTCTTCTTCTGTCTTTCCAATTTATTTTCATTTATTAGAGCAGTTTTCCAAGGGGTAGGGAAGAGCAACAGAGATTACATTTTTACCACCCTACGTTCTGCAGTCATGAAATTGTTTGCCCTGGCTTTTCTTCCAAGTTCGACTCCCATTTATTCTAGGGTCAAATATACCAGTATTGGGACCGTTGCTGATTTTTGTAAGATGACTTGATTAAAATGAGCTCTTGCTTTATATAAATAATGAGCTTCGTATGTAGGCCACCTATGAGGAAGGCCCAGGAAACCTCCTGCTCTTGGTACATGCAGCTACCACATTTGAAGGACATGAGGTTTTGCTCTATAGTACATTCCACTGAAAGGGGAATCATGAACCAACCACCCATGCAACCCAGGAAAACAGACAGAAGTACGGATGAGGGCAAGACAAACTGTCCCGGCCTGGAATAGATTCTAAGCTAGGATAAACTATTGTGTTGTGAAGTAGCTGGAGTTTCATGTTTAGCAACAAGGCTGACTGATGTTTAATACAATATGAACTTGTTTCCCACTTGAGGGATGAATGACACGTAAGATGTGTGTCTTTATGATCAACTGGAAAATTTGGTTTAGATACATCCAGTAACTGTGTATGTGTGTGTGTTCGGTTGAGGGTTTCATATATTTTGTTTGAATTCATACATCAGCTAACTGTCTAGGCAAGTGTTTCATATCGGAGCTATCTCATATACAGAAATGATACTGGGGTTCAGACTTTGTAGCTGATGTTTGGTATCTCTTGTGTTTCATGTTTTCTTCTCCTGTCTCTTTCAGAAGGAAGGGGAGATACTGTGGGCAGTCCAAGGTAGATAGTGTTATATGTTACAGTTTTTAAGTTTTTATTGTATTTTAAAGAGGAAGGGGAGTGGTTTTGCTGGACTGGGCTGAGTTGGGTTTGGAAATAAAAGTAGCAATGATTTATTGAATACGTGGTGTATGCTAAGCCTATCTAAGAGCTTCATGTGAATTGTGTGACTTAAGTCTCAAAACAGTCCTGTATCATAGAGGTGCATATTTTAACTACACAAAAGAAAGAATAGGTTCAAAATAGCTAAGGCATTGTGACCCACAGAAGTTTGGATCTGGGGGTGCCTGGGTGACTCAGTTGGTTAAGCATCTGCCTTCAGCTCGGGTCATGATTTCAGGGTCCTGGGATCGAGCCCCGCATTGGGTTCTCTGCTCAGCGGGGAGCCTGCTTCTTCCTCTGCTGTTCCCCCTGCTTCTTCTCTCTGTCTCTGTCTATCAAATAAATAAAATCTTAAAAAAAAAAAGGAAGTTTGAATCTGGATAACAGTATAGACTGTGAGGGTGGAAGATGAGGGTCTGGCCTCAGGCATGTGAGGTTTCAGGGGGCTGGAGTGGAGCCCTTGTATAAAGCCCAGAGCCTTCAAGAACTTTCTGTTCAAGAAAGCGATATGAGCAAACTTCTGTTGACTGTCCTAGGGTAAACATCAAGGAAGCCTACTGTCTGTCCTGGGGCTTACTCTGTACCACCTGTGAGAAAGAGGGACTCTACACCTGTACCACTTATAGGTGGGAGGGTCTGAATTTATGCTCCTTGCCTATTATAGGAATTTTAGGATAAAAAATTTATCAAAAAATGATATCTTGGATATTGATGGATGAGTGGATTAAGAAAATATAGTATATACAAATGACTATGGACTAAATTGTATCCTCCACATACATTGAAGCCCTTAAGTGTGTGGAGATGGGCTGTCTGGGAGATAATCTGGTTTAGATGTGGTCAGGAGGGTGGACCCCTCATGAAAGGATTAGTGCCCTTATAGGAAAAGACAGAAGAGCGCGTGCGTGCTCTCTCTCTGCCATGTGAGGACACAGTAAGAGGGCGATCATCCACAAGCCAGGAAAGAGGTTCTCACCAGAAGCCAATCAGGCTGACTCCTTGATCTTGGACTTCAGCCTCCAGATCTGTGAGTTAATAAATCTCTGTTGTTTACACCCCCCACGCCAATGTGATTTGTTATGATGGCCTTAAAAAAGCAGAAAATCCTGCCATATATCACAACACAGGTGAACCTTAAGGACATTATACTAAGTGAAATAAGCCAGGCACAAAAAGACACTACATGTATATGGCATCTAAACTAGTCAAATTCAGAAACAGAGAAGGGGAAGGGGGAAGGGGGAAGGGGAGTTGTTTATTGGGTGTGGAACTTCAGTTCTACAAACTGAGAAAGTTCTAGAGATCTGTGATTAACATTACTGTACTGTACACCTAAAAATGCTGAAGGTAAATGATTTGTGTGTGTCTTTTGCTACAGTAAAAAAAAATAAACAAACCCTATCTCTAGGATAATTGATACTCATAATGGCCCCTTGGCAATAAACACAAACAACTCGGAAGCACACTTCTACAGCTCAGGGCCCCCAACACTTTTGTAACATAAGCAATCTTGGCTGAAGATGAGCTCACAATAAGAGACGTAGACCTCATAACAATGGAAGCGTCCATGAGTTAGAGCCAGCAGACCCAACAGGCAGCAAAGTTAGTGCCCCAAGAGTGAAAGTAACAGGACAATTTCAGGAGGTAATAAAATATGTTCATTTGTTTAAAACAATTAAAGAGATCAAAGAAGAAAGAGAAACCGCGTAAAGAATCGTGCTCTAAGAGAAAAGAGAAGTTTTGAAAACAGGGCTCAATATACTTGAAATAAAGGACCTTAATGAATGGGCGTGACATCAGGTCAGATCTCACAGAAAGTAAAATCTGTGATGGGCAGCTGCCCAGACTTCGACACTAAGAGAAAAAGAACGGAATCTGTGGAAAGCGATGAAAGAACCCGAAGACAGGATGAAAGGTTCAATATATGCCTCAATGGAGTTCTAGGAGACAATAGAGAGAATGGTGAGAAGACATTGTTTCAGAAGATAATGCCAAGAACATTCCAAAATTTAAGAGAGATATTGATTTTTACATTGTAGGAGCACGCTGAGTATTGAGTAGGGTAATTAAAAATACATCTACATCTAGACACTCAATGGAGAAAACTGCTGGTATGTCAAAGAAAATGAGAAAATCTTCAAAGCAAGTGGGGACAAAAGACACATTATCTACAAACAGCAGTCCTCATCAAGCTACAACAGAGGCCAGGAGACAATGGAATATTATCTTCAGAGTGCTCAATGACTTTCAAACTAGAATTCTGCACAAAGTGAGATTTTCAGTAAAGAGTTAGGATGGAAAGGCATTGTACATACAGAGACTGACAGCGTGCACCTCTAAAGTGATCCTTGCAGAAAGAACTACCAAGCCACACGTTCAATAAGGAAGCATTGTTTTCTTCTTACCCTTCTTCTTCTTCTTATTTTCTTCTTCTCCTTCTTTGTTTTTTTTTTTTAAGAAGACTAAGATTTAAGATGATTTGAAAATAAGGTGGTTTTGAACATTAAACAATAATAAGGTTCTAATAAGTGATAGATGGGGTGGGTGCAAAGATCAGAATTTAATGCATTCTGAGGTCTTGGTATTTTTCAGAGAAATAATGAACTGTTATTCAAAATATTTCCCGGTTCAAAAAAAAAAGGAACTATCCAGACACTGACCTTCGGATACCCATCATTAACACCAGAATAACAACTAATGGATAGTCAATTCTTATCGTGTGCCACGATCTGTCATTTATATGATTTTAGCTAGTCTCATAGTGACCATATGGAAAACATAATGTTGCCGTTTGGGGAGCCAAGAAAAGGGGATCTATTTACCTTTGTACTCCCATCACTCAGTATAATGGACACAGTAGTATGTGTTCAGTAAGTGTGGGTGAGCCAAACCCAGCTGAGGTCAAAATGCAGTCAAGCAGCAGTCGGCCTCCGTCCTGATACTAGAAAAGTGATATAACCATAGTTCAAACCCCACTCCGCCTAACCCCACAGTCTTGGCTTCTCTCCAGGACTCTGCCCCTCGATGTTTACTTCTCAGGGTAAATGACCTTTGGCACCAGTCGGACATGGGCTCTGCACTTCCTGTAAACCGATGCCCCGCTTGTCCCCCCCTCAGACATTCTTTGGTCTCCCATGTGACATGCCCCACTCACTCCTGATGCCCTGGCTGTGTTTTTACCACGTGTCGCACAGGTGAGCAGTCTCCTGGATGTGTGCTTTTTGATTTCACAAGTTTTTATGTGGTACTTAGACAACATTGCCAGCACCGTGTTGCTAGGGAATGCAGTAATGATCACAGCATTTAGAGCGCGTCCCTTCTCCCCTCCCTCCTGTAGACACCTGCCTTTACCATCTGTTCAGGATGCCCACTGCTGCCGCTGCAGGACCTTGACCTTGCTCTCCTGAGATGCTCCACTGCATTCTGGATTGCAGGGAGCCTGGATTTCTCCACCCAAGGAATTGTCAGTGAGGAAACTAGCACCTACGGTTGCTAAGCTACACTGTACTCTGTTCTGGCCACACACTGGAGAAGAGGTGCCGAGATATTCCGCACTCAAGGAGTCTTCATTCGGGGGGCCCAGGTGGCTCAGTAGGTTAGGTGACTGCCTTTGGCTCAGGTCATGATCCCAGGGTCCTGGGATCGAGCCCCACATTGGACTCCCCACCTAGCGGGAGCCTGCTTCTTCCTCCTCTTCCTCTGTCTGCTACTCTGCCTGCTTGTGCTCTCTCCCTCTCTGTCAGATAAATACATAAGATTAAAAAAAAAAGAGTCTTCATTCAGTTTCCTATATCTTATATAAAAATGCTATATCTTCTCCAGTCTCCATGAAATCTCCCCTGCCCCCCATCTCTCTTTCTCTGCCCCCCCCCCCACACACGCAGACACATACCAAATTAACTGGTGAAGTCTGTGAACATCGTTTTTGTTTAGTTTTGGTGGTGGTTGTTTGTTTTCCGTGTCTTTGGTTTTCATCGTGGAGCGTGCTTTTGGTTTCCTGCATTGGCAGTTCCTTTCAGGCTGAAAGAACTCATCAGGTTGTCCCACGTGAGCTGGCTTGCTCACAGAATGAAAGCAGAGCTCAGAATTTAGGTTCCTGTTACTAGCTTCTTACAAGTTGTCATCATCTTTTGGAGGTTTATTTATTTATTTGTTTTTCTTGCATTTGGGTGGATGTGAGATCGAATCTATCTCAGAGGGCTTTACAGTGCTCGAGGGAGCAGGCCTGGTGCTCAGATGGTGTCTTGAAGGTAGACAAAGGGTCTTGGCTTGATGCTGGTAGAAGCTGCGTGCTCCTCCTTCTCCCTGCTTCTCCCCAAGGAAGCCCTGGTTATAGATCCCAGCAGTATCAGGGCCACCTGTGTGGTAGAAGCCTGTAGTCTGTGGTTTTATAGCTAAAACAAAGCATTTCAATTTTTCCCAAAGGGGCCAGAGGACCAGGTTCTCCCTTTTGTAGGGAGAAACTTGGGGCAGGTGGGAACAGCATCCACTTTGCAACTAGAGGAACTCTGTTCACGTTCTGACTCAACCATCTTGGATGTGGCTTGGGGAAAGCCTTTGTTCCTCAGTTTCTCCAGCTGGAAATTCAGGGTACTGATCTCTGTGTTGTAAAGAGGACTGAGTGAGATGATAGCATGAGGAGATGCTTGGTAAATCTTAAAACACTACACAAACACAAGGCATTGTGACTCTCAGTGCGTGGAGAATGGATTGTGGGGAGTTAGTGGCCCTGGCTGTAGCGTGTTTCAGCACCAGGAATGACAGGAGCTGTCGATACGTATCAATTATTGATGGGGCAGAGAAGCTTTTGGACTCTGTGGAAACCAGGGCCTTATATATTAAATGCACGCATTCAGTTGGGTCATTCATTAAGCAAGTATTTACTGAAGGCCTGCTAAAGGCCACGCACTGGAAGTACAAGTGAATGAGACAGTAGGAATCATGGTTAACGTTTCTTCTAGCCCTGACAGAGGTAGAACAATTAGGTATGTTTTTTCAGAAAGTGAAGTTTACTTGCTAGAGGATTGCTCTTTATGCTGATGATACATCTTCCTTGCTCTTGGGTGTTAAATGTCTTCGTTTTTGTGAAGTGATGATGAGAGTAGATGGTAGTTGATTTTTGAAAAATTTCTCACATGGCAAATTAAAAAGAGATGGGACTGGTCCTTGAAATTCAGAAGATTGGGGACCTGGCTCCAGCCCAAACTCCTACCCAATGCCGAAGACTTTCCAGCGCTCCTAACAGGTAGTCTGATTTCTGCTTTGATAATTCTAGGGAAGGGGCCTCACTAGCTTTACAAAGCAACCATTCCTCAAAGATTTCATTTATTTATTTGAGAGAGAATGAGAGAGGGAACACAAGCATGGGGGATGGCAGAGGGAGAGGGATAAGCAGGCTTCCCACTGAGCAGGGATCCTCGTGCAGGACTCGATCCCAGGACCCAGAGATCATGACCTGAGCCAAAGGCAGACACTTAACCAACGGAGCCACCCAGGCGCCCCACCATTCTAGTTTTGGAGAGCATTTATCTTGAAAAAGTTGAAATGTGCCATCCTCTAACTTCTGCCTATTCATCTTTTTCCACCTGGAGCAAAGGAAATGCACTTACATCATATTCTTTAGCCCTCTGGAGTTTTGTAGCAAGCCACCGTGCTCCCTCTAAGCATGTTTTCCAGGTCTCTTGTCCTCACTTTCTTTACCCAGTTCTCTGTGGCTTTGTTCTTCACTCTTCACCCTCTTCTGGTCACCCTCCACCTTGCTACTGTCCCTCTTGGAGTCTGTTGCTCAAAGGGACACAGGCTTCAGCAGCAGGTGGATTTGTGATGAGTGCTCGGCCAGCTGCTTCCCTTATTCTGGGCCCTGAGTGCAGATTAAGATAAAGTAAAGATTGCACTTGGCCTTTTTGGCAGCTGTGCTGTGCCGTTGACTCACACTGAGTTGCAGTCTACTAAACCCCTAGGGTCCTGGTCATATAAATTGCTGATAAGCCAGGGTTCCTCCTACCTTATGTTCAGGCAGTGACATTTTTTCATCTAAATGCAGTACTTTACATTCATGCCTATTATATTTCATCTTGTCAGTTTGGACCATGGTTTGCAGCATATTGAGGTCATTTGAATCCTGAGTCAACCTTCCAACTTACTAGCTATTCCTCCCAGATTTGTGTCAGCAGCACATTTGACAAATTTGTCTTCATCCAAGTTCTTAATTCAGTGTTTAAAAAGCTAGAGCCAAAGACAGAGCCCTGGGTCACATCAGTAGAGACCTTCCAAGTTTAAATGTATCTGTGAATCAATGCTCTAAACATCTGTGCATAGAATCAGTGCATCTATGAATGCATCAAGCCTGAATGCACCTATGTATCAGCTAATTACCAATCACCTAAATAGGTTATCCACACGGGTGATGTGAATTCTGCTTCTCACTCTTCCGTTTATCTTTCTTTAGGCAATGTCTACTATGCCCATTACTGAACCTACCATTGGTATAATTATGACTTTCAAATCTACCTTTTCAGCCTGCGTATCTATCTCAGTTCACATATTAAATTTTCAACCGAATGTCTCCAGAATGGGTTGAGTTCTTCAAAATCGATTAATCACCTCTATTCCTCCTAAAACCTTTCTCTCTTTCTGTGATCTCTATTTCAGTGGTGGCACCATCCTGTTGGTTAAGCCAGATACCAGGGTGTGCTTCTCAATGTCTATTTTCCTCTGACAGCGCAGCTAGTTCAGTAGCTGGTCTCTTAGAGATTCTCCTTCTTTAATATTTCATAATCCACTTCCCAGGCTCTGATCTGTCTTGCCTATGTGATTGTAAGAGCCTTCTGAGTTGATTCTCTATTCCTAGTTTTACTTCTTTTAGTGCATCCTCTGCTGTGTCACCAGAAAGCAGAAGCACAAATCAGATGATGTCATTGTATTGCCTGGAGCACGTTGTTGGCTCCCTGTTGATTGGGAATGATGGCTTGTCCTTCGTAGTCCAGCCTTTACTTGCCTTACCAGCAGATCTCTTACTGCTCCCCTCTACCCCTACACTTTAGATGTACCATCTGCCCATGGTTCCCAAATGCAGTTTACTCCTTTGTGCTTTGCACATGCTGTTCCCCTTAGCAGGATTACCCTTTCACCCTCTCTAGTCAACTGACTTCTGTCCTTCTTTAGAGCTGGGGTCAAGCATCGCCTCCTTTGGGTCTCCTTCCCTGAGAGCTCCAGACTGAGTTAGGGGTTCTTTTTCTGAGCTGCTGTCACACTCCAGGTATACCCATTAAACACCTTGTCACATGGGAGAGTAACCACGTGCCTGCCTTTTCCACCTGTCTGGGGGCCCATCTGGGCAATGACCGTGCCCCCTTTCCCATTGGAGCCACGGGGACATAACAGGTATGAACAAATGGGTGGCTTGCCTAATCATTACCACTTTGTTCTGGACCATGTGACTATTAATTTCCCTGCTCAGCAATATTCTGATTTTGTGTCTGTGCTGTCTCTTTGATTCACTGGCCTCGTAATCCGATTACAAAAGGTGAAAGAGGTACTTTGACATCAATTAGGTTTTTTCTTTATAGGTGTTTCAAATCATTTGATTTATAATCCCCTCTAGGCATGTGAAACTCCATTTTTTACTCCTTAGTTGCATGTTTGTTTCTCTGACCCTGTATTCTTAAGGGAAGGCTATTCACTGTCTGTAACAACTAACCCCCAAATCTCATGGGCTTGACACAAAGTTTATTTTTTAGTTTTGTCATGATGTGGGATTCCTCGTCGAGTGGCCTTCGAAAGGGTGGTTCACTGACCCAGGTTCCTTTCATCTTGTGGCTCTGCCCTCTCTTAGGTCTTCAGAGACCTCTCCATCCAGCTGCTGTATAAAGAGAGAGGTTTGCAGATTGTGAACCAAGAGAGATTATGTGTGAGAGTTTCTCCCAGGCCAGGACTGGATGTGGTACCAGTCACTTTTGTTCATATTTCATTAGCCAGAACTCAGTCACAAGGCCATGTCCAGCTATGAGTGAGGCTAGAAACTGTGGGTTACCTGAGGCCCCAGGACGAAAAAGAGAACACTGATGTTAGTGAGCATTACCACTCAGTCTTGGGTTCTGACCTCGTGGGCTCCCATGCTGCGTTCCAGATCTCTTCTTAGCCAGAGCTTTGCCTCCAAGCCTTTGGATCTTCTGTCTCTCAACCTAGGTTTTTGTGTTTTGCTCTTTTTCTTCCCTTTTTCTCAAACTCTCTGGTCAGTTATTGGCTAATTCCGCGTTCCTTGCTGATTTGGCTAGACTTGATACCACATCTCTCTGGTTTCCTAGCAACCCTCCTTGTCTGGCTCCCGTGTCTGAGACTGGACCATCTGATCCTTGGTACCTGCTTGCCATCACCATGTGTGTTCTTTGGGTGACAGCCCACCTTGGTCCAAGAGAGGAGAGTCTTTTAAATATGTCCAGTGCTTTGAAGTCCTTCCTATGAGTACTGGTTATGGATTGGAACTCTATTTTTAGAGACAATTAGAGAATGTAGACAGTTGCGATGAGAGCCATAAAATAAGCAAGACATTGGAAAATACAGCTTTGGGAAGCCAAGAGAATCAGTGCTGTGTGACTCAAAGGAGACAAACCTGAAGGGAAGAGGGCAATCTTCACATATTTGTAAAAAGTTGGTTTAAAAATTATTTTAAAGGTGATACAAGAGTAGATGTTCTTTTGTTACTCTAAAAAAGAAGAAAGTATCTCACATTTTAGTTAGAGATTTTCAAGTAATAGACAAAGAAAGAGTTCATGAATTCCAGAATTTGGGGACCTGGGGATAGGTTCCTGAGAGCTTAAGTCATACGCTTTCCTGGAAAACACTGTGAGTGGGAGAGCCCATCTCAGGTGTCTCGTAAACGACCTGCTGGGTGGCGGGACGTGGTTGAGCAAGCTCAAAATCTTTTCTTATTTTGTAAATCTAGAAAAAAATAAGCTGGGTGTCATGCTTTTTTGGCTCATCCGTCTTTTGAGAGATGCTCATAGTTAAAGTATTTGTCTCTGGGTAATATTTCCCAATGATTTCATAAGTGGAAGGGGTTTTGTCTTGTAAGGTTTCAAGTACTATGTTGCCTGAATTCCATTACTTATTTTATCATCCAGTCACTCTGCAGGTTACCAACTTGGGCATTCTTTAGATGGTTTGCTTATCTAGTAAGTGGGAATAGGATGGAGTGAATGTTCAGGAAGTTTGTATGAGAAGTAATTCATGTTTCTAACATATTTTAGAATATGTAAGTAAAATATCCTATGCAATTATACTGGTGTTAGGTATAGTTCTCTTCATCTTCGTTCTTTGGTTCGTGCCTTGGGACATGTGTGGTTATTTGCAAATAGTACTTCTTAGGAATAGCTCCTTAAACTTGTGAGCGTCTCCCAGTGAGGCCTGAAGTAGTATCCTCTGTGGGGTTGGGGGCTAGGGAAGAGGGAGAAGAAGCTGAAAGTGAACCTCAGGCCAGGGACCTAACTGTAGAGGTTGTGATCACACTCTGCAGCCAGGCTGCTTGATTTGAACTGATAGCTTTGTACAAATTAGGTCCCTGTGCCTCAGTCTTTTCATCTGTAAGATGGGCATAGCAATATGCTTACCTATGGATACACTGAGAGGATTAAACAAATTAATATATGTAAAATTGTAAGAACAGGATCTGGCCCATATAATAAATGCTCTGTAAGTATTACTTTTAAGCAAGAATTTCCAGAAGTTGGGGCACCTGGGTGGCTCAGTGGGTTAGATCCTCTGCCTTTAGCTCAGGTCATGATCCCAGGGTCCTGGGATCAAGCCCCACATTGGGCTCTATGCTCAGCGGGAAGCCTGCTTCCCCCTCTCTCTCTGCCTGCATCTCTGCCTACTTGTGATCTCTGTCAAATAAATAAATAAAAATTAAAAAAAAAAAAAGAATTTCCAGAAGTTACCCTTGTCTTATTTTTTCCCTTATTACCTGGATAGGTCCCTCCTCTAACATTTTGCGGGTCCCAGAGCTGACTTTAAGTTTATAGAGAAGAGGAAAAGGCCCTTTCCACTGTTTTCATGCTGGCTTGAGTTACGTCAGAAGATGACCAGGAACACACAGTAATAGACGATTCCGTTGATAGAATTTAGTTGAAGTGGTTATTATATGTAATCACAGCATTGAGGGAGTATCAGAGGACACCACTGTGTGAGGCTTGCACTCTGGTGATATTCTTAAACCAATCAAAGAGATGCTAAATTGGTAAAGGAGGGCTTCCAGACCTGTATTATGACTTCTGGTATGGTCTGTGGAGCTCTCAGATTTTTGTCCTTCATAGTCTAACCAAATTGAAGTTGATCCCTGTTCCCAGTGAATTATTCTGCTTTTACCTCTGGTTTTGTGTTCTTGGTAATTTACCTGTTTAATGCCCCATGAGGAAGGCTGGGACAGGGTATAGAGAAATGATATCGTACGAGCATTTAGAGAATAACCACACTTGTTCACTTACAGTCTGGGGCCTCTTTTGAAAGCCCTGATCCATTCTTCCCTGTCTCCTTGGTACTTGGTCTAACATCCCTGACCCTGGGGAGGCTGGCAGGAGAATAGGCACCACTTTGGAAGAATAGGATTCATTTGGAGGAGCTAAGGTCATACTCATGAAAAATTAAATGCAAGAAATATTCCTTGAGCACCTCTTACGTGGAAAGTACCGTGCTGGGTGCTGTGTGAGGGACTTGGAGTAGTAAGACTTGACTCCTGTCCTCAGTGAGCTCATGATCTGCTTGGGGAGACAAACACCCAGTGAGGGCAGGAATCAAGGTGCAAGTAATGGGAACTCTTACATATGCTGGGCTGTAAGAGGCCTTGGGGCCCCAGCTGGGCTCGACTGGTGTGTGTTATACACTCAGACCCTTTTTGTTATTTTTTAATCTGCTTTATGGTGGTAAAAACACATAACATAAAATTTACTATCTTAACCACTTTTAAGTAAACAACTCAGTCGTGTTAAGTATATCCACATTTTTGTGAAAATACATCTCCGGAACTTTTCATCTTGAAAAACGGAAACTCTATACACTTTGAATAATTCCCTTTTCTGCCAGCCCCCAGCAACCACCATTCTACTTTGTTTTATGAATTTGACTATTTTAAATACCTTCTATCAGTATCATGTGGTATTTGTCTTTTTGTAACTAGTTTATTTCACTTAGTATAATGTGTTCAAGGTTCTTTTGTGTTGGAACCTGTGACAGGCTTTCCTTCCTTTTTATGGCTGAGTAAGATTCCATTTCATGGATATATCTCATTTTGCATTTCCATCCATCTGTCTGTGGACATTTGTGTAGCTCCCACCTCTTGGCTCTTGTGACTAACCCTGCTACGAACATGGGTGTACAAATATATCTTCCAGACCTGATTTCAGTTCCTTTGGGTATATACCCAGAAGCAGAATTGCTGGATCCTATGGTGATTCTATTTTTAACTTTTTGAGGAAGCTGCATGTTATCTCTCACAGTAGCTCACCAGCTTGTGTGATCACCATGAGGGCGCAAGGCTTCCAGTTTCTCCACATCCTTGCCAACACTTATTACTTTCTGTTGTCATTGCTGCTGTTGGTTTGGCAGTAGCTTTCCTCATGGATATGAGGTGATATCTCATTGTGGTTTTGACTTGCCTTTCTTTGGTTATTAATTGAGCATCTTTTCAAATACTTGTTGGTCATTTGTATATATCTTCTTTGGAGAAGAGTCTCTGCAAGTCCTTTACCCATTTTTTTAGTGTCGACTCCTAGAAACTTTTGTTTCTGTTCTACTCATACCATGCCCCTGGATGTCTGGCTCTGGTCTGCCCTTGAGGGCCTGGCAGGCTGAGGGCAGCAAGGACATTGCCCTTGAGGCATCCCAGGAGCACAGCTGGCTCATCACCCCCCAGACTGCTTAACCCTGCCCTCTCCCTGCTGCATTCAACTTGGGATGATTTTATGCACATGAGGGGCTAAAGGGTATGAGATTTCTATGGCTGCTGTAACAAATGATCACACGCTCAGGGGCTTAAAGAACACAGTCCTGGAGTTCAAAGGTCAAAAGTGGGCCTGTTGTACTGTATTCCTTCTGTAGGCTCTAGGGGAAGACTCTGTTTCCTTGCCTTTTCTGGCTGATGGTGACCCCTTCCTCCATCCTCAGAGCCAGCTGTGTAGCATCTTCTCCTTTCTCCTCTCCTGCCTCTCATGTAAGGACTCTTGTGATTATATCAGGCCCACCTGGGTAATCCTGGATAATCTCTCCAACTCACAATCCAGCTCAATCACACCTGCAACCTTCCTTTGGCTATATAAGGTAACATATTCAGTTTCTAAGGATTAGGACGTGGATATTTTGGGGGTGGGGGGACAGTGTTCAGCCTGCCACACTGGCCGCGGCCACGTAAAGGGCAGTGACTAAAGCAGTTTCGATAGGCCAGTTTCTCATTAGAAGGGCTTCAGCCTTGACTTGGGTTAGTAGAAATAGGGTGTAGGAATCTGGAAGCTGGGGCTCAAGTTTTGGCTTGACCTTGACCTGGCTGTGGAAGCTAGGGCACGTGGCTTGCTTTCTCAGGGCCTGAGAGTCCGTACCTCTGAGGGGAGAGGCTGGGACCAGAAGGTCTCTAGAGCGCTCCGAGCTTGCTCCCCTGTCTCACCCCTGCTCTCCTTTTGTCTCCTCACATGGCTTTCTCCTGCTGGCTCAGGAAAAGCCTGAGGCGGGCCTGAAGGGGTAGAAGAAGACAGCTATGTCAAGCTTTGTGAAAATGGCTGCTGGGTGCCAATGAAGGGAGAACAGGGAGAGCAGAAGCGAAAGCCACAGGGGCTCCGCTTTGTGGCCAGCCTCCTTTCTCCAGCCCGCATACAACGGATCCCTGGCACAAACAAGTGGAACTCTTACATGCCCAGGAAGCTTGACTGGGCCACACATAACTTGCACAGGAATTTCATATGAAACTTCAATTATCCTTCTTTTCCAGTTCAAGCCTGATAAGGTCAAATATTTGTAAGCTGCCAGCCAGATGGAAGCCATGGCTCCCAAAGGCTCAGATGTTGTGTAACCTCAGCTGCGTGGTGACTGGCCTGGGCTGTTGTGTTCAGGGAAGTGGGAGAGAGTCTTGCCAACTCTGGCTGTGGCACTGAGGGCAAGACATCACTAGGTGTTGTTGGTTCTCTTTGGGACGGGTGGTCCCGCTGTTCTCTGGAGTGGGCTGGGGGAAGGGCTGGAAAACCGGCGTCTTCCCGGTGCCGGGGAAGGAGCGTGCAACTCCTCGTGTCTCACACCACCCTTTAGCACTGCCAATTCAAGAGACAGCGTTGGCTTGAAATAGTTAACCGCCGGTAAGCACGCACTGGTGTTAAGGGGTCCCATTTCTCCTTGTGAGATTATTCCTGTTTCACCCATAAGCAACCTGACCACCAAAGAGGTTAGGCTCACTTAGCAAAGATCACCCAGCTCAAAAGGGGAGTGGTGAGACGCAAACTGAGATCTGTCTCATTCCAAAACTCATCTTCTTAGTCCTTTGGTTCTTCTATCTCCTGGGCTCCTCCCTTCGCCTGAAGCCATTGCCCTCGGGAGTGGAGTCTGGGAGCCACAGACAAGGGGAGCGAGGGGAGCTGCAGTCTGGAGGGGCTGACAGCTCAAAGAAACCATGTGCTCTGGCCAAGGCCAGCGGAACGCTTTAGAAAGTGAAGCTGCCTGGAATTAACCTTTGGGCCAGTCTCCCCTGCTTGACTTGGCTGCGTTGGTTTCACGTCCAAATTTAGTTGCGGACTCTGAAAGGGCAAGGTCTCTGGCTGGGCAGATGTTACCAGAGCGTGCATGTGGGTGGGTGTCCGTGTGCGTGTCCGTGTGGGTGAATGTGCAGCTCGGGGAGGCTGGTGCCTTGTCGAGGTGGGGAGAGCATCTCATGTGTCTGAGGCCTCCACCATGCCCGCCCCGGTGGGGCTTACACACCCAGACATTCCTGACTGTTTACCTGGTGCTAGCACGGTGGGGGCTACGGCGTGGGAGCAGACGGGGCTCTGCTCGCAGGGTTATGTCTGAGCAGGGGGAGAAGGCAGGCACTTGCTCCAAGGAGATACAAGGAAGGCAATGGCAAAGGCCGTGGACCGCACAGAGGAAGGTGGTGGGGACATGCACCCCACTGGGGACGTGCACGTGTTTGTACGTGCACATTCATATGTGTGTGTACATGTGCCCCAGGGTGAACGTGTGGTCGTGGGGTAAGTTGCTTTCCTGGACCTCACCCATGGCAGCAGCAGCCACTCTCCCTTCCCCTGTCACTGACGCCTTAACACAGTTGTGTGACCGTGCATGATTTGGGGTCAGTGTGTGGGGGGCTCCATAACTCCTTGGCTTAAGTGGGAAGTTGAACCAAGCATTTGCCATCCTGAGTGGGAGTCCTAAGCTCCTAGTTTTATAAAGCAAACTGCCTTTCTTTATAAAAGGCAAACGGTGATGCTCAGCAAACAGCGGCTCAGTCGCAGGCTGCCAGGGGACCACCCAGCAGCAAAGCTATGTTTAGTCCCTGCGTGTTTTATATTAAAGGGCACTTCAGTGGAGGACTGAGTGCATAGAGCAGACAAAAGCAGATGCCCCATTTGCTGTGATCACTTTTTCCACCTGCTAACTCTGACCTGGAGAAAGATGCTGCCAAGTCACCCCAAAGATTCCACATCTCTGTTCTTTTCTTTCGGGAGCTGTTAGCTCCTGTTTCCCAGGTTGGGAAAACCAAGTAAATCTAGGAAGGCTGCCGAAGGAAACAGATATGCAAGGAGAGCTAATGAGCAGGTGACCGTGGTTCCAGCAGCATCCGGCTCCAAACCTGAGTGCATCAGAGAGGACCAGGAAGAGCAGCTTGCTAAGTCAGCGTAGTTCAGAGGTCGGGCGCTGCGGAGGGCAGACACTGCATATCCCTCTGTTAAGGAGTTATGGCCATTCTGGTCTGTGTTTGTTGAGACTCGGGGGTGGGAGTGGCCCTAGGTAAGTGGCTGCCCTATTAGACAGGTGCTTTTCAGATTCAGTTATTTATTAGCATAAAGGAGGGAATTGAGGAGTGGGATGGGGGCACTAAGCATCCCTCTAGGAAGCCTATTTCTTTTGCCAGCATGTTCCAAATGATAAACTCTTCTGCCACCCACATGTGAATTCTAGAATCAGTGAGTGCCAAAAAATTATATACGATCTTAGAGATCATTTGGTAAACTCCTTCATTTTACTGAAGAGGTAAACACAGAGAGGGAGAGGAATTTGTCCAGAGTCCCAGGGCTCCCTAGCAGAGGAGGGAGGAGGAGACCCATGTGCCCAGCCCTGGTCCTTGGTCTTCCTGGCCCAAGGATTGCTGATGACCGAGTGAGATAAGCTGGAGGGCTCCATGTGCTTCAGTGGAAATGTGGAGGTTCATGAATGGCTAACTCTGAGTGGGGTCTCTGTACAGGTGCCTGCAGAGGCCTTCAGGGTACTAAGCCTGATGGTTCTTCTCAGGCCGGGGCATCCCCATGCCTCTCCTTCATTGCTACAGGCCCCGAGATCCAGCCCACTTTAATAACAGCCTCAACAATAGAAGCAATACTGATGCCTACAGTTCACTGAGAACTTCATATAAGGCTGCGCCACGGCACGAGCTTGTAAATGTCTTAAAATCCTTGAAGCAGCTCAGAGGTCTTTGAGTCTCTGAGCTGTTAACCAAGTTGCCCAGACCAAAAGGGCTTGTAAGTGACCACGCAGAGTACAAACTTGGGTCTCACGTGACTCCCTATCTTTGCCGTTAGCCACTAGACTCCACAGCTTTCTTTTCTGGCTGCCACTATCCACTTAATTCCGGGGCAACCTGTCCCTAAAACTCAGTATTTACAGATCCCGTGCTCTTCTTTCCCTGCTGTCTTCACAGGCCAGCAGTAGATTCTCATTGTCTTAATGGTTCCAACCTTCCTAATTACTGTGGGGACATAGTCGGAGGAGACCCACATAAACAGGGTGACAAAGGTGTGGAGATGATGGAGTTTTACAGCATTTCTGCAGCGCTGGTTTCTGCTCCACTGAATCATAACTCCATTCCGAGATGAAGGATGAAGGTGACGTTGACCTCTGCCTCCTAGTTTTGGGTTTTCAACAGTAGACGTTCCCGCATCTCCCTGTCTGCTCCCTTTTGGCCCAGGCTTTTGATGTACCCGAGGCCTGGAGAAGAATCGGGGCAGCACTAGAGTCCTACGTTGAACTTGGATCTCCAAGGACCCCCAACCTAGGGGCAGCCCTTGCTCTGCATCTCTGCCACACAACAAGGGTGGTCCTCATCAGATGTTTTCCTCAATCCTCCAAGGAGGAAAAGATGGAGGAGAGGGAGACCACTCCTGAGCGGTCAGTTACTACTGGCCTAGAAGCCAGCAGAAGGAAGAGAAAAGGCAGCTTGGGGCTCAGGAAGGAGAGAAAACTCATACACACCCAGGGGGCGGCCGGGGAGAGCTCAAGAGGTTCCTGGCTGCAAGAAGCTCTGAGAAAGGAGCGTGGATTTAAGATTCCAGAGAAATTGGAGGGCTTGGGGGTGGCTGAGTTCATCCTAGCCTGGCTCTCATAGGATGGGAGCCATGTGCTTCTCTCTGCCTTGGTTTCATCGTTAGTGTGGGAATAATGTCACTCGTCTCCTCACCTAAAACTATCAGGATGCTGAGGAGAAACCCGATTCCCTCAGTGAACACTTTTTTTATACTTGATGTGTGTCAGGCACGGGGCTAGGCAGCAGAGCTACGGAGATGAATGCATCATGGCCTGCCCTGGAGACATGCCAGGTGCCCAGAGCAGAGCCTTTGGACGAGACTGAAACTTTGGAGACCCAGGCATTGATCTAACGTTCTGATCACCCATCTCTCCAGCTAAAGATCTGATGCCTGATAGTGAATGGTGCTTGAGAACACCGTCGATGTATTTGGACGTGAGTCTGGTTTCACTCAGTTGTGAAGACATGTTTGACTATGTGCACGTGTGATTTATTTGAGAATTGGAAACAATTTATGACCAAAATTCTTTGCATCCTTTTCTGGGCCCGAGTCACGTGCTGAGGGCCCGAGCAGAAGGCTGTGCAGGGATGCACGTGAATAGGGGTTGAGATTTGTCCTGCCACACACCTCCCTCTGGACTGGGCTGAATTCACCCTTCTCAGCCCTTCCTGAAGGACAGCTGCCTTCACCTTCCAGCTCTTTGTTCCTCAGAAGGCGGCCCCCTCACTTCCTAGATTTCTGTTCTCTTGGAATATTTTTCCAAGTGCTTCAGGTCCAACAATCTCTCTGCTTTTTATAAAAAATTAAATTAAAATTTTAACATTATTATAATATGGAAAACTTACATAACATGAAGCTTACCATCTTAAATTTTTTTTTTTTTAGTGTGTAATTTAGTGGCATTAAGTATATTCACATCATTGCTCTGCGGTCACCACCATCCTTTTTCATCTTCCCAGTGAAAGTTCGTACCCCTTAAACATGAACTCTTCCCCTTCCTCCCCCAGCACCTGGCAACCACCCCTCTACTCTCTGTCTCTATGGGTAGGACTCCTCTCAGAACCTCACAGAAGTGGAATCAGACAGTATTTATTTCATGATGGGCTGACTTCATTTATTGTCATGTTTTCAAGGCTCATCCATTTTGTAGCCTGTGTCAGAATTTCTTTCCTTTTTAAGACTGAATAACAGTCCGTCGTACGTATAGACCACATTTCTGTTTATTCATTCATCTGTTGATGGACTCTTGGGCTGTTTCCGACTTTTGGCGATGGTGAATAACGCGGCTCTGAACTTTGGTGTGCCATCTGTGTTCGCGTCTCTGCCCTCGGTTCTTTTGGATATAGACTCATAAGTGGTCTTGATGCATCATATAGTAATTCTGTCTTTAATTTTTTGAGGAACCCCAGATACTTCCCGTAACTATTGTACCATTTTATGTTCCCACCAACAGCGCACAAGGGTTGGCCTTCCTCTGCTTCCTTGCCAATGCTTGCCATTTTCTGACTTTTTAAAGAGTACTATGGGGGGGCGGGGGTGTGTGTATGAAGGGCTCTCTCTGGCTTTAGGAGCGTCCTCGTGAACCACATGGAGCCCCAAGGGGTCACGGAGGAAACCCTGGGATAATAAATTAGGAATGAAACAAGGGCTGGAGTGTCCCATTCTCTCTGTTGCCCTTCCTCATTCAGCGACCCCTTGGGTTGACCTTGCCCTGTGAGCAGATTGGAGCCCACCTCTGAGGATGGCTGAGCACACGCTCGAGCCAGGAGCCCAACCCAGGAGCAGTCAGAGCTGGATGTCAGGCCGACTTTCTCAGCCCTGATCTGTGAGGTCTGTGGGGAGGAGATTTGGGCACCGAGGAACTCTGTAGGAGTAAGACTGGCTGGGGAGGGGTGATGGGGGCAGGGAGATACCAGACTCAAGAGTTCTAGACCTGAGGCTCTGAACTAGGAGGACTCTTATGGTGTTTGGTTGAGCCTCCTTACTCTTGAGAGGAGGAAGCCGAAGGCCAAAGAAGGAAAGTGATGTGTCTGATCTGCACAGAACCAATGGTGTTGAAGCAGGGACTGGAATTCGGCTCTCTTGACTTCTGGTCTGGTTCTTCTCTTACCAAACTCGGAGAACAGTCGAGAAGGCTTCATAGCTCTCTGAAGCTTTGTTTTTACCAAGGAATAGCAGGCTTGGTGGGGGGGGGACTTCCTTATTTTTTCGTTGCCTTCCACCTTCTTGTCTGCCTGCTGTCTGGCTGAGGTTTTGTGGGGATTAATGAGATAAATGGCTTTGACTTTTCCAAATGAAAGAAGCATTATACTTTATACAAAGCATTGTTATTAAATAGCCTGAGAGCGCAGAGGACTGAGCTAATGTGTTTCTTTTGTCCCACCTTAATGAGAATTAGAGACATCAGGAGCAGGAAAAATGGGCTGTGGATGGGTATGTTTGCGCATTATGTTCTTAGTGTGTAAATATGTGCATCGTGCCCCGCCTCCCTTCCCTGCACACAGTGCAATCCCATATCGTGTAAGAACTTCAGAGCCTTTCACCAAAAGAGGTTCCTTGGAAAGTAGAGTGCTGTTTTCAAGGATCTCTGGAATCTTCTGCGTTCTGAATTCTCTGGCTAGATTCACTTTTTCACAAATTGACACAATTAAATTTGTGTGTGAGATATAGCACTTTTTAAGAGGTGATTGCTTAACATGGAGGGTGTGCTTCTGGGAAAAGGACTTTTTTTTTTTTTAATAAAACAGCTTTCATGTTTTATTTTACTTCATTGGCAATGAGGTGTTCTTCTTTGGTGCCCTGAGGTGTTATATGTGGACATCTGTGAAAGGATTCTTATTAAGTATCTTTATATTTGGGTAGTACTTTCATAGACCTAATCTCATTTAGTCTTTATGATTGTCCTGTGAGGAATGTATTATTACCTATACTTTACAGATGAGTAAACTGAGAAGTGTGCATCGTTTTGTGCCCAGCAGTGTGGCCAGCGGGGGAACGGGGCCGGGGGTCTGGGCTCTGACCTCCCTCCTCCCAGTGTCTCGTTCTGCTCCAACTTCTTTGAAGGGCTGGCACTGAGATGGATGGCACCCCTCAGACCAGGGACCTGAACCAAGGGGTCCTGGTGTCTTTCCCTATGATGCGTACACATACCTGTTCCTACTTCTTGGAGCCTGGCTGATATTTAATGGAATTGTGGTTACTAATCAAGATGACAAGAAAAAGGAAAGCATCTTGCCCATATAAGTATCTTGGCTAACTTTCAAATCAACCGTTTCACTTTACCCTAAACCTAGATACTTCTCCAAAAATTATTTATTTATTTTTAAAGATTTTATTTATTTACTTCACAGACAGAGATCACAAGTAGGCAGAGAGACAGGCAGAGAGAGGAGGGAGCAGGCTCCCTGCTGAGCAGAGAGCCCGATGTGGGGCCCAGTCCCAGGACCCTGGGATCATGACCCAAGCCGAAGGCAGAGGCCTCAACCCACTGAGCCACCCAGGTGCCCCTAAACCTAGATACTTTTGTTTCCAGAGTGACACAGTTGGAGGCCCAGGGGTGCAGTTATCGTTGGTCCTGAGTTTAGGTTTGAGGCAGCAGAGGGCTGTACAAAGGCACCTGGTGACTTTTCATGGGACTCCGTTTCTCTGTGGCTGCAGGCAGATGGCTTGTATTTTCCTGTGGTGCCCGGGATCGGGAGGAGGAGGCCCTAGGCAGCCCAGGAAGGTGGGCGGCCTGTTTGCCAGGTGGGGTCTATGAGCACAGCCTACCCCAACCCCCTCAGAATGGGTCTGATGGTGGCTGGACAAGAATCTGGTACCGGTTTGGCTACAGTAATTTTGGAAGTATACTTAAATGATAAACCAAAACCATAACTTTTTTTCTTTCTGATCACCAAAGAATTATTTACTGTACAGAATTTGGAAAATATAATAATTTCAAAAAGACCTAGTACTTATAAGATTCTTGCTCTCAGCGCTATTCTGAGAGTTTTATATTTATTAACTCATTTGATCATCATAACAATTCTGTGTGATAGGCAGTGTTATGATTTCTATTTTACAGATAAGGAATCTTGGGCACAGAGAGGTGAGGTTCAGTCACACAGCTAGTGACTAGCAGAGCTAGAATTTGCATCGAGACTGCCTGGTTTCTAAGTCCGTGGCCCTGAGTTCTGGGCTGAACTGCCTCTCTGAAAATAGATGGGGCCAAGTGAAGATAATCACTAGTATCCTTCCTTCCTCTCCCCCACTCCTTCTTTCCTCTCTCCCTTCCTTCCTTCCCTCCTTCCTTCCTACCATTTTAATAAATTTTTATTCTAGCTGTTTACAGGACAAAAATCTAGATGACACATAATTTTTATTAATGGTGCTTTTTCTGAGGTGGGGGACTTTCTAAGATACTCATTTTTAAACTGTTGGGCTTTTCTGCTTTTGAACAGTAAGTGTGTTTTCCTTTCAAGTTTAGCAAAAATAGTAGAGATCTTAAATCCTTTTTGTCAAGCTCTTGATCTAGAAAGACAATTTTTTAAAAAGATTGATATATAGTTGAACTACTAGGACTATTTCTATGTATTTCCTTCTAGTCTTTCTTCTATGGAAAAAAAAAGTGTCTTTTAAAAAAATTGGGGTCATATAGTACATACATTTTTGGGCCTTATTTCTGTTGCTTAATATGTGGAAATTTTTTTCTATTTTATTTTTCAAAACATAGTTTTTATGGCTTCTAAAATTCTACTATGTGGAGGTGGCATCACAGGCCAGTCCCCCTGTGATGGGCTTATAGGTGATGTTCAGTTTGGTGCACTGTGGTGACTACCTGGGTAGGTTGCTTTGCTGGAGTGTTGGGTAGCTCCCGAGAAGAGTAGTGGAATGATTGAATTCCTCAAAGACTCTCATTAGGAGTGCTAAATTGCTTTCCCTGCGGGGCTGATGAGCCCATGCTTCCCGCTGGGCCAGGTTCTGGAGTTCAGTTTCCCCTGCCCCTGGCAGGGCTGCAGAGGCTCCAGGAATAGTCAGACCTCTCTCCCACAGAACAGAAGCTCTCCTGGCCCGGAGGGTCTGAGTCTGTGAGCTTTGAGCTCTGAACCTCAGCAGGGCTGCAATGCCATATGCCATTCCTCTGTGGCAGCGTGGCCGGCCCTTCACAGGCATGGAATGGAGTCAGAATTACTGCTGTTTCCCCAGGGTGCTCTGCCCACTTCACTTGGCGCAGGATGTGGGCAGATGAGTATTAGCCAAGTGAGTCTTCCTGTCACCCCATCCTCCCAGCTGGTGGGAAGGAAGGAGGTTGGGGCCACTGAATACACTAAAAACTGTCCTTCCAAGATGGCACTGCCTCCTATGTTCTCATTCTGGTGATTGAGAGACGTGCAGAGACTCTGTGTCTCTGTTTTCCTACCAATAAAATGGGACCAAAGCGGCAAAACCCTCTGTATCTTGGAGCCACAAGTTGAAGTAATTAAAAATGTCACGGGGAAAAACATGTAATGGGACAATGACACTTTGAGATATTCACTCATTTGTTCAACACATGCTCCAGGCTGTTCTGGACTCTGGGGAATACAGTGATGAACAAAATGGACAAAGGTGCCTGCTTCTTGGGGCTTCCCTTCTGATGGGGGGTAAGAGACAAATATATACCTAATATATGAAATAAACACAGAAGGGGCTCGGCCAGTTGAGTGTCTGACTCTTGATTTCCGCTCAGGTCATGATCTCAGGGTTGTGGGATCGAGCCCCCGTCAGCCTCCGGGCTCAGCAGGGTGTCTGCTTAGGATTCTCTCCCTCTCTCTCTGCCCCTCCACCCCTGCCCCCACTTGCACACTCCCTCTCTCTCTAAAGAAAGAAATAAACACACACATGTGACATACTAATCTAAAATAATCGAATAACATCATCTCTGTAAACTTCTGTATAGAAATCTCTGACGGTCAAATAGAAATTCTGCAGAACTTCCACATGGCAAATGTGTTTTGAGCACCTACTAGGTGACAGCCAGTCTGCTGGGTTTCTGAGGCCACAAAGCTGATTCCTGCTCTCAAGGAGCTTACAGATCACTGGGAGAATATGAGAAGGGACCACATACCAGAGTGTAACCCCTCTCGGGTGCTCACTAGCCGTTGCCAAGGAGACCCGGAGCCAGTGCTTGGTCTTCTCATTGCTGTGTCAGACTTGTGGCATTCCTCTTGCCTGTCCGCAGACATCAGCATCCGGAAGGCTTTTCCGTTTTTCCAGCTGGATGGTATCTGACCTCAGTCAGGGCTGCATTTATTTCTTTCACTAAAATGGCTACTTTGCAGCAGCCTTGAAAAAGTAGAAATGCTGACTTTTGATAAACTTGAACTGATCCACTGGGTCCTGTAATTGAGGTTAGCCATCGCCAGGGGGTGCCTTCGTTCAAATAGCAGGAGGTGGCAATTTTTCTCCTCTCCCTGCTTGGACGTAAGTGGAAAAAATATTTTATTATCTTTACAATTTATTATCTTTGGTTGGAAAGTGTGGTTTAGTGTGTGTATCTATCAGTTTGTTTTCTAACATTTTTCTTTGCCTGCTCTCTGATGTCAGTATGACCTTGAGTAATGTGAGGGGAATGACTTTATGGTTAGTGTCCTCTAGCCAAGGTACTACTGGGAGATCTCTGCAGGGACTTCCATGGGAGTCCCTCCAAGGATTCCTTTTCCTTTCTTCCTTTCCTTTTGACTAGCTGCCCTGTGAAGAACAGAGAAAAGATGATTTAGTGTGCTGGATCACTAGAAAGTGTGAACATAGCGGTTTGACCACTCTTCCCGTCAGCTTGGGTTTCTGAAATACTCCCGGTTCTTTGCCTCGGTCCCATCATTAGAGAGGAGTGGGATGTAGAATAGGAAAGAGATGGTTTTATTTAAGGCAGTGTATGGATGATTTAGTCAGGGGGATGGCCACAGATATCCTTGGGTCCCTGTCTTTGTTTTGGAGCGTTTGACTGCTGTGGTCACAGGCCTGTTCTGAACATCCCCATCTCTCATGAGCAGTGTTTGTAGAAGGGTGAGGGAAGAGTGGAAGAGAATGCTGTTGAAAAGAGTGTGAGAATGGCTCCCGTGAGAGGTAGAGGCAGCAGATGTGACACACCGTGAAGACCCTTTGGGTGCTTGGTCTGGGGAGTGGGTTCCATTTCAGCTGGGATGTCCTAGGGTTCTCTTAGGACCCACTCAGTTTGGGCGGAAGCATCAGCCTCCCCATCTGCCCCTTGGGGTCATTACTTTCTCTTCGTTTGTCAAGAGGATTAATCACTGAAAAATGACTTGGTTGCTGAAGTTGTCTCAGTACAAGACCAACTCAGACCCTCTTACGCTTTGAACACATGCCTTTTTGCATAGGGTGGTTATTTCCTGATCAGAAAATCCACCCACCTATCAGCATCTGAATCAGTCCTTGATTGCTTTTTTTAAAGAAGTTCCATCACAAATTATGCTCTTTCCATCAGGACTTCCTCTTAATGTAGGCCTGTGCTGTCCTATATGATAGCCACTAGCCATCTGTGGCTATTTACATGTAAATTAATTGAAATTAAATAAAATTTAAAATGGCTGTAGTTCTGTAATTGCACTTGCTACATTTCAAGTGCTTAAGAATCAACAATGGCTGGTGTTTACCCTACTGGACATCGAAGAATTAATAGGATATTTTCGTCATTTCGTAGATATTCTATTAGACAGTGAGACTATAGACTCAGGCAGAGTTCAGATCTACAGTAGACACTGCCATAGTCTTTTTGAGAGGAAACATATTCAATACAGGAATTTAAGGGCTTACAAAATCATGGTAAGGGTTGGGAGAGCAGGCTCTAGGTTGGACCTCCAGGAATGACTCCCAGAACAAGGCTGCAGAGCTGACCCATCAAGGGGACTGGGACTGTGGTATAATTAGGCAGCGGGGGAATCTGGAAGCCACTATACCAAGAGCTGGCTCCAGGGTCACACCACCTTATTGACTTTCCAGGCATCAGGAAAGCATCACCAGAGCCTTGTGAAATAGATGGCCTCCTCACCATACTTAGTTTCATTCACTTCTTGGGTTGGCCAAACTCCATAGCCACATCAGGAAGTCCAGCTACGAGGGAGGTTGGAAATTAGAGTTTCTAGCTCTTTGGCAACTGCAGGACAGGCAGGGACAGCAGACGGAGGTTGGAATTGCTGCTGAGTTAGTCCACTGGTCAACCCCATCTGCCACATGGGGTTGAGCCAGAGTTGAAGCTTCTCTGAGTGAGCACCACTGGGCTTAAGACAGACAAGGCCTTGGGTATCTTAAAACCAGGAGACGGTATCTTCCCAGTTCGAGTTTCCCAGCTATCTCTGTAACACTCTAGATAGAGAAGATTAATGGCTTCCTGCTTTTTAGTCATTTGGTCTTTAATGGGCAGAGAAAGCATGGTTTCTGTTCCAGGTTCACTGCTGCACTTTTAAAGAGAATGGAGGCCCCTGGTCACTGCAGTGAGATGACAGACGGCAAGGGTGAAATGGGCTTCCTCAAAGGTCTCGGGTGACACTCTGGCCCGAGAGAAAGCATTTTCTTTGCACTGGGAAGCTTGCTAAGTGAGAGGATGGTTAGAACCTCAGGAGGAAATGCATTTTCAGTTCTCTCCCTGCCCAGTGTGAACTGCTGCTCCTTGCTCCATAAGTCAGTCTGGGTTGCTGTTGTGTGTACTAAGTCTTGTCTTTAGCGGTGAGCTTCCTTGTGCACAGATGAAGGTGCTAAGGCTAAGAGGGAGGTTGTGCTGTCGAAGTTCATCTGCAGCACTGTGCTTTTCTCCACACACGTGGCTAATTGGGGATCTCTGTATGCCGGGAGTTTGGGTATCTCTAGTCAAGTGTAGTACGGAGGCAGGGAGATAGCCGGTGTTTGAACTCTGCCTATTTACATCAGAGGATAAGGGTTGGGGGTTGTGAGAAGGAAATATTTAAGCCCAAACCTGAGGTGAGAGAAGAAATCACCAAGCCAGAAGCATAAGGAATAACATTCTAGGTATGTGCAAAGGTACTGTGGCATATAAGGAGGGAGCATTTTGGAGGAGTGAAATGAGGCTAGTATGTGAGGATTGCCTTGGACCAGGCTGAGAGGGGAGTGAAATGAGCTCAGAGAAGCAGCTGGGGCCAGCCTATGTGGGCTTCATAAGTCATGGCAATGAGTCTAGATTCTGAAGAGATTTATCTAGGAGAATGACAGGAGCTGATTTATGATTTATATTTCTAAAAGGTCACTCTGGTTGCTGCATGGAGATTGGATTGGGGACAAGCAAAGAAAGAGAGAAATGCCAGGGGGCTACTGCAGCCTTCTGGACAAGAAACAGATGGAGGCCTAGGCTAGGGGGTGGCGTGGGAGATGGAAGTCATGGCTCCCAAGCTCCACCTTCAGAAATTCCAACAACTGGGTGTGTCTGGGTGGCTCAGTGGATTAAGCCCCTGCCTTCGGCTCAGGTCATGATCTCAGGGTCCTGTGATCGAGCCCTGCATCGGGTTCTCTGTACAGCGGGGAGCCTGCTACCCACCCTTTCTCTGCCTGCCTCTCTGCCTACTTGTGATCTCTCTCTCTGTCAAATAAATAAATAAAATCTTAAGAAAAGAAAAAAGAAAAAAAAAAGAAATCCCAACAACTGTATCCAAGAAGTAAGTGGAAGAACCTGAATAAGCTCGTGCTTTAGGGCATAGACGGGCTGACGCCATCAGTTTCTAGTGTTTACCTCTTATCAGCCTTCATCTTTATCATGACATCACCATACTGCTGCTGTTAGCAAATAGATATTGAACATCTTCTGCAATAAGGCCCTGGATCAGGTGCATGGATGGAGATGGATTAAAGGGAAAAAAAAAATCCACTCTTTCATCCCTGAACACCTTCCAGGTCCCCAGCTCCATGGACCCCAAGAAAACATAAGCCACTGCCTCCTGACTTGGACTCTTTCCTTGGACCTTGCGGAAAAGACTGACCTGTGGCTGACCAGTCTGTGCAGGGGTCTTATCCTCATCCTGGTCCCTTGGAGAGGCAGCAGCCACTGTGTGTGGGAGGAGGGAGCTGCTGCTGAAGTCAGGGGAGCTGGGCCATTTGACAAATGGGAATCATTTTCTTCTGTGTGAGGGCAAGGTTGCCGCTGCAGGCACCCACCTGTTTGTGCGGGGCCTGATCTGCTGAGCTGCTGCTCTAGGGCTCATTCAGGGACAAGAACATCAGTAAAAATAGTTCAGGAAGGCAGGAGCCAGAGCAGGCTTAGACGGTGGCATCTTTTCAGCTGTGGCAGCCAGGAGACAGAGCTTTGAATCAGCTTTATAATTTGAAAATTGGTCTCTTTGCATTGGGTGGTTATTTCGTGCTAACAAAAGCCATCAGGGACACAGTGCTGCTTGCCCTTCCCCCTTGGCACTGCTCTGGGTTCAAAAATGTTGAGCCTAAGGTGGTGATTTTCCATTCTTGGAATTCTTGGATGGTGGTGCCTCCTTCCTAAGTGGGACCTGGAGATCCTACGAGAGCCACGGGTCTGGGTGGGGAGCCATACTAGTGGATGGGGGGACATTGCTGGGAGAAGGGGAGGCTAAGCTGGGCCCTAGTGGAGGCTAGCCAGAAGGAGCCACACCTGTCTCGCCCATATGTGGCTCTGTGTTTACTATGGCAGGGCCCTTAGTCAGCTCACACGGCCGTGAGAGTGCTCAGAGCATCCAGGACCCAAATTTTGGAGGCTGTTTTTTTGTTCTTTGGCTGGGGAGAGGTTGACATTCTGTTTTTCCCCATGGGCTTCTTTGTATGCGCTTTCTCCAGATGGTGTGCTCCAGAGAGGTCCTTGTGCTCTGGGAATGTAAATAAGGTCACCCACCGCGCAGGGTGACTCCGAAGTCAGCCTGCCAGGACACGGCTCTCAGAACCACATCTTGGCTCTGCAGAGCCCTTGTCACCTTGCTCCCCGTGTCACCCCCTTGGGGTGCATTGGACGTGAGTACAAAGATTGGAGTTTGAAGACAGTAATCAGCAAGAAGGGGTGGGGTGCCGTGGGCTTGTTGTAGAGGAGATTTGGGGTCTGGAGGGGCTGATGGTGGTGGGGCCTGCTGCTTTTACATAAAGTTAGTCTTGAGACTAACTTACGAGAAGTTAGTCTTGGAACTAAAATAGAATTGATAACGTGCTGCCCATACTGAGCAGTGAGGGAGTCTAGGAAGGAAAAATTATACATCACAGACTGAATGGACAAAATGAGAGTTCCAGCACTCCCGGCAAACCCAGTAAGACGTGGGATTAGGGCCCTGGTCACTGGTCACTGGTCACTGGTCTCTCCAACGCAGCCGGTAGAAATAGGGACACCTTCTACTTTCATTCATCCCAGAGTCGCCCTGAGGGTTAGTGAAGGGGCTGTTCACACAGTGGACTCCTTCCTGTGGAGATCACGCCAAACATCAAGGACGTTCTCAGGTCCAAAATGCAGCAGCCCCTTCAACCTCAAGGCCTGTAAACCCAGTAGGAAGCGTGTGCTCTGCTTGTGGCCATGGATGTGAGCGCACACGTGTGTGTGCATGTGGGGCGCAGGGCTGAGTTCTGAAGAGGCGGAGGATAGTCTAGCAGTGAACCACGAGTCCTGTACGTGCTGCAGAGCTCTTTCATTGTCTCACTTTGTGACCTTTAATGAGTCATACACTCCTTTGTTTTCTTATGTGTTAAATTGAGATACGGATGCTTGCTGGTTACCGAAGCAGTTCTGAAGCTTCGCGTGCCTTTATTAATTCAGATACTGTCTTCGAATTCCTTCCTCTGGGGTATTATAAGAAACATGAAGGCCTCAGTCATATCGGGGTCTTCTTTGCTTTATGCTTAGGATCCACACAGTGAGTGCAGGGAGGGTAACGACAAGGTATGTGAGAGAGAGGACTTCTCATAGCAAGTGTTGGGTTCTCCATGGTCCTGACATTCTGGGTAAAATACTTTACCCCCAGGAGTGCAGCAGCTGCCTGGAGCAGCTGGAGCAGAGGAAAGGGGAGGAGGATGGAATAGATGTGAGACAGGGGCCCGTGCCACATTGAGAATATAGCCATGAATTGAGTCTAGCAAAGAGGCAATTTTCCAGGCCCTGGGGAGTGGGGGTGGGGCTCTAATGCTACAGGGACCAGATGGCAATAGTGCAGGAGGCAACTGTCAGGGGACAGGACGGCAGTGGGCCAGCTGGTACTAAAGAAGACCTGATGTGCTCATCTTGGTATCACATAGGGCTGGGTAAAGTCGTGGCATCTGTGATACCATTCCCTACCATTTGTACCCATGGCAGACATTACTAATCTATCACATACTTCCCTCTTATACATGGAGAAGTCTCAGAATCCTCTAGGGCCAGCATTTAGGCTGTCCTGTCAATCAGCTGGCATAAGAGTAGAAACTTATTTATTGTCTGTTGCGGGTGTGATGACAGAAAGGACATAGATTTTGGAATTCAGTGAAAATGACAGTCCAGACAGGTACAAGCTTTGTAGCATTGAACAAGCACATTCGTCAGGTCTTTTTTGGTTGTGAAGGACAGAAACCCAATTTGAGTTAGCCTAAGCTAGGTTACTTAAGTAACATAACCAGAAAGCTCAGGGTATGGCTAGATCAGGAGCCCGATGAGATTGCTGGGGTCCATCTCTAGGACAGAGTGTCTCTGCGTCCTGTCTGGTTAAGCCAGGTCATCGCTGATCTCCAGGGGTGGTGGTGGGGGGTGGAGGGCAACAGGGCTGGTGGTGGAAGTGATAGGGTCTAGATAGCAGGTCACAAGGGGAACAAAAGTCATCTTGAAGGTCAAACATAGAAGAATGGATCCAAGATAAGGGTGGGGAGGGGTGGCCGGGAGAGGTGTCAAGTGTTAATCTGAATAACAGTGAGCTGCAGCCAAGGAGAGAGACGGGGCTCCCCAAGGCAGTTTGTTCTGGGCCCAGCAGCTTCCCTGGAAGAGCCTTGTGTACACAGAGCAGAGGGGAGGGTCATTGTGGGGAGCCTTGGAAGCAACATACCTGCTCCAGCCACAGTTCTCTGGGCAACTGATGTGGCATCAGATGCCAGACTCTCTGCCCACACTGTCACCCCGTTCTCTGCTGCTTCTCTTGATCCTGCTGCACCTGACCAGGTGATAAGTCTCAATGTCATGCCTCTGTACTGGGGCTACTGCCTGGGCCCAGGCTGAGCTGATCATGGGTAAACCTTGGAGGATCTAGGGTGAGGCATCCAGCTGACCCGGCGGAGGAGGGCCCACCAAGTGGGCAGTTTTTTTTTTTTTTTAAGATTTTATTTATTTATTTGACACAGAGAGATCACAAGTAGGCAGAGAGGCAGGCAGAGAGAGAGGAGGAAGCAGGCTCCCTGCTGAGCAGAGAGCCCGATGTGGGGCTCAATTGCAGGACCCCGGGATCATGACCCGAGCCGAAGGCAGAGGCTTAACCCACTGAGCCACCCAGGTGCCCCCCAAGTGGGCAGTCCTAGAGGCAGATCATGACCTGAGCTGAAGGCAGAGGCTTTAACTCACTGAGCCCCCCAGGTGCCCCTCAAGTGGGCAGTCTTAGAGGCAGTCCTGAAGACTTTCGTTGCCCTTACACCAGAGATGTGTGAATGCCTCTACTCCAAACAGGGTTCCTCCCTGTATCCCCTCTACCCCACCCTGTCAATCCCAGCCATGCACAGCTCCCTTTCCCCGATATCGAATGCTATATGATGAATCACTCCAAAACAAAGTGGCTTGTAGTAGTAGGCACCTGGCTGCCTCCCACAGTTTCTAGGGGTCAGGAATTGCTCAAGGCTCTTGCATGAGGTTGCGGTCAGATGGTGAGTGGAGCAGCTGGGGAGTGGCCGGGAGTCTCTCCCTGCACGTGTGCTCTCTGTGTTGGCTAGTTTGGGCTTTCTCACCCCATGGCATGAGTTGTTTTGAAAGGCACAGACTGTCATTTCTTATGTACTTTATTGGTGGGTTGGTCACCAAAGACCAACCCCATTTCAGGAGGAAGGGACATAGATCCTCTTTCCTAATGGGAGGGATGTCAAAGGATTTACTGACATAATGTAAAACCATCACAGCCCTCAGCCCCCTCCTAGTCAACCAACACTCATTGCCCAGATGGGTTTGAGGTACCTGGAGGTGACCTAACTTTGGTCCAATGCCTTCATTTCATTATACTATTTTTATTTTTGGAACTTGGGTGCAGAGACTTGCTTCAGTTCATTGTGCATTTGTCATCATTGATTCATGCAATGACTCTCTCTTCATTCATTCATTCATTTGCTCTTCCTTTCTATCCCTCTACCCTACTTTCTTTTTTTCTTCCTCACTTTCCTTAAACAACCATTATATTACATTAAATACATATCCTTTATTTCTATGTGTTCTTATAAATGTGATCGACAGATCACTTTGCGTATGTACCGTTTTCCGTGTCCTCCTTTTCCCACTTGCTCCATGTTTCCAGGTCCATACATGTGCCATGCGTGTATGCTATAATGCATACATCTCCTCTGTCTGGTCGCCTAACATGAGTCAGTGAGACTGGAGAGGAGGAACGACATGTCCAAGGTCACATAGCCGAACTGGGACAAGAATAGTTTTCCTGACTCTTGTTTTCTCAGCAGCACACACTCATGTTTGCATGGTCCACCTCCCAGGCCCTTGCAATAGTTCGAAATAAGATTTTTTTTTTTTAAAAAATTGCAAGTCTGGGTTCCTTTTCCAAACCCTCCTGTTTTCTCCCTAGTAACTGCCATCCTCTGTCTTCTGCTCCTGCAGGTTCCAACTATGGGAGCCCGCGCCCAGCTCATGCCAACATGAATGCCAATGCTGCCGCGGGGCTCGCCCCTGAGCACATCCCTACGCCGGGGGCCGCCTTGTCCTGGCAGGCAGCCATTGATGCGGCCCGGCAGGCCAAGCTGATGGGCAGCGCCGGCAACGCGACCATCTCCACGGTCAGCTCCACGCAGCGGAAGCGGCAACAGTATGGGAAACCCAAGAAGCAGGGCAGCACGACGGCCACGCGCCCGCCCCGCGCCCTGCTCTGCCTGACTCTGAAGAACCCCATCAGGAGGGCGTGCATCAGCATCGTCGAATGGAAATATCCTTTGTGCTTGGGCCTGGGTGGGCTGTCCCCACCAGCCCCATGATTGCTCCCAGACCCACTGCATCTGCGTCCCTGGGGCACTGTGTAAACGCAGAGTTTTCGGTGCTGCCCGAGACTCAATGAATCAGAATGTCTGGGGATAGGGCCCAGGAGTCTGCTGGAGTGACAAGCAGGGTCTTTTTTCTCATATTTTTTTTCATCCCAAAAGCTGCATTTGAGAAAGCAATCCTGAGAGGTTATGAGATATCATCTAACATAGCCGAGCCTGTCCCGTAATCCACCGGTGTGGTGGGTGAATAGTGGTCACATGCTGCTTACCCCCTAGTCTTCTTTGCCTCCTGTGTCATGGGCCTGGTGTAGTTTTGTGACCTCTGCTCTCTGTAGGAGGAGGGAGCCCGAGAAATGCAAGAGGGCAGTGGTCAGTGACCCACCCTGGCTCTTGGACCAAGGCCTAGGAGCAGGTGTTCTCAAACTTGGCTGCACATTGGCATTGCCTGGAAAGTTGTAAGAAAACACAGGTGCCTGAGCCCCACCCAGGCATATGCGAAAGTTCTCCAGGTCATTCTCCCGGGCAGCCAAAGTGGAGAGCACTGGCCTGCAGTTTCAAACGCAGGTCCACTTTGCATGTGTAGAACCCGGTGAGTGGGCCCTTCTGAGAAAATGGCTTTGAAGGGCCAGGCTCTCACTATGGAATTATAGGCCCCTTAACATCATAGGAATTGTAGGGTGGTGGAGATGGAAAGGATCTTCAAGGTCAGTAGGTCCAGCCCTGAATTGGCCCAGTGATGACATTGGGCCCCACATGGTCATACGGTTAGTGACAGAGGGGACTAGAACTCTGGGACTTAGTGTTGGGCATTTTCATAATAAGAATTCATTCAGGGCGGGTTATCATGTCTCCTGGGGCTCAGGATGGGAGGGTTCCATGTTATCCATGAGCTTCCATGGAAAGATTGAAGAGCTTTAGTAGGTAGGGGTTGAAAGGCAGAAGAAGATGGCTCGGGAGGGAAGAGCTTCTGTTTAGCAAGAAATGTCAATTCTATAAATGTTTGAAGCCCTCAACTCAAAAAGTAACTTTAAGAGAAGGCAGCATAAGCCATGTGGCAGCTGGAGAGCTGGCCATCTGTCCTGAATGGCCATGCAGGCTTCCTGTTCCCAGAGGACCAGGTGAGAGGCCCGGCTCTGGGGAGCCCCAGCATGCTGCTGTCACACCGGCTCCATCAGAACCATGCAGTGGGAGAGCTGGAGAGCTGGGGGCCATGCGGGTCAGGTTCCCCCAAAGGGGAGGGCACTGAGGCCTGGAGAAGCTGAAGATCTGGCCCAGATCACGCTGCCTACAACTCACAGAGCTGGGTTTTAAATCCAGGTTCTCCAAGTCCCCAGTCCATGCATGTGTCCCTCCCCGTGCACCCATAGCACAGAGGAGACATACTAGGGTACATGTTCAGGGGACACTGTCCAGCCCACAGGGATGTGGAGGGACCTGGATCTGGGGCCTGAACCACGCCCCATCATGGTGCTGTCCCCTGTATTCTGAGTGGTCACAGGTCATTGGAATCTTCAGAGCTTCCGTTTCCTCATCTCCAGTGGCAGTAACCAGCGAGGGCGGCAGGGTCTGTGCTTGTGGGAGCCTGCTCAGAAAAACACGTCAGGGGACGTGTTCTGTGCGTGCAAGTTAGCTTCATCAGCTCTGGTTTCCCCTCCTGGGACGGACAGCTCCCTGAGAGGCAGTGCCGTGTGCAGAATGGAGCAGCAGGTGGTGACGTACTGGCCTGGGGGGAAGTGAAGAGGAGAGAGAGCAGCACACAGGGCAGGAGGGGGAGTGTGGGAGAGTGGGGGCTTTGTAATGGCGGTGTCTGGGGTACTGTCCGTGGAAACTGGTCACAGAGCCACAGGGGGCCCAAGGCAGACACCCGTGAAAGGACCGTTGACCGAGTCAGCAGCAGTGTTAGCCAGGCCATGCCACCCCAACTGGGGGAATGTGCCTTCCCCTCCCGCAGGAAAGGAAGCAGGCCCAGCTTCCGCAGCACTATCGGATGGCGTTCCCACATTGCCCTGGAAGGGTAGCTGGACAGGTCAGGAGGTGGTCTGCTCGCCTGTCCGCGTTCTTGGAAAGAGTGGAATCCAATGCTGTCATTAAGAAGGAAAGACAGTTTAAAAAATAGTCTGGCTGTCACAGGGTGACACAGTACATTTCCAGGTTTTACCTGGCTTCTCCTCCACTTTGCAGCCCATGGCTTTTCTTATCTGCCTGATTGGTTTCTTTATACATTATCATCTCCAACAGTAGCCAGGGACTTCTAGCATAAGATGATGGATGGATCGCCTGCATTAGGGGAAGGTGTAGAAGTGATTATGTAAGAAACACCCAAGCTTAGCCACCACCCACTTTGGTGGAAGGAACGAGTTGACATTTGAGGACAGGTGCGTGAGGTCTGACTCAGTTGGACCGATGTGCTGTAGCCCTGGTGGTGGGGGGGGGCACAAGGGACCAGAGGACGGGAATGAAACCGACCAGCCCCTGGACAGAATGGGACTTTCGTAAGCAAGTGGGGAACTGGCTAGGAGGGAAGGGGTTTCGTGGTAGGAGGTCTAAAGTATGAACTTTCTAAAAATGCTTCAGAGTGACGTCAGGAGAGATCAGCTTAGAGATCAGTGTAGAGTAAGTCGTCCTTGCAAACTCCGATTTCAGAACCAGACTTCCTAGGTTTGAATCCCATCCTACCACAAGCTATGTGACGTTGGGCAAGTTAGAGTTTCACCTCTCTGTCTCCTCCGTTAGGAACGGGGATGATAACTGCACGTTCAGTTTGGGGGTTTGCGCGGAACAGAGCAGGGCCCAGCACCACACAGTGGTGTCAGCCACTGTCCCGCCTGCTGTCGTCACCGTCTTCAACACCACCAGCGTCCTTACTGGTTCCTTGGTCAACTCAAGGGGCAGCGTGGCCTATTGGAGAAGATGGGTCAGTAGGTCTGGTTCTGGCCCTGGTCCTGCTACTTGTCAGCTTGGAACCTGGGAGAGGTTGTTTTGTTTTCTGTATCTGTCAAGTAGGGGGTTAGACTGCACGTCATCTTCCTGATATCAGGGCACGCACAGAAAATGACAGCCTTCATGAGGTGTGCTGGTAAATGGACCCCCGGCTACACCTGTGCGGCTGAGGGGGATCCATGACCAGCCCAGCGGCTAAAGCCATGACCAACATGCCTTCCAGGCCCAGAGTTGCCCTGTTAACAACGTAGGTCAGAGGCCATTCATGGTGGTGGAGTGAATGCTGGACTCTGTGCTCAGGGTTCTAGGTGTGACTGGGAAGTACCCGCTGTGGGGTTTCAGGAAAGTTTCTCAGGCTCTCTGGTCCTCAGAGGTTTGGACGAGATGATCTCTAAGGTCTCTCTCCCTGCTTCAGCTCATTAACTTCGTGAGTACAGATTTCCCTGGGAGAGGAAGTTGTTCCCTTCTTCTAGAGATTTCCATCCTCTTTCCCTTCCTTATCTTGTTGGGCTCCATGGATGAGGCCAAAAACAGGGCAGTGCTGGGGAAGATGGGGCCCAAAGACCACGAACTGGCCTTCCCTGGAAGCTTCCTCTCTCTGGTCATCAGCTGTAGGTGCAGGGTGGAGGGACCAGTATCATATTGACTCCTCTTTCCCTGGAGCATGGGTTCTGCCCAATATTTTGATAAAGAAATCTGGGCCCAAGAGCCTCACTGAGTGCATGGCTGTTAGTGAGTGAAGTTGGCTTGTCCCTCCAGATCCCAGCACACTCTAACGAAAGTCAAGAGCACCTAGAACATAAGACTTGGCCCCTTATGTGGAGGTGGGGCCTCCACAGACTGAAAAAGGTTGGAGGAAAGATGGTGGCCCTGCCCTGAAGGACAGGACACAGGCTGCCACGCTCTTGAGGGTCCAGAGCGCCCAGCCGTCATCAGGTTCCATGGAAGGTGTGAGGAAATACAGTAGGAGAAAAGAACAAAACCACTCCCAACTTCAGATTAAAAGATCAAAAGTAAATCGCTGAATTTCAAAGGAAAATCTTGAAGTCAAGTCTGCCTCAACTCTGTGTCACCTCTCCCGCCCCCCAGCTCGAGTCCCCCCGGGGTGGGGGTAGCATGGAAACCACGAGAGAAGGGGTGTCAGGGGGACTGCCCGTCCCGACCGGAGCAGACCCTGCTCTGTAAAAGCAACCCCAAGCACACAAGGGGGAAAATGAAGTCCAACGCCATCTACATAAATAAAAGAAGAAGAAAAAAAGTTTTTAGAAATCTGTGTTTACTCTGGCACGCGACTGGCTCCACTACTTTTGACATATTAGGAAAAATTTTGGCGGGGACCCATTAGAAGCACTTAAAAAGGCATATGTTTCTTTTCAGAATACAAGGGGCTTGGAATGTATCGTTAAAACAAAATTCTTAGGAATCTTTGATTCATTTTAAAATATATGTATATGTATGTTTGTTTCACTTGTGCTTTCCGCAGCATTGACTTCCTTAACTCTCTTCCTCAGACCATTTGAAATAATTATTTTACTGACTATTTTTGCCAATTGTGTGGCCTTAGCGATCTATATTCCCTTTCCAGAAGACGACTCCAACGCCACCAATTCCAATCTGGTAAGTCCACCATCCCGTATCTCTCTGCTTTTCTTCCTTGGTGGAGGACCGAGCTCGGATCACACGGATTCCAGGTGGAATGTGGGGAGAAGTGAGATGTGCGTGCGACACGTGCAGGGGTGCTGCAGAGCTCAGAGCTCAAGTGCTGTTGCTGTTTATTCAGATCAGCACCTGTCGTATCACAGCCTGTTTTCAGGAAGAATATTTCAATTAGGTGGTGGTGAGCTCTGTGTGTGTGTGTGTGTGTGTGTGTGTGTGTCTGTGTGTCGAAGGCTACAAAATGTGCTGCCTAAGTTGCACGTGCAGGTGTTTGCAGGAGCAAGCTTTTATTCTTGGATCATTTTTGTATTTATTTTAAGCGATGGTGTCCCATTGGTAGGGTTTGCTCAGGTGATCTGTAGTATCACTGCGCAAGAAGCAATTTCTAGGAAGCTTTTAGGAAAGTTTCCTGTTGTAGCCAAGATGCATTATTTAGTTGACGAGGTTTTATTTTCTTGGGAAAGACAGCTTTCCATTTGGATTGTTGGGAAGCCAGTGCTGCTGGCAGTTCGGGGTTAGAATTTGTCCATGGAAAAAGCGTGGAGTGTGTTTACTTTTGGCCGAGTGTGAAGTCATTACAGAGGCCTTTGCTCCGTCTGGGCATGGGAGGAAAAGAGCTCTGGAATGCAGCTGGCAAAATCGGGGCAGTCCGGGATGCCTCTGGAAAAGCCTGTCTCTCTTGCCCTCTCCTGCAGACACCATAACTTTTCCCCTGATTCCCACCAAATGCATCTTTCCCCATCATCAGCACCTTCCTCTAATTAGCGAGATGGGACTGTCTGATGAGATCGTTCTGAAAAGAAGCAGGAGGGTTACCAAATTCTCCTTTCCCTGTTGCTGGCTGTAGATGGCATCACGGCTGGTGTTCTTCGGCTTCTTAACCTTGGACGTTTTCTTTAGCCTCCTCAGCATCTGAATCGGAGGCGCATTTTCAACTCCTCTGCTGCGTTCCCCAGTCAGTTAGGCCTGGCTCCAACTGAGTAAGGTAGTGTGGCTCGGCTGGGGCCGCGTGTCAGGGACAGGTTCCAGAGCTGGCCCGGGAGCTCCGAGGGATGACACGGCCAGAGTCAGCAGGCGGAGCCCTTGCTGCCGTCCGCGTGGCCTTCTGAGGCGTGACCTTGTCTCTTAACAGGGAAGAAATCTTTCCTGTGTCAGAATAAGTACAAGCAAAAGTGTCTCCCGAATGGCCCTTAAAGCAGGAGCACCTTCCATGGGCTGCCCTTCTCTGTGTGTCCACCCCCTTCCCCCAGCACGGGGCCTCCTGAAACCCCCGCAGCTTCGCACTTAATCTGCAACTTAAAAAAAAAGACTCTGTGTCTTGTTCAGAAGACAGTGAGGCTTTGGGTGGACTCCAGGCAATAGCAGTGGGGAAGGTGGACAGAGAGCTTTAGGGGGTTTGCCTTTAGTCTCTGCCTCAGTCCCTCTGGTCCAGCTCCCTGGGGGATTAGCAGCAATAGGGGGGCGGGTGGGCGCTGCTCAGAGAGGGTGGCCTGCGCTGTCTGCATCTGGGGCTAGGAAGCTTGCACTTGGTGGGGGCGGCTGGGCCGGGGAGACCATGAGGGGCTGTGTTGGACCTACTCCAGAGCTAGGGAGGAGGTTGCCGGGTGCAGAGACTGCTGGAGGGACAGTGGATTTTTAAAATCCCACTGCAGAGTGATGGGGGTGTTATGAAGCTGGGTGCACAGCTGTGTAACTGCACTAAAAATCCTGGCATCATACACTTAACAAGGGGTGACTTTTATGGTATGTCAATTACACCTCTGTAAAGCTGTATTTAAAAAAAAAGAGTAACACCGGCATGAAAGCCAGGGCCTCACAAGACCTCCCAGTGCCAGTGGCTTGTTGCTCTTTTCTTCCTTACAAATAACGGGGGAGGTTACATAGGTGAGGGGAGAGAGGGGATGGGGACAGCCAGCGAACTTTGTCGGGAAGTTACTAGGAATTTGGGGTGTGTGGAACAGAGGGTGCGAGGTTAGAAAGGGGCTTCTCATTGCTAGAGCAGTTCCTGGTTCTTTCAAGTCACAGCTTGGCCAGCGACTTACTAAGGGAAGGAAGCGTTCTCATGTTTCCTTTATCCCCAGTCCAAACACACACAGAAGCCCAGACACACATGAGGGCACAGAAGCATATAGACACACAGATATACGTGCAGACATGCAGACACAGATACACATATACAGAGAGACACAGACATACATACACAGATGCATTTACACACATAGACACATGCAGACACACACATAGAAATACACACACACAGATAAATGTACACAGAGAAACACACATGAAGATACATACGTAGAAATAGATACAGACACACACACAGAAACAGACACACACACAGACATGTATACACACAGACACACATAGACACAGACACAGACAGATACACACAGACACATACACAAACATACACATATGCACAGATACACAGAAACACATACATACATACGTAGACATACACGGACATACACACAGACACACACAAAGACATAGGCACATGCTTCCCTAATTCTGCTCTATCCCTGAGCTTCCTTTAATATACATGTAATTTTAAAATTTTAATCTTGACATGTTTTTTCAGGAAGAGTACACATTTGCTACTTCGGCCAGTTTGTTTTTGCTCTCTCTTCAGCTCCGTGCTCTCTGTGTTCTGTCCCCATCTCTAGGAAGTAAAAGATAGGGATCTCAGTTGGCAAACTCAGGAGAGAAAGAAATGCAACTTGTTTTTGCTTTTCTCTCACTGACCATTCTGCCTGATTTGTGACTCCTGTTGCCTGAGGCCATAAACCTCACCTCTGTAAGGTCAGGGCTCTCAGCCCCTTTCCGGGAGTTGTAGCTCAGGGCCACTGCGTTATGGAGCCAAGGGGACGTGCCGTTCTTGGTGTGGCTGAGCCACACTATTGAAGTGGCCTTGTCCCTCCTGGAGGGGCCTTGGTCTTTGGTCCACGCAGGTGGTGGGCTCTCTTGTTCCCAACATGGGGTCTCTTGATCTGTAGCTCCAGACCTCTCCTGGCCATGCTGGGCTGTGAGAATGGAGACATGGTGAAGATTTCACAGGCCCCCTTTCGAGGACATATCCCAGGGTCTCACTCGTTTTTGTTTCCTGGCTGATGCTCCCAGGTTCGCCATCTTGGGATCTTTGTTTGGGGCAAGGTGGCACAGCAGAAGCCGCCCGTGGTCGTGCAGACTGTCCTCAGTGCCCTGGCTTACACTCCTTAGACTCTGAAGCCATGTGTGACTCCTGTTCTCTGCATCCCACTGGGTCATACTTTCCCTGGGACACTGAAGGCCACTGACCTGGTGGCCAAGAGGCATTAGAAAACCCCTGAAACAACCAATGAAGCCAAACCCACATTGGCTTATAGGCCAGGCTATCATTCTGCTCCCTGGATGTAGCCAATATGAGCCTTGTGATTTGGGCCCTCCTCTTCCCCCCTCTCCCTGCAGCATCTCATGTTGTGAGATGCCCCTCTGTAGAACTCTTTGCCTGTTGGCTCTGGGACAGAGTTACTATTAAGTCCCCTCCTATCTCTTCCCACTTTCTCCCTGCTTCTTCTAGTTTCTAGTCTTATTTCTATGGGAACTTTGACCAGGTCGCTGTCCTGGTCCTTTTTGTGGTCTCCCCTTGGTGAGCTCAGCTACTTCCACAATTTCATGTTCGCTTTCTAGGTAAGTTGTTCCTAGACTTAGGTGTCCAGCTCTGAGCTCTTCCTTAAGGCCTAGACTAGTGCTTCCTGCATTAGAGGGGCCCGTGGATGAGTGCAGTAACTCCTGAGACCTCCCTGATTGATATAATCACTTGGATAACCTCAACAGAAAGTGGCCAGTGTGTGGGTAGATCTGATTCAGATTTAGTAGTTCTGGGGCATGGCCTGGGAATATGCATTTGAAAAATTCCTCCTGGGCTGGAGTTAAGGGGCTAAGGATTAGTCAGGTTTGGGAACTACTGGGTTTTTGGATAGTGCTAAATTTTTCATTGGGCTGATGTGGGTCCATGCCTTGGCCTTACCACTTTGTCTCTTAATCTGGATCTTCATGTGGAGTTGTTTCGTCTTCTTGAAGCTCCGTTCCCTGGCCTGGTAGATGGAAGTCATGCTCCCGCCCGGGGTTCTGGGGCAGAGAAGGGCCAGCAGCCGGCAGGAAACACCCAGGGCGGTCCTGCCCCACAGTGATATGTGCCAGGATGTCCCGCAGACCCCTCAGACAGACAAGTCCACGTAGGACTCAACTTCCTTCTCCTCACACAACCGGACTCCAAAAAAGAATGCAAAAGAAACCATGCATGAACATTGCTTCTGATCTTTGCCTTTAGCCTAGTTGCTATTCTGTCAACCTTGATGTCATACAGAGTCACCTTGAACACCTTCTGCCCCTCACCATGCTCATCGAGCAGATTCAGATACGGCCATCACATTTAGCTTCCTTTCTAGTTTGAAAGTCATTTGTGTGAACTTTCTGGGCCTTTGCTTCTTTGTCTGTAAAATGGTAATATGTACCTCGTAAGCTGCTGTGAGGATTAATGAGATAAGATGTTTAAGGCTCTTAGAAGAGTGCCATGAGGAGGGCTCTGTTGGGGGGGGTGGTGGTGTTGTTACCATCCTGCCATGGACAGCATCCCAGCCCAGGCCATCATGGCCTTTTGCCTGGACTCTTGCAGTCACTGCTTGCCTTGTATTCTGCCTCTGGTATCTCCTTCCATGGGTCCATCTTGTGCTCCTTCAGTCATTTGACAAACATGCATGCCAAGAGCCAGGCACGGTGTTTGGGATATTTCAAGAAGCAGACAGGAAAGATAAACATACAGATGTTTGCAAATAGTGAAATGTCTTATAAGGGGTCAGGGTGTCAGGGAGGAGGCATGGATTCATTTTGCTTTTGAGAAGGGGATAAGGGAAGGCTTCACATGGGAGGTCATATTTAACTTGCATCTCCCAATAAGAGGGGATTTCCAGGCCAAAAGAGTCATTTCGGTACACATGTGTAAGGGCCCTGGGGTTGTGCCCTTTGTGACTAGAGTTTCAAGTGAATGAGAAGAGAAGAGCCAGGTGCTGGGGGGCTTCCTGGACCACGCCAGCAGTTGAACTTAACTGCAGGTGATGAGAAGATCCTGAAGATCTTTGGGTCAGGAGAGGGCTGGGTCTGGGAGTGTATGTGGGAAAGGGTGCTTTTGCAGCATAATGAAGCTGGCTTGGATGGAGGCCTCACTGTTTGTGAAGAAGAAAAGAAACTGCAGAAGTCCGGATAATTGTGACAGGGATAGAAAGGAGGGTGGTGGATTTAGGAGGTAACCTTCCCTGGACCTGTGACCAGTTGGATATTGCAGAAGAAGCAGAGAGAGCTGACTCTGAGGATGTGATTGCCCTTAGCCAGGAGGATGTTGGGAGAAAGGTCACATTTAAGGGGAAAACACTGAGGGGTACAATTTGAGCTGTGTTATCGAGGAGCATGTGGATGGAGGTGTCCAGCAGGCAGCAGATACAGGTTAGGGGCTCAGGAGGTGCAGAGGGAGGAGTGAGAGGACAGAAGGAAAAGCCACAGGCCCAGCTTGGAGCACTGGCAGGGTGGACAGCAAGAGGAACTGGTGTCCCAGGCTGCGGCCGCCGGGTGGACAGAGGGAAAGGAGCCACGGAGGACGTGACAAAGTTTTGGCCTGAGAGGTTAGGAGGGAAACCTGAGGGAGTAGAGCCTTAGCAGCAAAGGTCAGAGGGTTCACAAATGTAAAAGAGAGACCAGTTGCTAGCTCAGGCTTGTCTCTGTGGCAGCCCTGGGGGTCCCAGGAGAATTGACCTGCTCGAGGGGGAGGTCGGGCTCAGGACCCAGTGCAGGAAGAAGGGATGTAGGTCTGCATCTATAGTCTCACCGAGGCCCTGAGAGAGTAGACGCGTAACCCCTGTTTGCTGTGCATCAGTGTCATGCCAGAACGTGGTCCCCAATCACTTAGGTACCCCTAAATAAAAGTGTGAGAATTCTCCCATTACTTTCATGGCACGATGCCATCTTTTAAATAAGGAAGTGCTATTTCAGAGTCCTGCTCTCAGAAACTGCAGAGGAGGGACGATGGCGACAGCAGTGGTGGTCAGACCTCGGGGGGTAAGGATCATATGGAGAGCTGCTCAGAAAGCACACTCCCAGGCCCTGCGCCCGGAGTCCCCCCCATCCTGTGTCTGGAGAGGGTCCTGGGGGTCCCATTGGCAAGCAGCGACCCCGGTGACCAATGCAGGCCGGGGACTGGGGACTGCTCTCTGAGGACAGTGACTCTGATCTCGTCATCGTAGAGTGGACCCTCCTTCGGCTCACCCGCCCCAGTCTGCCACTGCCTACCCACAGCTCTCTCTGGGCCACGTCGGCTGCCGAGAGGTTTCCCACTCTGTTGGGCTCAGAACAGACTGTTTAACGAAGCACGCTCGCGCTGTCACAGAATTAGCCGAGAGTCTTCTTCTCACACACACTGGCAAGCCCACACCTGCCCCTGCTCCTGCTGTGCCTTCCCTTGCAAATTTGTCAGCTTCCATACATTCTCCGTCACCCTCTCCTTTCTTCTGCCTCCTTAATATAACCCCCATTTATTTTTCTAGCGCTTGGCTTTCTTCTCCTTCTGAGACATGAAAAGTATGCCGGGATCGGATTTTTTTTTTTTTTTTTTTGGCTCTTTCTCTCATTACTTAAAGAAAAGTCTGTTCTGTGCTCCACCTCACTTGTACTTCTGCACCCAAATCCATCATCTTTGTTATCTTTCCTCATGTTAGCGAAGCATCATGAAACCGAGATGGCCCATGACACGAAAATTCTCTATGTATTATTCACAGTCTTGTCGTCACTAGCGGTGCCACCTGCCATGCAGCTCGTCATTTATACCCTGTCCCACCGATAGCCGTTACCCAGGAGGCGCGGGGTATGTAGGCTGTCTGTCGAACCCCCTCTTGGCTCAGGCTGAGCGCATTGCATGTGGGAAACTCCCAGGTCTCTCAAACTCTGAAGTCCACAAAGACTTGGCTTGGGTTGCAATAGTAAGAGAATATATTTGGCATTTGACCTTGTGCAAAGAACAGTGCTGTGTACTTTCTGGAGCAAGAGGCAGGCTCTTGGCCGAGGCAGAGAGGCCAGAAAAGGACTTGTTTTGGGGCTGGGCTTGCTTGCATCTCTGCGAGGGAGTGGAGAGAGCTCAGGGGGATGGGTTCCTCAGAGGCTCTTGAGTTATGTCAGGAAGAGAGTTGGGATGTCAGATTTTCCCATTTCCTGCTATAAAGTTGGGCAGCGATGAGAGTTGGCATCCTAGGCTGGCCATGAGGGTTAAATGAATGAAAGTATGAGAAACGCTTAGAACGGTGCCTGCCACATCAAATTCGTGTTGTCCTTTAGAACCAGAGGCCGAAAGCTGTCCCCTCCAGCTGGTTCCTTGGGGAAGTCAGGATTGGTGGCACTCAGGCTTGCTTTTACACCAGAAGGGTAAGAGAGGACACCAAAAGGCCCTGCTTCTAGCAACTCTCATGTGGCAAGATTGACACGTGTCTGCGCGTGCCTCACCCTCACCGTCAGACTGCACGGGGAGCAAAGCAGAAACGCATTCAGGGGGGAGAAAATGAGCCCTGAAGGGACAGCTCTGGGTGGCCTGTAGGGGTCTCCGTCCCTCACACCTATGGGTGTTTTGTGCCTGGAACAAGCCTGTGTCCGTTCCTTCCCGGTCACAGCTCAGGGAGCCGAAGCGAGCCAGAGCATCGTAAATCTGAGCTTCCCCTGTCCCCAAGTTGGAGGGGGTGAAGACACTCCACAGTGTAGTTTAGGCCACTCCACGTCCTGGGATGAGTCCGGGACCTGCCCACCGGGCGTGAAGAGACCCCCGTCAGAGCTTCTATTTGAGCAATGAATAAAAATGCCAGTTGGGAGGCTCCTCCTCTCCCTGTAGTGAGTTGTGATTTCTTTTATCATCAGGCTTGTCTTATCTTTGTGGGCTTTCATGCATCAACAAAACGTGATTTACCATTGCTACCTCATACGTGTCCTCCTCATGCCCCAGACGCACACCCTCTGCAGTGATACTGGGGCTGTAAGGTACGCTCAAAGCTAATCACGGGTAGCAAGCTGCGGCATCATCTGTGAATCTTCTCTGTGCCATGTGGTGGGGGAGGGGGGAGAGGGGCTGGGGGGAGGGCAGGCAGCAGGGCCGAGGTGGTCTTTATGCATTTATTTATTTATTTTTTCTAAGTAGCAATTTTTACAGAAAGTGCATACGTTCTGCAGAATGAAGCATACAGATGATCACGACTGAATACTTCTTGCGTGAATGAATAAACACAGATTGGTGTTTGAGGATACACGGGCGCAGAGATTCTTCTTTTATTAAACATAAGCTCCTGTTCCTTGTAACATTTCCCTGTGTTCAACCAACGTAGACCACTTACGCTCTTAATCTGCACCTTAAAAAAAAAGTAAGATGCCGGATTAAGGTAAACTTTGACAGAGATTTTATAGATGAGAGAATTAGCAGGATGCTGTGTTTCAGACCTGCATGAGGTCTCCGTCGGAGGTTCTGATTGAGCTGGACTGAGCAGGACCTGGGCATAGGTGTGTCTGCAAAGCTTTCCTGGAACCAGGGCACTGAGCTAGGAAGGGAGACCGGAATGGTGTGGCCTTAGGTCGGTCACTTAACCTTCCTGTTTGTGTCTCTGCCGCCCTGTGGGAGTAATCAGTCCTGCTTTGTCATAGTAATTGCCTTTATGCAGTGACCAGCAGGTGCCAGTGCTTTGCAAACACTCTTCCTAATCCCCACAGCAATAAATTACAATATCTATTTACTTCTTTCCTTAGTGGTAGAGAATTCATCCCTTTTGTTTGCTGCTCTATCCCCAGGGCCTTGAGTGGTAACTGGCGCATGTCAGGCTCTTGATAAATATTGGAGGAGTGAATGAATGGCCCCTGCCAGGGTTTATCCCTTTGTTTCAGGTGAGGACACTGTGTCTCAGAGAAGTTAAGTGACTTGGTGAGTGAGGGGCAGGGTCTTAATTTGAACTCAGGACCGTTCGGTACCATCGCTTGGGCCCTTTGCTCTGTTCTCTGGAGTGTGTAGAGTTGCCGTGAGCATAGAAGGAGGTAGAAAATGTTTCAAAGATTAAACCTGCTGCAGCGGTATTAACAGGTTAATTAAAAAAAATCCAACAAACTTGGTTCTGTTGCAAAATGAGTTCGGTAAGCCTCAGGCAATCAAAGTTATTAATTTTTCGTTAGACTCCTTGGGGTCTTTAACACGTTAGTAACACTCACTACTTAGTGCTTTGAGTGTATTAATGCATTTAAGCGTCATAATAACCCTATGAGATGGACACTGTTATTATCCCATTGAACAGATGAGGACACCGAAGGTCAGAGAGTTGAAGTAATTTGCACCGGGAAATGCAGCCGCAAAGTGAAGATGCTGCTTGTAGACAGAGGCAGTTATCCCCAGCCCCTTGTTCTCAGCTGGGAGCAGGGCAGGACACGCTGCATGGCCAGCACAGCGGGATGGGGAGAGGGGGAGGCTGCCTCAGGGGCGTGGCCTTTCTCAGGGGACTGCTGGCTCCCTGTTGAGCTGTGCTTCCTGTCACTGGGCGCCCCCGGGGCAATTGTTTGACTCAGTGTTTCCTCACTAAATATTTCAGAGGAGAAGGCATTGTCTGCTCTGCGTTCGCCAGCGGATGGGGTGAGAGGAGAGGATGCTTTGAAGTCTAAGTATAGTGACACCTCTTGCTCCATTTTTATCCATCTGCCTTCGTTTTGGGGGGGATATGTTCCATATGTATTCACACCCAGGGTAATGGAGCCCCTTTCATGTACCAAGCTCCTTTTAATGGAAGTGTATTTGAAGAAAGTCTTTCTAGAATGTAAAATACAGATCCCTGGATCTTTAAAAAAAGAATTCTCAGCATACTCTGTGCTTTTTCTGGGACTGCACAGTCATTGGGAATATTCAGTATATAAACTTGTGTAATTCCCGAAAGCTGTCGAGAGGGCGAAGGAGAGTCCAGATGGCCCCTGAACACTGTGACCTGAGACGGTCTTTGGGCCCTGTTTTCATACACCATCCTTGTTGGGGTGTCTCCTGCTCTAGGACCGGCCCTTTCCATTTGCTGTTTTCCCTCTCCAGGGAGTGTAGACACTAGATCCCCAAAGCCATCCTAACTATGGGCAAAGTCCGAGTAAACAGATTCCCACTGATGAGGCTCCTTTATGGGTAAGGTGCATTAGCTTTAATGTGTGGAGTTTAGAAAATTGATTTTGGCTTCTCAGAAGCCTTTTTCCCTCTTTATTCCCTTTGTTCCTCCTGACTTCTGTATGATTAAAGTTGTTGGGTTAGTGCCTTCCAGCAAGCAGGGGTGATAGCAGCACCGTCCACACTCAGGGGCCCCTACTCGAAGTGCTGCCTCTGCTTGCAGCGCGTCTCAGTGTTCACTCGCTTAGTCCTCGCAGTACCTCCAGGAGACCTCTCTTGTTATTATTACAGTCATCTCATTTTCAAGTCAGGGCAGGAAGGCACAGAGGAATGAACTAGCCAGCCTCAGGAGTGTGGCCCCTCAGCCCACGCCCGTCGCTGCTGCGCTCCGTGGCGTTCCTAAGGTGTATGAGGGCTGGGTATTTTTCTAGAATATGGTCCTTTAATCACCGGAGGCACAACTAGCACACCTGTCACATAGGTGATGATCTGTTGAGGGACAATGGAGGGACCATGAATGTGGGGGATAAGCCCCTCAGGGGCGGTGTTGTGTCTGTCAACGTCTCCGGGGCAAGGCCCACAGCCCCTAGCCAGTGCCCTTTGGTAAGTGTCGGTGAGGAGGACGCTCGTGTCTACCCACAGATGCCTGAGCACACTTGGCTTTGACGCCTGCATTCTTTCAAAGACCCCTGACTCACATGAGCTGTCATCCTTAGGCAGATAAGCCTTCAGGTCTTCTAAACAGCCGAGAACCTCCAGTTGGAGTGCAGGACCCAGAATAAGCCCGAATTCCTGAGATGAGCTTAAAAACCTGAATAAGACTTCTTGGGGATGGAGGCATTGGAAGTAGTTTCTGAGAGCCAGAGAGGCTCCACACTGGAGCAAAGAACCCTCCTGCGATGCTGGTCACCCCAGTCCAGTGACTGGGCCAGCAGAGTCGGGTGTGGAGCTCCCAGCTCCAGGTGCGGGCCATGTGCCTTTCGTGGTGGGGGCTTCATGGGATACGGCCAACACTCAGGGCCCCACGGGAGAGGGGAAAACATTATAAAGCCGTGGCCTAGACTCTGGGGAGTGTGATGGCAGTGAGAGAGTGCTGGGCTTGCAGTCACCATCCTGGGTTCTAGCTGTAGTTCGGCCAACAGCTAGTGGCACGGCCACATCCCTCTCTTTCCCTAGCCTTCAGACACAGCCATAGCAGGTCTCAAGTGAGAGCATGCACGTAAATGCTCCGAACATGCAAAGCACCGCATGGACGCCGCTATGTTCTCACGGTAACGGTTATCAAAACGAGACAGAGAGATTTCGTCTCTGACCTGTGTACTCCTTGTTTTTCTGGCATGTTCCCCTGTGAACCTTCTCTTTTAGCCTCCTCTCAAGATAACTTAGAGATGCAAACGAACTAAAAGCCAAGTTCCAAATTTAGTTCCTGACCTTTCCAAGATGGATGGTGAGTGGTGTGGCCATAACCTGCTTGCTGCCGGCAGTGCAGCTGGGCCGCTGGAGCCTGGGAAAGCTGGGTGAGGGGACAGCTGTCCGATTCTTGACTGGGCCTGGGACCCACCATGACCAGGTACAGGGAGCCCCTTGCTGGGGAGCTCGTGCTGTGCTCGTCTTGTTTGCTTCTTGGGGGCTCATTCAGCTTGGGCACAGCTGAACCTAGGGGATGAGTCATTCCTTAGCCCCGTCCCACAATTCGTAAAGCCGTCCTCACATACAGAGCAGAAGACATGTGAAAACACGGGAGTTTGTCTCTCTGTGCTCTAGGACACACGGTCACATGCCCTGGGAAGGGCTCGCTCTCTGGCACCTTTGAGTCCTTAGGACCAGGGTCAGACCTTGAGAATAGGAAGGATATCCAGAAGGGGACCTCATGAACTGAATCAGGTCTTCTGGAGACTGGGGCACAGGGCCGTGGGACTGGTGGCCAGGTCGGAGAGCGCAGGCCTCGGAAGAGCCGGTGCTTGCGGATCGATGTGTGGAGGGGGGAGGCAGGCAGCAGGAGACCTGGGCTGTGTTCATGGTTCAGAACGCAGTTGAGTTTGAATTGTGGCAGTTGGACAGGGTTGGGGGAAATACAGGCAGAAGGAGGCTCTTGGGGGGGAAAAGCACAGGGACATGTGTGGTGTTGGTCTGCAGGATGCTACTGGCCCACCTTGCTAGCCTACTTGGTGGCTGAATTCTGAGATGACCCCAGGGGTCCCACACCCTTGCACCATTGGTTCTTTCCTCTTGGTTGTGGGGCTGTCCTGTGAAGAGGATAGGACAGCACTATGGGACATGCTGTCCCGCACAGTGGCTTTGAGAAAGGGCAAAAAGTGGAAGGACAGAGGTCTGATCTAGTCAGGTGACTCTTCAAAAGGGACGGGGTCCTTCTTGGTGCAAAGATTGAGCGTACAGGGGGATTTGATGTGTGAGATATGCTCTTTTGCTGGTTTTCAAGAAAGAGGGGCCTTGCAGCAAGGATCTGAGCATGACCTCCAGGAGCTGAGAGTGACCTGGGCCAACAACTCTGCCACCAACGTGATGGAGCTTGAGCGAGGACTTCCCTGTCATTCACTGCCCCGATTTCATCCTGAGCAGACAACCTCGCCCCTCTGTGTCCAACTACAGCACAGTGAGGTAGCGAATGGGTTTTGCTTCAGGCAACTAGGTTTGTGGTCATTTGTCCTGCAGCAATGGAAACCTTCACTTTTTTCCCCCAAACTTACACCCCAGCACCGCTGTGCTTGCCCAGGTCTTTCTGTCTCTTCGCTGTGGAGCTTCTGCTCACTGCTGTTTCTGGAAACTCTGCTGCCTCCACTTTGCCTGGCTAAAGGCACCTGGCCCTGGGTGTCTCAGCCTAGATCCCGCTCCCCAAAAGCCTTCTCTCTGGTGGACTGTTGCCTATCCTCAGGCTCCGGTGAGAGGTCACGTCTTGCGGGAAGCTTCCTCTTCCCTTTCATGGCTCTACAGCATTTTCTAGATACAGTGACCCCCTTTGTGCATGGTTTCGCTTTCGGCAGTCTCAGTTCCCTGCAGTCGTCCGAGGTCACAAGCAGATGACCTGGTTCTGGCATAGCTTCCTGACATAGCTTCCGAAGGGCAGTGGTCGCCCTGCGCTGTGTCGCGTTGCCTGCGTCATTCACCTCCCTGCCTGTCATCACGCAGGCAGGCACTCTGTCCTCTCACGTCAGCACGAGAAGGGTGAGTTCAGCACAGTAAGATACATTGAGGGAGAGAGACCACGCTCACTAACTTATGTTGTTATAATCCTTTCATTTTATTTTTAGTTGTTACTCTCTTATGTGCCTCGTCTGTAAATTAAACTTCATCGTGGGTCTGTCTGTACGTCTAGGTGGAAACACAGTACACGTAGGGTTTGGTGCCAGCATGCTTTCAGGCGCCCACCGGGGGTCTTGGGACCCATCGCTGTAGATGGGGCCGGGGGGATGGCGGTGTCTCTTACCTAAGCACTGCTACTCTCCCGTGTATTCATATGTGGATCTCACAGTGTTTGGCGTGCAGGGCTGCTAAAACAAATTACCACAGATTTGGTGGCTCAAATTATTTTTTCCTCTCACAGTTCAGGAGGCCAGATGCCCGTGACCCAGGTGTCAGCAGCGTGGCTTCCCCCCGGGCCCTCGGAAGGAGAGCCTGAGGCGTGCCTCTGCCCTGGCTCCTGGTGTTGCTCCTCGTGCTCGCTGTTGGCTGGCTTCTGGACATCTCTCTCCAGTCTCCATCGTCCCCTTCCCATGGCCTTCTCCTCTGGGTATCTGTCTCTCTGTGTCCAGATTTCCCTCCTCTTACAAGGGTACCAGTCATTGGATTAGCATCCCTCCCACCCCCAATCCAGTGTAACTGGATTCTGTCTGCAAAGACTATTTCCAAATAGAATCACGTTCACAGGGACCAGGGGAAACAGTGCAGCCCACAACACACACTCACAGGAGGCTGCATGTGAGCTGCGATCATGTCTGTACGGTCCCAGCACGAGGCCTGGATCCTGCAGGAGCTTCGTGTGTATCTGCTGAGTACTTGGCTATGCTGTTCTAGGCCTTGCTTTGCAGGGAAGGGTGTACCTTGCTGTGGGTGTGAGTGTGGGTGTGGGTGTGGGTGCTGACAGCGTGAACCCCGGGTGCCCTTGTTATAGCAGCCCTGCCTGACAGACGGTAGCTTGTCCCTTCTACCTCAACGGTCTGAGATCCTAGCTCTGTCCTACAGCTCAGGACCTGCTCCTCCCCTCCTTCTCTTGCCTCCTTGGCCTACTGATCTCAGATGTATGCACCCAAGGAAGAGAACATGCGGTCAGAATTGGAGGTCCGTGGGTAGGGCAGCCCTGCTGGTTCTGCAGGCCCAGTCCTGATGCCTCTTTTGAGCCTCCTGGTTCCAGGAAGTGGGAAGGAGAAGGCCTCCTTTGGGGCCATGGAGAGGAGCCCTGGCTTCCCCTTTAGTTCCCTGTGCACCATGACTGACCAGGGAAGGCCTGGGCTGGTCTTCCTCCCCTTCCCTGGCACTCAGAGCCGTGTGAAGCAGGTCTGGCTGAGGCTGAGTGGCAGCTTGTCTTTGCCGGGTTCAGTCCAAACAGTGGAAGACGCTTGTGGTGGACACACGGCAACTCCATCAGCTTCTTTCACACCCTTCCAAGTGGTGTCCTTCCATCTCTGTTTTCGCGTTGGTGGGTCATTGAATTTCTGGCAGAAGACCCATTCGGTAGACTGAGAATCTCTGTCCTGGGATAGGGACAGAGGTCACTCTGGGACCAGTCATGGAAGATGGATGATTTGTGGAATGGTCCCAGAAAGCCCCAGCAAGCAGATCCATTTATGGTCCCCAGAAATGTCTTTGGGATTGTAGACAGGGAGCCTCCAGCACTCTTGATTTGGGCTTTCCTCCAAGGGCCATCCTTGACCCATAGAATGCATTCAGTGAGTCTTTGCTGCATCAATAACTGAATGAGTCTGTGAGCGAGAGCATCTGCTTGGGGAAGCGGGTGCTGGCGTGGTGGAACGGGCCTGAAACGGCACAAGCCTGGCGTTACAGACCTTCCTCGGCTCCTCACTAGCTGAGTGACCTTCAGCAAGTGTCTCTGCCTCTCTGGCCTCCACTTGTTCACTTTTCACTCCATTCAGTGAATGTCTTGAGTGTCTGCTGTGTACCAGTGAGGAGCTAGAAATACAGAAAGTATAGACGGACAAGGTCTCTGCCCTCTGGGAGCTTATGCTCTATGCTGCCAGTCAGTAAATAAGCAAGGCAGATGAACAAACAAGATCATTTCGCAGCGTTATCCTTACCATGGAGGAGAAAGGAGAAGAGGCTCTGGTGGGTGATAAGCAGGGAAGGTCTCTGCGAGGCAGGCTACCTGAGCTGCGAGAGGGGTTGGTGGATGGAAGGGGCGCTGAAGGCCTGTGGGCGGGGCCTGCAGGTGGAGCCGGTGCCGGCCAAGGACCCCCAGGTGTGTGTGGAGCACAGTGAGGCAGATGAGGAGGGATGCCAGATGAGTCGGAGGGACAGGAGGGAGCGGCATCACCTTGGCCCTGCTGAGGGTTTTGTTCTGAGTGTGAGGTTGGCAGGTCCTGTTCACTTGCAAAGGCCTGCAAAGGAGCAGGAAGCATCCAGAAGGGTGTTAGGAGGTCAGCAGAGGAAGGTGAGGGCTTCTGCATCGACTTGGGCATTCCAAGAGGGATGTATATGTGGCCAGTGGGCCTGTGTAGATCTCACCAAGAGAAGGGAAAGGCAGGAGGCACAGAAACAAGTCAGCAGCTCCTGTCAGAATGCATCAGGGACATGGAGGCCAGGCCCCTCTGGAGGCAGTTTTCCTGACCATTCTGTACACTGTGGCCTCAGTGATCCAGCCTTTGGTAACCTGGCAACGTCTCTACATCCTGGTTCAGGAGGGGAACTCTTCTGGCCATCCCTTTACCCCGTGGGGGCTGGAGAGGATTTGGAGCCTCCCTGGGGCATGTGGCCTTTGCCTCTTGCTGTCAGAGAAGGGGAGCGTGGAGACAGCACTCTGGATGGTTTTGTTTCTGTCTATTCCATATTCAGTTTCTGTGTGTTCCATCTCTCCGGAAGGAGGGCAATGGCAGACTTTTCCTTTGGTGGCAGCCCCAGGGCAGAGGTCTGTCTTGTGTGAGTCCTAATAACTTGGTCCACATGAGATGAACTTGACCAGAAACTGCCCCAGTCGTGGAGACTTACATAATGTTAGAGGGGCATCTACTCCTTCCCGTGATTTGGGGGGTGCTGCCAGGCTGGCGCAAGACTCAGGGGAGAGAGCCCTGAGCTGGGTGTGCCTGGACTGGTCCTGGCATAACCCCTACCTGGCTGTGTGCCCTTGGAGGTGACACCTGGTGTTCACGAGCTCTTCTGATGCCCCAGCTCTGGGCCATACATGTGTCACCTCATTCAGCCCTCAGGTAGACACAGGAGGGGGAGGTGCTGTTATATCCACGACAGAGAAGCAGATGGGCTAGAAAAGTGGATGACTCGCCTTGGCGATTGCACCCAGAGGCCGTGCTCTTGGACTGTCCCCTGCAGCTTTGTGGCCTCTGCTGGCTGAGCTTCCTCTGTAAGATGGGGTGCTGAGATGGTCCCCAAAGTCTGTTGGAGTCTAATGTCCTATGAATTCCTTCCACGAAACTCAATCAAATACAAGCTATCGGCAGTACCAGAGTCCCCATTCCGAAGAGAGGAAACCAGGCAGACTCAGTACAGAAAATAATTTTTGGGAATTAATCCCAAAGAGCGCAGATCAATAAAAGACTTTGTACTCCCCCTTGCTCCCTCTCAAATTATATATTTGAGGGGAACTTTAAAGGACTTTGTCGAAAGACTCTCAACATGGGGATTTCCTGGCTCTTGTTGGATTGTGGGAGGGGGTTGGCTTATGCTAGAGGAGATACGTGTCCTAAGTTTTGCCCTGACTATCCTCCCCACGTCCACTCCAACATACAGTAGGCCATGCTATCTGTATGCTGTTGACTGTGTCTAGTCTACTTTAAAGTTGCCTAAAGATATTTGAGTATAAATTTAAAATCCCTGGTATTAGCTGTATTTAAAGAAAATAGGCATGATACGCAAGTTAGCTCGTTCGTCCAAACAACTGTTGTTTGGAGTCAGCCCGGTGTGGGCACACCAGAGGCATAGGCATTCCTGCAGAAGAACTGCGAACGCAGAACTAAGACCTACTAGCCATGAGGGGCTAACCTGTAAGATCCCATATGAGTCTAGTTCTAATCATATTCCAATATGATCACATTTGAATATGACTAGTAGGAGGCCCAGAAGGATATGATCCGTGGGAACCAGAGTGGTAGGAAGGGTCTCACTGCCAGCGGGGCTCGAGTGATGCCTGGATGGCTGTGGAGGACTTCGCTAGAGCAGTGATAGCAGTGGAGTTCCAGGTAAGGAGAGTGAGAGATATAATTCCATGCCACCAGTACGATTTTCACATATAAACATGGGGTTCTCAGGGTTCAGTCTAAGAACATTTTGGGGGTGATCTGCATTCATCATCAACTAATACATGCTGAGCATCTACAAGACACAGCAGCTGTTAAAATACATGGTTCCCGCCCTCCTGGGGTATTATATTATCTAAGGGAGACGGGTACCTACCCAGCATCTAATTAAATAACTAATTATTCAATTATAACTGGCCTCTAAATTGTTCATGTTCATATTTATGTGTGGCTCTATTTGCTTTAAATTCATATTTACTTAAGCTAGTGAAAAAAAAAAAAAAACAAACCTGAGCTAATGGTCCCTTGATGGCATGGAAAAGAAGGCTGTCTTGTAAAGATGATGTTTCTCTTAAGTGGTGATTAAAACAATGTTTTAGGGTGGAATTTTGGAATTGTGGGATTTTTCCTTCTAATCGAGGTGGCCCCTAGGTCATAGAACGTGTGACTTGTGGCGTTGAAGGGATGAGAGGGATGAGGGGGAAATCTCAGTCTCTGTTGTGGAATAGATTGTGACTGCTTGAACTAAGGTCTTCCTTAGGTACAAAGCCCTATGGTGTCCTAAGGCATAAGGAGAGGATTCCAGAAGGAAAGAAAATATACCCAGGAGGAAGGAATGGAGCCACATCAGAGCCTGGAGGGCAGCCCTATGAGATTAGTCAACATGAAACTTAATTTGCGTGCCAAAAAAAGTTTCTGCTGTTGGAGGGTTGTTTTAACTGTGGGAAGATGCCTGACCCTCCCAGTGCCACCTGTCAGTTCGTACATATCAGGACGATTTGAAATTCTGGGTTGTCCAAATCATTTTTTTCTTCCTGTAGCCAGCCATTTCTAGTAAAGCTTGTGGATTTTTTGTTTAAAAAAAAAAAAAAAAGTGGGTGCCTGTGTGGCTTAGTCATTAAGCATCTACCTTCGGCTCAGGTCACGATCTCAGGGTCCTGGGATCGAGCCCCATGTCAGGCTTACTGCTCAGCAGGGAGTCTGCTTCTCCCTTTGCCTCTCTCCTCCACACATCACTCCTGCTCATGCCGTCAGTTTCTCAAATAAACAAATAAAAATCTTTAAAAAAAAAAAAAAAGTCGTTTTACCCTTTTGGAATCAGGAATGTTTCCTGCCTGAATAATTTTGTTTTATTTTCCTTTTCTCCAATGTAGTATTCTTAGGTTTGGCCTTTTGGAACTAAATAATAAAACTCTTTGTTTACTCTGTGGGCCTTTGCTTATGTTAGAGCTGTTTTATCTCAGACATTTGTAATTCTATAAATTGAAATCAGCTTTTCTTAAACCTGTGGATTTTTTAGATTTGAAATCTACTCTTGGTTATGTTTATAGTGACAATGCACTTCTTGTCGGCTTATTCATTTGTTGATTTATTTCTTCATCCTTCACTCATTCAGCTACCATTTATAAACTTGCTTATTATGCACCAAGCCTGGGCAAGGGGCATTCAATTATAGAAAACGTTGTGGGGAAACACTAGATTAATCTCTATTACGGTAAATGTCAAGTGTTGCCAAGTGTGGGATTTGGTGAAAGGTGTGGATTTTCCTGGCGTTGGTCTTTCTTGCCTGAATTCTGATCATTGGCTGGAGCCCAGCATTTCACGTGTCTGGAGGGACCCTGCAAGAGAGAGGAAAATGCTGACTGACCTGGACGAGAATGCTAGCCTGGCTGTGTGCCCTTGGGCAAGTTGCTTAACCTTTCTGAGCCTCGGTTTCCATCTATTGCTTAGCGCTAATTATACGTGCTTAACTCACGGGCTTTCTGTGAGGAGAGTTACCTCATTAGAGATCATGTTTCTAAAAGCTCTTTGAAAATTGTGCAGCATTATTCAAACGGAAAGTATGGTTATTTTTATTATTGTGTGCCTACTAATTCCACACCAGGAGTGGTGACAAAGGGGGGAGGACGTTATTGTCACCACCCTGCTCTGTCACTGTGCTGGGTGTCGTAGGTGTGTTTTGGATGGCAGGGGAAGGGTAGTTGCAAGCAAAGGCCTGAGCGTGTTTCCTGCCCTGGGGGAGTTGAGGCCTGAGTCCTTGGATGACAAGAACCAATTAGAAAATCATGGAATAGTTGTTAAGAGAAGGCAGAGAGGGCTTGAGGATCTCTCCCGGTCTTTCGCCAAAGTTCTAGTCACACTCAGGGAAGGCTTCACTGGGCAGGTGGCCCTCGACTAGGCTGTCATGAGCATCAGAGTCAGAATTACCTTCTTACATTGTTAATGAAGTCAATATTTATTGAGTAACAGTATGTGACAAGTTGAGGAGTTGGGATGCTTGCATAGAAAGGATAACATAAGACTACGTTCCCCACACTGGGGGCCCAAAGAGGGGAATGCCAAGTGCCACAGGAAGCAAGAGGAGAGGGCAGCCCAGGTTTGAGAATGTTGGGAAAGGTGACTGAGCCACAGAGGCTCCTGACCTTAAAGGAAGGGCAGGATTCAGACAAAAGCAGAACCATCTGGAAGGACGTTCCATGTTTCTGCTTATTTGATAGCATTTAATTATCTGTTATCCCATTGAGCTTGAAGAGATTGCTTTTTACTCTCAATGCATGATTTTGTTCACCTGCCAGAAGCAAGAGCATCATAAAATCCAACTCATCTAGCCCTCTGCACCATTTCCTCTCTTCTCTATGGAAGGGGTTTTCTGTGATTTGCCTGTGACTTCTCAGGCCCTAAGTAATTCGGGATAAATGTCTGAGGTTAAGAACACTCAAGTAGGACTAGGTGTGTCAGAAGGAGGATGGGGGAGGGAAGCCACGAACAGAGAGGGAGGAGGTCAGGCTGAGTCCACCCACTTTTGAGCAAATGAGAGAGAGCGAGAGTGGACAGACGAGTCCCCAGTGAGAAGGCTTCAGTCCCTCAAATGATCAAAGCAAATTCATTTCACTGTAAGCCTGTCTCTGTCCCTTGCTCTGTTCTTATCCCTATCTTTATATCTATAAAATCCAGGGCTTTAAGGATGAGGGATGCCATCAAGGGAAATTAAAATAAATCAGTTATATGGAGTGGCAACCCCCAAAATGTTGAGATTCACTTATCTAGTATTTCAGAAGCTTCAAAGGAATTGAAGTGTTCAATTTCAAGAAATGGGGCCAACCAGAGAGAAGGAAAGCTAGGAACAGTATACTGCAGGGGTTGAAGGTGAAGTTAAATTCTAATGTTTCAGAAGGACCAGGCTTCTTTCTAGACAGCTCAATTCGGGACCACGTCTATACAGTGGGAGGTTTATTGACAACTTCCTCAGGGAGCCTTGGGGAGTGAAATGCTAAATATGGGCAAAGCACACACTTGGCTTTGCTGATGTTGGGGCTTCATTGAAATTACCTGTTATTAAGTCCTTTCCAGGGATTTGTTGCTCCTTTACGACAAGTGTTAAGGTAATTTTCATTAGTTCAGTTATTGACAGAAAAGGCAGAAAGGGAGCTGGTGGGGAGAGAAAAGATCCAGTGAGGCTCCGAATTAAGTGCCTGACGAGGAGCCGGAGAGAGCATGGAGAGAGAGCAGATGTCTTAGGACAATAACATGCAAAAGGGAGTAAGGAGAGTAATGTGGCCAGATGGGCAGGAGAGGAAATGTGAATTATGAAGGGAAAGGAGACTTTGTTCTATTTTCCTGAACCTCTTTGGAGACTTCTTTTGGTAATTAAATAGATAGCAGGTTTCCTCCCAGGTGAATCATTTGGAAAAAATCATCCTTTAACACTTGGGTTTCCATGTTCTTCATCACTGTCCTTGGATTACTACCGTCAGCTGCGTGGGATCCACTGGGCAGCGACACACCACCCAGACACCCGGATGGAGTTAGCAGGTCGCTGGGGGTGGGTTAGATGCCCCTGAAAAATGATTGTATGTTCACATGTATATACGTATACATACGTACTTATATAAAACCCGTCAGAGCTTTCAAAAATTGTTCAAGGAAGTAGCACTATAAAGTCCTAAAGAAATCTCTGAGGGGACCTCACCATAGAGAAAGAGGAGGGTAAAGGCCCAAATATATCACCCTGCAGCAAACCAATCATCCACACAACCGCAGAAATCTCTGATAAATCTCTTGTGAAATAAACTCCCTTCTACCTGACAGTTGTCTTTGGAAACGTTCTCTCTGCCTTTCATATGAAAATATTGCCTTGAAAAGACCTGCCACGGAGATATTGATCCTACTTATGGGCAAGGAGACATCTGAGCTTGTCTTCCAGTCTCTGCTCCAAGATTCCCCGTACTAACCCCTGCTGTTCGCGCTTGTGGATTTCACCAAACACCCTCTATGGCTAGGCCAGCGCTTCTGGTTTTCGAGAACGCGTTACGGTCCGGGGGCTCTGGGTCACAGCTTCCATTCAGCTGTCATTTACCTTTAATCACACTGATGACGATTACTGTGATTACAATTCTAGAGCACATATCGTGTGCCAGGAACTTTAATCTTAATAACAACTTTGCAATTCTAGAATTTTCAGCTCTCATCTGCAAGCAGGGAAGCAGGTTTGGAGACAAGGTAGGAAATGAGGGAGCAAGGATGTGACCCACGTTCTGCATGACTCTAAACGGTGTTCTTCCTAGTGTATTCAATGTTTACAACCATGTCTATGTTGTCAGAAGGGCCTGAGAAGGGGGAAGAGGGGTCTGGTGTTTGAGACCACAGGCATGAGCAAGTCCCTGGGTGGAGACTTTTGCCTTCTCGGACCTGTGCTCTACTAGAAACCATCCTGCCAGCAGGCAAGCAGGTGTCTGTGGGAGTCATCGCTTTGTATCCTGTCTGGACCAGCCCTGAATTTTGTTCTGTGGCCTTAGCAGTGGAGATTCTACATGTAAGACTTGATTTTTTTCCCAGGGTCATAAGGGGCATGATGTCTTTCATTTGGAAAGATGGGGTCTAGGGGTTCACCCGAGCTGCAGAGGAAATCTTGCAAGAATGCACTGGGGCATATGTGGGATGAACTTGGAACCTGATGAGTTTGCCAGACCTAAGAACTCACAAAGGGCAGTTGAATGTCTGAGGCTGAGGAAGAAAGGGCAGCTCTGACCTGTTTTGGGATTTTGTACTTTGTTCTTGTGACCCTTTGGAAATGCTTGGGTAAATGCACACATGTTCAGACTTATGCCAGGGTGGTGTAAAGAATCAAGCTGAGCATGCATCCTTTCTAGGCTCAAAGCCAAAAGAAAGAGACAGGCCTGGAAAAATATCATGGGAAATGTCATCGTCCCTTCTTTCTCCTGGACTCACTTGAAAAGCCCAGGACCCATTTAATATTTTGATTGCAAGAATTATCTCTACTGATGCTGTTTTGCAAAGCAGAAATCTAGGAAGATTCCAGCTGTAGGAATTCCTATAGTAGTAGAGCAGCCTCCTGTCTTTTCTGGTTTTCAACACTATCTTAATTTTCCTGATTGTTAACTGTTCACCATGCCAAAAGTTTCTTGGCTGAGGGCTGCCCTTGAGTAAGAGACAGTGGCCTTAAATGCAGAGGGAGAAGTTTGTGTCAACTGAGGACAGCAGGTGGGACCCAGACTTAGGGGAACCAATGCCCGAATAAGGAAGCCCAACTCTCAGAGGGTATGTGAGGGTCCAGGCTGGGGCAAACCCCAGGCAGAGTCGCTGGGGAAGTGGGGAGTCTGAGCCTGGGGCACAGGTGGCATGGAATGTTGGCATGGTGGCTTAGGAATGTGGATAGCAGGCCGAATATAAGGAACCAGACTGGCTTTATGAGTCAAGAGGGTAGAGTTGGCAGATAGCAAAGATAAGGATGTAGGTACTGACCATTGGTGATGGAGTATCAGGCACAGAGACCACAGAGTAAAATCAGAGATCTAGCAAGGGAAATGGGTAACAGGGAGCCATGACATGGTGGTATAATGTAGGCAGCAAGGGGAGCAGCCCCTCAAGCTTTCCAGGAGAGGCTGGCATTCAGTCGCAGGGTTGGCTGGCCTGAGGCTTGTGGATTGAGATAAGTCGGGGTCGGCCTGAAATGTAAGAAGGAGTGGCAGAAGAGGTCAGGTCGTGCTGGCCTTGGTCTCTAGAGGAACCACTGTGTGCAAGAAGGCATGTGTTTGTTAATTGACTGATCAACAGAATTTGAGAGGAACAAGAGTGTTCTTCACCCTGAACCCCCCACCACTTCCTGGGGCACGGAGCAGAGGGTAGACAACATAGAGGCCATTCCGGGATGATTCCCACAGACTCAGAATCAGGAATACCCACCAAAGGGAAAGAAGTCATGATATCCTGGTCTCTGAATTTCCAAACAGGACTTCTAGGCTCTAAAGCAACATTGATGACAGCAATGCTTTCCCGCTCCTTTAGAAAGTTAAGGGGCTTTGAAATAGGTAGGGCTAATTTTATTCATTCTCTGAGTTCTGATGGAAACAGTGTTTGCTGAAAAACGTGTGGGCTGGCATGCAGTGAATACTTATTTACATTGATATTTTAAAGACAATGAAAAAGACTCAAAATTTAACCCACAAGTTTGAGTTTTCAGTTTTTTCCTGCTTTTCTCCTTCTCAAGGAAGAACTATCTTTATCTCTCTTAGTTTGTTTGTTTGTTTGTTTGTTTGTTTTTAAATCTAATAGCCATACTTTCAAAGCACTGAGTAAGCCTCCTGGGAAGATGACACGGAACCACAGTGGTGAATGTTATCTCTGGCAGGTCCAAGGGCCTGGGGCAGCTCGTGTCTTTGGTGTCCTGCATATTTTCCTTTGCATTGGCTCTTATGTCTGAGTTCACTGTTGGTCTGTCTTTGGCCATTAAGGGGAGGAGTGAGTGAGTCCCAGAATTAATTGGGTTCCCCTGAACTCGTGTGTTTTATTCGCAGCAGACTCTCCCAGTGGTATGGGATTCTGTGGGCCCAACTGAACTCAACTGTGATGTGGATCCCTGGAGCCAAAAGAAAACTGAAGATTATCTCATTGAATTCTCTGCTTTACACAATAAGGACACTGACGCTAAGTTAGATTTTGCTCAGGTCTAAATAAAATGGAAGTCATTTGTACTGTGGCCCATGTTCTTTGTAGACACCTGACTGGCCAGTGGTAGCTAGAAAATGTGTTTGGGACAGCAGGGCTGTGTGTCTGACCGAGGAGCCTTTTTTTTTTTTTTTTTAAATCGCTGTCAAATTGTCGATATATTTATTTCTCCTGTTGGAGGCAATATGAATACATATTCCTTAAATTATAATTGCCAAAACAGAACCTTAATAAAGTCTTTTTTTTAAAGATTTTATTTATTTATTTGACAGAGATCTCAAATAGGTGGAGAGGCAGGCAGAGAGAGAGAGAGAGAGGAGGAAGCAGGCTCCTCACTGAGCAGAGCCGGAAGTGGGGCTCGATCCCAGGGTCCTGGGCAGAGGCTTTAACCCACAGAACCACCCAGGTGCCCCCTTAATATAATCTTGATAAAAGATCTATGTGACAGGCATTCTGCAGGAAAATTATAATTTAAGGAATCCTAGGAGCCATTTTTATAGACTTAAAGCCGTGGTCATCATTCATCACATATTTGCATAGGTTTGGAGTAGCAGAACCAAAAATAGTCTTTTCCTTTTCAGGAGCAACTCTGCATAAAAGACTCCCTGGCTTTGGACTCTGTCCCTATCATATCCCTTTCAGTAGCCAGGCCAAGAGATCTGGCCAGGAGGCTGGGTACATCCCAGCCAGAGAACAAGCACTTGTCATAGAATGAGTCGTGAGGTGGGGCACAGAGCCAGCTTTGCCGAAATGGTTTTATATTGATGAAGAAGGGAGATTTATACCTTGTCTTGACCTCTGTCATTATGAAAGGGCTGCAGAAAAGTAGAGATGACAGCGGGCCACTCTGGCAGACGCATTAAGCTTGTTTTCCTCCATCCGCAATACACAGGCCAGTGGAGCCTCCGGAATCCATTGCTCATATGTGGGTAGATGAGCCAAAGATTGGGTAGAGGCCCAGTTTGGTAGCTTATTTCCTGACACTGTATCTCGAACCTGTGCTGCCCGAGGGATACAGTGTGTCTTGGGGGGATCTGAACCACGCAGTGACGTGGCAACCGATGGACCCCTTACACTCAGCCTACCTGGACAGATTTGAAACCCTCCCGTTTCTGGGGCCTTGACTCGTGTGAGAAGTTTGGAACTCAGTCTGTCATTGTGAATCGTGGTTGCGCTCACTTGGCTTGAGGGCGACGTGAGAGTGCCGTTCCTGAGTTAGTCCCATCACTGTGGACTGCTTTGTGGTGTAGGCACATTATGAAGGAGGTTGTTGGTACCAAACAGGTCACAGATGCCATTAACAAGAGAAACGAGTCATTGTAATCCACTACCTGTCCTCTCTATCCTTCACAGTCATGGACATCCTAGCTGCGGATGCGACTGTGTGCAATGATGAACAGCAGCCTGCCTGCGTCTCTGTGGTCAGTGAGGGTGTGTGACTGAGCTCAGCAGAAGCGATGTGTGCGGCACCCAGGGGTCGCACTTAGGGGGAAAGGTGTGCCTGTGCTTTCCCCTTCCTCCCTTCCTGCCGGCACGAATGCAGTCCTGGTGAGGGGCTGCTGTGGGTCACGCAGACCAAAGCGGAGCCCTCTGGACGGCGGGGCAGCGAGCACAGAGGGCCTGCGGCTCTGGCAACGGGTAGAGTTCCCGAAACACCCAGTGTGGGGCGGCCAGCTGCCTGTCGTGGTCACCGTGGTACGGACCAGCGGGATGAAGTACAAGGAGGCAGCCTCATTTCTGCTCTGAATTTAGTCACAAAAGTCACTGTCCACTGAGGCAGGGGAGGGGTGAGTCCTCCTTTCCTCTTTCCTCCCTCCTTTCCTCTTTTCCTGTGTCTGTTAGTCCTAAAGCAGCCCATCGCGGCTTGCCTGGGGCGAATGGCAGCCCTCCTTTCACAAAAGCACTCCACTTCCATGATTCGTTCTTCTTCTCAGGATGGAGCTAAGACGTACATAACATAAAATCGACCATTTTAACCAGTTGGAAGTACATAAATGATGCGGTGGTATTAAGTGCAACAGTCCCCGCCATCCATCTCCAGAACTTTCTCATCTTTCCGACTTGAGGCTCTGGAACTAATAAACACTAACCCCCATCCCAGCCCCCCTGCCCTGGGCCCTGGCAGGTACCACTCTGCCTTCTGTCTCTGCACTTGACTACTCGAGATGCCGCAGAAGTGGAAGGGTACCGTACTGGTCCTTCAGTGAAGGGAGGTCACTCGGGTTTTTCGTTGTATTTTTTTTTTTTTTTTCCATTTCATTGTGCTTCTCAGATACGGTGTTTTTTACAAATTGAAGGTTGGTGGCAACCCCCGCAGCAAGCAAGTACCTCAGTGCCATTTTCCCAACAGCATTTGCCCATTTCATGTCTCTGTGGCACATTTTGGCAATTCTGACAATATTTCAAACTACTTATTATATCTGTCATGGTGATCTGTAATCAGTGATCATTTTTAAATCTTTTTTTGTTAGTCACCATACAGTACGTCTTTGTTTGTACTGTATGGTGACTAACATAACAAAAAAATAAAAAATACGTACTTTTTATTATTAAAGTATAGTTGACCTACAAAGTTATAGCAGTTCCATGCCTATAACATACTGAGTTGACAGTTTTGTACAGCAGTCAGGGCTCCCCATGAGTGAGTCTCAGCACCTGTCATGATACAGTGTTGCTATGTGTTCCTTACCCTGTTCTTTTCATCTCCACGAACTATTTATTTTATAACTGAAAGTTTGTACTCTCAATCCCCTTTATTTCACTCATTCTGCCCCAGCAATCACCAGTTTGCTCTCTGTATTTTTTTGTTTGTTCACTTGTTTTGTTTTTTAGATTCCACATAGAGATGAAATCATATGGTATTTGTCTTTCTCTGTCTGACTCATCTCACTTAGCATAACACCCGCTAGATCCACCCGTGTTGTCACAAATGGCAAGATTTCATTCTTTCTTATGGTAGAGTAATATTGCATTGTGTGCGTGTGCGTGTGTGTGTGTGTGTGTGTGTGTGTGTATGTGTGAGAGACATCTTTTCATCCATCAGTGGACACTTCGATTGCTTCCATATCTTGGCTATTGTAAATAACACAGCAATAAACATAGAGGTTTATTTTGTCAAATTAGTGTTTTCATTTTGTTTGCGTAAACAACCAATAGTGGAATTCCTGGATCACATGGTAATTCTATTTTTAATTTTTTTGAGGAACCTCTATACCGTCTTCCACAGTGATTACACCAGTTCACATTCCCACCAACAATGCACCAGGGTTCCCTTATCTCCACATCCTTGCCAACACGTTTCTTCTTGTCTTATTGGTACCATTTGATTACCTGTCTTTTTGATACCACTCTGACAGGTGTGAGGTGATCCCTCATTGTGGTTTTGATTTGCATTTCTCTGATGATTAGCGATGTTGAACATCTTTTCATATGTCTTTTGGCCATCTGTATGTATGTCTTCTTTGGAAAAATGTCTGTTCAGGTCCTTTGCCCATTTTTAATTGGATTATTTTTTGGTGTTGAGTTGTATAAGTTCTTTATATATTTTGGATATCAATCCCCTATCTCATGTATCATTTGCAAGTATCTTTTCCCATCAGTAAGTTGCCCTTTTGTTTTGTTGATGGTTTTCTTTCTTTTTATTTTGGTATGCTTCCAATAGTTTATTTTTGCTTTTGTTTCCCTTGCCTGAGGGGGCATATCCAGAAATATGTTGCAAAGGCCAATGTCCAAGAGATTACTGACTAAGTTTTCTTTTAGGAGCTTAATGGTTTCAAGTTTCACATTCAGGTCTTTAATCCATTTTGAGTTTCTTTTTTGTTTATGGTGTAAGAAAGTGGTCCATTTAATTCTTTTTATTTTAAGTTTTTATTTAAGTTCCAGCTAGTTAACACACAGTGTAATATTAGTTTCAAGTGTATGATACAGTGATTCAACACATCCACACATCATCTAGTGCTCATCACGACAAGTGCCATCTTTAATCCCCATCACCTACCGAACCCATCCCCTTCCATTCCTCCCCTCTGGTAACCATCAGTTTGTTCTCTATAGCTAAGAGTCTCTTGTTTTGTCTCTTTCTCTTTTTTTCCCCCTTTCCTCATTTTTTTTTGTTTCTTAAATTCCACATATGAATGAAATCATACGGTATTTGTCTTTCTCTGACTGACTTATTTCACTTAGCATAATACTCTCTAGCTCTGTCCACGTGGTTGCAAATGGCAAGATTTCATTCTTTTTTATGGCTGAGTAATATTCCATTGTCACATAACATGACATCTTCTTTATCCATTCATCAGTCAATGGACACTTGGACTGTCTCCATAATTTGGCTATTGTTGATAATGTTGCTATAAACATCTGGATCCCTGCATCCCTTTGATTTGGTATTTTTGTATTCTTTGCATAAATCTCTAGTAGTGTGATTGCTGGATCATATGGGAGTTCCATTTTTAATTTCTTTGAGGAGCCTCCATACTGTTTTCCACAGTGGCTGCATCAATTTGCATTCCTGCCAACAGTGCAAGAGGATTTTCCTTTGTCCACAACCTTGCCAAGGACTATTGTTTTTTGTGTTGTTGATTTTAGCCATTCTGACAGGTGTGAGGTGGTATCTCACTGTAGTTTTGGTTTGCATTTCCCTGTCAATGAGTTTTGTTGAGCATCTTTTCATGTGTCTGTTGGACATCTGAATGTCTTTTTTGGAGAAATGTCTGTCCATGTCTTCTGTACATTTTTAATTGGATTATTTGCTTTTGAGTGTTAAATTTTACAAGGTATTTATATATTTTGGATACTAACCCTTTATTGGGTATGTCATTTGCAAATACCTTCTTCCATTCCATAAGGTTGCCTTTTAGTTTTGTTGATTGTTTCCTTGGCTGTGCAGAAGCTTTTTATTTTGATGTAGTCCCAAGAGTTTATTTTTGCTTATGTTTCCCTTGCCTCAAAAAAAATCTAGAAAAAAGTTGCAATGGCTGATGTCAGAGAAGTTATTGTCTATGTTATCTTGTAGGATTTTTTTAGTTTCAGTTCTCACATTTAGGTCTCATCCATTTTGAATTTATTCTTGTGTATGGTATAAGAAAATGGTCCAGTTTCATTCTTTTGCATGTTCTGTCCAGTTTTCCCAACATCATTTGTTGAGGAGACTCTTTTTCCTATTAGGTGTTCTTTCCTGCTTTGTCAAAGATTAATTGTATATAGTAGTGGGTTCATTTTTGGGTTTTCTGTGCTGTTCTATTGATCTGTGTGTCTGTTTTTGTGTCAGTACCATACTGTTTTGATCACAGCTTTGTAATATAACTTGAAGTCAGGAATTGTGATGCCTCCAGCTTTGCTTTACTTTTTCTTTTTTTTTTTTTTTTAAAGATTTTATTTATTTATTTGACAGACAGAGATCACAAGTAGGCAGAGAGGCAGGCATAGAGAGAGGAGGAAACAGGCTCCCTGCAGAGCAGAGAGCCCGATGTGGGGCTCGATCCCAGGACTCTGAGATCATGACCTGAGCCGAAGTTAGAGGCTTTAACCCACTGAGCCACCCAGGCGCCCCTGCTTTTCTTTTTCAAGGTTGCTTTGGCTATTCAGGGTCTTTTGTGGCTCTCTATATATTTTAGGACTGTTTTAGTTCTGTGAAAATGTTGTTGGTTTTTGATAGGGATTGCATTAAGTGTGTAAATTGCTCTGGTAGTATAGACATTTTAACAATATTTGTTCTTCCAATCCATGAGTATGGAATGTCTTTACATTTCTTTGTGTCATCAATTTTTTTCCTCAACATTTTACAATTTTCAGAGTACAAGTCTTTCACCTCTTTGGTCAGTTTGATTCCTAGGTATCTTATGGTATTTGGTGCCATGTAAATGAGGTTGATTCCTTAATTTCTCTTTCTGCTACTTTATTATTGGTGTGTAGAAATGAAACAGATTGCTGTACATTGATTTTGTATACTGCAACTTTACTGAATTCACTGATCAGTTTTAGCAGTTTTTTGGGGGAGTCTTTTGGGTTTTCTATATATAGTGTCATGTCATCTGCAAATAGTGGAAGTTTTACTTCTTCCTTGATCGTTTGGATGCCTTTTAATTCTTTCTGTCATCTGATTGCTGTGGCTAGGTCTTTCAGTACTTTGTTGAATAAAAGTGGTGAGAGTGGACATCCCTGTCTTGTTTCTGGCTGTAGAGAAAAAGATGTCAGTTTTTTCCCCATTATGGGCAATTTAGCTGTGGTTTTTCCTATATGGGCTTTATCATGTTGAGATATGTTCCTTTTAAAACTATTTTGTTCAGGGTTTTTACCATGAATGGATGTTGTACTTTGTCAAATGCTTTTTCTGCATCTATTGAAATGATCATGTGGTTCTTATCCTTTCTTTTATTAATGTGATGTATCACATTGATTGACTTACGGATATTGAACCAGACCTGCAACCAAGGAATAAATCTCACTTTATTGTGGTGAATGATTTTTTTAATGTAGTGTTAGATTTGGTTTGCTGCTATTTTATTGAGGATTTTTACATCTGTGTTCTTCAAGGCTATTGGCCCCTAGTTCTCTTTTTCAGTAGTGTCTTTATCTGGTTTTGTTATCAGGATAATGCTGGCCTCATAGAATGAATTTGGAAGTTTTCCTTCCTTTTCTGTTTTTTGGAATAGTTTGAGAAGAATATATATTAACTCTTCTTTAAATGTTTGGTAGAATTCGCCTGTGAGGCCATCTGGTTCTGGACTTTGTTTGCTGGAAGTTTGTTTTGTTTTGTTTTGTTTTATTTTATATTACTGATTTAATTTCTTTGCTGATTATCGGTCTGTTCATGTTTTCTATTTCTTTCTGTTTAAGTTTTGGTAGTTTATATGTCTCTAGGAATTTATCCCTTTTTTCCAGTTTGTCTAATTTGTTGGCATATAATTTTTCATAATATTCTCTTATAATTGTTTGTATTTCTGTGGTGTTGGTTGTTATTTCTCCTCTCTCATTTGTGATTTTATTTGGGTTCTTTCTCTTTTCTTTTTGATAAGTTTAGTTCAGTTTCATTCTTTTGTCTAGTTGTCCCTGTACAACTTGTTAGAAGGATTGTCTTTTCCCAGTGTGATTTCTTGCCTCCTTGGTCAGAGACAAATTTATCCTATATGTGTGTATTTATTTCATGGCTCTCTTTCCTGTTCCTTTGATATATGTGTCTATTTTGGTGCCAGAGCCATCCTGTTTTGAATACTGTAGCTTTGCAGTAAATCTTGACACTCAGGATTGTGATATCTCCAGTTCTTTCTCAAGGATTGTTTTGGCTATTTGGCGTCTTTTGCAGTTCCATACAAATTAAGATTATTTGTTTTAGTTCTGTGAATCCATTTTCCTCTGTGAAAAATGCTATTGGTATTTTGATAGGGATTATATTAAATTTATAGATTACTTTGGGTAGTATGGACATTTTAACAATATTAATTCTTCCAATCCATGAGCATGGTATATCTTTATATTTGTTTGTGTTATTTTTAATTTATTTCATCAATGTTTTATAGTTTTCAGAGTATTGTTCTTTTACCTTCCTGGTTAAATTTATTCCTGGGTAATTAATTCTTTTTGGTGCGGTTATGAATGGGATTGTGTTCTTAATTTCACTTTCTATGACTTTGTTAGTGTACACAGATTCAACAGATTTCTGTATATTAACTTTAGAACTTGCAACTTTACTGAATTGATTTATCAGTTCTAATAGTTTTTTGGTGGAGTCTTCAGGGTTTTCTATATACGGTATCTATCATCTGCAAATAGTGACAATTTTACATCTTCCTCACCAGTTTGGTTGCTTTTTATTTCTTGTCTGATTGCTGCAGCTAGAACTTCAAATACTATGTTGCATAAAATTGGTGAGATTTGACATCCTTGTCCTGTTCCTGATTTTAGAGGAAAAGCTTTCCATTTTTCACCACTGAGTATGATGTTAGCTGTGGGATTTTCACGTATGACCTTTGTTATGTTGAGGTATGTTCCCCCTAAAACCACTTTGCTGAGAGCTTTTATCATGAATGGATATTGTATTTTGTCAAGTGATTTTTCTTCCTCTATTAAGATGATCATATGGTTTTTATCCCTCTTGTTAATGTGATATATCACATTGATTGATTTGTGAATGTTGAACCACCTGGCAACCTAAGCATAAATCCCAGTTGATTGTGGTAAGTGATTTTTGTAATGTGTTGTTGAATTCTGCTTACTAATATTTTGTAGAGGATTTTTACATCTGTTTCATTAGAGATACTGACCTGTAGTTTTCTCTTTTGGTGTCTTTATCTGGTTTTGGTATCGGGGTAATGCTGGCCTTGTAGAATGAATATGGAAATTTTCTTCCTTATCTTTTTTTTTAGAGTAGTGTGAGAAGAATAGGTATTAACTTTTCTTTAATATTTGGTAGAATCCACCTGTGAAGCCATCTGGTCCTAGACTTTCATTTTTTTTGGAATTTGTTTTTGTTTTGTTTGTTTGTTTGTTTTGTTTTTGAAGATTTTATTTATTTATTTGAGAGAAACAGAGAGAGAGAGAGAGAGAGAGTGTGAACAAGCAGGGGAGAGGCCTGAGGGAGAGGGAGAAACAGACTCCCTGCTGAGCAGGAAGCCTGATTCAAGGCTCCATCCCAGGACCCTGAAATCATGACCTGAGCTGAACGCAGACACTTAACTGACTGAGTCAGCCAGGCATCCAGGAGTTTTTTGATTACGGGCTCAATTTGGCTACTAGTAATTAGTCTATATAAATTTTTATTTTATCCATATTCAGTTTTGGGAGGTTATATGTTTCTAGGAATTTATCTACTTTTTTCTAGTTTGTCCAATTTATTGGCATATAATTTTTTATAATATTCTCTTATAATTCTTTGTATTTCTGTGGTTATTTCTCCTCCATCATTTCTGAATTTGTTTATGTGAGTCCTCTCTTTTTTCTTTATAAGTCCAGCTAAAATATTTATTGCTTTTGTTTATCTTTTCAAAGAACCAACTCCTGGTTTCATTGATCTTTTCTATTTTTTAAGTCTATTTCATATATTTCTACTTTCTTTATTATTTCCTTTCTTCTACTAGCTTTGGGCTTTCTTCTTCTTTTTCTGGTTCCTTTAGATGTAAGGTTAGGTTATTTATTTGAAGTTTTTCTTATTTCTTGTGGAAGTCTGTATCACTATAAACTTGCCTCTTAGAATTGCTTTTGCTATGTTCCAAAGATTTTGGCCCATTGTGTTTTCATGTTCATTTGTCTTCATATACTTTTTTATTTCCTCTTTGATTTCTTCATTCACACATTGGTTGTTTAATAGCCTGGCGTTTAGCCTCTATGTGTTTGTATTTTTTGCAGTTCTTTTTTTCCTGTAATTGATTTCTAGTTGTATACCATTGTGGTCAGAAAAGATACTTGATATGATTTTGATCTTCTTAAAGGTATTGAGACTTGTTTTGTGACCTAACATGTGATCTATCCTAGAGAAAGTTCCATGTGTACTTGAAAACGATGTGTATTCTGCTTTTTAGATGGAATGTTCTGTATATACCTGTTACATCCATCCGGTCTGTGTTGTTCAAAGCCAATGTTTCTTTGTTGAGTTTCTGTCTGGATGACCTGCATTGTTGTAAGTGGGATATTAAAGTCTCCTACCAATATTGTATTACTGTCCATCTCTCTCATTATGTCTGTTAATATTTGCCTTATATATTTAGGTGCTTTTATGTTGGTGCATAGATATTTACAATTGTTATATCCTCTTGTTTGGTTGATCCCTTTATCATTATGTAGTGTTCTTTGTCTCTTGCTACAGTCTTGGTTTTAAAGTCTGTTTTGTCTGATGTAAATATTGGTACCTCGGCTGTTTTCAGTTTGATATGTTTGTTTTTTGTTTTTGTTTTTTTGTAATCCAGTTTTCACTAAGGTGGGAAAGAGGTGGATAAATTCCTTGCTAGAAAGGAGCCAGGGGCTGTGTTCATTGGGAACATAAAGACTCCAAACTGTAACCAGTGTAGGATGTGATAGTTCTGTGCTAAAATGTCTTCCATTATTGTACCTTTTAGTTTTTCTTCCTGAGAAATGAAGGGAGTGGTGTCTGCCTTCTTCATTTGGAGGCACATAGGCATGGATCATGAATAAGACGGCTGGAATATTTGGCAAAATATTAAATACTAATTATTTCAGCAAAGCCAAATAATCACAGAATCCCTCAAGCTCCATCACTTTAATTGTCCTTTCAGCTATTCTTGGACATTTCTTTTCCCTTGCCTCCATTCTGCTCTGTGTTTTCCAAAATACTAGGCAGAAGTTCTTTTAAATTCAAGAAAAAAGGGTTCACTTTTCTCCCCAGTTACAGTCTTAAGGTGTCTTCTCTGACCAGGGAGGTTTCCTATGTAAAGCTCAATAATGGGTTTTTGTTTTGTTTTGTTTTGTTTTTGCTTTAGGCTCTCCATTTAAAAATCTTGGGATTCTTCCTGACAAAAGGAGGTTTAGTCATCTCCCCTCAGTGATGGGTCCTACTTAGAAAACAAACAAGTAGGAAATCTTGCATCCCACTCCAGCCACATGCTAATGATACTGGCCAGGCCATGAGAAAGGGACAGCACACTTGGCAAGGCAATTCTGAGACTTGGATTATCTGGTGGGTCATCAGAAAACAAAAATCTGTCAGGTTGTAGAAAGAGCACCACCTCAAGTGTATAGAGCTACTTCTTTCCTGTGAACTCTAGAGTCTTCCTGCTCCCTGCCCCATTCCTGGTGGTCATGGCTATACATGTCCAGCATCCTGATGCCCACTTAACAAGTAGAGATATTGAGATATTAGAGGAAGGGAGTCTTGTCACTGAGGCCAGTGTGGGCCACCGGAGGACCCAGGATCAGGACTCAGGCTTCCCATCTGGAAGTCCTGTGTATGACTTTGGAGTCGAAGATGTTTCTCACTACAACTCCAACATTTTGGGGTTTGCTATGGGGAGAATCCAAGGTCCTGGGGCAGAAGTGACTGAGGGTTTACCAGGCAATTTTACACTGAGAAGAAACTAAAGCCCAGAAGAACTTCTCTCATGACTCCTACACAGGCTGCCTCCTTCCTTCTCTCAATTCCAAAGGCACAGAATGTCTGATCAGAGAGTTTAGCATACTGCTTTGTACTGTTTTCTCACAGTTTCATGTATCAACCTTGTCTTGCCAATGAGACAGAAGCTCCCCGCAGGATAGATGGTAGGTGGGTGCTTTGTGATTGCTGTATTGATGTTTACAAAGCTCCCCAAGTGGGATGTTCCAGGGCTTGTTTCCTGAGGCGGCTCTGTGTTCTTAAAGAGCACATCCTGCCTTCCTGGGGTACAGGTGCAATCTCCCTGTTTACTGAGGTATCAGGAGATGAAAGATCTTTCCACTTAGTGAATCCCATGGCACTGTGGGAAGACTCTTCTAATGCAGACATAATTCTCTTTGCTGGTAATTATGCAGACGTGCACACACACACAAACACACAGAGTCATACCCCTGATGGGTAAAGGGCCTTGTTTTGCATGGAGAACACAGAGCATGATGCATTTTTAGTGATGGCTGTTCCTGTAGTGTGAGATTGATTTGCCTGTAGACAACAGGAGTTAGAGTTTTAGTACTCTTCAGGATCTTCAAGATCATGTTGGACACCTGCCTTCCACAGGTGAAGAGCCTAACAATCTGATAAGCTTTGGAGCTTGGACAAATAATTTTATCTCACTTGGGCTTCGATTTCCTTGTCTGAAAAAATGGGATTACAAGGATTTTAAGGATGTTTTCAGAATTCTATACTAAATGAGTTTTTTTTTTTTTAAAGATTTTATTTATTTATTTGACAGAGAGAGAGAGATCACAAGTAGGCAGAGAGGCAGGCAGAGAGAGGGGGAAGCAGGCTCCCTGCTGAGCAAACAGCCCGATGTAAGTCTCGATCCCAGGACCCTGAAATCATGACCTGAGCCAAAGGCAGAGGCTTAACCCACTGAGCCACCCAGGCATCCCCTAAATGAGTTTTTAATTACCATTTTCTTACTGTTCCCTGGCCTTCTTAGAACTGACTGGAATAACTGGATTGTTAAGGAATTTCTGACCTCAATCCATTTTCCTCACATAAAGAATAATTGCTTATAGAGATTCATGTCTCTTGGGGCTACGACTGACTTCAAAGTGCTATAAGAATGTATGGGATCGCTGAGAGAAGATGCCACCTCTTACAAGACATCATCAACTCAAAACCAGAGCATCTACTGATGAGGAAATAGGCATTGGGACTAGTGCAGATCCATCCCTGGAAAGCCATTTTTAGGGGAGCTTGCCGCTTGCTTTGAAAAATTCAATTATGTTCCACACTTAGAAGAGAAATGTTTTTTTTTTTTATTTTAAAGATTTTACTTATTTATTTGACAGACAGAGATCACAAGTAGGCAGAGAGGCAGGCAGAGAGAGAAGGGGGAAGCAGGCTCCCCGCCGAGCAGAGAGCCCGACGCGGGGCTCGATCCCGGGATCCCGGGATCATGACCCGAACCGAAGGCAGAGGCTTTAACCCACTGAGCCACCCAGGTGCCCCAGAAGAGAAATATTTTTGAGTCTGAGGATTTTCTCTTAAACTTTGAGCAAATTATTTAACTTCTCTCTCTCTCTTTTTTTACATGCCACTTGCATAGCTTCCTAACACTTTTCATTTTTTATTATTAATGTTGTAAAGTGTATTTCATTAAAAGGTAAAGATGCAGAAAAAGACCAATAGCTGAGGCATAACAGTAAGAATAGATCCAACAAACGTAAGATTGTTTGAAAGAGGCAGGACAAAAGAATATGTTCAGTAGGATTCCATTCCTATAAAGCTAAAACAGGCAAAACAAACCTGACTTTTAAGGTACACATTCATAAGTGGTACAAGCATAAAGAAAAGTCAGGACGTGGTTATAGCCTTATAGCCGAAGTCAAGGGAGCAGTGTGGATGGTGAGGAGGGGTTGGTTCATGACTGGGGACGGCTGTGTGGGAGAGGGTTGGCAGCATTGTATTTCTTGATCTGGATGGTGGTTACATGAGAGTTTGCTTTCTATGTATTCATTAATCTGTAAAAATATGTCTTATGCACTTTTCTGAATGTATGCTATATTTTATAAAAATAGAATAAAGTGATATGGAAATGAGAAAAATACAGTAGTTTAGAAATTGCAGATAAATATGGCAGATTGAGTGCTCTCTTCCAAAACCACACTAAGATGATGGCAAAAGAATCTTTAAAAATGCATAAACCACAGAGACAAAATGAATGGAAAAGAAGACACCAGCAACCACATATATATATGGGGCTATGATTTTATTTGTTCATTTTTTGTATTTGAAATATGCTTTGATGACATATTTGGCCTGAGATTCTTTGCCGTGGTCCTAAACAACCATCCAGCTACAAACAACTGCTTTGCTGAGCTTTGCTTCTTGGATAATTTTGCAGAAGCCTGTCCATTCCTCTATTTTCTCATGATGACCAGCGTCATTTCAGTTGGTCTGGTTGGTGTTGGGCGCACAGTTCCTCCACCAGGTTTTTGTGTTTGGACTTGCCACAGACTGATGCAAGCACAAACGTATGGCACAAGATGGGCCATGGTGGATGGGGTGTTCTTTAGCACCCCTCGTAAAGCAGTGTTAGTGTCCCTTTCACCACCAGAAGCAGTGCCTTCCTTGACTATGGTGTGGGGGGGTTAAGGCTGGGGCTGAATCCCGAACTCACCAGAGAGGCCCGTCTTTGTGCAACCCAGTGGCAACAGGGGGACACACACAATATTCTGAAATCTGGAAAGTAGAAGGACAAGTAACAACTGACTTTGCATATATAAGATAGCTGAATCCTGAGCTGGATCCTGGGGAGAATTGAGACAATTAGACCTGCAGCTCACAGCTCCAAAAAGATTTGGGAATTAGTGGTCTCAGGTATCTTAGGAAATGGTGGTATAAATGGGGTTATAAACTGGGGAATTGGCTCAAGGTCTGTTGAAGGAATAATTAGGTCTCAGATCCCACTCCCATTCTAGCAGTCAATACCCTTCTTCCATTCAGCTGAACACTGGAGTGTTGTTCTCTATTGAGGGTGAAGGGGAAGCTCTCTGGACTGGGGCATGGCTGGCACAATTAGGGTGGTGTTTTGGGGTGAAAATAAGGCTGAGACTTCTGAGTTGTGTCCCCACATGGCCCTCACAGTGCCAGTCCCTAAGCCTGTACCCTCTAGGTAGGAGATATAAACATCCTAGCATCCTTTAGGCTGGCAGAGTAGATTAGCCTAAAGAAGACAGGCCTAAAGACACAGCAATAGGACAATTCAATACCCAATAGGACAATTCAGCCATAACTCCCTCCAGCAAAGCCTGGTTGACAAGGCCCATTTACCATTCAGTGTCTTGACAGTTTTTGGTTGTTTTACTCTTAAATATGATCAGTCAGTTAAGAGTACTTCAATGTTTGAGGAAGTTCCTTAAAATGAAAGTAGAAACCAAAGAAACAAGCAAAGAAGGCATATGTAAAACAGAATATGCAAGGAGAAGAAAAGTTAAAACTAACCACCAACATTCTTTTCTGTCTTTAGAGAGATGAGAGATGATATTATATCTCTGAAGCAGAAACTGATTTCTATGTAAAAGGAACATTCAAGAGACAAAAAGAAACTCAGGGAAGTTAAAAATGTGGTTAGTTGAGGGATGTGAATATTTGGAAAGTGAAATTGTTGAATCTCTAGGAAAGTAGGGCAGCCCTCTCCCCCCAAGTCAGAGGTGGAAATTAGGAGAAAAAAATATGACAATTAGCCAGTAGGTCCAAGAAGTCCAACCTGTGAATACTAGGAGTTCCAGAAAGAGATAAATGAAAACACAGTGGGGAGGAAATCATCAGTGAGGCAGTTTTAGTTCATTTTCTAGAACTAGAGGGCATTGGTTTGTGGATTGAAAGGGCTCGTTAAGTGCCTATACAAATGGATGAAATAGGCCTATGCCAAGGGTACCTCATTGTGAAGTTTCAGAAAAGTGAGGACAATTGAGTCATCTTACAAGTTTCTAGAGAGAAAAAAAATAGGTTATAAAAGACCAGGAATCAACCTGGTTTAGGCTGTTTTATTAGAAGCTAAAATACAATGGAGCAATGCCCTCAAAGTTCTGAAGAAATGAGATTTCCAGTTGGGAATTTTATATCCAACCAAGTTATCATTCACACAACAAGGTAGAACAAAGACATTTTCGTATAGATAAAAATGTGAACAGTAACAGCAACAACAACCACCAAACAAATCCCAAACCAAAAACACCTCAGCACACATGCACCTTTTCTTAGGAAGCTCCTAGAGGATATTCTTCACCAGAAGGAGGACAAAACCAAGGGAAACATGGGATTCAGAATCCAACACAGGACAGAGGCCAGTGAAATACATGAAAGGAGATCCTTTTTAGTAACGATGGCGCACATGTATTGATCTAAATTAAATTATGATGTAGCTCTTGAGGAGGATGGGGGAGACTAAACTGGAAGGAAAACATGGTAGGAAAAAAAGTTAAAAATTGGTAAGAAACTGTATAAGCATATTATTTAAAAATATGGAATTAACTACTGAAAGAAGCAGCTAAAAAGTTGAAAGCAGTTGTTGTTTGGAAGGGGAAGTGGGGGGTAAGAAAGGGAACTGTGGTTTTCTTTTGTGATGAGCTGTTTAGAATTATCTGTCTCTTTTAATTATATGGATGTATAACAGATAAGAACAAAAACTGGAAAAAATTAATAGCTTATTGTTGATAAGCAGCTATTTCCCTTGGAGTTATTTCACATTTAAAAAAAGAGAGAGTCCTATGTTGTTTGTTCATTTATCCAGCAATCTTTTTTTGAGCATCTGTTATGTGCTAGATGTTGAGGTCATTTCTTTTTTCAGTGTTTGCCTTTTTTTTTTTTTTTTAATTGCTCCTGTTCTGGTCCTTCCTACTGGGACCCTACGTTTAGGGAATTAGTGACCCCCTGTCCTGTACCCCTTTCTCCCTAGATGGCTGCTAAGTGTCGTATGGTTAGAAATCACAAATTTCTAGCAGGCACAGTTTGTGGTCAATTTGCTGAGCACAGTTCCTGACAGGTAGCAGGCACTCTATGGATGGATGGATGGTCACTCGGACGTGTGCTCATCTCCTCTCCTCAGAGTAGACCAGAGTAGACCAAATGTTGACCTGCTCCACATCCCCAAATCATCCCTTAGTTTAGGCAGACCAAGGCCACTAAGGAGGGCCTGCTGCAGCCCTCCCCAAACCCCCACCCCTGTATTTACACCTTCACTATCACAGATCTAAGTATTTGAAATTCAGTACTTTGAGTTTTGAAGAATATTTGAAATTCAGGGAAATACCAATACCCCTAAGGTGGGGGAAAAGACTATGAACCATTAACATGGTAATTTCCACCCTGGAGTTTCCAAACTCTGACATCTCATCAAGGACATAATGGTGGCCAGAGAGCTCTTTTTAATATTTCAAAACACCTAATGGAAACTGCTCATTTGTTCAAGATAAGGCTATAAAGAGGAACGAAAATGTCAAGGTCCTTTGCTCTCAGCTGAAAGACTATCTACTGACTGACTTGGCATTGTAGCTCTGGTCATTCCATGCTGGTCAAATGCTCTGGTTCGTAGCAGTCTGTCTCTCTTTGATAAAGTTTAGAGTGGAGGGGGAGATAAGAATTATCAGCACTATTTATTTGGCTGACAGAACCTTGCCAAGGACAGTGTGGGTGTGGGGAGTGTGAAGGGGTCTCTGGGTGTGGAGCTGGTGAAGACCCCTCGTTCCCTTGTTCTCGGGGATTTGTTTGAGGCTGGGCCAAGGGCAGAGGGTCCCACAGAAGGCAGAAGAAGGGTGCGAAGATCACCTTCCACTCCCTGCTTCATCCCTGTGCAGAGGGCTGGCCCAAAGGGCTGGTGTTGCAGTGAAAGGCGCCCAGCCCAGCGTGTCAACTCTCCCCGCCATTCAGAACTTACCGCGCAGCCTCACGGCAGCAGAGATAAATGCTTCGACGAGGCAAATGAGCCCAGAGAGAATAGGAGCCTCAAACTGTGAAAAATGATGGAGAATATGGCCTACTTTCTTGCCTTGTAAAAGTCACTTGCACTTTCCTGGGTGCAGCCAAGCTGCTCTGTGTGGGGAGTGGAGCCGTAGATGGAGATGTGCGAGCCCTGGTGGGCAAATGGAGGGCGCCATGGCCTCCAGTGGTTCCAGCTTTTTAAGTCCAAGACCAAAGAAAGCGAAGCCGGTGACTCTATAGAAAACTTGACCTCTTTGGGGGCTCAGGGGGTGGAAATGGTCTTGGGGATTTTTGTTTTGTTTTTTGTTTTGAAGGGGTGATGTTTGGAAGCCGAGGCTCAGGGGAAAGACGTCCTGTCCTTCTTGGGGCACTTAACCCTACAACCTTGGTACTTACTTGTTTTCTGTTGGTTTTGGTGTGTTCTGTTTTTGTATTCCCAACCAGATTGTAAGGTTGCTGATGTCCGTTTATCTACCAGTAAGCCTCAGTTTTCTCATCTTCAAAATGGAGATAACGATGGCCATTTTGCAGGTTCACTATGAGTATTGAGGAGATCATCGCCTCAGTTTTGGTTTCACAACCTCCCATCCACCTTTTCCCATCCCTGTGCTCTCTTAGAAAGGATCTTACTTCCAAAGAATGGTACTCTCCAAGTGAGAGAGATGGCCACTTTCTTCAAGAGCTGGATAAGCATCTGAGAACTGCTCCCTCCCATTTGAGGACTTGTTGTTTCTGGCTCTGAGGAGCAGATTGTGAGCCCATCTCTTCAGCTGGGATGAGGATGCTGATTTCACCTCCATAGAGACACAAGCCTCACCCAGTTGGTTTTCTACATGGAGGCTGGGAGTGCATGACAAAGTTGGAGGAAATAAATGGGAAATTTCACAGGTGGATGTGGTCTGTTCTTTCTTATCCACAAAACAAAAAATAAAAATAAAAGAAAAAAACGGGACATGCTTTTGAGGTACATTAACTCTGTCCATTAGATGTCACTGGGTATAAACTAGTTAGAATACTACCCATCCAGTAGGGAAACCTAGAAATGAGAAGAGAAGAGGGATGGAAGTGCCCTCAATTAATAGTAGAGGAGTAAACAAGAGGACTGAAGGGAGAAATTGCCTCCCTAACAAAGAGAGTTAGAAGTGATAGATACAGAACACTTAGCACAAAGCCTGGCCCATGGGAGGGGCTTCCCAAAAGGTGACTGTTATCATTAGCGGTGGCTTTGCCATTCTGAGTTGACATCCATGCTGTAAACATAGAACTCTGTTGAGATGAAATTTCCTCCTCAGTCTGCTTTTGTGGATTCCTTTACTGAGAACCAGCCCAAAACAAATAACCGTCTTGGTCATCCTCATTAAAACGAGAATAATTTCTGTCCCTCATTTGCCAGTGTGTCTGGAAAACCCTTGGATATGCCTTCGGTATTTAAAATATGACCATTGAGATTTGTATGCTTTAAAATTTATAGCGAATTTTCTTGTATGTCACTTGCACCTTATAATGGCCTTATCAAGGATAGGCAGTATGAGTGTCCTCACTTTAAAGATAAGGGAGCTGGTGCCAAAATGGCTCGAGGACCATGCCAAGCTCACGCAGTGAGTAAATGGCTGAGGCAGGACAGGAGTCTCCGGATTCCACATCCTGTGCTCCGTTTTGTAATCCATAATGCTTCTTCCGCCTGCTGTCCATAGCCTGGTAACAAGACTAGTCACTTTTCTTGATGGGAGGCATCTTGTGTAGCCTTTCTGCTTTCCAAAGAAGGAAAATGGCTTTCAACTTGTGGTGAAGGTTCTCAGAAAGATAGGATCCAGAAACGTCTTCGAGCCTGGTCCAGGTGCCAGAAGAGTTTGGCAAGTGAGTTTACCACTGCTGAGTCAGGCTCTGGTCCCCCTCCCCCGGGATTTGGATCGATGTTGCAATGACTCTGGCAGCTCTGTGCATTTCCCTTGGCCTCTGAGACATTCCAGTGATGATGATGGCTTGTCAGGGTCATGGCCCTAGTACAAAACGAGGCTATTTGTGGCTTATCGAAAACACAACTGGAGCCACCTGCATGAGAAGTTGGCTTCTCAGTCTCTGGGTCCTGAAACTCAGCTGAAGTGACGTGTTCCTATCAATCTGTATAGCAGATATCAAAAGTCACATCTTCTTCATTAAGTTTGCCTGAGTAATTGGAAAACCAAGTTGTCAGCTACCCTGCAGTGTTGGACCAAGCTACTCAGTTTCTTATTCCATCCCCAAGGCCTGCAATGTCCCTCTTCCCTCTCTTTGCCTCTCTATACCTTGCTTGCCTTCAAGACCCTGCTTCCCCCATGGAGTCTCCATTTCAGAATGCATGTGACCCTGTTGTTTGTTGTTCAAGCTGATGTTTTACTAAAAATCCCCTCGCACTGTTGCACGATTGCTTTATGCACAGTTATTCTGGCTGCATTCTCTGCAGTCAGACACTGGGTCTGCCTTGTCTTTCCTCTTTTTGAAAGGGCCTGAGTGTGCTAGACACAAGTGAATGCAGACAGATCCGTTTGAGGACACATAGTGGATGCTTATAGAGAAAGCAGAAACCTGGGAATCCGGAGACCTGGTCTTATTACCTGGGACGAATCCCTTCACCTCTCTGGGTTGCATTCTTTATCTGGAATGAAAGAGTTGAACTGGATGATCTCTAAGGTTTGTGCCAAATCTAAAGTTCTAGGACTACTTGGAGGTTAATCACGAGAGATTCTCATTGCTTTTACCTGTCTGTGTGCATTCTCCATTGCAACTTGTTAAACTTTGCTTATCACCTGCGCCTCTGATTTGGCTGCATGTAACTTAAAAAAGAATTATTGTCCTCTCTCAGACAGAGGTCACAGAGGAGAATGAGGAAACATTGAGGAGAATTTAGAGACAGATGGTTTTCAGTCCTGGGTTTAAATCGCAGTCCCATCATTTACTAGTTGTGGGATCATGAGCTGCTTACCTCATTAAATGCCACTTTCCATATTAGAAGCATAGAGACAATTCTGGTTTCTGAAGGTGATTGAGGAACAAGTGAGATAAAGCATATGTGGTACGTACACAGTGTAGGTGTTCAATAAATAGTAGTGGAAATAATAATTGGTGGAATTGGGAAGCAAAAGGGTGTGTCTTCTAATCCTTTGGTGAGCATTGTCTGTTGTAAATTCTTGTTGTATTTTAAGACAAGGCCTTTATCGTTTTAATAAGCAGTGTAATGATTTGAGGAAAATCATTTCAGTTCTAATAAGAAGACTAGCAGTACTAATTATGCACATGATAGCATTTTAAAAGAGTTCCATAATTTATGGAATTGGGAGAGACTTACAAAAACATGGGTTGACTCTCTGGAGTTTCAGATTTCTGGTGAGTGATTCAAATGAACTAGTCTTGCTTCCTGCCAGTGCAAATAAATCAAGTGTAAACCTTTGCTTTTTAACCAAACTGTGAAAAATGGAACAAGTTTAATGCTAAGAAACTGTTTTAATGAGGCACTTTATTCTTGAGGTGATTTTCTAAGGAGAGACTCTCTAATTTGTCCCTGAGCTAACTGAAAGCAACAGACCCACTGCCGTATTTGCTTTTTCAGTCCTCCCCCCCCCCCCCCAGCTGCTCTGGGTTTAAGTAACTGAAGTTTCTCAAGTCTTCAAGTTGGAGGGTGGCTTAGTGCTCTAAGCAGTGGAGACTAAAAAAGGACTTTGGGTGTAAATCAAAATTTTCTACTGCCTTGATCCGAAATGTTGGGAAAGTCACATAAAGACCTTGGCTATCTCAATCTTACTAAGTGCAAAAATGGCATAATGGCATGATGAACATAACCTGGCTTTAGAGAGTGTTAGTGAGGAAATAAGATGTGAGAGAATCCTTTAAAATGTTTGTTGAGTGAGTGTTACCCTTCAAGTAACTTTTGGACAAAGTCCACATGTGTACGTGTGTGTTAGCTTGAAGTTCAATATTTGTAAAAGTTTCCAGCACACAATTTCTTTCAGAAACAGAGAAAAGAACTTGATCAAAATAATGCTTTTCATCAGTGGCTGGTGAGCAAGATTTAGGACTTGCAGATCTCCCATGTCTTATCTTGACAATTTATGTTTTAACTGAGTTTCAACATTGGCTCTCAGAGTCAGAAAAAATTCCAGAAGATAAAGGAGAACCAGAAAGCCAATTTTTAATAAATACCCAGAGAGTAAAAAGAAATAATCAAAACGGCATATGTTGTAGATGGCTTGTGGTATATGAAGAAATAGCTTTGGATAAAACAGGATAGGGTGAAACTTCCAAGTGTCTTCTGCCCGTTAATCCCATTAGTGTTGCAGTGATTTCTCAGAGATTGATTGTCTCTGGGGAACTGTGTTACATCAGCCCTCAAACTGTTTTTTCAATCCCATTAGGCCCAGCACACAGTCTCTACTATTGGGAGAATGGACTTTTGTGCCATGTATACCCATGTTCCTTCAGCTTGTCCCCCATCCTCCTCAGTCCCAGCCAGGAGCAGAGAGATGCCTCTACTCTCAGGAGTGTAGATGTGAGATTCCCACTCACAACCCTCTGAATGGGCAAAAGAAAGCCGAACAGAATGGGGAGGCAGCAGGCATCATCTGTCCAGGTTATCTTTAAGTTGGCTGATCAATTCTTCAGGTGGGTTGTGGTGTTTATTTAGATTTTAGATTTTATGGGTAGACACACTGCCCAATTCAAAATGCCTCTTCAAATTAGAAGTGAGATGTCTAAGGAGTGTCAGAAATGAGGGGGAAAACTGCTTCTCTTGGAGTCTCTTTCTTTCTCTAGTTTGGCAGACAAAGGGGTTTGTCAAATTGTTAGCCTTATAAATAACCTTAGAGTTTTAGTTTTGTTATATGTAAAATGGCAGTAATAATAATGCCTCCCTCACAGGGGGTTAAGAGAATTAACAGTTACAGAAGGTGTAACTGCCTGGTGTTACAGAAGGCACTCAATAAAAGTTAGCTAAAATTATGTTAATTGTCCTAAACTTTTTTTTTCTTTAAGATTTTATTTATTTATATGACATATAGAGATCACAAGTAGGCAGAGAGACAGGCAGAGAGAGAGGAGGAAGCAGGCTCCCTGCTGAGCAGAGAGCCCGATGTGGGGCTTGATCCCAGGACCCTGGGATCATGACCTGAGCTGAAGGCAGAGGCTTTAACCCACTGAGTGACCCAGGCGCCCCTGTTCTAAACTTTTTTTAAAAAGATTTTATTTATTTACTTGTCAGAGAGAGAAAGAGCGAGTGAGAACAAGCAGGGAGTAAGAACAAGCAGCAGGCAGAGGGAGAAGCAGACTACCCGCTGAGCTGGGAGTTTGATGTGGGACTTAATCCTAGGACCTGAGTCAAAGGCAGCCACTTAACTGAGCCACCCAGGCATCCCGTGTTAATTGTTCTAAGGGGAAGGGTTAGTAGGCATGTTGGGAATTGATATTAAGAAGGAATAAGATCCATATTTGGGGAAAATGGGGGTCAAGGAGACTAGTCAACAAGATTTTGAATGTGGGAATATGCAGGATGAGAGCACATGTGACTCCTTGCCACAAGAACCACCCATATCAGACATAGCAAAAGAAAAGGACCCATGCAGTTTTAAGGCAGTATAAACCTAGTATAAAGGGTCTACCCATGAGTCAATGATACTCAAGCTTTTAATATCACCCTCAGTCACTTTATTCATTGCTTCATTCATTGAACCCTCTTTTATCATCCAAACTATGCATCGATATTATAGATAAAAACAACCCACTCTTTATCCTTAAGAAAGATGAAGGAGGAGGCGGGCAAGTTACCAGACAATTAGACAAGTTACTGAGTGATCAGGAAGAATGAGGTATACTGGGAAGGCTTCTTGGAGGACTTCAGACCTGAGATTAGATGAGTAAGAGTTATCTACCAGTGGGAGAAGAATTTTTCAGGTAGAGGTTGCTGTATGTGCAGAGGCACAGATGAGAAAGCACTGTGTATGACACATCCTGTCTGCTAATTCCAAAGCTGAGTCATCTCAGGGCTCTTCTCCATTGATTGCCTGTTCTCTTACATATGGATGGTATTTTCATGTGTCTAGCAATTTTGGATTATATTCTGGACATTGTCGATGATACATTGTAGAGCCTACGGGTTCAATTTGTCCCTCTGAAGAATGTTATTTTTTTATTTTAGCAGGTATTGAATTTGACTGAATTCAAATATCAAACTCCATTTTCCCTGTAGTGGGTAGAAACTGAAATCTCCGATCAGTTTATTAATCCTAGCTGGGTTCTTTAGAATCTGTCCCATGCTTAGGAGTCAGCTAGAGATTTGGAAGGCGTTTATTTGCAGAATTTAGAGTTCCCTTCTGAGACTCTCTCCTTTTTGGGATTTTTTCTGTCTTTTTTCAGCTGCCTCAAACTCAATCTTCTGCAGGTTTCTATCTGGTTTGTAGTCACTTAGTAGGATGCTTTTGGGGCCTTTGCTAAAACAAAAAGTTGTAAAACCCAGAAAACTTGTCCAGTGCTCCCTTTACCTAGTTTCTGCCTGCTTTTGGTTGTCCTCTAGTACACACAAATAGTTATTTTTGAGTTTTTATTAGATAACAGGTATCCAGAGAGGATTGGTCCAATATAAGGAACTGAACATATTAGAAGCAAAACATTCATATGGATATTTCAAGAACTTCAAATTGTTCAATATGGTCAGAGGGGGGAGAGAGAGAGAGAGAGAGTTAGTTTATGATAGGGGACTGGAGGGTTATGCTGCTTGGAGAATGGCAGAGGTCAGGTCATCAAGAGCCTTGTATGTTACACTAAAGATTTTGGGCTTTATCCTGAAGGGTGTGATGGAGAGCTTTAATTAGCAGAGTAAAATGATCAGAACTGTGTCTCAGCTACAAGACCAGGCATCTGTATAAAGGATGAGCCAGAAGAAATAGAAACATAGTTAAGAGGTTGATGGTTAAAACAGAGTTCAGTTTTCTCCTTTGTAAGACAAGGGTTTGAGCTAGCTGATCATTAATGTCTTTTAGGGCTTTAGTATTATATTTTCCCAGTAAAGCCCTTATTTGGCCTAGCTGGATTTGGGGGTTCTTGTGAATCTGTGTTTTGTAGAGCACTATATACAGCCCTTTGAGCCCAGACTTCAGAAGATACCAACAGAGAAAAATATACGTGGTGGTGTTCTATGGTTTATGAATATACATTAAGGTAATGGGGGCACCAAGCAACACACAGACTGTACCATAGGTCGTTAACAACCTTTGAATTTCTCTGATTCTCCCTTTAGAACTCCTGTATCATAACAGGTATTTGGTTATACTATGTTATCTTAAATGGCCTACTATTGATCTGACTTTGACTGTTTTTTAGTTCTCAAAGAGGAGATGAGCCTATTAAGAACCAATGATATAGACAGATTGCTATAGGGGTACCAAAAATGGGAAGCGTGGGAAAATATTCTATTATAATTTTCTGAGATCCCCAGGAGATGCTGATTACAATATGATGGGTGTGTTGATTTCATCCTTTCCTGGTTCTGAAACAATAGGAAGTTGAGGCTTCCCTGAACCTCAGAATGTTCTGTACCTTCTAGTGCTTTCTGAAGAGCAAAGAGCTCCTTTGTGTCAGACTGTGGATGAGATGCTGAAAAGCAACCTCTGCCCTTGCTCAGGAGGACAGTCCAGAGTCATAACACACTTCTGTGTGTTTTGCTTCAGTAGGAGCTCAGGCCTTTTCATTCTCAAAACTAGCTGAGTATAACTGTCTTTGGCAAATTAATCCTACATTCAGTTCATGAAGTATGGGGTTTTAGGAGTTACAGAGGAAGCAACATAATTCTTGCATGCTGTTTCTTGCATGCAAATAAGGCTTTCCTCTTAGGATTGCAAGGCCTGGGCCTGGTGCGGAGATTGGTGAATTACCTTCCTGGCTTTCTACTGTGATGAATGTCATTTTACTCAGAGTTGACTAAATGTTATTGTCTTCTATGGCTCTAAAATTTTTCTCTGATCTGTTCCCAGTCTGGAGTGTAGGAGTTCATCAGTTCAGATATTTACTAGACACCTGGGGTTGGCCTGGGGGCATTACAGTGATTAAAATGCAATCCTTGTCCTCAGAGAGACCCTAGCTAAGTCCCTGCTACGGACCTTCATTGGTTGCTTGGCTTTCAACTCTGCAGACTGAGCTACTGAACATGATGTGCTTTTCCATAGAGGTTTTTTTCTATCACACTGTGGCCACTGAATTAGATTTGGTGAGAATATCAGGAAGTGGGATAATGTGCTTTTGGCAGAGAAGTTTGAGTTTGGTCACACTTGACATTTTTCCAGGTTCTATTTTATCAGTTCTGGTATAATCGGGCCTGGATTTGAGGGTGCTGTGAGGCCTGAGCCAAGTTCATCGCCTACTTCCTTGCCTTTGCCCTTGAAGTTTCTGCCACTGGCGTAACTCATAACATTATCATGGGTTATTCCATGAGTTATCATGGATGAAGGCATTGCCTGTAGAATTCTATTTGTGAAGTTCCATTATATTGGAAGAAGTTGATTGAGGAAGCATTTTGACTTATTTATGATGTTCCATCTGAGAACTATGGATGGCAGAAGTGGATGAGTTTCAGGGGTTGAGAGAAAGTGATCCAAAAGAGCGTGGAATAGGCAGAAATAGGAACTCTCCCTTGTTGCAGTTCTGGCAGCTTCTATGCCTATTTTTTTCCTTTTAACTTTTATCCCCAGCACATAATAGATGCTCAGACAATGAAATCTCAAGCCCAGCTTTGGCTGGCAGTTACATCTGTGAATCTCAGCCCTGATTTAAGTCTAGTTAGGATTGAGTCATTAAAGTGTTCCTTGCATGTTCAGATAGTGTGTTTTTTACTCAATCTCATTCATTTCAATGTGGCTTCAACATGACCAGGTCTAGAAGGAAGGAGGCATCCCTCTCAATATGGGGATAAGTCCTCTGCTCTGAGGTACCCACTGATTTAGATCAGACACCTGTTTTTAGAAGGACAGGTCTGTTTTAGAGCAGGAGAGAGAGGAGCTTAGGCATGACCTTAGGGAAGGAGAGGGGCCAGACTGTCCGGCCACTTCATGTATGGTTGACTCAGCCAGTTTGACTGCAGGATTGGGTCCTGGCCCAGGATGGAGAATATCCACTAATGAGGCAAGTGGCTTCAAGAAGATCAAAATAATTAGTCAGTTTTCACTGCTGTAGTGAGTCACCATCTTAAAGACATTATGTTCCAACTTAAGAGTTAGGAAGCTGAGGTAGAAGACGCCTAGTTCCTACTCCCTGGGGAATGCTGAGTATGTCTGAGAAGCCTGAGGGCTGGTGGAGAATGGAAGGGGACTCCAGTTCTTTTCTGCTGCCTGTGTTTTTGCTTCCTTCTTCTTGCCTTTAGTGGGAAGGAATGGGAGAGGCACCGTTCCTTAGAGGCTGAGGTGGGTTGGAATGGACTGACTGGGGACAGAAGAATGGTCTAGCAGAAAGGAATGCAGCTAAAGCTGCTACCCAGGCCTCTGGAGGCTGGAGAGATGTCGCCAGGCCTGCAGGGGCTCCTGAGGGGTATTTTGGATGGCCTGGCTTTCCAACCCACACAGTTTGAGAGGGCTCAGTGTTCCCCTCGGAGGCGGGGAGGAGGGCTGATAGTGTCTGCATCTGGAACTCTCCCTCTGTGTGACTCATGCAGCCTGTAGAATGCCCTGTGGCAGGGAGAGACAGCTCGCACCCTGTGGTTAGTTTACAGTACATGACTTTCCAAGTACTGGGCTGGATTGCTGAGAAGTCTTTCCCTGGGGTATCCCCAGATAGGTGAGGGGAAAATGTCGGTCTGGGAAGCTGATTGTCATATCCTCTGAAATTCAAGCAGGAGCAGCATGACCTGTCAGGGTAATAAGTTCTGTAGCTGTTTGGCCAGAGTTAGAGATGTGTCTATAGAACAGAACTTTCCTCGGAGCCGAGCAAGTTGGCCCCCTTAGAGACTGAACCCTTGACCTTTGTTTTCAAAAGCCCCCCCGCCCCCACTCCAGCCAACTTGCAAATGGGAGGCCAAGATGACACAGGATGCGGCCTATGGCACATCACCATTGTGGGAAGGACAAGTCAAAATGCATGTTCTCCTCCCATCACAGAGTGATAGGTATCCTGTACCGAAAGTTGGTCAACAAGAGCCTAGTGGAAGAACTCAGACAGAGGGGGCTCTGTTCAGGAAAAGTGACTTCCTGGATAAGTGACCTTCAGGACATGACCTAAACTTTCTGAACTTTCTTTCCACCCCTCCATCTGTCCCTCCCTTCATTTTGAGTGCCTGCTAAGGGTTGTAAGTGCCGAAAATGCAGTGGGAAATAATAGAACAAGGCTGGCATTCTAGTAGGAGAGCAGGAGAAATGAGGTAAACAACTAAATAAGTAAGACTATTTCAAACACTGTTAAGTGCTTTGAAAAAAAACCCCAAGATGACAGGATGGACAGTGCGGGGGGAATGTGGCTATTTTTGGGGGGGTAGCACAGAAGGCCTCACTGAGGTCATGCTGTTCGGGCTATGACCGATGGCAAGGGGCCCTTTATTAATAGGTCTGGGAGAAAGGAGAAGGAACAGCAAATAGAATGGCCCTGAGATGGGAAGACCAGTAGGCAGATGGCCACCATGCCCTCTGTGGGCACCGAGCCTGGTCTCTGAATCCCACTGTGAGGGGAAGCTTATCTGGAATTACTGTGAACAAGAAATACACTTCTGTTGTGTTGAGCCTCCTACATGCTGGTGCATATGGGTTACGGCAATTAGCGTCACCCTAACGAATACAGTATAAACCATGGCATCTAGTGGTACAGAGGCCCTGAAGCAAAGGTAGAACCTGAGCACACGAAGGAAAGCCAGTTATCCCCTCAGCAACAGGAGGGTGCTCACCCCTCTCTCCTCGTAATCTGAGCCAGAGGCTCTGTCTTTTACTTGCTCTGATGTCAGTTCAGAAGGCAGCGTTTCCAAACTCTTGTCACGTCACCAGGAGCTCTTGGTCCTCTAATTAAGCAATAATGTGCTTGTCCAATAAGTGCCATATGGTTGCCATGAATCAAGACCAAATTATAATAGCTTTAAAAATTAATATTATTAATGCTGATAATAAAATCTCACCATTTTATGTCATGTTTTTCTTCTGAAGAGCTCAAAATGCAAGTATTAAAGTATAGGCCCAAATATCCTACCAACACCACCTTAGGAAGAAATGAAGACCCACGGAAGAGTTGGGAAAATGACTTCATACTTTAAAATAAGGTTCAGTTCTTCACCTGTCTTTATCTCTGACCCTGTAAAGATAGCCGTCTTTCCTAGCGATAAACTGGAGTAGTGTGATGATAGAATTAGGGAAATGGGATTATCTTAATGTCACAGTAAGGAGACCCAACACAAATAATGGGCTGGAGATAATTAGATAATACCAAATGTCAAGACTGGAGAAAACAGGAGTAGACTTGCTCTGATGAACCTGATCTCTGGAGAGAGGAGGTGGGATGGGAACAGGCAAAATGGGAAGGGGTACTAGCCGGCATTGCCCTGTGCCTCACCGGCCTGGAAGTGGCAGGTGACTGCAGAGTTGATGAGGAGCCAAGAGAGGGATTTATCAGGAAGCACTGACTTCTGAGTGGCAGGCATACTTGAGGACAGGAGACTGGCCTCTGTCTAAGAGAGAGAGCAAGGCTTACTGTTAAGGCAGGTCAATGATGGATTGACAGTGTGCCCAGGGATGCCTCTTACTTAGGAGAGACAAAAGAAAAGTGTAAGAGTTTCTGTGTTTGGCTCTAACCCAGATCCATTTCTTCATTGAACTCAGAGATGTTGTGGGATAACCAGAAGAGTTGGGGGAGAGTGGGCATTTACACCTGAGGGGGGTAGTTAGGAAAGAGTTATGAGCCACAGAATGCAAAAGAGTTGCCGGGGACACCGTGGAGACCATTACTTGGTCAGTTCATTTCCAGGAAGGCCCATCTCCATAAACAAAAATTCATTAACCTTTTATTCAATGGGTATTAATTAAGCTATATGTGTTTTTCCTACCCTGGAGGAGCTTATAATTAAGATGATCATATAACTTATTATCCAAATGAGGATGCATTTAAGAAAGAAAGGGGGCATTATTAATAATTATATGGGGATAAGAGGCACACACAAAGAGTGGCCCCGGCAAACCGGGACCTACAGAGACCGACCTTTTGAGCTGTCACTCCATTCACACGAAGGCACAATGAGATGCCTGTTCCATGGCCAGTGGCTGTCTCCACCCCTGGCCCCATCTCCTGCTGAGCCCGTTCTCCTTACTGTCAGAACTCAGCTGGAGCTGTACCACCTGACACATACCACCACTCCGGCCACTGACTAAGTTTGTGACTTCGGACAGATTCCTTAACTAGTACTCGCATTCTGTCTGTTAAATGGAGATAGCAAGGATACCTGCCTTGCGGGGCTGTAGTGCAGATGAACGAGTTAGTAGAGATTGACACGAGGATGGTGCCTGACAGAAAGTAAGTACCACATGCCTGATGGTCCTTTTGATTGGCTCTGTGACAGCAGGTAACACACCAAGTCTCTCTGCACTTAACCTTCTCTGTCTGGGAAACAGGGACGGGAATGCCTACCTTTTATGGGCTTGGAATTCAATAAACTATAGCCCCCCTTCTTTATAGTCAGCAGCAGACATCAAAGAGTGAGTTTTAATACTTTCCACACTAGTTCACAGATTTATTACATAATATATTTAGATGTGGTTGAAGAACATTTACTGAATGGACAGGGAGTTTCCCAAGGGGATGGAAGCAGATAGGGAGAGGGATGTGTGGCCTTACATGGAAAAGGTAAGCAGGAATCCAGATAAACAGATGGCTAATCTTAGTACTCTCAGGCAAGAGAGAGGAGTCTAGAAGTTGCAGGATGGTCTGGCCTTTGTCTCAGGATAAAAACCAGAGGGCTGTCTTTAAACTACGAAGGCAAGGCACTGGGGTACATCTAAAGTCAGAAAATGACCAGCTCTTTTGTTTCTGGTATTTGACCTCCATCCAGAGCTGATGGGATGCACAGAACTATTCTAGGTACTTCGAGGTTTTTTTTTTTTTTTTTTTTTTTTACTTTATGAAGTTCATCTATACAACAGTGAGTTATATATATTTTTTTAAGAAATGCTTTATAATGGAAAATTTCAAACATAATCAAAGAGACTTATATAATTAATTCCTATGTATCCATCTCCCAGCTCCAGCTCCACACTTATCAATACTTGCCAAGTTAGTTTTATCTATTTCCTTCAAGGCATTTTTTTCAGAGATACTTGAAAGCAAATTCGTCATTATATACAGACGGTCCTTGACTTACGATGCTTTGACTTTTAATTTTTAGACTTTACAATGGTGCAAAAGTGCTATGGAATCAGTAGAGAGTGTACATCAAATTTGGAATTTGGATCTTTTCCCAGGCTGGAGATATGAGGTTGATCCTCCTCCGTGATGCAGGCAGCGGCTGGGAGCCACAGCTCCCAGCCAGCCCTGTGATCACAGGGTCAACCACTGATCCATTTACGACCATTCTGTGCCCATACAACCATGCTGGTTTTCACTTGCAGTTCACTGGTCAATACATTACATGAGATATTCAATATTTTCTTATAAAATAGGCTTTGCGCTAGATAATTTTGCCCAATAGAAGCCAGGTGGGCGGGCTAAGCTATAATGTTCAGTAGGTATCAGGTATAGCAAATGCATTTTTGACTTAGGATATTTTCAACTTACAGGTTTATTAGGACGTAACCCCATCATAAGTTGAGGAAGGTCTATAATTTCACCCGTAAACACTTCACTGTGTATCTGCTACAAAGACTTAAAAGACTGTATCACCCCAGACAACAATAACACTAACAAAACTCAGTAAATCCTTGATATCATGTGAGACTCGGTTCATACTTAAATTTTCCTTATCATCACAAAAATGTTTGTTGACAGTTGGTTTGAATCAGGATCCTAATAAGGTCCACGCATTACATTGGCTTGTACATCCTGAATCTCTTCTTATCAGAAATTGTCCCTTCTCCTCTTTTGAATGTCATTTGTTTGTTGAAGAAATTGGGTCAGTTGTCCTGTAGAATGTCCCACATTTTGATTTGGCTGACTACTTCCTCATTTTGTCGTTTAATTTGTTCCTTTATCCTCCTTGTTTCCTGTAACCTAGAAGCGAGATTCACGCTCCATTTGTTTTGGAGGGAGGGTCAAGGGTATTCTTGTCAGGGCTATGCATTTCCTGCTGCAGTACATCAGCAATCACTTTTAGGGATGCTGGGACTGGTGAGGGGGCTCAGGGATTGATCGTCAGGCAGCTCCCCATAAGCCTTCCACCTGGTGGTGTCAGCATCCGGTGATGATTGTTGTCCTTACCTGTTATTTCATTAGGATTTGTGAAATGTCCATTTTTGATTCCATCATTCCTTTTGCATTTAGTAGCTGGAAGTCTTTTGTAAAGAACTACGCTCCCTTATCATTTATTTGGTTTTCCTGAAATATGGTTTGACAGAAAAAGCATTACAAGTGCTTTCCTATCATTTGTCAATTTTCAGAACAATGAGTTGGCGCCCTAGCAAAGGAGGATAGATCTTTCATTAATTAATTAAATGACTATTTATTGAGTTCCAATTATATGTTGAGCATTGTTCTAACTCCTGATGGGTCAGCAGTGAACAAAATAGATAAATAGCTCAGCTTTCTTGGAACTTAAATTCTGGTGGGAGAAGACAAACACTAAACCAACCAGTAAGTTGATCTATTGTGTTGGGTGATGATGAGGGCTATGGAAAAAAATAAAACAGGATGGGGGTATAGGGAGTGCTATACCTATAGGTATAGGCGGGGATGGGAGTTGGGTTTGCAATTTTAAGTAGGGTTAGTAAGGCTCACAGGAAGGTGACATTTAAGCAGAAACTTGATGAAGGTGAAAAAATGGGCCATCTACATGTTGGAGAGGAATATTCCAGGCAGAGGGGCTTGAGGTGGGAGCATGCCTACTGTATTTGAGGACTAGCAAAGAGGCCAGTATGGCTGGTGTGGAGTGATAGAGATGAGGTCAGAGAGGTGGGAGTGGGGGTCGGCCATGTAGGACTTTGTGGATCATTTTAAGAGTATGGGTTTTTCCCTTGAATAAGCTGGGCAGCCACTGAAGGATTTTGAGCAGAGGCATATGATGTGACTCCTGTTGGAATAGTTGGGTAAGGGTGGAACTGAGTTTAGGCTTAAAAGTAAAAAGCTTCTTTCCTTGTCAGCTGCTGCTGGCAAGGGGGACGCTAGGGGTTTCCTCTATTTGGAGGGGAACTCTACATCTGGGTAGTGGTTGGACTACAGGAGATGCTGCCTCTTAGACTATCCTTTTAAATTTCTGGGTTTAGCATTTTTCTTGGCACTGCTGAGAGCATCATAACGTAAAATCCCAGGGTAGAAACCTTCCTCTCCCAGACTCCACACAGAACAACTCTTATGTCCATCATCCCAGGGAAATTGAATTCTATCCCATTCTAAAATTATGATACCTGGGGGGACATGCCACCGCTTGATCCATGTCCTTTTACTCTTGGTTACAAGTCTATCGGAACATTTTCCCTACCCCTGAGGAACTGGTGTTTGCTACCAGTGGAGGTGTCTGATGATTCTAGAGCTAGGTCCACATGTGTGGTGGCAAAGACCATCCCTCTAGCCAGGGGCACACCTTTAAGCCCGGGGAGGGGCGGCCTCACTCAGAGGTGTCTGATGACTTCGGCTACACATCAGCCGGGCACCCTTCCCAACCAGAGTTCCCAGTCAGTGTGGAGCACACCTTCTCCTCCCCGCCGCTGGCTCAGCATCCAGAGAGCCTTTTCGTGGATGAGCATCTGTCTTTGCCTGTAACTCCTGCCTGTCGTAGGCTGTGAGGAATTTCTGGGTGCTTAGCAACCAGGAGAGGATACAATACAAGCGGCCCGAATGCCTGTCAAGGAGCTGTTCCCTCTCTCATCTTCTCCTCTGGGCTTGTGTGAGCCATGAAAGCAGCCACAGAGACACTCAATGTCAACTTAAACCGTGACTTTTTAAATTAAAAACAAATTGCAGCTGAATCTAGTTCAAGCACGTCTTGCCTCAAAGAAAGCTTGCAAGCGTCCCTTCTTGTCATTCTCTGTCATCATTTCAGGTGATTCTCTGTAAACTTCTGAGATTTTTGTTCACAGGCCTATCAAGAGCATGAGGCACGCCAGGGGAAGGTGAGGAGGTGGGAGGAGGCCGGGCCTCTTGCCCTGCAAGGTGCCTCAAGGTGCAGGTTCTACAGAGAATAAAGAAGGACGTAATGAGGGGAGCAGATTCTCCAATGAAGGGACTTCGTCACTTGGAATGGGCTCTCTGCCTCTTACTGAAAGGAAAGTTCGTTGCTGGGGGAGGGGCAAAACATTTCAAATGGATGCCAGTCCTTGGTGGTGGCCAAAACCCAGCAATGTGACAGGACAGGACATGGAGCCTTCATCCCAGGAGGCTTCTTAAGGAGCCAGAGGCCGGTGGGAAGGGAAGGGAATGCTTCAGAGTTCACTGTCTGCAAGGGTGATGCACCCGTAGCTGTTACTCTTAAAAATCCCTGTAGGAGGCCTGAGCCCTGCTTGTTGCACAGATGAGTCTAACTCAGAATCAATGTTCCGAGGGGGAAGATGGGCTGCAGAGAAGCTGGATCCACACAGGCTTGAGAAAGCATCCATGCAGTTGCCTTGTGGTGTCACAGCATCTGTGTCTGGGGAGCTGGATGCTAAGACCCAGAGTCTGGCCCTTTTCCAGGTTGTCACAAAAGGCTGTGACCATGTCTTAGCTCCCAGGAAGTACCCTTCTTTCCTGGTCCCTGGGTAGACTTGGCAACTTTCTTCATTACCTGGTTTCCACCAGGGAGAATTTGGGGCTGCTTGAGCACCAGATTTTTGGACCTATGGGTGTGCTCTTTTTTTCAGATGAATTGCACAGGCCTTGAGAGGAAAACAAAAAGAAGTGATGGGAGTCTTTTCTGTGGTTAGAAATACCTAAAGCTTATTTTTTACATTTTTTTCCTAAAGCTTGTTTAATGAATTAATTCATTAAATAGTCATTAAAATGAATGTTGAAGACTTGAAATCCAAAGTCTTTTATTATAATCTGAGTGTCCTCTTGTATCTCCAAGTGTTCATGGTCTTTACAGAAGTAAGTGAACGATGTGTTGCCAAAGATGAAGCATTCCCTGGGCTTACTGATGGCAGGTTAGTGAACTGGTGGTTTGTGCCAGATTTTTGACCCAGTGAGCTGTCTGATGAAGGGAAAAAATGCAAACTTATCAGTGAAGTCAGCACCTTGGACCCATAAACTCTTTAAGGTTAGAAGGGCCTCTGAGGTCATCCAGCCCATTGTCCCATTGAATGCATGATTAGTAATTGATGCAAAAACTCTGGGCTCTGCATTCCAAAGGTTGACCCAGGCCCATGGTGTTGCTTTAGAATGTTATCGTAATTAATGGAATGCTGCTAGAATATTGGCTCCAGACCTGAATTCACAAATGGGAAGAGATTCAGCAATAAAGACATCCAGAAGAAGCAACGGACATTAGTAAAGTTGGAAACTAGACAGAATGAGCAAAGAGTAAGTCAGTCAGTTCAAAAGGAACAATCAGAGTTTCACCGTTAGGAACACCAATGAGTATTCAGTAGTTAAATAAAAGTAAGCTTGTTCCACACTTATTTGACATGAGTCCTCTTTCAGGAAGAGCTTTTGCCTTCCTTCCTTTGGTTCTTCACTCTCTGGACCGTTGGACACATCACTGCTAGACTGGTCTCCCGAGTCTACTTCCTCTGCAAAGAAGGAAACTCTCATAGTTCCTCTTTGTCTAACTGGAGAAATTAGAGCTTTTTATACTTGATCTTCAAGGCTCTGCCCTTCTTTCTCCACCCTTTGATACAAGCTTTTATTTTGGACAGGTGAGTTCACCTGCTGCTTCCTGAGCAGGCCTTACTTACAGCCTTTGCTCATGGTGCCTGTAACTTCCATTATTATCCACGATGAGATTGAGTATTTGGTAGAGATATGAATGAATGAAGAAGACTCTATTCTAGGTAAACAAACATACAGGTATAAGCACCCATGACGTGTCTGCACACACAGAAACACCCCATCCTCCTAAGCATCGTTGGAGATCATCCCTGGCATCCCTCTTTTCTGGCACCTGGCAAAGGGCGAAGGGCCTAGAGAAGTAGAAGCATCAACCAGAGGGGAGAGCGTTAAGATACAGAAGCTCCAGTTCTTGTTTCTCCCTGGAGCTGGCATCTGCTAGGAAGCCCAGCAGGCCTGAGTACTGGCAAGCCTGGCATGGAGCCCTTCTCCCTTCAGAGGAAGCGAATGTCCTGGCAGGATGAGTCAGTGGGAGAATGGAACCAGAGAGTGAGTCACTTTGGGAGGAGAGGCTAAAGGATCTTCTCTGCTCAAAGATATTTTAGTCTTGGTAGGTTTTTCCCATTTCTCTTGTTTAGATATAAGTTTGGGGCATGTGATTGCAGTGGATAAGCTCTCAGATGTCATGCAGAAAACATTCCCCTGAATGTCCAGAGTATTGCATACTGGAACATTTTTGCAGCAAAGTGAGGGGTTAAGAAGGCTGGCTTTAGAGTGAGGCAAACTGGTCCTGATCATGGCACTTCCCAGAAGCAGCTGGGGACCTTGAGTGGGTGCCTGAGTCTCTCGAAGCCTAGTTTTTACTATCTTTTAAGTGAAGGCTTTTGTGAGTGTCAAATGAGATCACGTGTTCATTTACTCCACAAGTATTTGGGTACCTACTGTGTGTCTGGGACATCATTGCATACAGAGCACATGGAGGTAAAGGCTTTGGGCTTGGGCCCTGCCCTCTGGGGTCCAGGATGCTGGCTGGGAGGGCCACTATGAGGAGACCCATTCCTGTGATTGTACCCGCAGACCGGATGGGCTCAGCCAAGACAGTGGTTACAGTGGTCATTACTACCTCTTTGGTTTCCCATAAACCAGCTCACCCCTTTGCACCTTGGTTTCTTCTATAAAATGTGGAGCTGAACTAATCTCAAAGAGGAAGGCCCCCAGCCTCTCAAATTTGGAGCTCACCCTTGTTATTTAGAGTCTGTGAGATACAAACGGAGGGGCTGCTGGGAGCAGCGGCATGTGGACCTTCGTGTGGGGATTCAGTTAAGATCAATATGAGCACGATAGACTGGCAGGGTGAGCTGAAGCAAACAGGAGAACGCTGGGCTCTGATATCTAGGCTCTTAAACTCAATTGTTCAAAGACACGATCAGGGAGAGCAGACCTGAGAACAGGGCCCATGAAAATGGTCCAGGTGTGTATCTTATTCTTGTATGATTGGGGCTGCTAAAACTTTGGCACAGTCCCAAGCTGCATTCATAGATGGATAGTGCTTAGGCTAGGGGAAGAAAGAGAGAAGAAGGAGAGTTACTGTAGGCCGAGAGACCTACGTACATGGTAGCACTTAATTACAGCTTGTCAGATCCCCACGGTAACCCCACAGGTTGGTTTTGTTGTTGTTATCACTTTATAGATGTGAACAATGAAGCCTAAGTAGAGGATTGCAAGGGAGGCTTTGCCCAGGGCCCATAAGGAACAGCCATAGGACTGAGGCCAGAAGATGTATTGTTGGGGGGGTTGTGCAAAGAGGGAGTAACTGACTATGGCTTTCTTGCTGATGTAGAACTCAAGACAGTGGGCAGATGCTGTGGGTTCTGCAAAGAGCTGTTCAGGACTAGAACACATCAAGAGGTCCCGTGTTCTCCATCCCCACAAGCATCCCAGCAGAGGCTGGAGGACTGTCCGTGATGTTGGAGAGGGAGTTTTGGCACTGGGAGGGACTGGCCATCTGACGTGTGAGTTTCTGTCTACAGAAGAGAAACTGTGACGGAACCCGAGTCATCTTTCACGACCTCCCCAACGAGAACCACTCTGACGTTGTGTGAGCAGTGAGGTAGTAGGGGAAAGTGACCCCTGCACGGAAGCAGGGCGTGCTGCGGTGATGGGATCCGTACTCCTGGCGTGCAGGTCTTCATGCCTTTCCTTTGCTGCTGCCCCTGCCAGTCCTTCTCCCCTGTGCCTTCCCCACGTCTTTCTCCTCTTTTCTCCTACACTACGGGGGATTGAAACCTATTCATGTTGGTGAAGGTGTCGGTCCTTTGCCTATTGGTGAACCATGTCAGGGGTCATTGTCACCATACCGAGGGTACAAAATCTCAGGTCATTCTGGGGAGGTGGCTTCCCTAGTGGAGTTTTTAGAGGGAGAAGTGATCAGGACACCTGCACACTCCCTCCTTTTCTCTGTTTAGTGTGTCCAGGAAATACTTGTTTCATGTCTCCTATGGGCCAGAAAGGTCCTGGGGCTGGAGATTCAAAGGTGACTCAGTTGTGCCCTTGTGTTTCCCCCGTGCAGGGAGACAGGGACGCAAGCAAGCCAACAACACAGGTACGAGGAGCATTGGGAAAAGCCACACCCAAGGCTCTGGGTAGCACGTGGGAGGGGTACTTACCCGGACTTTCCTCAGGCGCTTTTGGTGGTGTCATTCTTGTAAAAAGTCAGGCAGGTATTATTAGTATTGGTCCTCAACCTGCCACATGCCATCTCATGGGCAAGTTCCTTAACTTTCTGGAGCTTCTGTCTTTCCACTGATACAAAGAGCAAAATACTGCTTCCTTCACACAATTTCTGTGAAAGGGAAGTTAAATGAGTTAATTTAGGGAAACTAACCTAACATCGTATCTGGCTCAATAAAGGAAAGTTCCCTTGTCTCCTGACCTTGGCGAGGGTGAAGGGTGGGGCCAGAGATCCTGAACTTGATGTCTGTGAGTCCTTAAGGCAGTGGTTCCTGAACTCCTGTCACAGATTGGTGCCCAGCGGGATATCATAATCCTAGGAATGGTTTCTTCAGTACAAACTTTGGGACGCTTTCTCTAGAGATTCTGTGTTGGTGAGTGTAGAAAGGGGCTGCACCATAATCTGAGAGGTTGCCCAAGTGATCCCGAGGCTTAGGTTTGGAGACGTACTGGAAATATATACAGAAGCGTGTGTGCACGTGCACACATGTACATGTCTGCGCACACATATGTGCAGTTTTCCAGAGAAAGGCTCCCTCATTTTCATCAGATCCTCAAAGTGCTTCACGATCCCACAAAAATTAAGGCTTGTTCTTGTGTGCTGTGTGCTTGCTGGCACAGAAAGTGGTCTGGAGAACACGGACTTGGGACCTGAGCCAGCCTCCGAGGCTACCAGGCCTTGGCTCTCCTCCTACCCCCTCGTTCCGGAGATTCCTGGGACAGTAGGAGCAGGTGGTTGGTGGCCTGACTTTCCGGCAGGTAGGCAAGTGGTTGGGGCGCCTCTTCACTTCTGTCTCCAGAGGTTCTTGAGACGCTTAGTTGTAACGGGCCTGAAAAGTTGACATGGAAATTGTTTCCGTCTGGTTCCCGTAAACGTAAAGTCTGTTATGAATTACAGCCATCCAAGTGAGAGAGAGACAGGGATTGTGGTGTGAGTGCAGGACAGCCAGCCTCTGCGTGGTCTGAAAGCTTTTGCAATTTTTCCTAATTGGTCCAATCTTTTCTGCAACGAGTCTCCTTTTCTCTTTTCTCCATCCCATCCTGCACTGCCTGTAGCCTCTGGTTTCCTGGCAAGGCGAATGGGCACCAGAGCCGGGATGTTGTTATTCCAGAGGGTTTTCAGGTGTGTGATGGTAAAAACAGGCAGCAAAGGAATGTTGGCTCTGTGTTTGGCCACTGAGGGGACTTGTTTTTCAACAGGCCTTCAGAGCTTAGGAGACTTGGACTTTCTGCCTGGTTTTCTGTATTCTTGGTGAGTCTCCTAGATGCTTCATGAGCTGTGGTGGGAACTCTGACATCCCCCGTGACGCCCTCAAGTTTCCCACTGTAAGGACAGAAGTTCGCAGCTGCTTCTGATCCCTGTGGGTGACACCTGGTAATTTGAACTAAGTTCATGTTAGTTTGTAGTCTTTGGCGTCAGCTTTGGGGTTCCCGTGCCTTTGTTGTCACCTGTCAGAGCTAAACACAGACCACGTCGATGTGAGAGGTGATTTGCCTCATACAGAACCCTCTGCCACGCGGCCTTATGTAGAACCAGAAACAGTCAGTGAGAGCTGTATTTCTCCGCATAGCTTGTAGTCGTTCATTCGTTCCTTCCACACTTGCCTCTTGCTTGTCCACCGTGTGCCAGGCGCCGTCACGGGCACTGGAAGTACAGTGAGGACCAAGGCTCAGTCCTCCTTTCCTGGAGCTGTCCTTCTGGTGAGGAGGACAGGTGCACAGGCGGCGTGACAAAGCAGACGAGAATCTTGTTTTCTCGGCTGCTTTCTTCTTTGGCGGTCTGGTGGCTTCGTCGTCCTCACAAAATCCTCCTGGCACCAGGATCTTAATGATGAATAGTAATGGAAATCACTGAAGATGCTTCCCATTCCATGGTTATTTGCCTTTAATCTGGGGTTCAAGTCATATGGAAAGGGATCTGGAGGTGAATTTGGGGCGGGGAGGTGGGGGTTGACCAGGAATCTCCCTCTGACGTGGCTGCTGCCGCCTGGCCGGGTACAGCTCATTCACCGTGCCCACTGCCAAGCCCTGTGAAGGTGCAGATGTCTCCACTGACACCCTCCAAGCTGTCTCTCTCATGTTGCTACCTCGCTGGCTTTTATCGCTCCCACGTCACCGCTGGTGAGTCTCGCTCTGTATCTGTGTGTGGCTGGCAGGTGCGGTCGAGAGACAAAGGGAGGGAGGCCAGCAGCAGCGGGGGCTGGCGGTTCTTCCTCCCGCCTGCAGTGCCTCCTCTGCCCCCAGTTTCCACCACTCTCCACCTCGCATCCCCACATGCCTTCAGGGCCTTGCCGGGAGGCCTTGAGCCTGCATGAGGGCCTGGCCTGTCCACGGGGCTGTCCCTTGGCCAGGCCTCTGGCTCTGCCCTGTGGCCCTGCTTGTGTGGCCCCAGGAAGAAGCTGTCATGCATCTTTGGCCACCTTTCCTCGTGGACCATGTCTTCCTCCTCCCGTCCTTGTGACCAGCCTAGACTTCCCACAACATTATGGCCATCCTTGTGGGCCTCCTGTGAAGAGAGCCCAGCAAACACTGGTGGCCTGACTGGTTTCCCAGCCAGGCCACCGGTGGCTTCCCGGCCACAGCCTGGCTCCTCTCTTGAGCGCCTTCCCCAGCCCCCCTTCTCCAAGGAGGCCGTGGCCAGATTCACGTCAGCAGCTGCTCCCACTGCGGGCTGTGGTTTCGGTGAGCTGCGTTTTAGGCCTCTCATCTTTATGGGAAGCCTGCCCGACCCCAGCCTGATTAGAATTGGATGGTGGCAAGGAAGGTCTCCCTTCCCTCCAGTGGGGCTGAGTGTGTAGCCGAGCACGGCCAGAGTCAGCGGCACGTGGTGGCGGATTTCCTTCCTGGGGCCCCTGGTCGCTATCTGCAGCTGTGCGGTGGGTCCGCTCGGCTCCGGTGACCCATGCGGGACTAAAGTCAGGCTCTTGCTGTGGCAGGGCCCAGGGAACTAGGTGAGGTGAGATGCCCCCTCCTTGCCCCCCTCTGGGAGCAAGCATCCGTGGTGAGCCCGACAGCTGGCTGGGGGCGGGGGGTGCAGGGACGGCCACCACGGGAACGAGGGCACCTTCCAAGGGAGAAAATGTACCTTCTGCTTGGACAGAAGTTTGTTTTACTGAGCTATTTATTATTAAAGGAATGAAGGAAGGAAAAAAAGACAAAGAATGTTAGAGGTCAGAGTCAGAGAGAGCTCAAGACTGAGCTGGAGACAGAACGAGCGTCAGAGAAGAACGGAGCCCGAGACACAGCAAGACAGTGGGCAGCAGACAGGCAGAGAGAGGGAGACCACAGGGAGAGAAGCACCGAGAGCGGGCGAGGTCGGCCAGGAAGAGCCTGCGGCGACATTGCTTATGGATTTATTGATCCCTGACTTGTCCACAATTCATGCCCGGGGTCAAGTACTTACCGCTGTCTCAAGTACAGTCTTAATGTAGATATCCATTTAATAATAATAGGACTTCCTGAGCAATTGCTGTGTGCCAAGTACTGTGCTAAGTCATTTAACATGACCTCCTTCAGTTTTTATCACAGTCCCATGAGGGGGCTATCATTATCCTCATTTTATATAACCCGAACAGGTGCTCAGAATTGGGCCTGTGGGTAGCAAGGAAGAGCCAGGACCCCGACCTCAGGTCACCGTAAACATATGTTACACTGCTTTCTTCTCTTCCATTGGATCCCATGCGGTCCTCTTTCCCCAAACTGGCTGTGAGTTCCCCCCCAGCCCTTTTTTGCCCCCTCCCTCCCCAACCTCTGCCATGGTTCTGGCTTTCTTCTTGCCAGCAGCTGGGCACACAGACTCACTGTGAAAGCCTATCTTATGTCTGTGCACCACTGTGAGTTTCTAGAGCTTTTCCCAGGCAATGAGTCCGTGAGCACATATTATTTTCTGCATCCTAAAGAAGGGGAAACTGAGGCTCAGTGAGCTTCAGCGACTGCCTAGGGTTGCACTACACAACTTCAGGGGCAGAGCCCGGATGCAAATCCACAGGGTCAGAATTCAAATCCAGCACCCTCCTAGCCTTGCTGGCCACCTCTCTGAGGAGTTGTGTTCCTCATAGCACCACTCCATCTTGAGCCAAAGGAATGACCAGGGAACCAGAAAGTGATTGTGCGTTTGGAATTGAGATGAGATGGTGGTGGGTAGGGAGAAGTTGAGGCCATGAAGGACAGGGTGGGCTCATAGGAACTGGGAGCCGTAGTCTCTTCCCGAGCAGGGCATCTGAGTAGTGGCTTAGTGGTTGACTTCTGGGGGCTTTCGGGAAGTCTGCCCTCTTACAGAGTAAAGTGCTGATGTGTCAGATAGGTGTGAGGGGACCCACTGTTTCGGGGGCGTGTGTGTTAGTGACCGACAGGCCTGATAGCAGGGCAGCACAGAGAGAGGCAGGTGTGGCTGAAGGGACCAGAAGCAGTGTCTGCAGAGTGTAGGATCTGTGCCTTTTAGTGTTCCATTTACTTTCTCTAAAGGGTGACAACTAAAAAAGCAAAGGCAGATTTTGTGCTGGTGCTACCTTGTCTCACGGTTACAGTAGGAGGCCTGAGACCCTAAGGCCCCTGACATGTCCTGATCTAAGAGCCGGATCTGCTGACCCATCAGAGGGACTAAGCTGTCCCCTCTGCATCATGGCAGGGAGGGTGCCCGTGGAGGCGCCCCAGCCCCGGTGGGAAAAGCAACAACTTGGAGTGGCCTCTCCTTGAAACTCTGGCTGGAAATAACAGCTATCAGAGAAAAAGCAAATACCCCAACAGAACAAGCAGCCCATGAGCAAGTCTCTTCACTCAGAATTAAAAGAAAAACAATAGCTAGGGGCCACCTCGTGTCCTAACTTCCATCTTCCCAGGGTTGTGTGAGGTTCCCAAGGCCTGGGGCCCTCTGATAGTCAGTAACCCCACCCGTCAGTCAGCACATCAGACATCTTAAAATGTGCCCACAAACACATGAACTAGGATTTTTTCACTGTAACCAAGTTAGAAACAATGGTTGTATTTTTTATAATGCTGAATTTATTAAGAATAAATTATTCATTTTGGTCTTAGGAGAGAAACTCCGTTATACTGATAGATAACTCTGTGTGTTCAGTTACATTTGACTGGCTGACAAAGTGTTAAATTTTGTGGATGTTGAATTAAATATCCATTTTGATTTTGCAGTTTCTTCTATGTTTTGGATCCACCCTACATTTTTTCTTTTTGTTTTTAATTTCCAAGTGTTTGTGTGGGACGATGAAAAGCTTGTAGGGCATAGGCACTGAACCCCTGTGCCCAGCAGACACAGTCCCTCTGTCCCTTTGTCCCTCCCTACCTCCCATCTCCAGAGAGAAGGAGAGAAAGAAGGAGGCTCCTTCAGTGAATTGATACTTACTTTCTAGGCCTAAATTATACCAGGTTCTCAGGTCCTCTGGTCTCCTCTTTGGCATTGTGTTTATAACTATAAAATATAGGTCATGTTCCGTGAGCAATGTGGAAAACCTCTAAGTGTCCTGATCAGATGACATTAAATCAGGTACCTCATATCCTTTGGCAGAAAGGAGGGTATAAATTCTAAGTGGGATTGTAGCAACCAGTTCCGATTTTCAGAAGTGAGGAGTTAGAGACATGGGGAAATGCTGGCCCTTCCAGAGGCCCTGACTAGGATCTTGGTGCGACTCCGGTGTAGAGGCTGGAGTCTGCTCCCTGCTCCAAAGAAGAGACCCGTGCTGGATGCAGCTGTGACAGAGGTGCCAGTGTTGGGCCCTGGAGGGGCAGAGTGGGGATCTGACTTGGGTGACAGAGCTGAGTTTGTACAAGGAGACTGGAGAAAACCCCCTCTAGGCTGGGGGGCCTGGCTCACCCAGACACATAGGAAGACTCTGCTGTGTGGGGACACCCTGGCCTCCTAGGTAGGGACTGAGGCTGGGCTCTGGCTCTGCTGCCTAGCTTCCCAAGCGCCATTTTCCAACTGGAAAACTCTATCAGCAAGTTGAGTGGGAACCTGGAGGGAGAGGGAAAGGAAGGAACATTTGGCTACCTTCAACCACAGAGATTTCCCTGGCGTAAGAAAAACGAAACTAAAGCGTCATGAAATTGTGACAGGCCCCATTAACATGACATACTCATTGAGAGCTCTGATAACTAGTGATATTTAAAGAAGGAAAAAAGAAAAACCCTCTCAAAAAGACATGAAGAGGTTCACTGTGGGAAAAGAAAACACAGATCCCTTGAGATCACTGATACAGGAGAACAAAGGAGGCCCTGGATGTGGCCGCCTCTGATCAAGGGGAAAGCCAGCGCTTCAAGGTTGAGCACAGGTTCTTGGCGAAACTCGGGACAAGCATCACTGGGGTCATGCCTGGCCTTTCTCTATTAAGCGAGTGGCACATCCAACCAGAGCCCACTCTTTGTTAATAGAAAGGAATCCCCTTCCTATACTAAAAATGAGCTTATGTAAAATCTCGGGTTTATTCGAAAGAGGGAGGGCTTCTTTGTGTCTGATGCATTACCATAAAATGCCGCTATCTTACTCCTTATTGCCTCATTAGTAATATCGTACTTCTGTGTGAAATGGTGTGTTTAAACATTGCCAATCGATTTAAACAAAAGATTTCAAAATACTGTAGGATGGAACACGGTGAAACATTCCTGCCAGCCCATACCGTACTCTCCTAGGGTAAGGCTTTTGTCGTTTCAAGGTATGCCTGCACAATGGGAACCTAGCAGGAGAGAGGAAATTTTCATCAGCGCTCAGCTTCCTGATCCCGGCCATGTTTTCTGGCCCTTCCGTTTCTTTCATCCAGGGCTTAGCTGGTCCTAGAGCTGGGCTGGTGGTTTTTTGTTTTTTGGTTTTTGTTTTTGTTTTTAGTTAAAAATGTTCAGGATAGTACAGACCTAGCCGGATATTGAGTTCAGCTGGGATCTACCATTCATCTTTTTCTTTCTTCAGTACACGCTCAGTGAGGACATATGTAAACTCTGTGTCCTAGGTGTGAAAAACATGGAATGAGAATAATACAGTTCCTTTCCTTGAGGAGGTCAGCAGAGTGAAAAAGCAGATGTTTTTGTGGAAAATTGGAATATAACCTGGTCGGCAAGGAGGATGGTAGAGAGGGGAAGGAATTCCTTGGCAGCCTTGAAAAAGTGTATTTGTTGGAATACCTGTTTGCTGTAATGAATACCCCCCAACTGCTGGTGGCTTAACAGGATAAAGGTTTATTTCTCACATCACAGTCCAACTTAGATTGGCAGGGTGGTGACAGGGGACACTCAGGGACCCAGGGTTCTTCTGTTTCGAGGCTGTGCCACCCCCCTGGGCAGATGAGGTTCCCTGAATCTGGCTGGCACATGAGAGATAAGGAAAGGCATGGAGGTTTGCAGCCAAAGTTTTAAGGTCCAGGCCTAGAGGTGGCTCTCACCATCTCCTGCGCGCTCCAGTGGCTTGGATGTAGTTTTGGGAAATCGGGTCTGGTTCTGTCCTCACGTGGAGGAGAAATAGGTTTGGTGAACATCAGTGGCCTGTTCAGTGCAAGGAGCAACTCGCCCACTCTGGGAAGAGCGCGCGGCTCCACGAGAGGGGTGTCCTAAGGGTGTGCAGGGTTTGGCTGGTGGAGATGCTGAGTGCTGGGTGCCTGGAGGGAGCAGGGCTGTGAGAAGAGGATTTCAGGGCAAGGAAGTGGAAGTAAGTTGGATGTGGCTTCAGCTGGAGCTGGATTTAAAGATTGGCCCACAATTAGCAGTGATATGACCTCAAGCCTGGTCCGTGTGTGTCCCAGGTGTCAGCTTCAGCCCTTAATCCCATGCCCTCTCCCAGATCGTGGCCATCACCTAGGGACTTCCTGGCCCAGCCCCCACTGTCTCCAGTGTCAGCCACTCTCTCTGACCACGCCCTTCTCCCTGCTTTGGACAAACCCTGACACGGATGTGTTCCCCTTTGATTTACCTTCTCTCTCTCTCTCTCTCTTTCCAGTCTCACGCAAGGTTTTTGTGAGTATATCAGCCTGTACTCAGGTTTTGGGAAGCTCAAGAGAGTTCACATCATTGTAATGTGAATGTTGAATGTTTGAAATTTCTGTGCTTGGCCCTTCAGATATTTTTGCCCACCCAGGCCTTAGGGTTTTAATATATTTCTTGCCCTTTCTGCGTCTCCCCCTTTTCTGCTCCCAGACTGCTTGAACACACTCTCCCCATTTTTATATGCAGAGCAGTTTGGCTCTATCTAGTCCCTACCCCTGAACTCAGCCCAGTGCCGCCTTCTGCATATCTGCTTACGTGCCTTCCCATGTAGTGGGCGATCGAAGAGGGGTCTGACCCCACCATCTTGGACAAGGGAAAAGGGGTGGTAGAGAGATTCATTTCCCCCATTACTTTGAAGGTGGAAGCAGTTGGGGCCCATTTTTGTTTTAAGTAACTTTTTCTTTCTTTTAGATACAATTTCACTATGGGTTAAACGGGACTGTTGCCACAACAATTGCAAGGTTGTTGAGAGAAATAAGATAATTGATGAAAATGTGTCCTGCGGTGCCTGGCACATAGTAGAGCCTCAATTAAAACACAGCTGTCCTGTCCTCTCCCGCCCGCCCTCAGAGTCACAGGGTACTCGAAGGCACAGTGCAGTGTGGTCAGTGACGCAGCACTCAGGGGAGAGACGGAGACGCAGAGGGGGAGTGGGACCCAATAGGTTCATGCTGTGCTTTTACCCAAAGAGATGGGCCTTTATCCTCTGTATTCAGAAGTCAGAACTTAGCACATTAGATATAAATGGGAGGAGAACATTTTTAAGTAGCTGTCTGTTTCAGCAGAAATCTTTTTACTAAGATTCACGATGGGGCTCCAAGTGGGTTTAAATTTGCAGAGCGCCTGCAGGAGCAGCGGGCTTGTGTCTCTAGGACCCCACACCTGGACGGAGGGTGGCAGGTCACCTTCTCCCAGGCATGCAGGCTGCCACCTACTGGCCCTGCCTGCAGGACCCATGAAAACTTGTTACCTGACCAGCTGGTTTGTGTTACACATCCTCCAGGGGGGTGGTTGACCAAGCCAGAAGCTGGAGGGGCCCGTGTACTCCTCTAGCAGGCCGCTGGTTTTGAGAGCCCTGCACCTTCACTGCTCTTTAAGAGGTAGAGGAAGAGGGCTGCGGGCCAGGGGGGCAGTTGGCAGTGTCTGGCCGGGCTGCAGTCTCCCAGAGGTGTGCCCCCCACCCAGGGCCCCGCCAGCAGGGGGCCTTCTCCTGCCTAGAACTTGACAAGTCTTTGGGCCATCCAGCCTCTGCCTGACACCTCTGCGGATGGAAATCCATTTTGGGGGATATCTGCAATGGCGCAGGAAAGATTTGTCTTAGAGCTGCCTTCCTTTATCTTCTACGGGATGCTCTTCATTTTACCATCTGGAGGGGAGAAAATGTATTCTCTCTTCCTTGGGACATCCTTGTTGATACCAAAGACCGCAGCCCCATGCTTCTTGGTCATCCTCCCTTAGGCTGACCATCTGCTTCCCCGCACCCTCTCCCCCCAGCGCTGGCCACCTCATCCGAACTCTGCTGTCTGCCTTCGACCCACAGTTCCCCAGCTCTGCTGGGCCCGGGGATAAGAGGCTATTGCTTCCTTGAGGGCAGCTCCTTTTCATCAGTGTAGCCTGAGATTACAAGCTGCCTTCCTCCTCCTCCTCCCCCCTCCCCTCCTCCCTTCTCTCCTCCTCTTCCTCTCCCTCTCCCTCCTCCTGGTCCTCTCCCTCTCTCCTCCTCCCCCTCTCCCTCCTCCCTGTCCTCTTCTCCCTCCTCCTCCCCCTTCCTTCTCTTTGTCCACCCCCTCTCCCTCCTTGTCCTCCCTTTTCCTCCCCCCTCTCTCCTCCTTGTTCTCCTCCTCTCCCCTCCTCCCCCTCCCTCCTCTTCCCCCCTCCTCCCCCTCCCTCCTCCTCCCCCCTCCTTGTCCTCCTCTTCTCCCCTCCTCCCCCTCCCTCCTCCCCCTCCCTCCTCCTCCCCCTCTCCCTTTTCCTTGTCCTCCCCCTCCATCCCCACCTCCTCTCCCTTCTTGTCCCCCTCCCTCTTCCTCCTCCTCCTCCTCCTTTCTCCTTCCACATCACATTGTTTACTTATGTTGAACTTTCAGACAACTGGAATTCCTCAGTCATTTTTCATATGTGCTGGTAAGCTTCGTTTCTCCCTTTCTGTCCACAGACAGTTCCTTCTCTTGGAAATTTCCTGAGAAATGCTTTTCATTGACACACTTTGCCACTTTTTGAGCTTCTTGGCCCGTTTTTTTCCCCCTTCCCCTTTTCTGCTCTGTGATATTCTCATTTTCTTTCCCATTATGAATGCCATGTTTCAGTGATTGGAGGAGTTTGGGGCCTCATCTATTTGGTGAACTTTCTTGCCCATGAACACTAAGGCCCACTCTGACTTTCTTGCTTTTTCCCACGCAGGCACACTTGTTCCCTGCATCCTGAACATTGAACACCCGTGGAAAGTGTCCCTGGGTTTCTTGCCCTCAGGCTCCTCTGGGTCTACCCTGCATCCTACACTGGGATATCTGAAAATTCCACCCCTGGGGAAAGTAGGAGCACTTTCCAAACAAAGGTCCTGTGAGCATACTTGGGGACACTTTATTCCCAAGAGGAAATACTGACCAGGATGTCTTTTTGGCTATGATGGGATCTGGTAGAAAAGTTCCAAGTTACCAAAAGAGAGAATATGTTCTAATGTCTTGCAAATGAACCAAATACACTCCCCTTAATGGAAGAAGAGATGTATGTGTGTGTTTTAAAGTTGCTGATACTAGCAGGGATGATGATAGTGGTCATTACGTGCCTGGCACTGTGCTCTGTGTTGTATATACCTTTGTCGTGCAGTCCAGACAGCAACTCAGGAAGAGTGGGTGTGCAGATCTCAAAGCCTTAGGGGGTCCTCAAGCCTGCCCTGATCACATGGCTGAGAGCGAAGCCAGGGTGAGACCCTCCCTGTGCAGGCAGGGACTCAGAACTAGGAAGTCATGGTTTCCCATGGGCAGCAGAGAGCACAGTGCTTGGGATCATGGCTGTGCCACTGTTGCTGCCACTCTGGGCCTCAGTTTCCCCCTTGGTAAAGATGAGACTGGATTAGATGTGCTTCAGACTGTTACCAGCTACACGTGTCTGCTATTTGACATCTCTGTCATTTCAGAGCCAGCTTCCTTTGGGAAACATTGTTGTCACAAGAAAAAATTTGCCTTCTATCAAAATGTTTTCTAGTCTCAGACAAAGTGAATGAACAGAGTTAGTGCCAAAGGTATGACACCATTACCACAGGAAATGGAGGTAGAGGTGAGAGTAAGGGGCAGGGGGTGATGGGCTAACTTCTGAAACTGAATAGGGATGTAGTGCTTAGGGAGCCATGGGACTATCCATCGATTTTCTACGCTGCAGTCCAAGCCTGCTGGGGATAGTGAATGTCAAGCTTATAAGGGTCCTCCTTTTAGCCCCGAACTCAGAAACTTGTGTGACAGGTTAGCAGGGGTCCCCAGCACCACTTAGCTCTCCCCTTCATTCTGTGTCCGTGGAGCTCCCAGCCCTTGGAAGAGAGAGACCTTGGAGGCCATATGGCCCAGGCTCCCAGAGAGTTCAGATCAGGTGGGCCCCCAGCTGTGCCCTCCGTGGTACTTGTGTCTTGGAGAGCAGGCAGTGCTGGAGTAGGGCTTTTTTTTGAATATGGAACTCGTAAGAAGACTCTTTCAGCCTCTCTTCTGATGGCTCATCTGCAGCCTGACTGAATGCGGTATAGTCAGGACAAGGAGTCTGGAGCCCTCCTGTTGCTTCGGGAAACTCCTCTTGTCCATCACCCCAAACACCTGTGATTTGCTAACTCACTCTACAGTTAACCACCCCCTTAGTAGGAATTAATGAATCCAGGGTTCTTTGCTACTTCTCAGTCGAAGAACTGGGATAAAGGATAGTCGAGATTTCCTAGCTTAGATTTAGGGAAAGTCTGTACGGAGTCCCATTGGTAAGAGATGTTGAGTTTTTCACCCCCAAATCATTTCTAGACAGTCCCCAATTTTTGAACTGCTCCTTTATTCATTGTTAGGTTGGCGTTTTAAAAGTAGAAAATTGTAAATGCCATTTAGATTTCCAGGCTGGCCTGCTTAACCCATAACACAGTGGAAACACTCCCTATTACTATGAATCATAACAGAAAATAATATTTCTGCAAATGAGGAGTATAGAATTGCACTTGTAGACGCTCTGTCTTGAACCACGTTTGGAAGGCTGTCAGCAGTCCCAGCCAGAACATAAACACACTTACACTGAAGTGTAAAAGCAGGATGTCCGATTAATCTTGACTCTGATAAGAGGGAAGTGAGGAAGGAACAAGAGGTTCCCGGAGATCGTGGTCCTCGGTCAGGGAAGCAGCGAGGAGAGCGGTGCTGTTGAGGTTCTTGTAATGTGTAGCCCTTAGGGTCCCCTGTCAGCATTTCTTTCTGGGTCTTCTGTTCTAAATATCATGTGGACCAGCAGGTCCCGAGCCGATAGGAGCAAGGTGGATGGCAGGCAGGGAAGACTCAAGGGCTTCCGTAGTTTTGAGCAGGATGGAAGCCATTGGCAGCCTGCCTTCTGGTTCAGAATGGATGGGCCGGGCCCTCCCAACAGAACAGCTTCTGGTCCTCTCCAGGTCAGCATCCCCATGCCCACCAGTACATGGAGAGGCGGCTTTCTGCCGGGCACAGGCTGGCCTGAAGCACCCCTTCCTCCAGGGGCACCATCATGTTCTTCTAAGATGGACGCTAAAGCTGACACAACAAGGAGACTGCAGGCAGTAAGGTCCCTCAGTACAGCCCAGACCGTGCACACTATGCTCTTGGGAAATTTAAATCCCTCCACTCTCTTGGCTGCTTTTCTCTACTGAGGCATGTAAATGCAGATTCCCAACTTAAGAATTTATTTGTTCTTCTCTGGGTGGATCCCCTCTCCGCCTCTCTCTTTCCCTTTCCTCCCTTCCGACTCCACTCTCCCCCTCCCTCCTTCCCATCTGACCTCCCTCCTTCTCCCTCTCTGCCTCTTTCCTCCTCTCTCTCTTACTTCTCCCCCTCTCTCCCTCTCCTGCTTCCCTGCATTGTGCATTTTCTAAAGCTACTCACTGACCATTGGAAATGCCCAATTAAATCCTGAATGCTGTGTAACTTAAATTCAAATTGTACCCCAGGAATTCTGACACAGACTGTGTTTCCCATTGATTTAAAAAATTAAGACTCAGTGATATAATGTAATTCATTATTATGTAATAAAAGCTTATTATGGATTGTAATTTTTCAGTGACTAACTCAATTTTACTTATTAGTGTTCATTTAAATCTTAGCTTATTATATGTTCAATACTACAAGTACTAGAACCATTTTTCTAAAATCAACCATTTGGATTTTTTTCATCAATTTAGAGAAGACTTTCCTCCTTCCTCTTCCTCCAGAAACATTCAGATAAGTGAAGTTTTCTTACATTTAAAGCAGTGATTGACTAGGACCAAAATGGAGGGTGACTAATTTTTAAACCAGAAGCACCAAACTGAACTGCATTTTTATTATTTTCAAAATCTGACACTCTGAGGACCCTTTAGTAGAACCCGGGCTTCCGTAAATCTCCACCCCGAGTGATCAGCTCAGTGCAGAAATGAACTTGTATTCTCAAAATGCAACTTGAAGATCTCTTCCAAACCAAGCTGCAGTTTCATTAGGAAACTGTTCCCTGATTTACATTTTCTGGCTTTAGTAAATTCAATTCAAATTTATTTCCTCCTAAATGAATTTTCACCACCGGAAGGCCCTTGTATGGAAATGATCTCCTGTCATTATGTGGTTTGCCTGCCCCAGAGGGTGAGATGGCCTTGACATTCGAGTGCTGGCCACGGCCTGGAGAGGACCCCGAGTTACCTTTCTGGGCTGTGCAGGCGCGCACCCATGGCTGAGGCAGGAGGGAAGGGCACCCTCAGGTAGGAAAGTGCTTGTGTTTGTGCCTTCGTCCTTTAGGACAAAACACTCTGATACGGCAGTTCAGCCAAAAGCATCTTTGAAGGCAGCTCGGAGCTGTCTGGCTGTCTCCCTGCCTCCTCTCCCTTCCCCCAAGGAAGTGGCTTCTGAGGAAACCTCAAGGTATGCTGCTCTCCACCGAACCAGAGGCCTCCCCTCCAAGGCTACTGAGACGTGTTCCTCAGGCACGAGGACGATTCCCTATTTCAAGATCCCTTAGGACTCTAGATACTATAGGCCCTGTATGTGCCTGGAAGGTGCTCTTGGCATCACTGAGTTCCTCCATTACCGAGTTGTGAAGACTTCAGGTTTAAGAAACAGAAATTAAACCGAACTTGGTAGAAAAGGTGAAATCCTACAGCATCTTTGATAGAAAGTCTTCATTTTCTACTCCGCGGATCTCCCAAAGCACGAGGGTGGGGCTCTCGGTGGGGCGGGGGGCTGAGGGGAGGTCAGACAAGGGGTCCGGGAATGAAGGGGAAAGGACAGAGGACCTGCCGGCTCAGCCCTGCCGACCTGGCTGCTGGGGCCGGCATTCTTTTTTTTTTTTTAAATTTTTTATTTCTTTTCAGCGTAACAGTATCCGGCATTCATTTTGACAAGGTCATCAGAAGGTGATGTGCGTAGCAGTACATTTATTTTATGTGATTCTTAGTTTTCACAATGAGGGATGAATTTTGAGGTACTCTTAAATGTTCTTAAACATATATCATAAGCTACCACCTAAAACTCTTTTCTAAAATTTTCCTGAAGGAAGTATTTTAGCTCTTGTAAATTAGGTATTGGCCACATAAAGGCGGTATTAGGTATTGTAAATTAGGTATTGGCCACATAAAGGCGTTTCTCCTGATACTTGCTGGTAGTTTGTCCCCTTTGACCTCAGCCAGGTGGCTCCAGCTTGTTCCCTCACCACATCATGCCTGTCATCTCCTGAGGCATGGATCCTTCTGGTCCCTTCTGCTCAGTCATCTTCAGCGTGGCAGCTCCATTCACAGAGAGCTCCCCTAACATCGTAAGACGGCCATAGCCATTTCAGACAGCCCAGGCGGAAGAAGCAATGTCCTGGGGACTGGAGGCCTCTCTCCCCTGAGCGTCTCTTAGGACGAGGAAGTTTTCCCAGAAGTGTCCACCAGACACGGCCAAGAGTTGGTCAAATGTCCCTTTAGCCAGAAGAGTGAGATTATGTTGACCTGCTGAGATGAATTAGGACTTCCCTCCATCATGGGGAGAGGGGGGTCACAACCAAACAGAATCTGGGCCTTTCCAGCCAGGCAGAAGGAACAGTGGCTTTTGGGGAGCCAGTGATGTCAGCTTTGTCCATCAGTCTTCCTGGAATCAGAATCAGAGAGTACTGTCCACCTATTTATTTAGTTTAAGAGTTCAGTGTTTTTGTTTTTGTTTTTGTTTTTAAGATTTATTTATTTATTGTAGAGAGAGAGAGAGCATGAGAAAGGAGAGGGGCGGAGGGACAAGAAGACTCCCCACAAAGCATGGAGCCCGATGAGGATACAGGGCTGGAGCCCACAACCCTGAGATCATGACCTGAGCAGAAATCCAGGAGGCAGCCGCTTAACCAGCGGAGCCACCCAAGGTGCCCCAAGAGTTCAGCTTTTTATTGAACACATTTAGTCAAAAAGACCAAAGCCTATGTCATCACCAAACTCTTCCGATTCTTCTTCCTTTGTTTCTAGCTCCTTCTCCTCAGCTGGGGTAGCTGTGGAGCGGGGAGCAGGATCTCCTGCTGGTGTAGATCCCTCAGCCTCTACCTTGCTGCTGAGGATCTTGATGTTGACATTGGCCTGGGCCCCTGCAGACAAGCCCGGCCAAAAATGTTCGACACGTCAACCCACTGCTTTAATGAGGACATTGATCTTATCCTCCGATAAGAGTAGATGGAGGCTTGCTCCGAGAAAGAGGCCGTGGTGTGGGCACGCTGCTGGTCTGTGGGTAGAGTGAGCGCCTCACCCCAGTGTGGCCTTAGCTCCCTCAGAAAAACCGAGCGCCTTCGTGGCAACTGAGGAAAGGCGATACTAACCATTTATGTTTTTTGAATCTCTTGTCATGCGTAAAAATATGTGTTGTTTTTCTCTTTTAAGTTACAATGATTACAGAAGTGATTCATTGTTGACCTTGGGCCTCTGCTTCTCCTTGCCTGAGCTGGACAAGGTGGAGTCCCTGCTTTTGATCATTGGGTTGACTGACAGGATTTTAGAGTCAGAAGGCCTTTAAGAACATGCAGCTCAAACTTTACATTTTAAAAATAGGGAAACTGAGGCTCCCGCTGTGAGGGACTTGGCCTGCGTCCCGTAGCTAGTTTAACAGATCATGCCTGTGATGCCTCACGTCTCATTTCATGTCTTTTCCCTACTTTCACGGTGCTTGGACTCCGTGCCTTCCAGAGAATCAGTGCTATTGTGCACTTTCAAGCTTCTCTCCCTGTTAAAACCCAAGAACTAAAGACCTAGATAGCAGTCATTTATAGCCCAGCATGAATATTAGATATTTCATATTTTCAGTCTTCTCTTGAATCATTTAAGACATTCCAAGCACTTATTAACAGCATGAGAATGATTTGGGGGGTAGGAGAATGTCAGTTCTCTCCTTGGTCCTTGGAAAGCACACCAGAGCCTTGCCCGCCTTCTTCATCCGGGAGGGCACAACGATCTCAGCAGCCAAGGCAGAGAGGAGGAAGGGATCTTGCTTCACGTGGGAAAACGTCCCATCTGACACCATCCTTACACCCTTCATTGGATCCAAACATGTTTTGTGAGTATAGCACGAGCTCTGTTGTCTTCTCTGTAAGCAAAGGGTGAGCTGAGTCTCCTGGATAACGGGCCACAGGCCCTGAGAATGCTCCAGGCCCCGCAGATGAAGATGTGTGTCCAACGCAGTCCCCCGCGGCCCGCTCTCCAGGTAGACTTCTCTTCTCCATAAGGAGATGCCTTGTATCTGGAAATCTAAGTGCCCCATCACAGAAGGCTAGAAAGCCTATTTGTACTACAAAAGTTTTGTTTTTTGTTTTTTCCACACAGGTAAAATAATCAGGGGGTTAGCGTTTTTACCGTGGAATACCTACGGGTATATTTAGAAAGTGACTTGACTTGTACACTGCGTGCTGTTTAAAGTGAGACACATGTAGTCTTTCCCTTGAAGGGGCGTGCTCTGGACCCTTCAGACCATCAGGTCAGAGAAGCAACACGCTACTACCAAGAAGGTGATGTAGGCTATAATGTCTACAATCCCGTCCCCGAGCTGTCCTTCCCCAGGGCCCCTGCCTCACCTTCTTCCCTTTCCAGTAGCTTTGTTCAGTGCGGGGCGCTCGGGCCGAGACCATTCTTGGTGAGGGGCAGTCTCACTCACTGCAGGGTGTTTGGAACCCTTGGCTTTCAACCCCGCGTAAGTCCCTACTCAGGTATGGTGACAACTGGGAGAAGATCCATTCAGCACAGAACCGACCAGTACGTTAGATCTGGGGTCTGGCTTACTCTTATGTGCAAGCCTGTCCCTTCCTCTGTTTTTAGGGCAGTTTTCTGACTCTAGAGGAGGAGGACGCTTCTTTTTGGTCACTTGGCTGCTGACACGTTCCTGTGTCAGTCAGCAAACAAATGACATAAACATTAATTATCGCCCCCCCCCCCAACTCCTCTTCTCCCTGCACACCCATGGACCTTTCACTCGTGTGTTCTGGATGCATGTTCACACCAGAGAGTTTGCTAAACAGAGCCCGAGGGGGCTGTGCAGGGTACTGTGACCGGAAGACCTTCACAGCCGGTCTGCTTCTTACCACATCTCAGGGTGCAGAGCCCCAGGCTCTGTTCTCTGGTGCCCAGGCGGCATGTGATGTAGGCACACCCACCACTTCAAAGGGGGGTGCAGGGTCAGGGAGGCTTGGCAGTTTCTTGGACATCAAACAGCGTTTGCAAAACAAATTTGATGAGTTATGAATGAATCAGAACCAGACGAGTTACATTTCTCTCCAAATGTATATTTAAAACTTTCTACACACACAGCAGAGAACATCCGTCCCTTCCCAGAGGATGGGGATCTCAGCCACGGGTCCTGTAGGGTTTGCAAAGCCAGGGTCGTTTTCTACAACGTATCTGCATCCTCATCGTTCCCTTTCTTTGGCCGCGGACCATGCATTTGGCCCTTGTAAAGGGCTGGGTGAAACCGAGTGACAGGCTTCCGCACACGCAGCTGGGAGACCTCTGTGTGTGGAAGTTCAAGGTGCCCTCCCACCCCCACCTGGAGAGGCTGGGTTCTCACAGACCCAACCTGGAGACAGGCTGGTGGAGGCGGGGATTTGGGACGTGACAGGTCGTGGTGGTTACAGGGAGGAGGCCGACAACCCGAGGCGCTCACTCTTAATTTGGTTTTCTCTTTCTTATCCTTCTATTCAGGTCTCATTAACTGTCACTTCATCTGACAAGTCTTCCCTAAGCTCCTATTCTAAATCCTCTTTCCTGTTATAACCTTTTATCTTGCCCTGTCTTGCCCTTTTCTCTCGCTCTTGTCTCTTAGAGAACTTAAAACAATTTGTAATTATGTATTTATTTGTATGATTGTCTGTCACCCCGGTAGCTGGGTGAGCTGGAGAACCTTATATTCTCTCCGCTGCAGTATCCCCTGTACTTAGCCCAAGGTCTGCAGGTAAGAAATAGTTGTGGGATGAATAAATGGTGACAGTCCATTCCTCTTGGGTTGGTGATTTTGAACAAGGGGGTAGGCAGAGGGCTTGGTGTACATGGTCTGTGTTGGGGATTAACCTTGACTTGGGGGTGCTCAGGGAGGCAGGATGGCAAGCTGGGCACACCTGGGACCACTCCGTGTAAAGCAAGCAGCCCCCTTGAGAACCGGTTCTTCCATAGGAACGCCATGCGCTGTAGAATCCAGGCCTTGGGATGAGAGCCAGAGGGAAGAAGGCCAGTTGACAACTTAAACGATGTAGATGAGTGATTTCAGAAGCACAGGGTAGTATTTTCAAAAATAAAATGCGACTCTGGGGGTTGAGAGAGCGGCTGCTCCTGGGGGTTGAGCATGCTTCTGACCTGGGAGCCGGTGCCATGGATGGAGCAAAGGGCTCAGGCTTAGCCTTTAAGGCCGCCTGCAATTCTAGATTCCACACTGACCTGCCATGTGGCTCTTAGCCACGTTGTTTATGCAGTCTATATTTTCACCTGTAAAATGCAGCTGGTGGTAGCTCCCTCTCTGGGGTGTCATGAATATTCAGTGAGCTGACATGTGTCCAGCGAGTGTTGGTTCTTAGTTGTTTTTCTCTTTTTGAGTAGCCAACATGGCCCATTTAAGATTTCTCCTGCTCTCCAACCTGGTCTCCTCTTATTTCTGTAGTCAATGACCAGATACACTAACTGTCCGTCCTTAGGTACCTGTTGTGTCCCGGGCATGGACCCATCATTGTGCTAGGGGTGGTAAGGGTTCGGAAGAAACAGGTGTCTCCTATGGAATGTCTCTCCTGTTAACATATTCCTGAGGGAATATAGCTTTGTTTCTAATACCCCTGTTTCATATTTTATACATGGCTATGAATACCGTGATTTTCAGTTGATGTTTATATAGGAAAAGTGTATATTGACATCCCTTAAACTCAATATAACATTTTAAAGAAGAGTCTCAAGTTATCTTTCAAATACAATTGGTGGAACATGAAAAGCATTTGTAGGTGTTTTGTTGAACCACTGAGTGCCAATAAAGGGGATGGGCTTTGGGGCTGTTTTGGGTGCTAAGAGGGACATGTGACTATGTCAAAGGAACATTCATCCATGCCCCATGGGAGGAGTCTTGGCCACATGTGTTGGAGGTATTCAAAGCTAGTGGAATGGCGAGGTAGACCAGACTGCTTTTCCAGCCCCAACACACCCCCCAACGCAGTCTTCCTTTCCCTTTTCCTGACCGCCAACCTTCCTAGAAGGAGGTCATCCATTTGGGCCATTTTAAAGCTCTGGGAGAAACCAGGTGACAGGCTTCTGCACGTTCAACTGAGAGATCGGGAAGTGCTATTTTAAACACTTTCCATCCTAATGTGATCGTTCATATGATAGTTATGTGCTGTATGTACTTTGCTTACATTTTAGGAAATACATTATAATATATTTTGGTTTGGGGTTGATGTAATGTGACACATTATAATTTTTCCTATTTAAAATAATGGGAAATAGGTTACCATTTCCCACAGAACATCTGACTTTCAGAAAGGGATTACCAGAATGTGCCTTTCCCATGTGGACCTTATCTTCAAAGAATGTATAGTCTAGTCGGGGTGATAAGACAAACAACAAGAATGGAACTTTCTCATAAGGAACGTAATATAAGATGGTATACAGTTAAATTAGGTGTTAGAGTGTGCAGTCTGGTCTGTTGATTCTATGGGGATTAGAAAAAAACAGAATCCCTTGGGTGGGGAGAGATTCTGGAGAGGTTTCATTGCGGGGACTAGAACTGCGGGAGTTTTGAGACTGGCAGGGCTTGGCTAGGATAGGAATCAACTTATAGGGCATGGCTGTTGGAATGTCAAGGCGTTAGAAGTTTCTTCCAATGAACATTCCTCAGATACCTATAATGCGCCAGGTACTGTGTTAAGTATAAAGTGGCGAGCCAAGAAATATAAAACATTGTGTGATGCCAGCCTCTAATCTCTTTATGGAGGTGGATGAGAAGACATGTACATTGAACACACACACACACACACACACACACACACACACACAGCATAATGCAAATACAACAGTTACAACATCCTGAAAGAGAGGAACAGCTGGATAGAGCACTGTTCACAAGAGGGGAGGTGACATGTGCCCGAGGGGTCAGCACGGCTTTGCCCAGGATAGCTGTGTTCATGGAGATGGTCTGAAGGCCCGAGCATGACTAGGGCTGCACATGTTACTAGTGGCTGGTTCGAGAGCACTCATCAGAATGGATACCATAGCTAGGAGAGCTGCTGCAGGGTTCTGGAGCCTTCTACCCTGCCTGGCATAAACCCTCTGTTTAGTGGATTTAAGGGAGGATCTGGGGGGCCTGAGGAAGGGGGCCTGGGTGGTGCAGGGCATTTGGGAAACTCAGGGGAATGGCCATTTACCAACCAATATGGAGGTGTCTGATATGTCATAATTAGTTGGCACTTACTGTACCTAGTAGTGGAAGATCAGCCCAAATTGGAGCCCATGGGGTGAGTCAGCCAATGAAGTCAGGTTATCTCCCTCTCCTCACCCCACCCCAGAAAAAAAAAAACGTGTTTCTCCCATAACAAATACCTTGGCTTTGGGCGTTTTTGTTGTTGTTGGTTTTTTGTTTTGTTTTGTTTTGTTTTTGTTTTTGTTTTTGTTTGAGGTTGTTTCAGCTGGGTTAACCTGAGGGTCCAACTTAGAGCCTGATTATCACCCCACCCAACACACATAGAAATAATGGAGAAACACGATTCCTTTTCCAACTACTCTGAGCATTTGAGTTACTCTAATCCAAGTGCCCCCACCACCTGAGACCCTCAGGTGGTGGGCGCACTTGACCCCCCTCAGACTCCTGGACCTCCCCTGCATCCAGTAAATAGAAGATCTATGTCTAGCAGGGCAGAGGGCTTCAGAGCCCTGGGCCAGCTCTCCTGGCTTGTGGTATCCATTCTGACAAGTGAGCGATTTTTAAATATTGCTCCCTGGTCCTTAGGCCTTTCAGTAAGAAGCAACCAATCACACTATACCCCACTAAAGTCTTGGTTTGGGGTGTATTATTGTTAAAATTGTTTTCCTAAACACAGTAATCAAATACCTTTAAAAATTTTGTAAGCACCCATTCTATCAGTATGGTAAAAACAAAACAAAACAAAAAAAACCAAAACCAAAACAACCCAAATACCAGTAATTCTCATGAACCAACAAACAAATAGTCGGAAATGGTCTGTCGATGGTTGTAATCATAAGAAATTCACTGGGAGGAGTCATCATATGCCTGAAATTTGATGGTTCTGGGAAGACAAATGGTGTTCCATCTGTGTGCCTACTTGTATCCGAGAGAAAGAGAGAAAGAGACAGGGAGACAGAAAGAGAGAAGGAGACAGAGAGAAGGGTGTCTGTGCCACTCTGTATCTTGGGCATTGTTTCATAAGATTCTTAACTGGCTTGTACCACCATACAACACAGTGTTCTATTAGCAGTTGTTTGGCCAAGAATAAAGAATTGCTAATTATATTTTAGAAATACAGTTTAAGGGAGCTGAAGTTTAAAATAACCGTCTTGAGCTTCAGAAAACTCATCTCTGGAAACCATCACGGAAGGATATTTCTACTTTCCAAGGGGGTCTGCTGGGGCCAAAACAGGTCAGATTTTTCTACATTTCAGTCGGTGGCCTCCTGAAAGCTTACTCATCCATTTCTTTAAAACACTAATTGCCTTGCTTTCTCAAGAGCCAAGACCCATCCAGTCCTCCAACCACATTCTCACCTAACATCAGAAGGTTTAAAATCCAGTTATTTTAAGTGATGCGTACTCTTAAAAATATGTGTCTGGTTATGTTGTGTATAAGCAGCTCATATCAGAGATGCAGCAAGTCAAGCTATATAAAATTTAGTAACACATGCCAGAGAGGAGACAGAGAGAGAAGAGAGAGCGGGGAGAGAGAGAGAGACTGACTGATATCCTTATCCTTTCCTCTAGGAGAGGCTTGCATTTCACTTTTAACCCGTTTCTAAAAATGGCAAATGCAAAGTAAGAAAACAAGTTTATCTGTTGCAGGAAGGAAGGAAGGGCAGGGAGAGGAATCCGATCTTCAGCTTGGTGTGATTTTATTTTTATCAGACCGTTCTTGCAACAGAACATCTGGGGGGAGTGGCTAGTGCAGTCGGGGTCTTACCCATGTTTGAACAGCTTCATTCAGGTCATCCTCAGAGATCCATTTCCCCAGGGCCATGCTGGAAACTACAAACTCTTTGCGGTAGAAGGAAGTAGGGATGTATGAAAGCGTGTCCCAAGTGAGATGTTGGCGATATTGCTAATAACAGCAGTGTTCGGGTTTATCCTTTCCTTCGGGTTTATGCTGTCCTCTGAGAGCGTGCAGGTGGCTCGCCTTGCTTCCCTTTCCTATGAGGAAGGCCGGGCTTGGTGGGGCTGTCTCGATTCGGAAGTCTGGGGAGATGAGGAGGAGCGAGACATTCAAGTTTAGGGCTGGATCCCAACCCAGTCCTTACGGGGCTGGCGATGACATTTGATCCTGGTGCCTGTGATCTCAAAGGCAGTGATGGGCAGAGGTGATCAACTGTAGACTGCTGGGATCTCAGAGAACTGGGCCAAGTTTCTCTGTTTGGCAGTGTCCCAGTAATTCAAGTGTATTAGGGGGAAACGCATTAGGTTGGCTTTTTCATTCACTGGTTCAACCATTCAATGTCTGTTTCTTGGTCACCTGTGAAGTGTCTGGCACCATGCTCCGGCCTCTACTTGGGGCACGTTGGAGCCGGCTGCCTTGTCATCTCCATCAGTTCAATAGCCCCTTCCCATTGGAAGCTGCAGCTGTAACTGGTTATTTTGTACCATAGGGAAGGAAGAAGGTATGTGGATGGGTAATGAGCACCGACTGGGATCTTACATATCAGCGTGGTTGTGTAGTGATGGTGAGAACCGTCTCTTGGGTATCTTTTAGCAGAAGGCAACATAAAGCTTTCAAAAAGACCCTATTTTCCAGTCAGTGGAAACTTTCCACTTGTTTTGCAGTCAAGTGAAGGACCTGCTGAAAACCCAGGGGTCTGGGTGCACGTCGGCACGCAGGTGCCCTCAGCTTCGGCACCGGGAGCGGTCTATCAGGCAGATCTTGCTGATTTAGTAGCCCTCCCCAGGCCATCGAGCCAGGGCCATTTATAGTTTGGGATTCTGCAGCTCCCAGAATGCTACCCCACTTTCTTACACTTGTAGAAACTGTGCTCCAGTAGCATTTTCAGACTGGTCTGCACTGTGCCTGGCCACAAGAACGTCAGGCCCTGTGGGTATACGGTCCCCCTACTAGAAGCCTGGGTGTCTCACTCTGGAACAGAAGGAATGTGACCGTGAACTTCAACATCTCTAGAGACAATGCTGAAAGCAGACTTGATGGCTACTATGGCTGTAGTTTTGTAAGAATATGAACCTCTCTGGAGTTTTGTTGAAATACAGCCGTCACGAGCATCACTGTTACTTACCTGCTGATTCTCATTCTTTCAAGAGCATAAATTAATTCATACAGGTTTGGCCTTGCTCAGAGGTCGGGATGGGGAGTGGGATGATCAATGGGACTCGCTCTCAAATCCCCAGTTGTTCCGCTCCTTCTTTTACTTGTCGTTCTCTCTGCTACCTTTATGTTATTTGCACAAGCTTGGGGGACCAGAGGCAGGAACTGGCATTTGGATTAATGGCTAGATAATCCAGAACAGTCGAAGAACCAAGAAATAATGTTTATGTTCTGTTCTGGGTCATATATTTTTATGGGGTGATGGTGAAAGAAATAATGACTTTAGCTTCTTAAGTACATACTTCTTGCACTGATATTAAAATACGCTACTGTTTGCATTTGCTGAGTGCATGTCCACGATGGTGGAGGGAGAGAACTCAAGGGTGAGTTTGGGGGAAGGAAAGAAACCACAGATTTAGTTTTTGCTGTTGGCTTCACTTGAAGTAGAGATTTGAATTAGCACATACTACCTGAATTAAACAAATTATACTTACAGAATTCTGGATTTTAATTTATTGGATCTGCTTAAAGCATGAGAAACTTGTATATGTGATAAACATTTTTTTTTTTTTTTGGAGACTAGAGACCTGGATAGAGAGTAGGATTTGGTTCTTAGAAGGCAGAGCTTAGAATTTTATAAAAAGAGAGGTGTTTTATCTAGGTCATGTATTATTACTGTTAATATCTTTGCCGTTTACCCAGAATGCTGTCCCTGCCGTGTTTGAGGCCGTGCTCCTTCCTCGCTCCCTCTTCCCCCCACTGTGTGTGTTGTGTGCAGACTGTGTGTCTGGGATGACAGCAGACGCTAAGGTTATGAGAGCAAACATTTTGGTGTGATTTCTGCCTTTGTGGAGCTTAGGGTCTGATGGGAGAGACGAACAAAGGAAACCTGTAACCGCCAGACACTTGAATTTTCTCCTCTGCTCCCAGAGCCAGACCGGAAGACCCTGAAAATAATTCCACAACCTGTCCCTTGGAGCGGTTTACAAATTGCTCCATGATTTTTATCCTTACGCTATCTTCCCTTTTGGAATTAGTGTGATGATGGCTCTTTCAGTGCTGGGATAACAGCTAGAAAGGAAACCATGACCCACTCATGCTGCCCACCCCGGGCTCCTGACTTCCACAGAACCCTCTGGGGCTGAGGCTTACTGAATTATGTTCCAAGATAGAAATGGTCAGTTAGGACAGGGCATCTGCCACTTCCCATTCATTCCAGTCCGAGCGCGTGTGTGACAGCCCAGAGCGGGCCCAGCTTTGGTCTGGAGTCCGGGCTGACCTCCAGAGGAGGGGAAAATGCCCGTTGGCTTTTGTGCTGAGGCTTTCTCCGGTGCTGCTTGTTAGCCAGCCTCCAGGTGTGAGTCTTCACCTGTCTACAGGTGTCCTCTGCCCGGGGGCTGGGGAGGGGCGCTCCTGGCCCCCTGGTGTGGAGGTGGGGCACCGCCTCCTGTGGGCTGCCAGGCGGGGAGCAGTGGGGGCCGGCTGGGGAGAGGGCCGGGCCGAGGCGGAGGCGAGATTATTGCCTGTTACACATGGACATCTAGACGGGGGAAGAAACATAACGGCTTTATTTTTAGGCTTTGCTAATTCTCACTCTTCTCCTAGTTCGCTGCTACCTGGCAACAGCTCATTGTCATGGCAACGCCAATGTTAATGAGTGAAGCTCTCTGTGTGTCTGTTTTACCCTGTGCTCAGTGACAGACACTCGGCGTGGAGCTATCTTTCTGGCCATCAGAGGCCGATCGCCAGCCTCCCTTCTCTGCAGAAGGCCTCCCAGGCCCTGTCCGTGAAGGAGAGGAAGGGAGGCAGCTGACGAGGGATTTATGGTGTTGCTTACACATTCCTAACGTAGTCTCTATTTACAGATGGGCCTGCTGGCTTTGCACGCAGCCCCTCCTCTCATTGGCCCCCCTCCCTTTACATTTTTCAGTGGCAGCCATAGGCTTTTGAACCATAACTAGTTTTCTCAGGTTCCAGGCACCTCGGGATTTGGGCAGGTTTTTCTGGCACCTTCTCAGCCGTTGGTCAGCAAGGCTCTGAATCCCGGATCCTGAAGGGAGGGAAGATTGTTGCTGGTCTCGAGGGAACCAGGGCCTCACAATCCACAAGGGACCCCCTGTACCCCTGGCCCTCAGGCTGAGAAGGAGTGATGCCACCTTACCTCTTGTCTCAGTTTCCCTGACATCTGTTGATAGAGGTCGTCATCTGTGGCCTCAAGGTCATATATGATAAAGAGCAGCAGAGTCAGCAGCCTCTTTGTGCCTCAGTTTTCCATCTCTAGGCCACCCTTCGTGTTAGCCTGCTGAACAGGGATGCATGTGAAGTGTTCGGGTCCCCCCACCCCCCGGTTCTGTCATGTGGGTGGCTGCCTGCACCTCTCTGTGCCTCAGCTCCCTCACTTATGAATTAAGGATAAGCATCAGGTAAATATGGGCCAGGTGGCTTAAAGCAGTGTCTGGCATAAAACAATGGTTCAATAAATATTAGTTATTACTCTGGCCATTATTTGATCTTCACACTAACCTTGTGAAATAAGTACCGTTCGTATTCTCAAATTGCAAAGAGGGAAACTGAGGCAGGAGAGGTGGAACTGGAAGTTGCTGGAAGCGACAGACTTCAGCAGGGAGCCTCGGCCCAGTGAGCTTGGCGGCACCTACCCTCCAGGACTCTCAGGGCCACCGTCCTCACAGCTGTGGAGAGCTGCCTCCTCTCCTGCGGGTGGCTTTGGGGCGTCATGCACGAGCACTTTGCGCTCCTTGGATAAAAGGTGCTGTGTGAACCGGAGTGTTGGAATCATGACGAAGCGTCCCCTCCAGGGAGGTGGCTGTGGACTGTTCTCGGGACACAGGGTCCTCAGCGAAGGCCTCTCCACTGAGCCACAAGGCGTATCACCGCTTCTTTACTCCCCCTGGCTCACCCAGAAATTCAGCGCCTTGTAACACCTCCACCTTTTTTCCCCCTCAGAGTTCTTCTAAGTAAATTATTCCATGTGTTTTTAAAAAAGTAGTAGCAAAATCACATAGCACAAAATAAAAAATACACAGACAAGCATACTGTGAAAAGTCTCTCTCCTTCCTCACTCCTCGCCTCCAGGGCCTCTCCCTGTGAGGAGACCTACACGTCAGAGAACATAGAGCTGTTGTGGACTGACTTCTTCAGCGCTGATGGGAGCGCTCACACATTCCGTCCTGCGTTGTTTTTCCCCCAACTTGACTGGCCCTGGGAAGTCGCTCCGTATCAGTACACCATCAACAAGAAGTGACCTCAATCACTCCCAACAGCCAACTGACAAGTTTTATTGGGTTTTTATTCTAGGTAAATAAACTCGTGAATAACTGTGATAAAAGCTTAAGAAAGCAGCAATAGTAACAGTTTTCTGTTACTGAGTATCACCAGGATGATAATACCAGGATTCTCTTGAATCCCTCAGCCATTTTTTTCTCCTCACCTGTTACGAAGCTGAAATCCAAAGTCACCGAGCTAAAAATGAACCTGAGTCCATCTGTGTCCACATCCCTATACCCTTTTGGTTACACTGTGTTCCTTCTCTTATGTAAACACGCTCAGAAGTGGGTCTCAGCCACAGGCCTGGGCTGCAGGAGCTCGCTCCCTGCCAGTGACCGGTACCCCTTCCTGCGGCGATGACATGGCTGAGCAGTCCTCCTGTCCGGCGCGCCTTCCCTGCTCCTGCAGGCCTGGCTTCATCCACAGCCAGACGCTTCTGCTTTAGCAAACAGCATTTATTGGTGTGTGAGATTCATTTGAACTCCATCTCTGCTTGTCTCTGCTTCTGTTTCTTTTCCCATAAAATGTGCAGAGCCATCTTGCCCCCACCTAAAAGAGGTACTGAAGAGGTGATACAGGTCATGTTCAGGGTCTCCCCTCCTGCCTCCTTCTGATGTCGCAGAGGGAGTCCTCTGGGTCTGGACTCGAGCACCTGGCCAGTGAGAAGTCACGAGTCAAGGGGCACGAAAACCTGGAGACGATTTGGGAGCATTTCCCTGCTAATGCTTAGTACACACGCCACCAGAATTTGCTGCACAAGATAGGCAAATGCCTATTTTGGGTTCCCCAGTCAGAGAGAGGTCAGAGACTTCCCTGTCTGAGCTCCCTAGCTTCAGCTTTAGTCTGCTTTTTGTAGGTCTTCATTCTCCTTACCCCTCACACTTCCCCTCTGTTCCCTTCCATGAGCTTGCACACCTCTTAGGATAGATTCTGATCAGCTCTCTCGGTGCCAAAGACTTTGGGGGGCCAGCACGCCTGAGAGGGCAGAGAAGAGTTCAGAGGTCGGCTTGCTCATCCCAGATCCCAGCCACACCCAGGCAGGCCCTGTCCCCCAGGCAGAGCGGCCTCTCCCTTCCCGCTAGGCGGGGCTACCTCATATCCCAACCCCTCTCCCACTGCTGGGACCACCCTTCCTCCCCCCACCGCCCCACTTTGTGGGCATTCTGCAGGCACTCTGCCTCCACTAGCTCACACTCATTCTCTCCTTGGAACTCGTGTTCTGGTTGCTGTCTCCCAGCACGCAATAGCATTCCATGTGGCCCCCGGAGCAGAGCTCACCTGCCCGTTGGCCTCCAGACCTGTCCCCAGCCCTTTAGAAGCAGGCCCTCCAAAGGGCCCGGTTCTCAGGTCTCTGGGGGGCCAGTCCTGGGGAGCACGAAGCTGCTGCTGGGACTGCAGCCTGGATGGTCTTCCAATATCCTGTTTGGAGGGCTCTCCCCCAAAGGGCAGAAGAGCCCCAAGGTGAGGTGTGAAGGGCCTTGGAGGCTCAGGTCTGCCTGCTGGGAGAGGAAAGCCCTGTGGGGGAGCAGCAAAGGGTGAAACTCTCCTAGGGTATGTCCTGCCATGGCCACTTTGGTTGTGAAGCTTCTGACTGAGATGTTAAGCACTCATCTTCTTGGTGAAGTCACGACGCTCCCCTTTTAGCGATACCCTCTATTGTCGAGAACTGAGCGGGAGAGATGATGCCTCCTAGCAGGCTCGTTACAGAAGGAAAATGATTGAATATAGAACCAGGTACACCAAAGGAAGTACCTAGGAATCCTGGGTGAGAATGGGGGGAAGCCAGGGCCTGGGGGTGTTTTAGGGTCACAGGAATGTGAGCATGGCCCAGGTCCTCTGTCTCCTCCAGCGAGTCCAGCCTGGCTCCCCTCCAGGGAACCAGTCTCGTCAGCAGCCTTCTTCCCGTCCTGGAGAGGGTCTGGGACCCCATCTTGGCTCTCTCTCTCTCTTCCTGTTCCAGCTGCCTTAAAAGGACTAGATTATAATTTCCTTAAGGACTGAGTAAGCCCAGAGATGCCTCCTTACCTGCTTACACATATCGACATTCCTTCCAAGAAAGAGGCGCATTCTTTTTGCGCAGTTAGAAAAGGCTTGCACTGAAGGAGGCAGAGCTATGCAGTGAGGCTTTCAGGCTGAGCTATAACCAGGCAAATGACTAGGGTGGTTGGCTGGCCAGCAAAACCTTTTCACTTTAGATCAGAAAAAATGAGTTCTTCAGAGGGCAGAGATTTTGTAAAGAAAGAGAAGGGGCCCCCAAAGAAGAGAGTTTATCGCAGTAGTAATTGGGGAGAGGGGAAGATTAAAAAAAACATCCTCTGCCTAACCCAGAGATTGGGATTCAAACGTCTTCAGCTGGGCCTGAACATCAGTATTTTTTTTTAAGATTTTATTTATTCATTTGACACACACAGAGAGAGAGATCACAAGTAGGCAGAGAGGCAGGCAGAGAGAGAGGGGGAACCAGGCTCCCCGCTGAGCAGAGAGCCTGATGCGGGGCTCAATCCCAGGACCCTGAGATCATGACCTGAGCCAAAGGCAGAAACCCAACCCACTGAGCCACCCAGGCTTCCCACAGACATCAGTATTTTTAAAAAAGCACTCCCAGGTGATTCTAATGTATAGCCAAGGTTGAAAACCATTTGTTTTCAGGTGTCCAAAGACAGAAGGCAAGGGGTGCCTGGGTGGCTCAGCCTGCTTCCCCCTCCCTCTCTGTTGGCTCTCTACCTACTTGTGATCTCTCTTTCTGTCAAATAAATGGATAAAATCTTTGAAAAAAAAAAAAAAAAGAAGAAGGCAAAATGTGTAGATCCCAGCATAGAATTTGCTCGTTTCCTAGGCTAGGCCCAATAGAAGACCTATCCTGATTTTAATTCACAGTGCACATTCTGAAAATATATTTCAGGATTTAAGAAGTTTGGGCACTTTAAAAAAACTCGTTTTATACCCATGTTCATAGCAGCATTATTCATAATAGTCAAAAGTAGAAGCAGGGACTCCTGGGTGGCACAGATGCTTGAGCGTCTGACTCTTGGTTTTGGCGCAGGTAGTGATCTCAGGGTCTTGGATCGGGCCCCGTGTCGGGCTCTGAGCTGAGCACAGAGTCTGCTTGAGGGTCTGTCTCTTCTTTGCCTTCTGCCCCTCCCTTCACTTGTGCTCACTCGCTCTCTAATAAATAAATAAATCAAAAAAAGAAAAAGCGGAAGCAACCCAAGTGTCTGGGGAGAGTTAAACAGTTAAACAAAATGTGGTTATGTCCATGGGGCATAAAGGAAAGAGAGTATGACCCAGGCTACAGCCTGGGGGAACCTCAAGGACCTTACACTGGGTGAAGTAAGCCCAGACACAAAAGGACAAATACTGTGATTCCACGTACAGGGAGTGCCTAGAAGAAGCTAATTCACAGAGACAGGAAGTAGAATGGCGGTTTCCAGCAGCAGTGATTGTTGAACCGGTACGGAGTTTCCGTCCTGCCAGATAAGGGGTGTTCTTGAGTCAGACGGTGGTGGTGATAGCACAGTGATGTGAATGTACGTTAGTGCCTCTGGCCTGTGCCCTTGCAAATAGATAAGATGGTAAATTTTATGTCCTGTGTATTTTGCTACAATTAAAAAAAATATTTCCAGATTCATAAGAACTGTCTGTTTTAATATTTTGGAAAAACAGAAATTGATAAAGAAGCAATTTTAAAAATACTTGGTATTTAGATGTGTCCTTTCTTCTGCATGTGTATAAATGGGTGCACGTGTGCACATGCACACAGATTTTGGATCCTACTTGAGAGACAGCTGTGCACCACGTGTTTTCATTTGGACCTGCTCTGGCTTCCTGGGGATGGCTCCATTTGGGGGGAGGGCTAAGGAAGGTCATAGGATAGCGAGGCAACACGGCACACTCGGGTTGGGGGTCAAAACCAAACTGAACTCACCTTGTGGCTGTGATGTTCAGGATCTAAATGACCTTGGGCCTGATTCTGAGCGTGTGTTTCCTTGGGTCAAGGCTGTTTTGGGAATTAAAGAGAGGCTGGGTACCCTCTCGGGCCCTCAGGAAATGGCAGCTGTCTTTGAAAATTCACTATATCCCTCCACTGAAGATGCCGCAACCTGTTGCTTGTCCTTCTCTCAACTTCCCCAAGGGCTATGGGTCAGCCTTGATCTGAGATTTTGGAAATCCGAGGGGCTGCCGCCCGGTGCCATCACCCTTACATTGCCACGCCCTTTCTGGGTCTGGTGCCTGCACCTGTAAGGTGCATGTTGGTTTTGGGGTCTCAAGGCTCCCCCTCGTGCCACTTGCGCTGACAATCTTTGCTTCTTCATAACCTTTCCACTCCCAACGCACAGCCTTCAGCGGGTGTGTGGTCACGTTTACCTCCCATGGGAATCCAGTCTGCTTGGCTCTGCTGCCACCCCGTTAGGACCCACACCAGCAACGTGCGGCCACTCCCAGACGGGAGGCCCTCCCTCCGTCCAGGGCACACTGCTCCATGGCAGACTCACTTACCTTTTCTAGGAAGTTGTTTTCAGTGGTTCAGGACGGTGGTCACAAGGAGCCTGAAGAGACTCTGCTGGGAAGAGAGGGGTATTTTCCCCTCAAGACAGGGCTGGGGGTGGGGCCGGGGCCAGACAGCCCCCTCCATGACTTCTGAAGCTCTTAAATGAGGGCAGAGGAAACAGATGGATGGTAAGGCTGGAGAAAGGAATTCTAAGTCCAGCTTAGAGCTGAGCACATCCTTCAGCTGCCAAATGGAAGGTCTCTATGTGGCAATGTTGGGAGGGAAAATCGAGTTAGGCTGGCTTGTTCCAAATAAAATGCTATATTTAATTTCACTCTGGGAAACATTTGATGTCCAGGCTACTGCAATATGTGAAATATATTTAAGAATATCTGTTTTGTTACAACAGGAAAAAAAAAAAAAGGAGGGGCAGAGAGGTCCCCCTATCCACTGTAGGTTGCACATACGGGAATCTGATCATTTCCATTGGTTTTTAATCACCCAGAAGCTGCTGACCATGGGTTGGCTAGTCTGTGTCTAGTATAGCCTGAACATTGTTGTATGAGTTATATGTGTTTCAGCATTTCAGTCTGGGAAATGCCGTCAAGGAAAACAGGCCACTTGGCATGGGAGGGAAGTTGTCAGTTTTAAAATGAAATAAGATGGAATTGGGGAAGGAGACAAACTATAAGAGACTCTTAATCTCAGGAAACAAACTGAGGGTTGCCAGGGTGGAGGGGAGTGGGAGGGATGGGGTGATAGGTGATGGACACTGGGGAGGGTCTGTGCTATGATGAGTGCTGTGAATTGTGTCAGACTGGTGAATCACAGACCTGTACTCCTGGGGCAAATAATATATTATATGCTAACTTAAAAAATCAGTGCTGTGCATTTGTGTGCTTGACATAGGGGAGGAAAGGTTGAGTTAAACCTGGGCCACATTAAACCAATCTGGCGAATACGTGTCTACTTGTGAAGTCAGGCTGGTGGAGTCTTGTTTCCAGACCTGCTGTTTCCCTTGTGATCGTCATGAGCACTGTGGTTTTGCACACTTCTCTTTCTCAGTAGAGGATTGTCCTCCTGCCTGTGTGGGCTCTGCGGAGAATTAGGGACAGAGCTCACAGAACTGCTTTACTTTTCACATTGTCCCTGTCCCTTACGACTTCCGCGTGTCTCTGTCCTCAATCTGCTCTTCTTTTGGTGTGAGGTCAGAGAAGCTCTTCCCCTCTTCCGCCCTCATGTTACCTCCCGTCAGAGGGCCTTGCCAAGGCAGAGAGACCAGCCAACAAGGACTGCCGACTCAGCTCAGGAAACTCCTTTCTTACAATTTTCCAGGCCAACTAGGAACTAATAAACATTTTGTTATCATTGTTGTTGTTGTTCATTTATTGAAAAAAGAGATACAGAATCAAGTGTTTTCAAGGATTGTGTCACTATCTGGAGTTGTACATAGAAGCGGTCAAATCTGTCTCATGTCCAGTGTTTCCAGTCAGACTCCCAGAGGGAGTGCTCCAGCCTTCTTCCTTGAAACTGGCTTGGCTTTATCCCTTCACGATGATATAGATTAGAGAAAGAAACGAATCTTTTAAAACGACTGTGAAGGTTTCTCTTTGGAGCACCTGAAACCCTGGAAGCATTACCTTTCACACACACAAAGGGCTTTATTAGATCTGAAAAGGATTTTCTGCGGCGCTCTCTCAGGCCGGGCCCTGGGAAGGAGAGGAGACACGCGCGTGCCTTGTGTCCTGCTGACCCAGGGCCGAAGGGGAGCCCAGGAGAGTGGCTGCCCTTGACGAGGACTCTGATGCTGGATAAACTGCAGACGTTGACACGGACAGGAAGAATCGTACAGGGAAGACTGTTCTCGATGGTAGAGGGGGTTTCCTGCTCTCCAGAGGTGGAGGGAAAGGGTGCTTTGCCTCCTGCACCCCGAATCAGCAGGAGCTTGTGGAAGGGATGGGGGATTGGAAATCTGGGCACTCCGATTCTCAAGCTGGGCCGCGGGTGAGCTGGACCAGTGTGTATAAAGCACGTGTCGGATGGGTGCATGTTGGGATCTTGAGGTAATCCTTCTGTGCCATGATCTCAACGAAGCCTGGTCTCTGATCTGTAGGACTGGGGATCGCGGTGTCTCGGAGGGTCATCGGGAGGCTCAGAGGTGGTCACGCATGTCAAATGCCAGGTGAGGTGCTGGCTCCTGGTGGGCTCTCAGCACGAGGCGAGTGGTACAGGCACCACCGCAGACCACCCGGGAGGACAGCTGTGCGGATGTGTTTGCCAGCCTCACCTGCACAGCCCCCCAGAGGTTGTCATCTAGAGATCTACCATCTATGCTTCTCACTCTTTAGTTTCTAATAACAGGTCGGATCTCTGGGTAGTGGAAAGCGGTCGTATGATACTACCTGTAGCTTACTAAGCTAGACAATTTAAATATCTCTATAACGTGGAAGAATACACTTTCAGGTGTTTTCCTGTATGTTGTAATTTCTTATGGTAAATTTGCCTTTTCTTTTTTGAGCTGAGTTTTGAAGGATGCAGTTTTTTGGTTTTTGAATGGGAAGGGCCCTGCTTCTGAAGCCCGGTTAGATTCTGCTGATCTGTGTGAGGCCGGCGAGCCATCCCAGCCCACGCTCTGCGGGCTGCAGTTGCCCTTCAGTCTTGACTTGTCCTCATTTATGGCATTTCTTGTCTTTTCTCCTTGTTTCTGTAAGGAATCAGGTGATACATTTTATATTGACGATTTGGCTCCAATATTATGCTTAGTTAAGGCTGTACTGAAATTACTCTTAGGTGTGTTCATTTACTCAACAAGTATTTACTGTGAACGTCTGATGCTCAGGCCCACGGACGGGCATGGGTGGTGTAGCAGCTGGCAAGAGTTTACATTTTCCGTGCATAGAGGAGGAGGGGAAGGGAAGGAAGAGACAGAAAGTAGAGTAGCAAGCAAATCAATAAGAGATTTTCCTATTATGATTGGTGTTGTAAGAAAGGAATCTAAGAGACACAAAGCAAAGGGATGGGATAGCATGACTATAGGGAGGGAGTTACTTGAAGTCGGTGGCCAGGTAAGACCCCTCTGGGGCTGCGATGAGAAAAAGGAGACAGGCTTTCGAAGAAAGAGAGGAAGAGCTTCCTGGGAGAGAGAACAGTAAGTACAAAGGAGGCAGGGCAAGTGGTGTGTGTCTGAAACAAGAGTGAAGATGGCACAGAGTAAATGACCAGGACAGTCATGGATGGGGAGGTGGGAGGGTCAGGCAGGGGCTAGATCATGACTAATAGGGAGGGTGATATTTTTATTTTGTTTGAAAGGTCATCTGCCTGTAGTTTGGAAGATGGACTTGGTTGGGGGTGGGTGGGTGTGAGAGACCAGTTGGGAGGAATGGAGGCCAATACCAGGTGCCAGCAGTGGAGGTGAGACAGGTGGACGTGATTTGCCCCCTGGAACAAATGGGGCGTGTTTTGGAGGCAGAGATGCTGGGCGGTGGGAATGGTCACACTCACTTTGAAGGCGGTTTGTTCAAAATGTTCAAGAGCCTTAAAATCTTCATTCCTGGGCTCCTGGGTAGTTCAGTTGATTAAGGGTCTGCCTTTTGCTCAGGTCGTGATCCCAGGTTCCTGGGACGGAGCCCCGCATTGGGAATCCCTGCTCAGCAGGGAGTCTGCTTCTCCCTCTCCCTCTGCCCCTCCCCTCTGCTTGTGCGTGCGCGCTCGCTCTCTCTTTCTCTCTCTCTCAGATAAAGAAATAAAATCTTCAAAACAAAAATCTTCATTCCTTTGGTCCAAGAATTCTATAGGATTTTATCCTATGGAAATGATCAGAAACACACACAGAGACTATTTACAAGGATTTCATTGTAGTCTTATTCATAATAGAGTCAAACCTGAAATAACGGAATTGCCCTCCCTTATTCTTCAGTCTCTAGTGGGTTGGTTGGCTACATTAGGATGCATCCATGTGATGGAACACAGGTAGCTATTCAAGTGATGATGTGGTAGATACTTAATGGCATGGGAAGATGTTGATAGACAGCTAAATAGAAAAATATAGAATGGTATCCATAATATGATCTCCAGTTCATAAAACATATAAACTTTATTTACATCTCATATAGATATAGATAGAATATACTATATTCTGAGAAGTCTACTAGGGTGTATATCAGAGTGTTAAGGACAAGCCATCTTCAGGGAATGAAATTATAAATGATTTATTTTCTGAATATGATTCTTATCAATCGTCAGTGATAAACATTTTGAAATTAAAAGTAAAAAAACAAGTGTTATTTTAAAAAGGTAATGGGTGGTCTTACCATGTCTGATTATGTAGAATAGTGAATAAATCGGTAAGATAACAGCCCTGCTAAATATCCTGTTACTCAGAGGGCGGCATTTGTCTTCAGAAAGTTTGGGTTGAGAAAAATGTTGATCTTGAATCAATAAAATGGAATTGGAGTCCCAGCTTCGCCATCAATGGGCTTTGGATCTTAGGCACTACATGCGGCCTCTAACACACAGACCCTTGGCTTTGTCGGTTTCCAAGCGGAAATGAAGGATCATAATAACGAAAGCAGTAATACTGTTTTCGTGGAGTTGTTTTGAGGATTAAGTGATAAGGATGAGAAAAGAGTTTCTAGGAGGAAATCCCAATGTAAATATTAATATCCTAGGGCCCATGCCTTCACACACAGACGTGACTGTTGGCACAAATACATTTGGGGACAGGTCATTTGCGGTGTACTCTAGTGCATAGCTCATGCAATAAAGGGCCACGCTTTGACTAAGCATTAGGCCAGCTTGCTTCTGATCCCATGCCCTGAGAAAAGCCAACAATCTGAACTTAAGGTACCATTAGCTTGTCCCGAGCAGCAGGCAGCTCGCAAATGAGGAGTGCTTTCTCATTCACTGGAAAGCTGTAGATGAAATGCCATCTCAGCAGCCGCTGCACCCGAGCCCCTTTGATATATCATTCAGCTGTTCTGTTACATAAACCTATTGGAAATGAACCTGCAAAGGAGTTGAGTGGAGGGAGGTACCAGTCAGAATAAGGATGAAGGAGAAATGCACTGCTTCTTTGTTTAAAAGACATATTTGCTTTTTAATGGACCCTGGGCACTGGGATCTGAAATGTCATGGTCTTTATGGAATGGAGTGGATACGCACGGAGACTCCGATGAACAGCTCACAGGCACTTGATTTTTAAATTCATAAATCGGGACAGGCCAGGGGCATCGTGCACGGCTCTGCAAGTCTCCTACTGTATTGGACGGTGGTGTCCACCTTACGGTGTCTCATTGGAGAGTTACCCCTCCAAAGAGAAGCTGTAGAGAGAACAGGTCCCTTATGGTATAAGGGTTTGAGCCTCTGTTTTCAGCTTGGGATTTCTGGGAAAAGGAAAAAGAAGCAGCCAAGCCTGACCAATCTCTGATGGATATTCCCAGCTTCACTGAGGTGGGATAGAGCACACAAACGCCAGTTACGATAAAGGATAATTTCTACTGGGCTGAGTTCCTACGCTGGGAAGAATACTGGTGCCCAGCAGTGCCTCCTGACTCTAAGAACCCTAGCCTTGCCATTTTGGACAGGTACACTGGGAGCTGCCAGTTAGGTATGCTGGTAGTGTGGTTCCTTTCGATGTACCATTCGTCATCCTTCCTGTGGCAGATGACCCTACCATGCCCTTGTTGAATTACACAGGAAGGATAATAGCAACAGGGACAGCCATGCTGGGTACTGTGCCCACTGCTTTACACACACCATCTTGTCTAATATTTGCATTAACTCTGGGAGGTAGGCATTGCTGTGCCCATTTGAAGAAAAGGAAATGGAATTAAGTAACATGTTCAAGGTTACAAAGCTAAGAAGTTACTAATCTGGGGTTTGAACTCAGGCCTCTCTGACTCTAGGGTTCATGATCTGAGCTCCTCTATTATCCTGCCTCTCCCTGCGTTGTTTTTCCAGCACTATTGATGGTTTTGAATGTGGTTCTACCCCACGTATATTAATAAGGGCCTGCTCTGTACTAGGTGTTACTCAGGTTTTTTTAAAAAATGAGTAAATTGTGGCTCCATCCCTTAAAAAACTTATGTATATTATTATTTTTAAGAGTTTAGATAAAGTCTATAGCAAGAACTCAATAAGTAATTTTTGAAGAAACGATAATAACGTTCTGAGTTACTTTACAGGTACCTACAACTCCATTCAGAGTATGATGTATCCCATAAGAGATGTATGCATAAAATCTTCTGAGGGTTTAAAGAAGGGAAGGAACATTTCTGTTCAGAGATATTGGGAGAGAAGCAATTTTAATGTAATGTCTGTGATGGGCCTTATAATTTGTAGGGACTGAGACGGGTAGCAAGGTAAGAATTGCCACCTGGCCTTGATTGTTGGATTAGAAACTGAACGTGCTCCCTGCTGATTGATTCTTGCAACTGACCCCATGCCCTGGTTAATTTCACTTTGTAATTTGACTGCACAGAGATGTTCAGAAATTGGAAATGGAGTTTTTATTATAATAAACATGGTTGGTCTCAAGAGACCTCAATGAAAAAGTAGGATTTCCTGTCTCCCCCTCACTATCACCTGTATGTGAGTAGAACACAACTCTTTATTCTAGAACTCTCTCCAGCACTTCAGATCCACCTGACCACGCACTTCAACTTGGTTATCCAAACATTCTATTAGACTAAAGTCTAAAACGGAATGAACTACCTTCCCCGTTTTCCCTTCACTGGGAGCTCTCATCCTCCCAGCCACCTGTTCGACACCTCATGGCGGTAACAGGGATGGTCTGTTACACTGTATTTTAATATTAAAAAGGATAGAGTCTTGTATTAGGAGGTGACTTTGGAGGTCGAAATCTGTTGTTGGCTCACTTTGGGACCTTGGGCAGCAGCATAACTTGCCATCGATTTCCCGATGAAGAAAAGGCAACTTGGCTTCTTTTGTATAAGCAAATAGAGAGGTTTGGAGATAATTAAATTGTAAAGCACCTTGGGGTCCAGAGACGGAAGGTCACGTGTAAACACTGCTATGCCACTGCCACTGTTGGCATGCGGGGATGGTAACGTATCTTTGCTTACAGAGTGATTTTCAGATGTTTGGGTGAAAGGGACAATGTGTATGTGAGCCAGCTGTGATGGCTCTTCTTCTTCTAGCATGATCTACAAAGTGCTTTCTGTCCCACCCAAATTTTATAGGAGTGCAGAACTTTTATGTTTTAAGGTGGTGGCTTTTTAGAATGAATGAGTGACCAGGAGCGCTCCAGCTGGAAGAACGTGCAGGTCGTCAGGCCTCCCTTTCTGATTTGCTTTCTGATCCTGTACAAGTCACCTCACCTCTCTGCTTTCTGTTTCTCTGTCTGTGAGACATTGCTCGCTTTGCCAGGATATCTTCAATCTGAATAAGATAATGTGTGGGAACCCTTCCAGGTGCTGCATCATTAAAAAGCATTTATTCATCACTTATGTAGTGTTGTCCAAAGAGAATTATAAAGACTACATTCCTCCCTGGCCTGCTAGATTCTATTCTAATATCCTCTTAAAAAGGCAGAAACTAGGCAGCTAAGGAGAGCAATAATTCAAATGCTATCTTTGTGTTGTAAGATACAAATAACAGTAGCATAAATAATTAACAAGAACTGAACAGGGAGAAATCTGGTTATCAAGATGGAGCTCACCTCCAAAATCTACAGATTAAAGGGGAAGTTCTCACCTAGCTGGAACTGAGTGCTCCAGGAACCTTATTTTCTGTAAATGAAATTGCCAGACATTGCCCCTGGGACCTGAGCAAGGGGCCGTCAGTTACGAGCTGGGGGTGGGGCTACAGAGGAAGTCCTCTGGAGAATTTTGTTGGAGATTCTGGTTGTTCAGGTTTCTGCCACTGGTTCTTCTTCCCCAGTGCAACCGAGACTCCTATTAAGGCTTGCCATCCTGAAGGAAGAAGGCCTGGGCCTTAGAGAGGGTGTTCTAGAGCAGTAGGCAACCACCATTTCACGTTCTCAACATTGTGGTCATCGCATTGTGGGATTTCGTGAGAATGAGATCAGAATCAAGCTGGACATGGGTGAGGCCCTAGAGGGCAAGGCAGCCCAGCAAGAGCAAATCATCTGAGTAGGAATCATCCTGAGGAACTTCCACGAGAGACACACACACACATGGTTTTCTTCCTAGAGGTGTGGTAAGACCTGTCAAAAACTAATTAAATTAGCTGTTATTTGTGTTTCTCTTCATAGTTTACAGCATCCTTCGACTGCTGTGATCTTCTCTGACACCAAAAGCTAGCTCTCGTGGGGGGCGGGACCATTACTGATGACTGCCCTTGTACATCTGAGGAGACTCAGAGGCGGAATGACGTGGCCAGGGTCACACAGGCAGTGTAGATCGAAGATGGAGGCCGGCTCTCTGAACTCTGCATTCACTCTGAACACCTTGTCTTTCTCTCTGGAAGGTCATCAGCATTCTAAAGCCACCTGTATTTAAAGGCCACCTGTCAGTGACAGCTTTTCTGCACCAAGATTTCAAGCCCCATAAGGTATCTGGAATTCCTCTCAGTATCTCACATTTTAAAATTACTATTTGTCCCCCCAGCACACAGTATGGTTAATGACTGACTTGCTGCTGTTCATAATTACATGTGTCTTTGTTTCCTCTAAGGAGATTCAGAATGGAAGCCAGCAAGCTCAGAACTTGTCCTTTACTGCGCTTGGGTCATAAGCAGCTATTAAATACGTGGAGCTTGACTCCCATCTTCCTTCAGTTCTTAGGCTCTCTCCCTGGGGTTTTTCAGCAGGAGTTTCGAGTATTCTATTGGCATTGGGAGGGCTCTTAAGAAACAGCCTGTGGTGGTGCAAATTCTTTTCTAACAAATGTATCGTGTAAGCAGTAAATCGGAACGAGCTGCCCCTGAGTCCCTGCCCCCGTGGAAGATGCTGACCTTGCCTGAGGTAGAAAGAGGTACCTGTCTAGGGCCGACTGCAGATAATGTCATTGCTGCTGACACTGTAACCCCCGTGTACGGAGGGGATCCCAGTTAAGTGATCGCTCCAGAACTTCTGGGTGGGCCACTGGGCTCTTCCCTGTGCCCTGCCCTCCTCTTCTCAGCAAATCGCCCTCCTCTCTGAAGTTCTGTCTCCCTGCATATGCCTAGGACCTCCTTCTGAATAGGGTGTAAATGACAGTTAGGATTGCATTTCGCTGCAATTTCCTTCTCCCTCTCGCTGAGGCCACCTTTCTGGAAAAATGATCCTTGTACATCAGTACCGGTTTTTCCCGAGGGTATTAGCGTTTCAAGCTTTCAGTGCAAAGTGGAGACCCTGTCCTGCTAAAGGGCTTTCCCTGACAGGCGGTGCAGTCTAGCGATGTGCACGCCGGGCTTTGTGGTCCGACCGACCTGAGCCGGAATCCCAGCTCTACTTCCACCTAACCTTTGGCAAGCTACTCAACCTTCCCGAGTCTGTAAAATGAAGATAGTGATGCTGTGCTGTTGTGAAAAGACCACACGAAGTCCCTGGCTGTGCTTGGCTTGTGGAGAGTCACTGTACATATGTCTGCAACACTTCTCTCCTTTCCTACTGAAGAACCTCCGAGGCATCTTTGTCTAGCTTTCCATTTCAGGCCAGTGGACAGTGTGCCAATGAGGCAGGAACCAGAGGTCATTTAACAGCAGCTATCACTTCTACTGGACAATATACATTGAGTGTCGATTTCTTTCTGGTTTGATATACAATATTTCATTGACTCAAATGAATACCTTCCTCTTAAATTTCAATTCCTCTAAAATTGGGATGCATTTTTTAATTGATGGGGTGTTGTGGTTTAGTGGGCCACATTTTTTCTTTCTTTTTGGCCTGCAAGGTAATAGCTGTGTCTCATAATCTATTCCTCCTTCGATTTGAAGAAATACAGTAGTTTTTTTTTTTCTCTTTTGTTTTTTAGAGAGAGCGAGTGCCAGAGTTGGGGGGCGTGGGGGAAGAGGGAGAGGGAGAGAGAATTCTAAGCAGACTCCACAGCCAGCACAGAGCCCAACACGGGGCTCAATCTCACAACCCCGAGATCACCACTTGACTCGAAGTCAGGAGTCTGATGCTTAACAGATTGAGCTAGCCAGGCGCCCCTATTTTTTAAAATCTGAGTTTAAACTCCCTCAGGTGTCAAACAACTACTCTGCTCTAGTGGTCCTTGATGCAGTCTCTTCCCAGGCTCTTTGTTCTGGGTCATCTGTCAGTGTCCCCATGTGGCATACTGTCTGGGTGCAGAAGCAGTAGAGGAGGAGTTTCTGGGCTTCCGGGACATATTGGAATAGGGTGTACATGACACTTAGGATTACATTTTGCTGCAGGGCTCAGGTGGCTTGCACTAACTCTGTCTTTGGCCCCAAGATACCTTTCCAACCTTTTACACAGGAAGCTCTCCTTCATGTTGACATGTATAAACTCTTCTAGTTAATACAATGCCTAATGCTGCTCACTCTATGCCTTACAGAGGAAATAGAAGCTTAGGAGTTAACTTACTTGCCCAGGGCTTGAACTCAAGTCTGCCCCACTCCAAAGTCCATGATATGAACCTCTCTGCCCTATTCCTCTCTCTAGCCTACGCTGGCACATTGGTCCTTGTGTTCTCCTCACTCTCCCACAGCTAGTGGTAAGGATAAAACAACACAGCAGTTACGTGTGAGTTTCAGGTCCCTAAGAACCTGGTCGACATGCTGTTGGGTAAAGACGTAGGGGTTAGGTTATGGATTTTGGAGGTAAGGAAGATGGGAAAGAAAGGAGACACTGTGGAGATGTTGAGTTTTGCACTTTGCAGGTGAGTTTTCAGTTCTCCTCCAGCTGCACTCATTCCATCTTTTCACCCTTGTCCTTGTGTCGGCAAGGTCCCCTGGGCTCGGAAGGGCCTGTGGCTGCCTGGCAGGAGCAGGGCTGCCCTTGGCCTCTGATTTTCTTTCGTCTTGAAGATAAACACAGCAGGATGCTTCTCTCTCTTCTGATTTGATTCAGCTCTCTTCTGACTAGTGCCCTAGTTGCCAAGGAAAGAGATATAGTGTTTGAGGAGCTGTCTACTCAGATAGAGGGAAAAAGAATGTTTCTAACAGTGAGTAATGGAGACTGAGTATCCACGGGGAACTATACTATATAAGCAGGTCCTGGGCAAACAGAGACAGGAAAGACACTCCCACCACCTCCAGGAGGCTCCATCTGGTAGGAAAGACAGTGGAAGTACTGGCCAATGGTCATTAACAGGTGAGAGTGTTAAGGGACATGAGAACGGAGACATGATGTTGGTTGGTAGAAGGAGTATGAGATTTGGAGTTCTGAAAGGCATAGCCAGCGTTGTCTTTTTCTTGCTGAGTCACTTAGGCAAGTTCAGTTTCCGCATCTTTAGAAGGTGCATAAGTATATTTTATCTTGCGGGCTCACTGAAAGCATTAATTAGCTGCCCCTGTAAAGCGCGTGTGGTTCATGCAGGCCTCATCCAGTGCCTGAGACATAGTTGGTGCTCAATAAGTAGTAGCTACATATTGGATACCTAGCAATATGTGTTTATGTATTTGGATGTATGTCTACAGCTTTTAAATTCCTTCTTTCCTTTCTTCTGGTATTTATTGATACCAGGGACTTAGCAGTATAGAAAACAGCTCTCCCTGCCCACAGGTAGCTTAGGTTTTAGTAGGGAGAGACAGTAAATAAAATAAATAAGTAAAACACATGATGTTGGATGGCGACAAGTGCTACCGAGAAAAGTAAAGCAGGAAAACGGGGGTGGAGGTGTGGGTGGAGGTTTACATTATAAATAAAATGATTAGGGCGGTCTTCCCAAGGGGATGCTTGAGGGAGGCAGCCAGCTGGATATTTGGGAGAAAAGCATTCCAGGTGGAAGGAGTTGGAGGAGCAACGGTTCAGAGGGGCGGGTGGCCTGGTGTGCTCAGGGAAGCGCAAGGAGCCCAGCACATCTGGAGGGGAGGGGCCTGAGCTGGGAGGAGTGCTAGTTGAAGGTGGGGCAGAGGGCTAACCAGAGGCCAGATGGAGCAGGGCCTCGTAGGCCACGGGAAGGCTATTACTTCTTGGAATGAGACAGGGGCCATTGGAATTTTGAGCTGGAGAGTGGTACGGTCTGACTTTGTAATACCAGGATGACTGTGGTTGCCATGTGGAGAAATCACATGTGGGAGAAGGATTCTGTGTGTATACGTGGGCGTGCGTGGATGTGTGTGTGCATGTGTGCATGTTAGCATCGAATCAGAGAACCTTGATGTAAGCTGAGAATGTGATTGCCTTGGGTTACGAGGACAAATGAGAATGGAGATCAGAGAAGATGAAGGAGGAGGAGGCCTGGAGAAATATGGTTCGCATTGTGGGTTTGGCCCTTCCTTGTTATTTGTCTGAATGATTTCCCATCGCTGTGGGTTGGGGAGATTGTGGCAGGAAGTAAGGGGCTGTTGGCCTCTCCACCAGGTCGGGGCTGGGCCTTGAACATGCCAGATTGTGGTGGAATGGACATTGCGGGAAAGGCCCAACACTCTGGTGTGTGTCAGAAACAAGAGCAAGCCAAGACCTGAGGTTATGTTGAGGGCAAGGCAGGGACCCTTTCACTGTGGTTTTCCCGTACTGGAATAAGGAGGAAGGGAATTCTTGGTAAAGGTGGGAGGATGGGGTGAGGGCCTGGAAGCACAGTCATTGAGAAGTGTGTGTCCGTGGATTGCCCCAGTTCCCCCAAGAAGATGTGAGGACCCAAGAGCTGAGAGTATGACCTAAAGTGTCCAAAAGAAGACAAGACAAGAAGGAAGAACAACTAACTCTTGGGTAGTGCTCATTTTGTGCTAAGTACTGTTTGGAGTACTTGATTTGTATTAACTCCTTCAGTCTTCAGCATGGTTCTAAGAGGTAGGTAGCATTATCAGCCCCATTTTGCAGAGGAAGAAACTGAGGTTAAGGACCTTGCCCAAAGACCTACAATTAATAAGTGCTGGCCATTGTTGGCACACATGATTCTGACTCCAAAAGCCTCATCTCTTTTCTCTTTATCAATCTGGTAATCATTTGTTACTTCTCATGTGGAATTCTTTTTAGGAAATAATCCGTACAAATATACACAAAGGAGCTGTGTGGTCACAAAGGGAAAAAGCAGATGGCTCAAGTTCTTAATTTTCCCACATTTGTGTGTGGGGTACCTGCCTGGCAGCTGGCTATTTCCACCTCTTACTTGGTCATTTATTGACATATATGTCATCCTCCTTCCTACGGCTGGAAACTCACTGAGGCCAGAGTCCACAAGGAATTCATTTTTATATTTACTATAGGATCTACACCAATGCCTAAAACATAGTAGGTCCTCAGTAAATATGAAATAATTTCTCAAGTTGAATGGATGTATTTGGTAACCAATTCTAAAGCCATCCATTTCTGAAAATAATGAAAAGAGGACATTTGAACATGTGACTCATAAGACAAGGTTACACTTGAATGGAGCTCTTGTGATTTTCAAAGATTTATTTATTTGACAGAGAAAGATCACAAGTAGGCAGAGAGGCAGGCAGAGAGAGAGGAGGAAGCAGGCTCCCCGCTGAGCAGAGAGCCCGATGCAGGGCTTGATCCTAGGACCCTGGGATCTTGACCTGAGCCGAAGGCAGCGGCTTAACCCACTGAGCCACCCAGGCACCCCACTCTTATGATTTTCAAAACCCTTCCGCAGTTTATCTCATTTTGTCCCCTTGCCAACCCTTGTAAACATGGTGGGCCACACTTTATTTTTCCAGTTTAATTAGTAAAAAACCGACAGTGTCAACAAGTGATCTACCCAAGGTCACAAACAGGGTTATTTTGGTTTTGTTTTTTTATTTTGTTTTTAAAATCAGAGCAGAATGGGAACTATCATCTCCCAATTTCCTATTTTGTGAACAGCATGTACCTACTGAGTACAAAGCTTGAACACGGGACCTAATGATACTCTTTAGGCATGAACAAGAATGTGTTTTGATTCCTTTCTTTCTGGCAAATTGCAAATAATTTAGTATAGTGCTACTCAAAATGAGGAGCCAAGCTGGTAGACCAGTTATCAGTTATCAACCCATGGTGAGATCATGAGCTTGTAGCAGAGTGTAAATCAACTGTGTCTATAAACACTGCTTAGTTTACCTGACTTTTTTTCTCCCTTTTTCACTTTTTCTTTGAAATATTCTTAGGCTTATATCAAAGTTGAGAAATAGCACAGAAAGTGTGCATAGATCCCTCACCCAGCTTCCTCTTATGTTTTTATCTCATGTAATTATTAAAATGTAGAAATTGCCATTAGTACAACACTTCAATTAGCACTCAGACTTTGATTTCACCAGTTTTCCCACTTATGCTTTTTTTCTGGTCCAGGATCGAATATAGGGTCCCACATGACATTTAGTCATCAAGTCTCCTTAGTGTCCCCCCAAAACATGGGCTTATTCCTCAGTCTCACCTTGTTTTCCCATGACTTTGACACAAGAGTACAGGTCCGTTATCTTGGACAATGCCTCTCAATTTGGGTTTTTCTCTTTCCTCATCATTACATTGAAGTAATGCATTTTGCCTTCTGAATATATGCATCACTTCTAAATATCACAGAAGTAATGTGCCCTCTATATTCTATCATTACAAGGGCAAAAGATGTTAGAATGTGTTTTCGCTGGGGCCACTGACCTTCATCACTTGGTGAGCGTGGTGTCTATTGAGCTACTCCACTGTAAAGCTGCTATTTCCCCATTTCCAATTAATTAATATCCTAGGGGAGATATTTTCAGACTATGCAAATATTCCATTGCTTCTCAAACTATTGCTTATAATTTTAGCATACATCGTGGATCTTGCCTGCAACATTTATTACTGTGGTGTTTGCCAAATTTTTCTGTTGTCTTCTTTCTTTCTACATCTATTAACTGACATTCTTCTATAAGGAAGAGCTATCCCTTCTTCCCCATTTCTTTCTTTATTCAATTACTAACTTACATCATTGTCATGTTTATTTTATTCTATGGGCTATAATCTAATATTACTCTTATTTATTTTGTTCTTCAATTGTTCTAGCTTGGGCCATTGTTCTAGCTTTGGTCATTGAGAGCTCTTCCAGGTCAGCTCCTATAGACTTCAATATGTCCTCAGCCCTCAAGCATTTTCTTGCTTCTGGACCATAAGATGCTCCAGAATCTTCTTGAAATTTTTTCTATCTCAGCCCTGGAATCAAACACTTCTCCCAGGAGCCCTGATTTCTTTTATTGGAGAATGACATTTAAAAACCAAGATTCGAGCACTAGGTGTCTTCATTGCTATCAACTTCTTTTTATGTCAGTATTTCCTTGTTGAAGAGATCTTCCCATTTTGAAAGTGAGTCAACTAGCTCCTTATCTTTTCATGGGCCAGTAACAATTTGTGACCCTGCCACTTTGAGTCTCAGTGGTCTTGAAGATCTGTCACCATGGACATGTCACCCATCTTGTGGTAATTTAAGTTCCATGGAGAAAGTCATGAATCAGTGTTATTCTTTCACTCATGCACGAAGTAAGTATGTGTTGAGCACAAAATACGTGTCGGGCCTTGCAGTGGGTGCTAGGCTCACAATATGCATGATGTTCTCCTGAGGAGCTTATAATACAGTGTCTTCTATTAAATCTAGGAGATGGTACTCCTTTTTTTGGTCACTGCACATTATAAGAACTCATTTAAGATTATTCAGCATTCTAAAACCTCAGGGATTCAGCCTCAGGGATTTTTAATTTTGGTTTTGGATCCAGAAGTTGTTAGAATATGAACAGACTATTCCCTAGCACAGCAGCACTTGGTATCATTAAAAACTTTTGCCCATGACTTGATTCTGACATTTGGGTAGTTGACTCTTTTAGGCCTTATGCAAGGAGGCTGGAGATACATACATACATGGACTCGAAACAACTTTTGGTGTCTAACTGCTTACTTTAGTCATTGTGTGGAGCAGTCTGCTGGCAGGAAGGAGGAAAGGTTTGCTGTAGAAGAGGGCTTCGTCTTCAGTGCTTCCCTCTCCCATGGGGCTGGGGGAGAGATAGGAGTCCTCTTCAAACTGGTCTCAGACCCCAAAATGATCCCTTTGGCAAAAGTGTGTTTCCAAAGACTCTTTGTTACTTGACTTTAATCTACTCCACTTGCACATCCAGTTGGATCTGGGTTCAGATGGAAGGAGATTAGCAGTGAAGTCACTTAAGGTCACTTAGATGTGCATTATCTCCACTCCTACCTCCTGTACTTCCCATCTGGTTTAGTACAATCTGGCATTATTTCAGTGTTTCTGACTTTGGCTTGTTATTAGTATTTCCTGTAACTTTTTGAGCATGCATGGACGAAGAATCTCTTTCACAGCTCAGAAAGGTGTCTCTGGCAAAGAGGCTTCTGTTGGTAGGGCAATACAATCCTATCAAACGAGCCAATTGTCTGGAAGCATCTGTTGGTCTTTTTTACTTTTGGAAAAGATGGGAGTGCTGAAAACAGATGCTAAGGCTTGTTCTCTCTACATTGGTCCTTTCTGGGATCCATGAAATTATGAGTATTTTGTGTCACTGAATATACGTGTGTTCTTGGCATGCAGAGTATACATGCAGTGGCTGCCTTATTACCTGTTCTTGGGAGGAAGGGAACAGTGGAACTGTGGTCAAGTCAATAGTCATGCACTCTGGTTAGAAATAAGAGGACAGCAGGATCAATGGTATTTGCCTTGAAAAGTAACTTAGGCATCTGAGAATCCATTTGCCGGATGTGTCAAAGAGGGGCCACTAGGTGTGGACTTCTTAGCATATAGTGCCATTCATCTAGGGTGGCTGATTCTCCAGCCTTGAGCTTGGTAGATGACCAGTGGCCAGATTATGGATATGAATCTTTAGTGCCTATCTCAGTGTTTGTGTTGATGCTTTTCACAGAAATTTTGTTTATGTGTGCGTTTCTCTATTTTAATACATGAAATCCAGTTTAGAGAACACCTTTGTGTGCCCCATCCTGCTTGTAATGCAGTGGTCTGCCCTTGAGAATTTTAAGTGAATTGACCTACATAGCTTAACTATTTCAGTCAGAAGTAACAGGGAGTGTGGATTGGCGAGAGGTGGAGGGCACAGAGGGAAAAGTCCCTCCCAGGAGCTTTGGTACAGGCAAGGCAATAAAAGCGACAAGGGATTCTGGGTGGGAATCTTAACTGATAGCCATCATGCCTGCTTTGACACTGTGCTATGGCTGCACCCCTTGTGAAGGTGGCTTCTTGGTATGGTATCCCTTTCTATGGACCTGTATGGGGTTCTTATGGGATTGAGGCAGGCTAACTGTCTTCTGGGGAAGAATTAGGACAGTGTTATTCCTTAATTTTCCAAACATCTACTCTTTCATTGCCAGCTGTCTCTACACATGATTCTTTGAAGGGGTGGTGCTCTCCCCATCTCTCCAAGCCTTGTCTCAATGTGCAGAGGAAATGCTGTTTATGGTAGATGGTAGCCATTCTTCCATTCTTATTCTCCAGTTCTTCCTTCCTGCTCAGAATTCTGACTCCACAGAAATTCCTAATTAGCTCAGTTGCTCTACAATGACAAGCTAACATCTGGAGCTACCAAGTCAGGAAAGCCATTCGGCCTGGATCCAGCATAGATTTTCTCCCCTTCTCACCCAGCTCAGCAGCTGGGCATTGCACCAACCCCGACATTGTGGGATGAAGATGCCAAGGGCTGGAGCAACTGAGGGCTAATTGTTTCACCCAGAAAATCATGGGTTAGATATTTTTAAATTGCTGGCTTATTATGAAGAGTTTTTTGTTTTGGATTTTTGTTTGTTTTGTTTTGTTTTGTTTTGGGGGGGTTGTTTTGGTTTTGGGATTTTTTTTTTTTTTTAAATAGGAGATCAGGAAGTTGTACAGTCACTCGAGTGGCCATCTCTCCTACATACTGCCTTTAGAATGTGCCCACTAGTTGGGGGTGGTGGGGATTTACTTAGGGCTGTGACCAGGTAAAGTGTAGTACTCTTCAAATTCTATCTGTATGACTCCTCAGGAATAGGGTACAAAACAGGGCCATGTCAGATGGGAGTAGGGAGGGAACAAAGAAATGAATGAGTAACAAAGAATTGTCTCTATTAGGCCAGATGGAGACAGGTGCACAGGAGATGTAAAAGCCACTTCTAGTCTCCATTCTTCAGTTCCAGCTCACTGACATCCTACCATCTATCTGCTTGCCATATATAGAGCTGATTATGGGACTAGAACTAAGTGTTACACATAATTAACTCATTCAGGGTTCACAGGACCTGATAAGGTAGGTACTACTGTTATCCCTTTTTTTAATAGGGGAGGACTCTTGAGGCTTTGAGGAGGTATTAAATTTGCTCATGAACATTTGCTTCTGGAGCTAGGGTTAGAGAGCACGTATTTTGGCCTCAGAATTTGGACTCAGCCTGCTATACCAAAGACATACTGTCAGTCACATGGGTTCCATCCTCTCCCAGCCCCAAGGGCTTTCAGAGAAGATTCCACAGTGCTCCTTGGATCAGTGTGGCTCAAATTCAAATTTGCATGTGAATCATCTGGGGATCTTGGTAAAATGTAGATTCTAATTCAGTAGGTCTGGGGAGTGGCCTCAGAGTCTCAGCTCCAATAAGCTCCCAGCTGATGTCAATGCTGCTAATTCCTGGTCCACACATCAAGCAGCAAAGCCTTAGTAGACTATCCTACGGTTTTCACTGTCAGATTGCACTTAACTGGCTGCAGAAGAAACCCTTGCATTTGAATGGAGGGCTCTTTCAGCAATAGAATAATAACCAATATGAATTTAATGAGTGATCTATTGGCAAAGAAAAGACCTGTAACAGCAGGAAATAATCAATTTCTGTTTAAAAAAACTAATTTTCCTAGGACTTTAATAGAAAATGGAAAGATTATGTCCTCCCTTTCCATGTAGTAGCCAATAGTCTTTCATTTGTTCTTGGGCTAACCTCAGTACTTCTGGGCTAGTTTCAGTCCTATTTTTTTCTGAGTCCCCATTACAAACCGTTCTCCCAGCCACACCCCAGCAACGAACAAGGGATCAGACGCCAAGTTAGATTCTATCAGAGAGGCAGAGTCACCATGGTAACCACATCCTTTGAGTCTTGAGTGTGCCCAGCAACCCGAGCGGAGCCAGTAGTTGAAGTGAACCGAGTTGTTCTCCAGAGAGATCAGGGAAGTGGTGTCCCGCCTACACTAGGCTGCTATCTCTTCACCCCTGCAACTAGGGGCTTCCACTTGCTGTGAAGAGTCTAGACTCTCAGAACCTCTTCCCCTCCCTGGAATCTTGAAGTTAGCCTTCCAGGGTGTTTTCTAATCCTAACTGCCCAACACCATGAGAATACTGCAGTGCCTTGGGATACTCTTGTTCTTCTGGTTTGAGTTTTGGTGGATAACCACGTCCGAGTCTTCCTGTGTTAATGTGTCGCTGTTTTGGTTTATCTGCTTACTGGTGGTATGGGGCATGTGGCAAATCCAGTAGTGAACGGGCCAGAGAAGACCAGACCCCATCTTATGGAGAATCTTAATTCTGGTGTATGGAATCGGTGAAAGTATGGCTAGCTATATCAGGTTTTCATTTTATATGTTAAGACAAAAGGCTACCTTCTATAATTTGGAACAATCTCTCCTTCCTCCCTTTCCTTTCTGCCTCTCTCCACGGCCTCTACTGCCTAAGGGACGATGGTGTGGGTTCACTTTGTCCATCTCATTTGGATGACATCATCAAAGAAGCACTCTGTACCTCTCCATTGAGACTCATGAGATGACCTAATGTTTGATGGAGCTGAGAAAAAAGAAACCAAAATGACCCAATGGAACGTAAATGCTGATTTCAGTTATTATTGTTTGATAGAAACAATGAACTCAGTTGCATTAGCTTGGCCGCATGACTTCTTGAAAGGCACCTTTCAGATATGGAAACACTTTAGAGGGTTGCGTTGAGGCTCTAAGGAGACATTGAGCACTCGATTCCCAGTGGCCAACGGTTGACCTCTTTTGAGACATTTCCAACTGGAAAGGAAAGACAGGTCTTCCTGCCTCTCGTGGAACCTCATTTTTAATGATGTGGATTTATGAAGATGTGACCTGAGGAAGAACTGGTACAGACAATGCTTTTTAATCTCACTCGCCTTATTCTTCGTTTTTATATCTAAACTTCAAGAAACCAGTGTTAACTAACAGCACTGTTTTTACTGCAAAGCAAAACTTCAGGAAGGGACATCTTTTGATAGAACGTTAATTAACAAATTTGCTGTCAGTCTAAATTAAAACCTACACTGCTTCCCTTTGCCCTCCCAAGTTCTACTCATATATTCCCTCCAGAACGTTTTAAGTGGTATAAAAGTGACAGTGCTTGGTTTCAATATTGAAAACCTAAAATTAATAAATGCAGTTTTGACTGCTGCTACTGTCCGTGTGTTCTTTTCTGTAAGTTTATTTAAAAGCCAAACAATGGTGCTGTTTCCAGAGACTCTTTGTTCTAGTCTTCATTATCAAAGCCAACAGAATCAGGTTTGGGACCAAGGCTCAGGCACATGAAACTAGCAAACTATTATGCAGAAGAAGCATTTCTTTTCAGAGTAACCAGTATAGATAGTAAGCACGCTATGTCTGTAAACCAAGAAGTATTTCCTGTGAAGGGGTAATCAAGTGATTAGTTGATCTTGACATCATCTTCCCATAGAAATAGTGGCACTGGAGCAAAGATACACTTTTACTGAATATAGGAAGCATTAGAGCAGTTCCTTCCTTGAATCTGATGTCTGTCAGACCCAGAAGTTTCTCATCATACATTCTCTGGCTGGTGAAGGGTGGTGAAGGGTGAACGATTTGGAAAATGAAGAGGTACAGTATGAATTGCATTGAAATCACTTTGAATCTTAGAGAAGACTTGGAGGGGGCTCAGTCAATCTGACTTGCTTATGAGTCAGAAACAGAAAAGTAGCTCAGTGGGGACCAGGAAGGGGTCGAGTTAATGTGAAATGGGCTTCAGTGGGTCCACAAAGTGCCCTGGAGAGGAAAGGGCTGGCTGTGCTCAGAGAGGGGATGGGATCTGGATTACTTGGTCCTTTGGGTGGAAGGTTACTGTGTCCAAAGGGAGGCTTTCAAGAGGTGTTGCCCATCTTTCTCTACGACAAGCAGAATAAGAGGGTTGTACTTGCAGAAAGTAGAGAAGAGGTGAAGTTAGGAGATCTCTCTGGCTGTGGGTGACATATAGGAACTGATGATCCTGGAGATTCTGGCACCCCTAACTCTGGTGTTTAAGGTCACAGGTTTTCACTTGCCTTGCTTAGCTCCTCAACTTATTGCATAGCTTTGATCAAATTGCCTAACAACCCTGAACCTTCATTTCCTCACCTGTAAAGTGGAGAAAAGTCTTGTTTTGGAAGGCTATTAAGAGGATCACATGAAGTAACAATATATAGCATCAGTCCTCACATAGCAGCTCTTCAGATGTCACAAGTTGTTATTATAACTTCTAGCTCTGTTGCAGCTGCCGACTGAGGCGAGGAGAACGTGGCCATAGAGACGGTCAAGATCGAGACATCAGAGCTGGCCCCGGAATGGCAGCAGAACTGTTTGAAGGGAAATTGCCTGCAGAGCACCCAGTTTGGCTCCATCCACAGGCCATTGAGCGTCATGTGGTAGACAGGACAGAGTTGGGAGGTTGAGAGGACAGGAAGGGTTGGGACAACAGCACTGCCCCTAGCCTCCCGGGGCCTTCCCCCCACACGTATTACACCCCGGAAAGGCTGTAAGTGGGAGCCACAGCCGGGAGAAGGTTATGGGCATGGAGATAGTGTCAGAATGAGTTTACCACGGAGCCTACGGAGAGGACAAGTCTCCGCCCTTCAGCCCAGTCCCTGGGGTCACAAGGGCCTCCATTCCCGCAGTTTCTCTAGCCAGCCGTAGTGTTTCGGCTGTTTTCCTGGGAAGCCCAGTTTTTAACTGGTAAGGGATTTTATTCCAATCATCTGTTTTCGTTCCCTTCTCTGTTTTTGCTTGTCCTTCTCCTCTCCCACCAGCCTCCCACTCTGCCCCCCTACACACCCTGCCTGCTTTCCAATTTTAGCAGTGTTACCAGGGCAGCTCTCAGAAAGCCTGCTTCAGTGGTTCTCGCCTGGGCCGCTTCCACGGCGGCTGTGTGCCGGGTACCATTCACCGAGGCTCAGCGATTGGGCCCCATCTGTTCCTCTGGCTGCAGCCGCCGAGCATCTGTGGGGGGCGGCGAAGGCTGAAGAGACCCAGACAGGGGCCGGGGAGGACCTGGCCACGTGAGGACCCTGCAGCAGGGATGCCCAGCAGGAGACGCAGAGCACAGGGCCCTTGTGACCTCCAGGGGTGGTGGGTGGGGAAAGGGGAAAATGGAGATCGAGTTAAAATGAAAAGGGTTTAAAAAGTGATTTGTGAAGACTTCAACACATGTCTTTCAAACTGCTTTATTACTCATAGGAATTGTATCAATCAACAGTGAGCACTAAATTGCTGGATCAGTCAGAAAATATTGTTGCTGCTGAAGAATCAATGCTAATTGAATCATTAGGGCATTATTACACGAAACACAGAGAGCTTGCGATGATAACTCGCTCCGCTTGATCGGTCGTCTTCCAAGAAGCAGTGACACTGAGTCCGTACAGCTGGTCTACTGACAGGCTCCCCTCCAGTCCTGGCTTTCTTATTGGCATTAAAGGTGGGTAGTGGTTGCAGTAATATTCCCCTATTTAGGAAGAAAAGAGATGTAATGTAACATAGTCCTTCTTGAAGTCAGTGATAGTGAACAATTTTGGAAAGTAAAAAGGTTAAAGAAGAATCTGGATTGCATTTTAGAAGTCTTCTGGTGGAGTCTTTGATATGTGAAGGTGCATCTGCAACTTTACTGAAGTAGGCAAAATGCCAAAAAAAAAAAAAAGATTGACCTGGGATCAGAATATAAGGCAGGGCTACAGTGAAGGTGCTGGTTACAGCCTGGGCACTCAGGTCTGAGCCCCCAGGCTGGCTGGAATGGCTCCCGAAGGGGCAAGACACTTTGTAAGGTCTTGGAGGCTGGTGTTAGAACTGGGTTCACTCTCTATGCCCCAAAGACTGATGTTGACCTTTCTGTGTAGAGGTACTGATGGGTATTAGTGAAGGGAAGAAGATACTTCCTTCATCCATATCTGGATTTTGGCAAATAGTAAAGTAGGTCACATTGGCCTCAACATTCCCTCCTCTTCCACCCCTCTTGTGGCCCTTTTCTCTCGTGCCTCACCTACCCTGCTGACCTCTGGCAGCCCAGAGCCTCCATCTGGCACCCTTGCCCAGGCCTCCTCTCTCACTCAGTCAGCTTCTGTTGTTCTGAAATTCCCCTCCCTTTGTGAGAAGCCCTCACCAGGCCTGGATTTCCACAGTGCACATCCCCTCATCCCACCATGTCGGTGGGTGTTTTGGCCCATGTGAGATTCCTCCCAGGGATTACAATTGCATTTGAATAGGAGGTTACTGGGAATGTATGTCCTAACCCAATTGGAATGATCCTTGAGGGGATTTCAAGGATTTCTTAAATAATGCCAGAGACAGACATAGTTCACATAGCCAGTCTTGGCTGTGTCTCTTCTAACAGTAGGAGGTGATGGGGGTGGGGAGAGGAGAGTCATTTCCTTGTAGGCTCACTGCAGCCTTCTTTCTGACTTCCGTGTGGACCTAGAGGCCAAACTTCCCCCATGTGTCAAGGAGCAAAGGAGCACAGTGAGAAGGACAGCATTTGTTGCTGACATAGTTCATGGTTGTGTACGTATGGGCAGAAATATTACAAACATTTCTCCTCTTTACATTGTCCTTGGCCATTCTTTGGAGGAAGAAAGCCTTTAGCATACTTCTACTTTATATGGAAATACTTGGTCATTTTTCTCACTTGCCCCAGTAATTAGTTTTTCTGTCTCCTCCATGATGGAACTGAAAGAATTGTCATGAGGTACCATGAGCTATGAATGCGTGTTTCCCCCCTTTTTCAAATGCAGAGTACTCATTCCATAAAACTATCTTGTTGTCAAGGAGACCCCTTCTGAAAAAGTTTGAAGGTAACTGTGTGCGTCTGCACGTGGACACATGTGTGTGTGTGTGTGTGTGTGTGTGTGTGTACACAAGCCAGGGAGCGGGCCAGCAGAAGAGAGTACTTGTGTGGGGGAATATACATATGATCAATCACACAATGTGAGAAGCCTGGAAAAATAGGTCAGAGGAATGACAGGCCCACTGTCTATGCTGTAATTCTGAGGTTCATCCCATGTCTTAGAAGATTAATGAGTGGGGTTTTGAGTTGCTTTGTGCTTTCGTGGGCTGAGCAGTGGTGGGCGGATTATTTTTGACCACCCTCCCCCACCCCCGGCCCTCCCCTCTCCCTGTTCAACAGTCCTATGGGGGGAAACCATCAACTCTTCCATTTGTCTGTCCTCCCTTCCTCAAAAACACCTAATGGGCAGCATCATTAACAGAGGGTTTGTGGCAAGATCCCTCCCCACTTGGCTGTCTATGCCACGAAAGCAGGGATATTTGTCTGGTTTTATCCCCTGCTGTACTCCTAGTGCCTGGAACACAATGAACATTCAAGATAGTTGTGTCGAATGAATGAGTTTGCAAAGTATTTCTCCTAATTTTCACTCATGGGCACCTCCATTCCATCTCTGCCCAAAGGTAATATTACCATGCTCTGCTCCCCTGCTGTCACTATCCTCACTCGAGATCCTTCCTTCATAATGCAGCCTCATTTCTTGATCCAAACTTCTTCCTAGTCCTCTGCCCCACCTCTGTCCCCATCCACATAGCCCCTCATTCCAGTCAGGCCGCTTCTTCAGGGTCACCACATGGCCACGCCCTTTTCCCAGCCCTCTTCCTTGCCTCCTGGGATTCTCTTTGGCTTTCAGGTCAGAGGTCAGAGGTTGCAGACTCCCATGACTTCCAAAGCCAGGTGAGAATCCTCTCTCTGCCAGGTGCAGGGAGAGGATTCTCATACTCATAGACGTATGCTCATCTCCAGTGTTTCAGGAAAGCAGCAATGCAAGAATCATGATAAACAGATTCTGACACCTGGCCTCCAGGTTGGAGAAACAGTCGGGGATGAAGGCATCCGTGACACACAGGAATACGGGCTCCCTCAATATACAGCTACAGCAGATTAACCCCATGAGGGAATGTCTACTTATTCTCATCAGTCCTTCTGAGTTAAGAAAAGTTATATGGATTTTAGGTGAAAACTAATGCTTTCTAACTGTTGGCTCAAAAAACATTTTTTTTTAAACAACTATGCTAGTCAAATAGAACACATCTGTGGGTCATGTTGGCCCGCTGGTCTCGGGTGTGTGACCTCTGGTCCAGACAATCTTCTAGGTCACAGGATCCCGACCGTCTCTTTCCCATCCCAAGTGCCCCTAGAACTTAAGAGAAGCAGCGTCATGTGGTAGGAAGACCGCTGGCAAAGGGTCTGAAGACATACTCTCTAGTCCTGGTTCTGCTCTTCATTTCCTCATTTATAAACGGGAGCAGGAGGAATATTTGACCTTTTCGGTTGCTTGGCTTATAATTTTGGAGTGTTTTCATATGCATGATTTCATTTGACCCTCAGAAAAATCTTGCGTGGTAGGCTTGAAAAATGTTCTTATTCTTAACTTAATAGGAAAGAACTGAAGCTCAGATGGGTTACATGTCTTACTCAAGGTCATACAGCTTATAAGTGGTGGAACTGGCCCCAGTACTTGGGTCTTTTGTTTCCTGAGGTTTGATATTTTGTTTCACTTTTAAAAGCTTGGACAGAATGGGATCCTTTTTCTTGATAAGCTGTTAGGTACTGTGTGGACACTCAAGAAGGAGTGAGAAGCTTGCTGTTAGATGGGTTAGTATGCGTAAGGCAGATGCCGTACATTTCCGCACTCATCTGAACAGCACAGGATCGATCTTGGATTATTCGATGTGTGGTGATCTTCTCTGACCAGACTGTGAGTACCCGGAGACAGGGATGAATCCTAGTGCAGAGACGTCTGTAGAGGCTTTGGTAAGTAATGGGTGATCAGTGGGGCCAGAGGAAAGTGGTGGTGTGATGTCCCCTGAGAGGGATGTGAAAGGCAGGCGGTGCCTGCAGACGGTCAGGACTTGGTGGCTCTGTGATTCTCACAGCTCTGCTCATCGTCAGCCAGTGGCCGTTGGTCATGGGTGTAGTGTAGCATGTTTGGCAGCTGCCATGAAGATGGCCGCCATCCCAGATGCCCCGGTTGGGAGACAGGAAGGAGTGAAATGGCCTGGTGGCATGCCTGAGTCTGTCCTATGTTTGAGGAATTCTCGGCTGTGGGCTGTTTTACTCTTGAGCCTCCATTTCTTCACCACGAGGCCCTCCGAATCCCAGGCTCACAAAGCCTGCCTTCGATGATGGTGCGAAAGGCTGAGGAAAGTAAAATGTGCTGCTCCCCTTGCCCAGGGCCCAGCACCAACGGGTGCCCAAATGCTGTGCCCCACGCGGAGAGCCCTTGTCCGGCACTGCTCACAAGGGTGCTGTTTATCTCCTTATGCCAGTGCCGGGCACCCAATTCTCCTCTGCAGTTGTCCGATGGGATGCACGCAACACAAATGTTCCTTTGTAAGAGCACCTGGAGGAACCTTTTAACTTGAAATTTTACGAAGACAGTAAAAATAAGTGTGAAACAACTAGGTCGACATAATGGAAAGAATGATCTTGAATTTGCTTAAACTTCTACATACCTGGAGATTCAGCAGAGTGACGATAAGAGTCGCATTCATTTTTTTTTTTTTCTTCCCAAGGAACTGGTTGAAAGCCCCAGCCAGTATGCTTAAGAGTGTGGTCTCTAGATCGCTCTGAGACATTCCCCCTACCTCTGGATCCATCCCTGCTGTTCTTCGCTAGGACTTAAGTCTTTTCTGTTTCAGGCTTTCGGCCTCCTTGCTCTCAAGTCAGGCACTCACTCCAAGGTTCTTTTCATTATGGCCTTCATTAATTACATTGGGAAGGGGCCTTTGGCTCTCCAGTGTGTTGTGCAGAATGTTAGCTGCCTGCTTCGCTCATGACCACTAGCCTAGGAATGTAGTGTTGACTCGGTTGCGGCTCCGCCCTCAAACAGAAGCACTTGGGGCCAGAGCCTGTATTCTTCACCAGGCAGAGAAAGGTGTTTCCTGAGTGGGAAGTCCAGGTGCAAACAGACCTCGCCCTCCCATGCCTCTGCACAGCCGGGCAGCCACGACACTCCTCTGTAAACCACGGGACAGCCAGCTCCTTGTGAAATGTCCCCTCAGGCCCAGGCTGCAGATCCGGATTGTGCCGCCCACCCCACTGTGCTCCCTGTGGCTGAGTCAGCACACACTGACCTAGGTGGAACGGTGTGCGCGGAGTCCTGGTGTGTAGGCCTCTGCAAGTATAAGGCTGGGTGGGGAGGGGGTGGGTCGGGGGAGCACCCAACTCCTGAGAGCAGAGCCTTCGGCCCTCTCTGTCCTGTGCGAGGGCTCCAGCTTGGGGCCCTGGGTTGAACTCCCCCACAGGAATGTGCTGGGGATTACTGGTTAATGCCGGTAAAGCACTTGGGCTATAAATGTTAAGTTTAGTGTTAATAAACAGGGGGATTAGGTTTATTTATGCAAAAAGGAACCCCTTTCACAATGGATGTTGCAGAGAAGACTTGACTTTTAGCAACAAAAACAAACAGTCCGCTGTAAACCTCGCTTCCTGGAGCCCGAGGCCCCTGTCTGAGCTCCCACCCTGACATCCCACTGGCTTTCTCTCCCTCACTGGAACCTCCGCTCTGCCACCGAGCTGATTGCCTAATTGTGTTGGTGCATTTGATGTCTTCTGACATGAAAGTGTCTTGGGGAAGTGTTGAAAGAAGAGCAAACAAGGCAGAGCTCACAGGGCCTGTGTGGAGAGGCCCCCGCGCTTTGTGACACCAAGTGGAAGAGGTGTTATTCCTCAGAAGTTCGCATACTTTAAAGCTAATGGTCTTCTATTCTTCCTGTTTTGTACACAACAAAACCCGAGCATAACAATTTCAACAAAACCGAAGTAGAAGGATTTGCTCAGAGCTCATTCTCTCTAAGAAGCTTCTTTAATAATAAGTTTTTCTCAGCTCAGTTCTCCTGAGAAAATCCTTCAGCACACGTGTACTCAGCCATCCAGGTTGAGGTTTTTACTAACAGGATAATAAAGGGAAGAATCCTTATAGGCCGCTTGGCCAGGAATGGGCTGGGTGTTGGGTAAAGCGGTCCTGGTCAGGTATGTGTCCTCCGGTTTCGCAGACGAGGCTGCTGAGCTCAGAGGGGCTGGTCTAGATGTCGGAGCTTACGTGCCTCTCACTGTGTCTCCTAAAGGCAGCAGTTATACTCTTCATTTTTATTTTGAGTGAAGTCCCATAACACCTAGTATAGACCCATAGCCCTGTAATTCTGAGATCTGAACATCTCTGAAAAATGGAAGGTTCCATCATTGTTCGTTTGGCAAAAAACTTGACCAAACTCCCATGGGAGCCAAGTGACCTCAACTGACATGAGGGTAGGTGTAGTCTTCATTTAACTCACTTAGAGTGACTATTTATAGGATTCATGGCACAAATGGGTTGACTTGTGGGGTCCTTCATCTGCAGTGCTGTTAGGTATAGTATAGACACAAATGATCTTTCAAGAATCTGAAACATTCTGAATTCCGAAATGCACTTGGCCCTGAGGTTGCAGCGAGGGACTGTGGCCTCCAGCAAGCACGGGCAACAGCCGGTCATTCCGTGAGCGGGAGAACCCAGCACAGTGATTGTCCTTTGCTACGCGCCTGTAGCAAGGGGGTCATAGAAGCGAGGCTCCCTGTCCCGAGTCTCTGTTAGGCACCCCCATGTGGTGGTGAGAGGAAGGGCCGGCAAAGAAAGGAAGAGAGGAGGTGCCTTGTGCTGATGGCGACATGATGAAGAGTGTCCCTGGTCATTGCTATGGGAGGACAGAACTGGGCTGTTCACAAGAGTGGGTCCCTAAAGAGGGGATAGACCCTGATTAGGCAAGAGGAGAAAGTAGGACTGGAGGGGGTCAGGGGTTCAGAAGCTGGGATGGGGATATCTAGACCCAGGACATGACGAGTAGTCCTGGACAGGAAGGGGCAGATTCTGGAGGCCTTGACTGCCCAGCAGGGGAGGATGGACCCAGTTCTGCAGCCGTAGAAACTAAAGCAGAATTCTGAGCCAAGAAAGAATCTGCTGAATATAGTGCTTCGCTGAGACTTTTTGGATGGTAGCTCCCAGAATGAGTTAGATCCTCATCCCCAGGCTTCCCTTGTCCCGTAAGCCACGTTTCCTTTCCCGAAATGAATTTGGAGAACCGCCAACACTCACACTATTCGTAATTCTTTAGTTATGATATTTAGTATTTAGTTATAAATTATATTTATATAAGTTGTATTTAGTTAGAGTATTTGGCATTTTGTTTAGTTATTACTCACAACCTTGCTATGAGATAGATACTATCATTGTCCCCATTTTGTAGATGGGGATACTGAGGCTCAGAGAAGTTAAGAGGTTAGGTTAATTGCCCCAGACCCCACGTGCTGTGAGGACGGTGATGAGGAGGACCCGGCCAGCACGGTTCCTGCACCTGTATTTTAATTACTACCCTCTGCCCTCACCTGTTCTTCCACATAGCCCAGTAATGAGACTTTTTAAAAATCAGCTCTGCATCCTGGGTATGGAGTGACGCCGCGGCTCTAACAGTGTCAGCGAGCTCTCTGTTCTTGCCCTGGAGAATGGGACGGCGGGGGAAAGGGGCGCCCAAGGGCAGGTGGTGATGCTTTAGACAAATCTGCGGCCGGGGGCAGGACATGATGTCCTCAAGTTTGTGACCCAGTCCGTAAGAAATGTAAATTGGTATCTTCCAGGAGACCAGTTCCCTCAGTGACAGCCTCGTGGATAGCAGCCACATCCCTGTTTCCATCTCTCCCATCCACTCTCAGGCCACTCTTCCCTCATCCGCTCACCTACTCCTGGAATAGTCTCCGAGAGGCAGAAACAAGTTCGCTCAAAACTGAGGAAAGCTAAGACAATCCATTAAGAAAGGCTACATCAGTTTTCTTCCTTTAATCCTTTGACTCTGAAAAATCTGCAGCTTCCCTTAAATCATTCTGTTTTGTCTTCTGCCGTTTTTGCCCTGATAACTTTGGAAATGAATCTTAGGCTTTTCTTAAACATACGTTTTGGGGAAGAAACTTGCTTTCTTTCCACGGTCACGGCACACTTGATGGAGGTTGGAGCACCCTTGATGGAGGTTGGAGCACACTTGATGGAGGTTGGAGCACACTTGATGGAGTTTGGAGCACCCTTGATGGTGGTTGGAGCACCCTTGATGGAGGTTGGAGCACCCTTGATGGAGGTTGGAGCACCCTTGATGGAGGTTGGAGCGCCCTCACGTTTTCCCGGGAGGTCACTCTTGGACTCTCTGCACCCCCTCTGTCTTGCTGGCGATGTAGGGTCTGCTCTTCCTGTAAGTCCTGTGCTCCCTTGTCCTTGGTCTCCATATTCCGGGTGGGTTTAGTTACCTAATTCGCATGTACCAAGATGAGCTATAACCTTTGTTGGGAGATCCCTTAGGGATTTCTGGGATGAGAGAAAGCACAGCAGTGCCACATGGTGATGGAATGTCCCGATTTGCCATGGCAGGGTAGCCTCGGGCTTCATCCTCCTGGCGGCCACGTCGTTCCCGGGCCTGAGCTCTGGGCTTCCTCGTCCTCCTGGTGAGGGGCCAAAGTGGGATCCAATTTCCTCGTTCTTCCTCAGTTCCCTGTGGACTATGATGGCAAGATTTTGCAAAGGGACAAAAGAATCTTTGCTGAAACTTCTGAAGTCTTTAATCACCTGTTCTTTTTTCTTCTTAAACCCCAAACTCTTGCCAAGCTTCTCTGTCCTTCCTCGAATTCTCTGTTACTTCCACTTCCCCTCGTTTCACCTGCTGTTCCTTCTCTTTGTTCTCCAAGGGAAAGGAAACCGACTTGAATTTTAGGAGCAAAGTAAATAACAATGTGGGCAAAACAGAAACAGTGCTGTGGCCACTGCCGAGTGGGGACAGATGATTGAGAACCTTTGTAGACCAGGGCAAAAAAAAAAAAAAAAAAAAAAGCAACTATTCTTTCCTCTCCCATTCTCAAAAAAAAAAAAAAGGTAGTTGTTTCTAAAGTTGAACTGGATTATCGGGTACCTTTGTTCACTCGGACCTTTTTTTAAAACTCATTAATTCTGTGTGTGCATTTCTTTTTGTTGAAGGAGAGATAACACCTCAAGACTCAGTTAACCTGGGAAGGTTGGTTCCTTGTAAAGTAACGAAGCAACAGCTCTTCTGTGCTCTGTTTATACCATATATTCTCTTAGTGTCTTAGCCTAGTGTGCTGTAGACTGGGTACCTTAAACAGCAGACATCTGTTTCTTCTGGTTCTCAAAGATGGAAGTCCAAGATCAAGGTGCTGGCAGATTTGGTTCCTGGTGAGAGCTGGATCCCTGGATTGTAGAGAGTTTCCTTCTCACGGTGTGCCCACATGGCCTTTCCTGGCGTGTGTGAGTGGGTAGAGAGAGAGAAAGCTCTGGTGTCTCTTCTTCTACTTATAAGGTTGCTAATCCCACCGTGGGGTTTACTCTCATGATCTCATCTAAACCTAATTCCCTTCCAGAGCCCCACATCCAAATACCATCACACTGGGATTAGAGCTTCCACATATGATCTTCTGGAAGGGTAGGGGGGACATGAACATTCAGTCCATAACACTCAACTTCTCCTTCCCAGAGGATGGACTCTTCCTTACAAACAAAACCAGTGAGCAGTGTCTCTTTCCTACTCAACTCCTGACCAGCTAAGGAGAGGAGCAGATGAGTTTGGAGGCCAGAGCTGGAATGCTGGGAATGTCCATGATGTCCTTCCAAGAAACATTCCTCTACAGCAGGGCCAAGGACCCAAGGGAACATCTCTTTCCATTATGAAGGAGCTGGGGCCCATTCCTGTGTTCCATTTTCCCATGGTTTTATTAGCAAACTGGAAGTGAGATGTTAAGCCCATGGTGCCATAGAAACTGACAGATGATGTGCTACTAAGTGACATCCAGGACAAGCAAGAGATGATGCTGGTGAGGGGATGGCAACAATAGGGAACAAAAGCGCGTCCTCCTTTCTGTCTGGGGTTAGGCAGGTGTGAGGATCCCCTGGTCCACGCATAGATGCCATGCAGACTCCAAAGCCTCAGTGGGTATAAACTCCTGCAGAGAACAATACCCAACTCCACTTTCAAAAGTGAACCAAAGAAGGGGACAGACATGGCCTCCCAGCTATGGTGCCCCCCAGGATGGAGGTGACAGGGGCTGGCTAATAGTTGACAGCCATAGGTTCGGTTATGGCTCTGGTGTTTGCCAGCTCTGGGAGCTTGATCAAATCACGTCAACTCAGTTTCTCCATCTTTAACATGAGGGTCATAATAGCACGGGTCTCACAGGGCTGCTATGAGGCTCCCCTATGCACCAGGTGCAGTGCCTGGCATATAATAGGGCCCTCAGTCAGTTTGGGGTGTTCTTACTATTGTCACATGCAACTGGCCTCTCTGTTGAGTTTAGGACATGTTACAATTCCTAGGACGCTGAGGAGGCTCTCAGGAGAGAGCTTGCTTTGGTTTGAATCCCAGCTCTGCCACTTACAAGCTGTATGACCTTGAACAATTAACTGACATCTCTGGGCCTCACCCTTCTCATCTGAGAAATGAGTATACAGGGATAATATACCTTACAGGGTGATGGTGCTGAATATATGGGAAGCAGGAGTTGGCAGACGATGGCCCACAAGCCCAAACAACACCTGTTTTCATAAATAAGGTTTTGGTGGCACACAGCCATGCTCATTCATTCACGTATTATGTGTGGCTGCTTTTCTGTTACAACAGCAGACATGAGTAGTTGTGGCAGAGCCTGTCTGGTCTACAGATCCTAAATTATTCACTGCCTAGCCCTTTACAGAAGAGGTTTGCTGACCTCTGGCTGTAAGAGGTTTTGACAATTCCTGGCACAGAGTAAAGGCTAGAAGACTGTTTGCTATTGTCACTACTATTAACCATTTACTGTTTGTGGTTGCTAGGCTCTCCCGTGCATCTGGCACACATAGCTTGTGATCATCCCCTTCTTGTTGAGGACCTGGGGTTTAGAGAGAGCACTCAAGTGACCTGCCCAACAAAGGCCAGGCCTAAAGTCTAGTTCAGGGCTCACTCGGGTGTTGGCTTGGAATCAGAGATACCTGCTTTGCCTTCCCTGTGATTCCTTGAGGACAGGGCTGTGTCTGTCCATCCCTGTTTCCACTCTTCCCCCCAACCCAGGCCCCCACAGTGCACTGCATAGAGCCTGGCTTCAGGTTCGCCTGTGGAATTCATGCCTACTGCCCCCACCTGCCCAGCTCCCAGCACTGAGCTCTCCATGTGGGACAGCTTCAGTGCCTGACTGCTGCAATCAGGAGAGCTTGGCTTGTTACTGTGCCGAAAACTCCTCTGCTTATGCACGGAACATGGGATCTGGGAAGGCACCGCCCAAGATCCTCTCTGTCCCTGGACCTTTAGTCAGAACCATGGGCGTAGCTGATGCTAACTGATCTCAGGGTGGTTCACTGAGCACGTTTACCTCCATTAACTCACCTGATCCTCATGGCAAGGGACGAGGTGGGTGATGGTGTGCCCATGAGTTAAGCTGAGAGAGCCTGACCCCTTACCCAAGGCCATGTGTTAAATGGCTAAGTCAGACATGGCATCCTGGTCTTCAGCTCGGTCCGGCTATTCTCCCTCCCCCAGGCGGCCTCCTGTGGTGGTGCCAACACCATACCCCCAGGCACTCATTCCATTGTCTACTGAGTCATTGCCCCACACTTCTTTGTGCTTCAGGAGTTTGTTCCGCTCTCAGTGGAGATGAAAAGAAGCTACCTAAAAAATAACAAATTTGCAATCTTTGGTCTTGATGGTGTCTTCGGCCCTACCATTCTCAGCTGGCTTTTCTGACCTTGATTTGTTGGAAGAGAATCCATCCCACCCACCAAAGTGACTTCTACTGTGAACTGTCCTTACAACTTCCGGTGTGAAGCAGAAGGAGGGACAGTTTGTTCTGAGACAGCTCAACCCTTCTCTAGAATAGCTCTGCCCCTCCGGAAAGCCCTGGGTTAGACGTATGTGCATGTGTGTCTGTGAATGCTCCTTGATCATGCAATTTCTGCCTCATCAATATCTGGGGAGAAGAAAACCATTCCTGAAAGTTTCTGAAGAGTGCAGGAAGAAGTGGAGCACGTTTCCCGTCATGATGAGACCATGGGGATAAAGGGCCAGGGAGATCAAGTCACCAGCAGAAAATGTGGTACATTTGACCTGTTTTTTGGGGATCGCAGTTCAACCTAGGATGGGGCGGTCGGCGGCTGGTCAGAACAGCATCCAGGTTGCAACTGTGATGGTATGAAATGGCTTGGATGAACCACGCCGGAACCTTCCTCATGAGAAACAGGTGCTACAGGCAGAGATGCCACTCCTGCAGATTTCCAGCAGAGCTTTCCAAAGCAGGGAGGTTGAGGTAGTTCAGCAAGGGCACTGGGAAGCAGCCAGATGTCCGGGGGGTTGACCCAGAGGGACCTGCCACAGCCCCTGAGCTCCCCGTCACTGACCTTCCTGGCTTGGCGAAGTCCTTCTAGACATTGCCATTGCAAGTGTCACCAAACTCAGCCTCAGTCCCCTGTGAATGTATATCCATAACTTCTGGTGGGTAGAACAAGAAATTGTTTTATAACCAAAATGCTCTTGGTTTTGTGTCTCTCTTGGACAAATAATCAGAAACAGCTGCCCTGCAGATCTGCAGAGAATGGAATCTTCCTAGCCTCCATGAAGTGAAAACAATTCAGGAATCAGAACGGAACAAGGGCCAGGGGCAGAGGTGGGGCTCAGAGCGGCCTCCTGGCACCCCCTTCGGATTGACCCCAAGTCACTTCCTTTGCCTCTGGTTTCTGCATCTCTTCAACGGGGCTAATGAAACCTGTTTCTTCCTGCAACTCCACACCCCATGAAAATTCATTCTGTCATCTGCAGCAGGCTGAGGCAAAGCGGCCTGCCACATAAAACAGCTTGAGTCCTCGAGCAGGGTGCATGGAGGTTGTTTAATGAGTGAAGCTGCGTAGCTTACTCCATGTTTGTCCTGCCATTAAAATTTTTATTGTTATTTGTGAAGTGTCCATTGGAGTTCAGGAAAAGTCCGAACACCACTAAATCGAGGGAGCTCAGCTCCTGCCGCAGTTCAAATGAGCGCTGTAACCCCAATTAATCATGATTTTTTTCCACCAGAGACGGCTGCTTGCATGAATGTATTATCTGCTGGGGAGCGCTTACGGGGCCTGCTCCCAGTGTGTAAATATTCTGTCTGCCTAAAAAAGAAAGTCCAAAAAAGGGCTGGTTTATCCAGAGTGGCCTCTGTGATCTGGCCACAGTCAAGGGCCTCTTCAAATCATCAGCTCTGATATTATACACAAACATTTGGGTCTCCAGGATAATCTGGAAAGAGGATGCAAGAGGAGGGGAGGGCAGAGTGCTGAGTGGGAGGTGCGGGGCTGGGGACAGGACAGAGAAGACCAGAGAGCTGAGAGCTGAGGCTGGGAAGCCATGAAGCAGGGTTGAAGGCTTCTGCCATGATTCATGGTTTGTCCTGACAGACAGTCTTTCCTGTCCATCGGGAAGCAGGGACAAGAGTGACGAGCTTTGAATGTCAAGGTTGTCTTCGTAGGTGGTAGAGGCCTGCTTTGCCGGGGAGATTATTCAGTTCTACTGAGAGCAAACGCCAGACTGGATCAAGGTATTTGTACATGGACAGCTGTATGTTTTATATACAGAACTGGGAGTCAAGCCCCTTTTGTCCTCTTTATAAGCTTCTACTCCTTCCCACTTTTTTTTTTTTTTTTTTTTTTTTTTTTTTTTACCTCCCAAATCTTTTGGGGTCCTGTGGAGGCCTTTTCGGTCATCACTTAGAAGGTGTCCCTTAGCTTGGATTACACTACTTTTTGCCCTCCCTGTACATTCAAACTAACCTGCAAACTTGGATGACATACTCACCCCCCACCCTCCCATAGAGGAGTACCACTTATTTTATTCTCTACTCTTTCTGTGACCACGGGAAGGGAGGAGAGCATTTCTATGCCACATCCTTAGAGTGGAAGGTATGGAAGGAACACTTTCCACTTCTCCCTATCTCCTCATGCCCTTGACCCCAGGGGAGGTGACGTAACTTGTTTGATTCATGAGTTTGGCCTAGCCCCTTCTGGGACTCTCTTTTGACTCTACTTGTCCCCAAAGAAGAGGTCACCAAGTTGCTGGGGCTGGCTCTGGCCCTGTGGGGAAATCCTACAACGACCCCCCTTTTGGGTTGGGTGAGTAGCTTTAACTCGGAGTGAAGTGTCAGGCAGTCCTCCATAACCATCCATCTAAGCCACATTCTCCAATTTAGAATATGTTCGTAATGAAGCTTTTAGCTTGATTTCAGTCTGTGTGTCTCCTATGTCTTATTTCTTAATTGGTTCTGAACTTGCAAGAGGGAAGAAAGGACGATTAGTTTTTGGCCACAAACCAAAGCCCCAGAACTCCTCCTCGATCACGGATTATAGAAGGCTCTCTGGGCAGCTCTGGGTATAGTGGAGGCAAGACAACATCTGTGACCCTTTTCTCCCTTCAGAGAACTATTTAGAATTCATAAGAACCTAAGTCTACGGCTCCTGCTTTTGAGAACATCTGCCATAGAAATGTTAGAATTTTCCCCTTTCTTTATCTCTGAAAGAATGATGCTCGCCTAAGAGGGCATCAAGGAGTAAATGAAATGTCGCACACTCAAACATTCTAGGTCATCAATAAATGCCTGCCTCTCCTTGGTTGCCTCCATCCCAGTTAAATAGTGCTTGCTGTCAGAAAGTCCATCCCGAGGTCCAAAACTTGCCTGTCTTGTTACAATTGAAGGCCATTTCTTCTGTCTCACTGAGAGTGTTTATAAGCTACAAATGATGAGAAAACCTCACATCCCGTACACCTGTTTCAGGGGACTGGGAGAAAGAACCTCCAAACCAATAGAGAGAAGTGTGCCAAGAGGGAGAAGGGACAGCCAGGGCATCCGGGGAAGGTGGGGTGTGTCTGAAGGAGTTTGACCCATAGACGGACAGTCGTGAGTCTTCAGGTATCCATTGGCTGACCTCATCTGGGCACTCCTGAGTCTGGCTGTGCCTTATTTAAAGGAAAGACTGACAAGGTCTGGGAAAAGTTGCTGGAGGTATCCTACATTAGTGTATAGCTTTCTGTCCCACAACTTAAGACACAAAATTGTCTCATTTTTCTGGAACCTTACCGTATGTGTCAGTACTATGTGCACCATGGTGGAACCCCTAGACAGTTGCTCGCAGGCTGGCAGGGAGGAGAGTATCAATACAGAAGAGAGTCTTAAAGCAACCCAGAACTCTTCTCAAGTTTTTTGTCTTTTGTTTTTTAAGGTTTTATTTATTTATTTGACAGAGAGAGAGAGAGAGAGCCAGAGAGCACAAGCAGAGTGAATGGCAAAGAGGGAGAAGCTGGTTCCCCACTGAGCAGGGAGCCCGATGTGGGACTCAATCCCAGCACCCTGGGATCATGACCTGAGCCGAAGGCAGACGCTTCACAGACTGAGCCATCTAGGAGCCTCCTTCTCAAGCTTCTTGAGGACAGGGCCTGTGTCTTGCTTATCTTGGTACCCCTGATTGTTAGGAGCAACCCTTTTGCTTTGTTTCTTTCTCACACAGGAATAGGCTCCTTGCAATAGGAATGGAGGTTCGGGGGCTCTCCAGGCAGCTTCAGGAACGGGTCGCTTCCCATTGCTCTTGTGTCTTTTCCCCCCAGGCTGCACTAAACTGATGCAGGCGTGCATTGCCTCCCATCCCGTGCTAATGATGGTTCAGGGCCCGGGTTTCCTCTACAGCTCACCTTTTCTCTGCCTGACTGTTAACATCTACCTCAGAGGATGAGGGCAAAGAGAAAATCCAGTCCAAGTGCTCCATTTTGTTATTTGGCCGTCAGGGCTGTTGTGGGATCGGGGTTGATGTTAGCTGTGCCGACTCATCACAATCTCCGGGGAAGGGAGAAGATGTCTGTCGAGAAAGTTCCTCAGGAGATTCTGATATGGCCCACTCCCCATGTTGTGGACTGCAGTTTTCTTTCCACCATCAAGAGAAAGATCTTGTGTTATTCCTCTCTCCTCTTTTCATGTTGGCTGGTGATTGAGGAATGGCCTCTCTGAGACTCATCCCAAAGGTCTTGTAAATGAAGAGACAAAGCTTAGCTGGATACTTTCCTGAAGAATGTTTGCTTTGAGGTGAAACTCAGGAGCAGCAGCCTTGAATGAAAGCAGCCATGACTCCCCCAGACCTAAAGGTGCTTTAGCTGTGGAAAAGTAGTCGCTGCAGACACAGAGAACTTGGACGCCTTCCCCGGCTTCACAGCTGACTTGCTGTGTGACCTTGGGCAAGTCAGATTTCCTCTCTCTGCCATCTGTAACATGAGGATAAAGATGCTTGCTACCTACTGGTTTTACTGAGGTACTGATAGCGTGTGAAGATGGCAGAACCAAGAGTTCACGTTCTGCCGTAGGAACAAAGCCCTGTTCCGAGGACACCATCAGTCCCTGGATGACATCTCCCCTGAGAACCTGGGCAGGGCTTGCAGAATATCCTGGGGTCATCCTGCGGTGTGGGAGGCAGGCTCTCCCTCCAGGTCCAGGCCTACTTCCGAATGCCCTTGTCTCTCGACACCAGCAGAGAAGTAGGGATGTCTGAGCTGTGAGGAGGTGGTGGGTACAGATGGTCTCTGGCTGAACGAGAGGGAAGTGCCAATCAAAGAAGGTCGGCCTTCTCAATTAGAACTCGGAGCAAATGGGTCTGAGGCATCTGGGAGGGGCGCTTCCCAGTTTACTAAGTCTGTGAGAGTGAGCTGGTGGCCTTTAGAGAACCGAAGAGGTCACCTAGTTCATTTCCTTTCCTTGAGGAAGGGCATTTTTAGGATAAATCTGACAGATGAGTGTCCTCATTCAACAGATAGTTAATGGCTTTCCTGTGATTGGAGTCGTATGGTAGGCCCTGTGGATGTAATACAAAACTAGATAGGCCTGACCCTGACCTCACCTCACAGATGTTAACAATCACACCCACGGCTCCCTGCCCCTTGCCTAGGATTTTGGGTGGGGCGGGAGGAGGACAGTCACAAATGCAGATTCCTGGATCCCACCCAGAACTACTGGGTCAGACTATGAGGGGTAGAGCCCAGGAACCTACATTTCTAATAGGCTTCATAATTCTTGTGTGTGTTGAAGTTTGATAACTGACCGTCTTCGCTGTCAAAGCGAAAAGTGATCACTGACTTGAGCACACCGGTGTCTTAAAAATAAATGATACATACACTTGGAATGGGTTTTGCTAAGTCTAGTCTCCCGTGTCTTGGTTGCTAGAAGTCCTCCTTGCAACCCCCTGTTCTGGTCATATGGAAAATGCTCGTATCAAATGAACTAAAGTGTTGATTGAGCTTTTATTACCTGCCTAGCTTCATGCTGTTCTGAAAAGAAATGTAAAAGCTATAATCTTGGCCCCTGATGAGCTTGCAGGGTTCTTGGCTGATAAGACACACCAGTTACCCAGTTAGTGAGGAGAAGATGAAGGGCCAGAGGGAGGGCGAGTGAAGTTCCCAGGCATGCAGAAATACAGACGTTGATGGGGGACATAGTTGCAGACAGCCTCTGATTCCAGCCTGCTGACCAGAACCCTAACCTGTTAAAGAAGTTGAAGTATCCTGGGGAAATTCAAGAGATGCAGGTGTAGGGGAATCTGTATTGATGAAAAGCTCCACCCATGATTCTGAGGTGTTCTGGGGTTTGCAAACCAGAACACTATCTTTTCCAATACTGAACAGGTTTCCCGCCATTTAGCTCCGTTCTATTTTCTGTTCTGAAATCACAGGGGCTTCACTCAGAAGCTTACTCATCACTCACTAAGTCCAGGCAGGGACTCGGGGTCTCTCTGTTCCTTATTTATTGAGGGATCAAGGCTTTGCCATCTTTGGGGAGTGGCTTCCAAGGAGGTGACCTCCAGCAGCCAGCCAGCCAGCCAGCCAGCCAGAGGAATGAACAGGGAGGATCATGGTGGCTCTGATGGGCCAGGCCTGGAAGTGGTGACTGTCACTTCCACGGATATTCCACTGGCCAGAGGTCAGTCATGGGGCCACATCTGTCTGAAAAGGAGGCTGGGAAAGGTAGTCACCCTGAGTACCCAGGGGAGAGGAAACTGGGTCTGGTGAACAAGCCAGCTCTGCCCTGGCATGTTCCTGAGCATGGTTTCTTCTGGAACCCTTGTCCCTGATCTCTCCGCTGCCACATTCTCCCAGTCTCTCGAGCAGTGAGGTGCTCGGTGAGTCCTACTTCTCCAATCTTCGGACTTCCTTCACACTCTTCAGAACTGCAAAGAAGGCCTTGAAATTGTACATTCTTTGCACCTGCCCCCTCCCTCCCCCTCATTTCTCCTCTTCCTGCACTTCGTTTTCCTTGGGCTCAACCATCTGAAATCACTGATATTTGATACTCCTTGCCCTACAAAGATGGCATTTTCATATGGTTCGATTAACATTATACTCTTAACTTTCTCCTGAGAGAACCCTAGATCTCCCTTCCATCAATGCATTCCCAGTCCACAGGCAGAAATTTCTCTGAGAATCAAGCCAAAGGAAAGAGAGAAAAGATGTGGGCGGGGTTGGCCTTCAGTGCTATTACCCGATGTGTTTGGGTCTGCCCTACCCCAACTAAGAGGAAGCTCTCATTTCTCACCTCTGCCTTGAACCTTAATAATGACATCTGATTTCTGGTTATGTACTAAAAGTTTTTATATACATTATCTCAATTGCTTCGAGCAGTCGACCTCTCAACTAATGAGATATGCAAGTTACATAATAATTTCCTTCTTTGGATTAGCTGCCAAGAAACTTGGGCCAGCATTTATGATTAGTCAGAATAATTGTACTATGCTTTTGGCTGGTATACTTCAAAAATTTACTTATTAATGTTTGCTAATTGTCATTTTTGTCTTTTTTTAAAATGTGAGATTAAAAACCTCTCAAGTCCCTTTTTAAAAATGGTGTGGGATAAAACAAGCACTTTTAGTTATATCAAAACAGTCTTTTTAGGAAGACTCTATTACCTTAATCTTACATATATGGAACTGAGGTCCATAAAAATAGATTTTTCTGAGCCCTGCTCAGTGTAGTCACTAGAACTCTAAGACTCTTTCCATCCATGATGCCGTCTTGTCCAAAAGGCCCATAACCACTTTAATCACTTCCCTCCCAATTTCACGACTCGTATTTTAAGAGACTTGATTATTTTCTATCCTACGTATTATTATAGATGCAGAAACATCATCTAATTAAAAGGAAGTCATATTTTTTTCAAGTTCTGGTTACTTTTGTTCCATTAGAATGAATTTTTAAGGTTTTAGAAGAGGAAGAGAGGCAAAAAGCCCTTTTAAAAAGTAGAACTGAGAGCCGAATTAATAAAGTAATGTTATGAATTCAATATAAATTAACTTGTATATGCTTTTAAGTTCCAAAAGTCGGTGTAGGAGATGAAATTATACTCGTGAGTGAGCATGATTACTAACAATGGCTTTTCCTAACGGAAGGTGTTTTACATGGGCTTAGGGAAATCAGCTCAATATTTCCTTCACATTCTGGTTTTTTCTTTTCTGTGTGGAGGGGAAAAAAAATTGGGGGCCATGGAGATGCCAGGAAAGGTTGCTTAAAGCTCAAAATGTGGTCTTGTACTGACATCAAAAATCACCTGGGAACCTACTAGAAATGTCTTGCCCCACATGACAGAATGGGAAACGACCCCACCCCCAATCTTGGAACCCACCAATGTGTGTTTCAACAAGCACACCAGGTTTTTCTAGTGCAGGCTGAAGTTTGTGACTTAAAACAACATCAGCTGGAAGCCACTTCTTCATTTGGATAGGAAGCAGGGAGTTAAAACATCTCTGAAGGAATTAAAAATGCTAATGAGGAAAATTAATGTCCCTGTCTTAAAACAAACCAAAAAACAAAAAACAACAACAAGAACAACAAAAACCCTTCATGAGTTAGTGGTTAAAGACCGGAAATAAGGTTCTCTGAAGTGTTCCAGTGAGAGAGAGCCAGGAGCAGGACCGAATTTTTGAGGGTTTCTTGACAGCAGGAAGTGGTTGGGAAGCCTGTCTTCTGTGTGGCAGAGTTGGATTAAGAACTGCCTCAGATCTAGGTGTGTAACTTTTTTTATATAAGTAGAGCAAGAGCTGTACTTTTAAAAAATGTTGTTATTAAAAATCAGCCAATTTATGCTCTAAAAAACTGAGTGGGAAAAGCATAGGTAAACAGCAGTGTAAGCTCTATTCCTGGTTTCTTGGGTGTTTTGATGTCATACTCCAAGAACTCCTCTTTCCCAGCTGGCGTCCTCAGGTTGCACACTCGTGTCCCAAAGAAAGCAGCCATCTCGGGAGCGTTGGTCCTGCCAGCTCAGTCAGCCCGGAGGAGAGCAGGATGCCTGCTTCTCAGTGAGATCATGGACTCCTGCTGTGCCGGGCACAGTGGTCTACGAGAGGCACCTGCTAGTGCTGTGTTCCAACCACACTTTAAAGAATTTATTTAATTATTTATTTGACAGAGAGAGAGAGAGAGAGAGAGATCACAAGTAGGCAGAGGGGCAGGCAGAGAGAGAGAGAGAGGAGGAAGCAGGCTCCCTGCAGAGCAGAGAGCCTGATGTGGGGCTCGATCCTAGGACCCTGAGATCATGACCTGAGCAGAAGGCAGAGGCTTTAACCCACTGAGCCACCCAGGTGCACCCATGTTAACATCTTTTAAATGAAAAATAATTGTTTTTTAAAACAAAATAGTAAGTGAGAAGAATTTCATTGCTTTACCTTTTAAAGAGCTTCTTTAATGTCTGCCTTAACAGAGGACAGATTCCAGTATCTGCTTTGTCACTCAATATGATGCAACGTCACGTGTTGTGTGGTTATGTAGTATCTGGAAAACTCCAGTGTGAGACTGTTAAAGTGCAAAAGGGAAATAACGTCTTAGAATTACTACGAAAATAGTTTTGAGTTCACAGACACACTGAAAGGCTCTTAGCCACCCTTCTGGGTTCCCTGCGATACACTTTGAGAACCACTGTGTTAAAAAAAAATCATGAGAAGAGTGTAGTATACTGCTTTGCACATGGTAAAAACTAAATAGTAAATTATAGTTGTAAACGTCCCCATCAGCTAGCAGGCAGCATCAGAGACAGTTTCTCTGCACATTGGGGCAGAATGCTAGAAGGAAGTGGGGCTTTGCTTCCTGCTTCCTGTGTGCACAAGCCCACAGAGCCAGCAGGTGTTTCTGCTGCTGCCCCAGAGCCGTCCCGTGACACCTCATCTGGCCGGCTAGGGCCCTGCAAGGGCCTGGATGTGTTTCAAGCAGCGGCGCCAGGATTGTGCACATGGACTAATATGGAGATGATATGACGTGAGCGTCACAGAGAGGCCTTTCCTCCTAAGAAGAAACGCACTCGCCCCTCCATCATCTCGTTTGTCTTCTCGGCATCCCCACGTCGGTCTGGTCTTGAGGCGAGTAGAGCCAGGGCCAGGAGAAGAATCCAAGCTTCCTGCCTTAGAGCAGAGTCAGGGAAGCATGGAATGGGCAGGCCCGGCAGAGCCCTGCCCAGGGGCCCCAGTGCTGTGCTTTCAGGACTCACAGTTGTGAAAACAGACACTGCACAGCTCAACCTAGTAGATGGCCAGGTGCCCTGGGGAGGCAGGCCCAGTGCCCGTGACAGTCCTCCCAGCGGGAGACCCGCGCACCACGTGACAATCAGCTGGCACTCCCAACCACCTCTCCCTTGGCCTTTCTTTGAGTCCAAAAGCCATAATGCAAGCAGTGGGCTGAGTGCTGTAGCAAGCTGCTGTGTTGGCACGTAATTTGGAAACCCTTTTCACTTAGCCATCTATTAAACACCTGGTGTGTTTTGAGTTCCCAATCTGTTTCCTCCCTCATCTGCCACCAAGGGAGAGAATATAGGAACACTGACCAATCAGAGGCAGCCTCGGACTTGGCAATTGCGGTAGCAGTGTTTCTTGTGGCCAACACCTGTGTCTTGGGCACCAGCCGCGGTGGAGCGCAGCCATAGGCCGAGGAGAAAGGGTGGGAGCTGGTGCCTGCTGTCTTAGCAGATCGGCCTCTGCGGGTGGCAGAGTCAGAGCTAGCCGGAGCCCGTGGAGGGAGACGGCCAGGAAGCAGCCAGCCACCACAGAGATGCCCCACAGGCTCGGGATAGGGATGAGCGTGTCTAAAATGTGGAACAAGTGCTAAGGGTCCAGAAAGTTAGCAGGAGCAGGAAAGAGTGACAGCATATAGGAGAGCAGAAACATGTGGCAGATCTGGTTTCTGGCCCCTGACCCCTGCTTTTTAAGGATCCCCTGGGTACCTACAGGGGAGGGGCTATATTCATTCAGCAAATATCAGTTGAGTACTTGTTATGATACATCCGTTGTTCATGTGAGTGAATAAACTCTCTGCCTTCAGGGAGCTCCCCCTTTCATGGAAGGAGGAAAATAAAGAATAGGAGAAAACAAAGGAAAAAAGAGTAAAACATATTATAGGTTAGATACAGAGAGGGAATTAATGCAGGGAAGGAAACAGGGTGCCAGGATGGGGTTCTAATTTTAAACAGAGGGGTCAGGGAAGGTCTCATTGAGAAGTGACATTTGAGGCAAGACCTGGGGGGGTTAAGGAAGTGAGTCCAGTAGATACCTGGGGAAAGGGCATTCAACGGCACAGGCAACAGCAGGTTCAAAGACCCGATGCTGAGAGTATATTTGAGGAACAGGGAGGAGGCAGGTGTAGCTGGAGCACAGTGAGCTCTTTGAGATGAGGTCCATGAGGAGGAATTAGGGAAGAACACTGAGAGCCTTATAGGTCATTGTGATGATTATGGCTTTTACTCCGAGTGAAGTGTGAAGCTTATAGAAGGTTTTCAGCAAAGGAGCGACATGATCCGATGATGTTTTTAAAGGGAATAGAAGGGGAGGGTGCTGGAGCTGACAGAAGCAGGAAGATGGGTCTGGAGGCTAGATCAGTAATCCAGGAGGCTTGGACCAGAGTGATAACCGCAGAGGCAGAGAGAAGTTGCTGGGATCTTGATATATTTTAGAAGTACGGCTGGAAAGATCTGCTGACATATTGAACATTAGGTGTGGGAGAAAGAAGCATAAAGATCAACCTTACATTTCTTGGCCTAAGCAATTGGAAGGCTGGAGATAGCCAGCATCTCAGATGGGCAGGGCATAGATGGGAGTTGGGCGAAGTTCAGGTGTTGGGTTTTGGACGTGTTTAGTCTGAGATATACAGGTGAAGAGGTCAGGATGATTGGAGAGTCCCAGGCTGCAGCAGGGAGAAATCAGAGAAATGACCTGAGAAGTGCGAGAGAGAGAGGAACAATGGCAACTCCTGTGTAGACCAGTCTTACTCCTGGGATCAAATGCTAAAGGAAGGGGCATCTTAGTGCTAGCCTCAAACCCTGAGCCTCAACCCAAAGAGCAGCGAGCAGCTGGGGTCATCCACTCCTCCTCCTCCTTGCTGGTGCTCCCTAGTGGGCAGCAGGAGACAGCATTGAAAGCCTTCCTTCAAAAAGGGCTGACTGCCAGGGAATGGGCAGGAAGGGCGAGGCCCTGATGGGATTGGAATGGATGCAGAGCTTATCGTGGTGTCTCCTAAGATAGGGGCTGCCTCTGGGAGAGCCTCGGTGGGGGTGGGAGGGGGAGTGGCGGCTTCTGGGGAGGATCCAGTTTCTGCGTTTCCCAGAGCAGTCCTCTGGTACTGTGGTTCTCCTGGGACTGTCTACAGATGACTGCAGTTGTCCAGAGAGATGGAATTGGCAGATTAGAAGTCCTGGATTAAACCTGCAGAATGTCAGGATTGACAAAAAGAGCATCCTGTCCAAGCCTCTCTCCTTACTGATGAGGGAACTGAGCTCCAGAAAGATCACATGATTTGTCCAAATTAGAAGCTTTATGACCTAGGGCAAATCACTTAACCCTAGTATCCATGCCAGGCAGAGAGCACCTTCCCAAATGTGTTGTGTGCTCATAGTTCTTCCCGTTCCCCGACCCTCCTCCACATGGGCTTTTCCCTGCCAGATCAGGGGTTAGGGGATGATTGGCAGCCCTGAGGTCACCCAGCCCTTTTGGCAATGCGGCCATCCCATCGGATGAGACATGGATTCCTTGGCAGTTAGTACTTCCTCAAGAAAGACTTTTCTTCAAATTGATGGCACCCCTTTTGGCTTTGCTGTTCCCCACGTCTGCACTGGGGCAGAAAGTTAGCTCTGCACCAACGTGGTGTTCTTCATCTGTCAGCATCCACCTCCTACCCCATCCCAGAGCTGTTTTTTCTGGCCTGCCCAAACCCACACGTTGGTCCCTTTTGTTCTCTGCAAATCCCTCTCTCCTTGCAATTGTCTGAGCTGTCTTTTTCTTGACTGCTTTTAAGCCTCTGGATTTCTCCTTAAATATCAGCTCCAGGACGCCTGCCTGATGAGCTGAGGTCATCTCTACCCTCAAGTGACCTGGTGAATTAAGCAACAATACCACGGATTCTAGGACAGTGAGTTTGAAGATCAGCATCTTTGCTGGCTTGGTAGGAGGCTCTTGGCCCTTCTGGAAGTGGGTAGAGTGACGCTGACTTTCACACAGGCTTTAGGAGGGAACTGCTGGTGACCGTGATTGTCCGTCCGCCTCTCCAGGTGAAGAGTTCCCGGCCCCATGCCCTCCAGTCAACAGCTCCAAGCTTACAGAGCTGAAGCCAGCCAACTGAGCGTTTGTTCTACTCCTGTTTTGTGGGGAGATCCTAGGCCCGGACCCCCCTGAACCCACAGGGACTTGATGCTTTCTTTCAAAGCAAGGAAGGAAGGTGATGTCCCTGGGTCTTGCTTTGCCTCAGCTTCCTGCTGGGCAGTGAAGGAGGGGGAATGTGAGCGAGGATCAGGGACTCCTGTATCCCCACCACATCCTTCTCCTCCTGTCCCTTCTTTACAGGTTTTCAAACCTCTTTCTTTCTGTGATTGCTGACTAGCATCTCCCAGGGGACTCTCTTGCCTATAAACGTAGAGTGAGGCATGCTTCTCCCCTGTCATCTTTCTTCCATTGGAGATTCCAGAGCTCAAGGCTCTGGGGCAGTGGAATGAGCCTGAACCTGAGAGGGAGTGCCTAGGCTGTCCCCCTCTTGCTCGGTGAAGCTGACAAATTCCCTTACTTGCCTTCAGACTCTGTCTCCTCTGAAAGGGGGTGCTGGGTTGGCCTGCAATCCCTGGGGTCTCTTCTGGCTCAGACACACTGCCAATAGTCTTGTTCCTAGTGTCTTTTTAAAGGATCCCATGTTATTTATCTCGGGATCTCTGCTCCCCTCCACTGCACACTGCTATCCTTGCGGTAATGACATCAAAACACCCACACTGTATCTCAACAATCTGATGAGATAAATGCCTCATCCTCGGGCTCTGTGGACACAGAGTAGCAATTCTCCTATCCCACTATCAAAGAGCTCAGAAAACACAGGTTGCCAAGGAGGAAGAGGCAGGCAAGTGGATCACCATGTGGGAGTCATGAAGCGCATTCTCCCAGCCCCAAAGCCCTCATTTTCCCCAAAGCTGCCTCACTTTCCCCCTTCCTCTACCTCCAGAATAATGCCTCTGGGCTGGTTAGCTTCTGAGAATGTGCTGGGAGGGCTGACGTCGGGAGCATATGGCCTTGTTATCCTGCATACAGCTCCAAGTTGGACACACTAGCAACTGGCCAGGTCCGGAAAGTAATTAAGCTGTGCAGATTGACCCAGCGAGGCAGCGGGGGGCCGCCAACACCTGCTCTCACGCTCCTTCCGAGGGGTCCCTCTCACCTGTGAGACAGCCTGCGCGGCTCTCAAGGTTGGCGCTGCCGGGGCTGGCCTGATATGCTTGTGCCCCCTTCTCCCTTTATGGTCCCTTGAGCTGGGAAGTCACACTGGGTTCCAAGAGAGAGGCTGTAGCTGGTGTGGTCGCAGTGTAGGGAAAACAGACCCGGCCCTGACATGCTGGGGGAGTGACGTTGGGCCTCAGTTTCCCTGTAAGCAGAAAGGAGGTCTTAGCAAGGTCCTCCCACTTCCAGGAACACTGTGGGAATCTGGGGATATGATGTGAAAGCACTCAGATTTAGAGACTTGGAGTTCACGTATCAAACAGTGTCATGTATGGAGCTAGGCAGGTGTGGGTTTGAATCTTGATGTGCGACCTGGCGGAATGTACTTGACTGTTCTGAGGTTCCCTTTCCCCATCTGTACCTTGAATGATAATAAAACTACAACTGGTTTCTGATAATAATAACAAGGGTATCTGTTATTTATTGAATTGGGTTTTTCCCGAAGACCAGCACAGTGCCAGGCACACGGAAGGTGCTCAAGAAATATTCATCAAGTAAGGGGAGACTAGGAGTCTGACTCATACTCTCCTTTAGCCCCTACACCAAACCTATTAGGTACCATAGGGTTATTATCCCCATTTTAAAGATGAATAGAATGAGTCCCAGAGAGGCTGAGCGATGTGCCCAAGGTCACACAGCAGGGAACGGTGAGATAAGGCCCATAGTACAGTACTTGCTACCGCTTCCTGGGAAGTTTGGCAGTAGGGTGTGGGCAGGACGGGCCACAGAGGAAACAACTGAACAACCAACCGGATGCACCATATTCCATCCTCAAAAATACATTTCCCTCAAAATCTAGGGGTTGCAATGCCTACTTTACAGATGCAGAACTGAGGCTCAGAGAGGGAAAGAAGTTGAAGGACTGCTAGTTTCAGCTTGAAAGCGTCTAGGAAGCTGTTTCCCACCGGAGGGTCTTGAGCTCTGGCCCAGCAGCCTGCACGGTGCTCCTGCCCTGTCTGGGGAGTGGGGGGACTGGAATGTCTCCAACTGCCCGGGACAGTAAGCAAGGAGCACAGCACTCTGGAATTCCTTCCGTGTGGCACTTCTGGGAGGGGTGTCTCCCCCCCCACAAATGATTCTTGGGAAATCTTGGCGCCTGGCTGGTCTTGCCGGCCCTGTTTCCCTGACTGTTCTTTTGGTCACGGAGCACTCGCCAAACATCTGACACCGTTCAGGCTCAATTGCACGTAAAAGGAAGAGTGGGTTTTGTTTTGTTTTGTTTTGGGTTTTTTTTTTCCCCTTACCCCCCTCCTTTTTTTTTTTTCTTTGCCCCTTGTGTCATCTAAGAAACAGGTTTCGGGGGTCTTTGATTCTTTTCCAGAATAACAACCACATGGGGCCTCCATTTCTGTTAAACGGCCTATGGCTTTTGCAAGGGACCAGTTGGTTTTCATTTGGTGCTGAAGCTTTACTTGCTCCCAAAAGTTTTGATCAGGTAGCTTCTGAAAGAGGGAGAGCTTGTGAGGACAAATGACGCCTTGTCCCTCCGAAGGGAACTTGGCTTTCAAGGGTACAGGCAGGAGAGGGGCAGAGAGCCCGTGAGGTGAGATTTGGAGAAACCGAGGGTCACTGGCAGGATCTGGGCAGATCCAAGCTCCGTGGCTGGAACAAAGAACACTTTGAACCCTGCCGGGCTCTGGCATGTTTGTTGATCGACTTATCCAGGGCCCAAGCCAGCTGCTTTTATTCCAGAGGATTTCATGGATTAACTCCCAGGGCTTCGGAAAATTGTTTCTTTTTAAGAAAGGGAAGTTTGGAGGTGGCTGCAAAGGAAATGCTTATGGGAAGCCTGGGGGGCTGGGGAGCTGGGGGAGTGTTGGAGGGGGTGGGAGGCCTCATATTTGTTGAGGCGATGGCCAGGGGCTCCCAGTGAGGGAATCACCGGACTTATGGCATCCACGCTCTTGGGAGGGTTCCTCCAAGAATCTCTTCCAGCAAGGTCTGGTGGAGAGAGGAGTGTGGAGGCCTGAGGCCGGGAGCATCCTGGGTGTTAAGCTAGACCACAGCAAGGACTCCCCAGGGCTCAAGGTTGCTAGGCACTGGGGGAGGTTTCCTAGGGAGACCGTGGCTAGAAACACCATCTGCCAAAGATGATTTAGTTCCAGAAGAGGCAAGGGAAAGAACAAGATGGTCTTTTCTGTCCTAGTTAATCTTGGTTCTGTTCGCTCGGGCCGAGCATTCCTTTCCTGAAGTGGAAGTGAAGGCAAATGCACTTCTGGGCCAACGGTCTTGTAAGAGGGAGGGCCCCACCTCCTCGGCTCACCCCCATCCCCCTGCCAGGGCCCAGGGTCTCCAGACCTTGCCTGTTCCCTGCCCGCTGTCCTGCCCCTGGCAGCAGGCACCAGCAAGCCCATGTGTGCTGGTGGGGAGGGTGTAATGGGCCTATGATTAAATACTCATACTTTGTCAAAACACTGACAGTTACAAAATGCCTCCGCATCTACTCAGGGAAGGGTGAGCAATGAGCAAAATGACTTCAATATGCAAAAGACATTCCGTGGAGGCCAGGAGGGAATACTAATCCTGGAGCCAGGAGGAGTAATGGGGATTAGTGCTTGATTTATAGGCTGGCTGAGAGACACCAGCTCGCCGAAACCTGCCTCCATTCTACTATCCACATGTGCGCTTAAGGAGATGGGCCCACTTTGGTTTGAAAAGCTGCCTCTTCTTTGTTGATGGAAATGAGAGCAAAGTACCTGACCAAGGTTGAGGGTGGAGGGATTCTGAGCCCCCTTGTTCTGGATTCAGCATCACGCGGCATCCTCTGGACAATAGAATTATGTTGTCCCTTGGAGAATTTGTAACATGAGAAGGGTGATTGCCTATTTAGGATGGGTCTGGAGAGAGCCACTCCTGGAGGCAAGGGACCAACCAACCACGCAAGCTTTGTGTTTTCTCTATATATCTTCCTCGACTAAATATAAAGAATGGGTATCAAGTGTCTGGTTGCATCCCCATAGCAAGTGGAATTCTACACTGATTGTCCCACTGAGAAGACCTTATGGTAGGCCATTTTCATCAAGGGCAAGGGAGGCAGCAAGGCTGTTGAGGCTCCCAGAGCTAGCAATGGAAGCCAGCTGGGTCCGAGGGGAAGAAGTAGTGCCCTCGGGGCACAGTGAGAGTGGGAGCTGGGAAGGAGGGACCATAAGCTGGAAATCGAGGTCATGCAAGGACATGGCCACCACCGGCGGGACAATGGCACCACATCTGGCAGGCATGGAAAGAAGATCCCCTGACTGCTCTTTTTTCATATGCTCCGGTATCTTGCTGGTGCTTCTCATTGGACAGACCAGCCTGAAGCCAGAGGGCGAGAGCACCTGGGAGATGCCTTCAGGTCACAGAGTAGGATGGGGAGGGCAGAGAGTGGCTCGAAGAGAGGTGGCAGGGAGCGAGAACTTATTTGGGGTATTAGTTTAGCCAACTCTGGAAAGCTCTTTCTGAGAAGGGAGTTTACAAAGAGGTTACCCACTTTCCGATGATTCTGTCCCCAGGATGAGCATGCCTACCTTGCAAAACACATTGCTCAAAGGATAAAGGAACTCTGAAATGGGCCACATACATCCTCTTGTGAAATATCAGCCTTTGGAGGGCAGCACCAGAGTCTTTTTTTACCAGGTGTCTTGAGGAAATGTTAACAGCCCTCACCTATGTGCAGTGTCTTATACTTCACAGAAGACAGGAACTCAGGCCCCTTGAGGCTGACAAGGTGGTGACAAGATGGCCCTTGGAAGGAGTGAAAATGAGCAGGCCTGACTCAGCAAGGCCCACAAGCACTCAAAAGGTGCAGTAAGGCCTCTCTGGGGCAAGACCACAGCCATGAGCCCAGCAGGAGCCTGAGACAATGGAGGACAGGAATCAGGAGGCAGAAATAGAAGTCACCAGACGGTCCCTCTGGCTGAAGTATGGCCATGAATATGTCTCAAGTAGGGCTTCTCTTTCCTGAATGTCTCTGGCATCCTGAAGCTACTACTTAGATGATTCTTCTAGGCAAAGAATCTTAATCCACTGGAGGGGGAGAGCACATGAAGGCATTAGCATATGCAGGCCGACCAGATGGTCATGTCCCTCCTGGGCCAGGCCCAGTGATGGGCGGGGGTGCGAGCAAGGTGAGAAGGAAAGGGGAGATAAAGGGCATCAGATACACTCTTTGCCAAGGGCTGATGGTCTGTGTCTTGTTCTTGAGGACAACGCGGACCTGTTTGGGATCATAGCCCACACCAGTCTTTCTCAGGTAGTGATCTCTTGCTCTCCAGAGTCTTGCTGGGCGCTCCTTCTTGGCAGTATCCTGGGGCAGGAGGGTTTTCTCATCTGCAGCCTTTAGGAGGCAGCCAGCTACCACCACTGAGGCTGGGCTGGAAGGGCCTGGGCAGGGTGGGGTATGGAATCCACTTCATGGATTTCATGGTTTCTGATGCCAATTTGGGTGAAATGCAAATTTTCCTCCACTCTGTGTTTCTCTTTCCGAGTTCTGCCCTGAATGGAAAAAATGTCTGTAGATTTAAGTCCAAGGTGAAGCACTAGAGCTGGTATTTTCCCTTTTGACACGAAACAGAAACTGGAGGCAGCCCAGGGCCTTGGGAGAAACATTCGGAAAGACTGTCCCCTACTCCGGGTCATGAGCCAGATGGCCTGAACTCCAGTCCTGGTATTGCCGCTTGCTGGCTGGATGTAAGTTATTTAATGTCTTAGCTCTTCGGTTTCCCGATCTGTAGGATGGGGCTCACCATCATACCTACATTAGGGAAACTGAGATGAGGTCTGAATGACTTAAAGTGCCTGGCGTACAGTATGGCACCATGTGAATATTTGCTGTTATGACCACGAGGCATCCTCTTCTGGGCAGGGCATCCTCTTGAGGCTCTGGGGAAATGGAGCATCTGTGAGGCCCTTAGGGGGCCAGCATCCCTCCAGCATCTCTTTCATCAGGAAACCTGCAGCGAGTCTGCTTACTTGAAGATAGAGTCTGGATCCACTCCACAATCTGGCTTCCAACCTGCCCTACGCTTACTACAAATCCTCAGCCTCGGCGGGGAAATCTGGTTGTCCCTACCCCCGCCCCCCAGATTTGCTATTACCTGTGGATTTACTTCTACGTTTCTAACGCTTCTTTAAGAACACAGAACAAGGAGCTTCTTCCTAGCAGTTCTCGTAGGGCCTGGCATTACAGGGATTTGCACGGTTGGGTTTGTAGGGCCTATCTACTCCCATGGGGGCTGACGTCTTTCTTGTTTCTTTGATACACAGTATTGTAATGTAGAGACAGACAGTTCTGCCTCTCAGACTCCTGTGAGGTAACAGCTGAAGGGCCGCGGCGCTCTCCTTGGACCCTGTCCTTTCCTGAAACAGAGGCAGGTCACCATAGGACCAGTGCCACAGTGTACTTATCTCTTCTACTGGACACATGTTTGTAGGCCCAGGACCTAAATAAACTAAGTCTGCAATGAAAAGAAGTCACTTTATAAGCAAGTAAGACTCTGATGTTGACCCTTAAAAAGAAACTACTTTGTATATGTGTTATACTTTCATATCGTCCCTATTAGAAGCACAAAGGCTAGGTGTTACCTTTGCTTATACTACATCTTCATTGTTAAGGGTTATTTAACAAGATGTCTGTCATTTCAAATCTAAACTTCAGTTGTTCTAAGTGGGGATCCAGGAGCCCAGGCACATGGCATTAGGAGAAGGAACAGAACTGGCAGAGAAGCTGGACCCCTAAAATCTTACTCTCTGTGCAGCCTGTGGGGCTCCTCTGGGTGCTAGGTAAGGACGATCAGGGCAGCCGGTACCCTAGGGACATGCTCTTCCTTTCCAAGCTGGGGAGAGGGCCATCATCTTTCCTGGGAATCAAATCAAAAGAAAACCAGAAGAATCTAGACTTCTTGAAATGACTTGGCAAAGAAAGCCCAGGCAGATAGAGGTGCTCAAGGAATTCTGTAAGCTGACCTGTGGGCTCCTTGCCAGTCATTGGGCACCATAGGGAGTGTGCCTGCAGAGAAGGGAGAGGGCCACCTTCCGGGCCAAGCAGGAGTCCCGCGTGCTCAGGAGGTGACAGGAACGTTGACATCTGGTGCAAAGCCCTGGGAAGGTGGCTGGTTCCTGAGAGAAAGCACAGTGTAGACTCAGCAGCCAACCTGCCTGCATGGGAACTCCACCACTTCTGGTTGTGGGAGCTTGGCCAAGTTCCTTTACTTTTCTGCCTCCTAGTGTTCTTGTCTGTAACCTGGTGATGATAATGGTACCCACCTTGGAAGGATGGTCTAAGAATTATCTGAGCTAAGGCATGCCACATGCTTAGGACAGAACCTGACATATACGAAGTACCCAAGAAGTGTATTATAATTATTATCATTATTATAATATTATTATTATTATTATTATTCAGGATTTATCAAAGAAAGTTTCTGCCTTTTAATGACTTAAGGTGAGTCCAGCACTTCCCATTTACTTTCCTACCTCATCCAGGTTTACTGGTCCCGGGTTTTGTCCTGAGGGTTCTACGAACCTTATTTCCCAGCCCTATGAGAGATCCGAAGGCGACAATCAAGCGAACCACATTTGGCTCAGGCAAATGGGCTCATGGGTGGAAGCATTCAGGGGACACACTCCTCCTGAGTTCATGTGAGAGTCGCATCAGGAGCTTGGCTCTGTTCTGAGTGGTGCAGAAGACGAGAAATTTCCCACAGGGTTTTCAGAACTCATACTCTTTATGGTAACAACTAGCACAGAGCAGAAAGTGGGAGGCTCGCAGGGACTGGGGCATACTGGCTGGAATGGGCACATCCAGAAAGAGCTAGAGAGTTGCACTGGTCCTGGGGATGCTTCTGGTCATGCTCAACTTGGGCAGGCTTGAAAAATGAAATGGGCTCTCGTACCTGGAGGGGTAGGGCTGGTCTGGGGGCAGAGGATGGGAGTGGGGAGGAGGCTCTGCTTTGCTTAGTACCCAGGCCTGGCAGTAATTGTATGCAGGCTCTGCCCTTGACCCTGGTAAGCCCTTGATAGGTAACCATCGATTGACTGTACGGTGCAAAGGACGTGGGCTCAGCTTCTAGCAGACGGGCTTGATCATCCGAGTTCTGTGTAGCCCTCAGCAGGAATTATCTTTGCCCTGGTTTTAAGGAGTGGTGTAACATCATACTTCGGGGCTTGACTGGTGATGCTGGTGGTGATGTCCCCTTAAGGCCACATGCCGCATCCTACATGGCTCTATCCTTTAGAGCAGCAAGTCATCGTTCTGTCCGACATATTTCTAAGCAGGATCCAGCAGCCATCTCCAAACATGCTGAGGAGCCCAGGTGTTAGTATCCTTGAGGACTTATAATCAGAAAAAGCTCTGTTGGTTTCATTCATTCAGCTGTGAGGTGTCTGTTGATGTTTCCGAGCTAGGAGTGGTCCCTTCACCTCATAGAAGGAGGCTTGTCCCGGAAGAGGGAGTGTTTACCTTTGTCCGATTGAGAGAGGTTCTGGAATGCCGCCAGCTCCCAGGGAGCCTCCCATGTGCTCACAGTAAGCTGCAGTCAGAGGGTTCAGCGGTTGGTGGCTGCTCGGTTCAGTTTTGAGAAAGATTATAGCAGTTATGGCGAGCATGGCAACTGTGAGGCAAGCCCACCAGAGGGTGGGCTGGGCGTCTGAGGTGCGTGATTTCTGATGCTCACGGTAACCGCCCGAGTGAGGCGCTCACATTTTCTGTTTTCAAGTGGGGAAACTGAGGCCTCTAGAGCTCCAGTGTCTTTTCCAAGGCCACCCAACTAGAAGCCGGTGCAGCGCGAATTCAAGCCCTGGTCTGTCTGGGTCCCAGACTGTGCCCTTCTTACAACGAAGTGGAGGGGTGTAGTCCTGGGCAAGAGGTGATGGGCTTTGCTTTAAAGGAGCATTGGATGGGGGCGGAGTGCCAGAGTGGGCTGGCCCAGGGGCTCCTGGCCGGGATGGGGAGCTGGCTCTCTGCAGTCCTCAAGGGCTGGGCACGGGCCTCATGTCCCTGTCAGTAGACGTCGGTCCCAGGCGGTGGGGCCTGCTGGCAGCACTCCCGGCCTGGGCATGCCCTGCACGATGCCTTCCGAGCACGTGGGGACCTCTTGACAGAGAGTGACAGCTGTGACTCAGAGCTTGCTCCAGCGACAGGAGAAACGCGGGTGAAACAAGGGGGAAAGAACTATAATTACCTCTTAACACGTTTCCACATTTCTCTGCTGTCAGAATGGTTTTGTTTTCTGATTTATTTTGATCTCCTGGAAAATTAGTTGCTGCAGTATGTTCGGTATGTAATGGTTGTCCCGCCAGCAAGCAGTCCTCGTCGGCAGCGCGAGCCGAGCAAACATGATTTTCCTCCCTTCTCCCCGATCTGTGTCAGCTTCTGTGTGCGTCGAGGGCAAGGGGAAAGGGGTGACCACGTGTTACCAGGTATGTCTGCTGCCTGTCCTGTGTCCTGGATCCGCACCATGACCCTATGAGGGGGCAGTCTTGCAGGCGCTGTCTGCCTAGAAGCTCCATGCCCCCCGTGGATTGCCCAGTGAGCCTACAGCCTCAACTCTTTTGCCCTTGAGACCAGGACTATAAAAGAATGGCATTCCCAGTAGGATAGTTGTTGAATAAGGGGATACTTGGAACCAGAAGGAAATGTTGGCAGTCTGGGAAAGGCAGGTGCAGCTGGGGTGCTTTTGGGTTGAAGGTGGACCAGGTCAAGAAGCTTGGGTACCTGAATCAGGGATACAAGGACCAGAGAGACCAGGAGAAGCTCTCAAACATCAACTCTAGCCACTCGATGAAATGACCTAGCGTATGCAGACTCTGACAGCTCTGCGATAACCTGAATTCGTTCCAGCATGCCAGAAGGGCTGCAGAGTCACTGCAGAAAATCACATTGAGCTTTCCTATTGGAGACTGTGCCCTCACCTCGCAATGAGAACTCACATTCACAAGGCACTTGGTGCTCTCTAAGACCCTCTCATATGCTAGGTGATTCTTCCAGTGCCACACGAGCTGGCTGTTGTTCTTGCCATCCCCATTTCACAGATGTAGGAATAATGAGCCATTGCTTTAGAAGCGCCATTACTGACAGTGACTCCTAACAGTTATATTTATCAGCTCATGGCCTAGAAACATTTTGTTTAATTCATCTCTCTCTTTTAGTAGACAGGCAGACAGAAGGCCACGTACACACCTCTCTTTCTTTCTCTGAGACGGGTAGGGAAAGGATTTTGCTCCTGGTTTCTCAATAGCAATTTCTTTGTCTTCGCTCTCTAACAAAGACCCCTTCAAAATCCCCTTTGCTCAGAAATCTAAGGAGGCTTCAGGAAGCAGCCGTGGGGCCCCCAGCCCAAGCACAGGCTCCTAGGAAGACCACCAAGAGGATGCTCCAAGTCCTCCCAAGGATCCCAGCAGAGCATGGCTTGAATCCCTCTCTGCTGAGTCTCAACCGGGCAGTGACCGGGGCAATGGAGGGAGCCTTCTCTCTCTTGCCTCCTCTCCCTAACAGGAAGGTGGCCCTTGTCCTCTCCACTCCCTCCCACCCCAGCTGCTCGCCACAAACGGGTCTGCTTTCTCTGATGCTTTACTGCATGTTAACACTTAATTCCTGGACTTGATCCTCTTATATCTGAGCTGACAAAGAGCAAGCGAAAGGACCGGTAAATATTACATTAGAGGCAGAAACCACCTTTAATCTGATCACACCGAGGTGGTTACATATTGTCACCGCTTTTCACACAGACTGGGGGCAGCCCAGGCACCAGCTCCCAGGGCACTGATTCCTGGCCTGTTTCAAGGCCCACAGCGAGGACCCACCGTCACTCCTCACCACAGCTTGCCTGGAGAACAGATTCCGGGTGCTTTGCCCTTGCTGCTGATATGGTCCACAGGGCACATAAGTGTAGGAGAGGAATAGATCAATGTGAAGTCACCAGATACCCAGATGCTTGCTCCTGGCTTTTATAGCTCCCGTTTATTTTTAAAGATCTTTTTTGTTTACTGAGGTATAATGTTCATACAGTAAAATTATTTCATTTTAGGTCTACATTTGTGTGAATTTTTTTTAAAAGATTTTATTTATTTGACAGAGATCACAAGTAGGCAGAGAGGCAGGCAAAGAGAGAGAAGGAAGCAGGCTCCCTGCTGAGCAGAGAGCCCGATGTGGGGCTCAATCCCAGGACCCTGGGATCATGACCTGAGCCGAAGGCAGAGGCTTTAACCCACTGAGCCACTCAGGCGCCCATTTGTGTGAATTTTTTAAAATGGCTTTCTTTACGGAGGTCTAATCAACATACGACATTTCAAGCACGTACTTTGAAAAGTTTTGACATGTACATACTCTTGTGAAACCATTACTGTAGTCAAGACAGTAAGCATATCTGTCACCCCCAAAAGTTTCCTCTTGCCTCTCGGTAATCCCTCCAGCTCATCCTCCCTGCCCTCCTCTGTCTCTTTCCGTCACCATAGTTTATATTTTCTATAGTTTTTTTATAAATGGAATTTTTTTGTATGTGTTTTTTTTTCATCTCACTTATTTCATTCAGCATAATTATTCTGAAGTTCATGAATGTTTCCGGACGTATTGATAGTTCATCCCTTTTCATTGCCAACTGATGTTCCACTGTATGGAGATACCAAAATTTGCTCACCTGTTGATGGACATTTGCCTTCTTTCCAGTTTGGGGCTATTCAAGTAAAGTCACTATGAATACTTACGTACAAATCTTTGTATGGGCGTATGTTTTCTTTCTCTTGGATAAATACCCAAGAATGGAGTGGTTTCATCCTCTGGGAGTGTTTGTTTAACATTCTAAGAAGTTGCCACATTGTTTTCCAAAGTGGTTGCAGACTCTTACACACCCATCAGCAGTATAGGACAGTTTCAGTTCCCCTACATCTTCGCCAACACTTGGTAGGGCCAGTGTTTTTAGTTTTCGCTGTTACGTGTATATAGTGGTATCTCGGTATGTTTTCAATTTGCATTTCTCTAGTGACTCATGATACTGAGCAAATTTCATATGCTTAACTGCCATCCACATATCTTCTTTGGTGAAGTATTTGTTCATATCTTTTCCCATTTTGTAATTGTGTTGTTTTCTTATTACATTTTGAGAGTTCTTTATATATCCTGGACACAAGTTCTTTGTTAGATATGTGCTTTGTAAATATTTTTAATGTCAGTCTACGGCTAGTCTTTTCTCTGTCTTTTTTGTCTGAAATCAGTTTCCATATATATGTGTGGATCTATTTCTGGATTCTCTATTCTGTGCCATTGACCTATATGTCGGTCTTTATACCAAGACTGTGGCTTTGATTACCATCACTTTGTAATAAATCTTGAAATCAGGTAATGTTAGTTACCTCTTCAACTTTGTTCTTCTCTTTTCCAAACATGTTGTTTGGACTATTCTAGATCTTCCACATTTCTGTACATACTTTAGAAACTTTACAGTTTCTACAAGAAAAAGATTTTTCTTCATGTATTTTAAAGTTCTGTTAGTAGGTGCATAAACCTTTAGGGTTGTTCTGTCCCTTTAAGGAATTGCCCCCTTTATTATTATGAAAATACCTTCTTTATCCCTGCTGGTATTCTTTGTTCTGAGCTCTCCTTGCCTGATATTAATGAAGCCACTCTGGTTTTCTTTTGATTTGTGTTAGTATTATTTATCTTTTCCTACCTTTAACTTGTAACCCATTTGTATCTTTATATTTAAAATAGAATTCTTGTAAGTAGCATATAGTTGAATCTTCCTCTTTATCCAATCTAATTGTCTCTTACTTTTAAGAAGGGGTATTCAGATCATTATATGATTACTGATGTATTGTGAGATTTAACTTTATCGTCTTGTTACTGGTTTCTGTGAGTCCAATATGTTCTTTGTTCCCTTTTACCTCTTTTTGGATTGAGTATTTTTTTTTATTCCATTTCATCTCTTTTGTTGGCTTCTTAGCTAAAATTCTTTGTTTTGTTTTTTTAATGGTTGCTTTAGGGTTCATAGTATACATTCTTAGTTCATCACAGTCTACCTCCCAGTGTTACTATCCCACTTGCATTTAGCATACTACTTACAATATGTTTCTCCCTTCATGGCTTTTATGCTGTAGTCATACGTTCTATTTATGCATTTGTTATGAACTTCATAATACATTGTTATTATTTTTGTTTAAGCAGTATTTTAAAGAAAAATATCACACATACTTTTCTGCCATTCTTCATTTCTTTATGTAGATCCCCATTTTCATCTCATATCACTTTGCTGCTTTAAGCATTTCTTATAGTGCAGGTATGCCAGTAATGACTTTTATATGTCTGAAGAAAAAAAGAATTTCCACTTTTATTTTTGAGAGATATTTTTAACTTAGTACAGAATGCTAATTTGGCAATTTTTTCCTTCATAATGGAAAGGCTGCTGTTCCACTGTCTTCTTGCTTACATTGTTTTCAACAAGGAATCTGCTGCCATCCTTGTCTTTGTTCCTTTGTAAATACTTGTCTTTATGCTCTGACTACTTTCAATGTTTTGGTTTTTTATCACTGGTTTTGAACAATTTGATTATGATATGTCTTGGTGTGTAATTTTTTTTAAATGTTTCCTATGCTTGGAATTCACTAAACTTCTTAAATCTGTGAGTTTAGGGACGCCTGGGTGGCTCAGTTGGTTAAGCGGCTGCCTTCGGCTCAGGTCATGATCCCAGCATCCTGGGATCGAGTCCCACATCAGGCTCCTTGCTCGGCGGGGAGCCTGCTTCTCCCTCTGCCTCTGCCTACCACTCTGTCTGCCTGTGCTCGCTCTCTCTCTCTAACAAATAAATAAATTAAAAAAAAAATTAAAAAAAAAAATCTGTGAGTTTATATTTTAAAAATTAAATTTGGTGAAGTTTCAGCTGTTATTTCTACAGATATTTTTTCTGTCTCCTCCTCCCCATTCTTGTGAGAATTCTAATTACATATATATTAGGCTGCTTGAAGCTGTCATACAGCTCATTAATGCTTTTCCCATTTTATTTAATTGATCTTTTCTTCTTTCATTTCAGATAGTTTCTATTACTGTGTCTTCAAGTTTACTAATCTTTTTTTGTGTCATGCATAATCTGATCCTAGCCAGTATATTTTTATCTCAGACACAGAAGTTTTCATATCCAGAAGGACTATTTGGGTCCTTTACTATTTTTCATATCTCTACTTAACTTTTTGAGCATATGGAATGTAGTTATGATTACAGTTTTAATATTCTTATCTGCTAATTCTGACATCTGTGTCATTCTGGGTCAATTTGAATTGATTTTTCTTCTCATTGTGGGTTGCATTTTCCTGTGTTCTTGCATTGGATGAAAGACATTGTAGGTTTTGCCTTGGTTAATGTTGAATTCTTACAAATTAAATTAAAATAACTTCATAAATATTTTTAAACTTTATTCTGGGACTCAGTTAAGCTATTTGGAAACAGATCCTTTGTGTGTGTGTGTGTGTGTGTGTGTGTGTGTGTGTGTGTGTCTTGCTTTTAACATTTGTTAAGCAGAGAAGCATTTGGTCTGGGGATGATCATTTTCCACAACTGAGACAAGACCCTTTGAGTACTCTGCCCAATGCCCTGTGAATTATAAATTTTTATACTCTGGTTAATAGGAATAGGCATTATTTCCAACTTTGTGTGAGTGCTGGGCACTCTTCCATTTAACCCCCTTGGATGGATGGTTTTGTGGCAGAAAGACCCTAAGGTGATCCTCAGTGATTCCCGCCTCTTCTTTTTCACACCTTTGTGCAGTTCCCTCCCCTTGAGCATCAGTAGGACCTGTGGCTCGTTTCTAACTAATGAAATATGACATAGATACTGGGATGCCACTTCGGTGACCAGGTTATATCATATAGTAAAGGTGTGTCTTGCATGATTATGTTATGTTATATAAGCTTTCAGCTTAGGGCTGAAATGTTTCCCTGTGGGTTTGATGACGTAAGGGGTCATGTTGGAGAATCTCCCGTGTCAGGGAGCTATAGGCAGTCTCTAGAGCCCAAGGTTGTCATACAACTACAATGAAATGAATTCCACCATCAATCTGAATGAACTTGGAAATGAACCCTTCTCCAGTGGAGCCTCCTGATGTTATTATGCCCTGGCCAAACCTTGATTACAGCCTTGTGAGGCTCTGAACAGAGGACCCAACTAAGCTATGCCCGGACTTCTACAGAAACAGTGAGATAATAAATATGGGTTGTTTAAGCCACTGCATTTGTGGTCATTTGTTACACAGTAATAAAAACTAATATAGTTCTTTGCTGTGCCTCAGGCAGTTTCCTCACTCACATGCTTCAGTCAGTATTGTGCTGAATCACCCAAGGGGACCCTCTGCAGATCTCTGGAGTTCTCGTTTTCCTTTCTATTGCTCTGTCCTACGAAGTATAGCCACCTCGGTCTCCCCAAACTCTCAGCTCCTTCTCCTTAACTCTGGGAGTCTGCAAGGCTCCACCTGGGCTCTCCCTACTCACGCTGTGGCCCACAGACTCTAACGAGGCAGTGAGCTAGGACAGTCATGGAGCTCATCTTGTTCCTTTCCCACATCTCAAGGATTTCAGGCAATGCCTTTGTTGGCTGATGTCTAGCCTCTTGAAAACCGTCCTTTCATACTATTTTTTTCTATTTTTTTTTAGTTTTGGGTTGTTTCAGGTAAGAGTGTAAATCAGGCCCCTGTTATCACATCTTGGCCAGAAGCAGAAGTCTCCAGTTGGACGAATTTTGTTGAATGTGTATCATTGTATAAGCACTATCACAGTCCAGACAGGAAGCATTGCCCTCCTCCCCCAACGTTGCCTTTGTACTTATTCTTCCCTTAGCACCTGGCAGCCCCTGGTCTGGTTTCCATCCCTGTAGATTTGCTTTTCCCAGAATATTGTATAAGTACGATTCTACAATTTGTCGACTTTTGAGTCTGGTTTCTTTCAGTTTACCAGATTTGGCTGTCATCCACGTCATTGCATGTTGCTGTGGTTCATTCCTCTTTGTTGCTGAATAGTGTTCCACTGCATGCGTGGGTCATAGTCCTGCCAGTGACATGGGAGTAATTAGTCCAAAGAGCCATAGATATTAGGGGAGAAGAGCAAATTCCAAGCAGCAAGCCCAAGTCTTTCTGCCTTACTTCCTGCCTGCCTGCCTGCCTTCCCACCATTCTTTCCCCTCCTCCCTCCTATCTCTTTGCCTTCTTTCTTGCCCTCCTACCTATCTTCCTTTAGAAAAATCTAGGCAGATTTACTTAATAATTTGATAATGATTATTATTTTAAAACCAACCCAGAACTTTTCAACCTATACTTGACACCCTGAGACATCTCCTTCTATCCTCCAAGCTAGATGACTGGTTGGAAATTCTGGAAGGAAGAGATCCAAGGGTGACAATTCTGGAATTCAGTGGACTTGCATAACATCACACTTTGGAGGCTTGATTGGGATATATCCAATTTCTCCTGCATTCTCCTTCTCCTTCTTTCCTATTCCCAAAGTCAGGACAGTCCTATGAGCCAAAAGGCACTAGCCAGCCTGAATGCATTCCTGGCCTACAGAACTTAATGCTTGGATTTCCTTCCCAACAGGAAAGGAGCTGGTCTGAGGAGTGAGGCAGGACTGGCAGCTCTGCGGAGGCTGAGCGTCTCCCATGTAGGCCCTGAAGACCCCGTCTGAGGCAGTGAGTTTAGGAGAAGTTCACCTCGACCACTTCTTCCACCATAGCCATGTCAGAGGGGAAAATGGTGCCCATGCAAGAGTTTAGGAAGAGGAGGAGATGAGTGTGCTCTGTACGTGTGTGAGCAGGGTGTGTTAGCCAGTTGTGCCCCCTAAATGAGCTCTCAGGAACAGGTGCGTCTCACCCAATTCTTGCCAAAGAAGGGGTATGGAGCAGGAAGACCTAGGGTCTGTGTGTGGCCAGTCTCCATAGATTTAGCTTTCTTCTGGTTTGGTGAACTCACTTAAGACCCTTCCTCATTCTCAAAGACTTATAGTGCATGGCAGTCAGGAATGTTTTCAGCTTCAAGCACTAGGGTTCTTGATAAGTCTGGAAGTAGCTTCAGGTCTGTCTAGCAGCTCAAGATGCCACTGAGGACCAAGGCTGTTTATCTCTCCACTCCCTCATACTATACCTTTCCGTTCTCAGACTTGCTTTCTCATTTATTCAAGGTGGTTGATGCAGTGCTGGGCATCACTTCCACATTCAAAGCAGGGTGAGGGAGGAAGGTATGGTGCCAGAAGCAGTCTGTCCCCTTTAAGGCAAAACAGAGGCCTTTCCCAGAAGCCCCCAGCATAATAGTTCTTGAACTTCATGTATGTATCACCTGGGGGTCTTGTTGAAACATAGATTTGGATACTGTAGATCTGGGGTGGAGCCTGAAATTCCACATTTTGACCAAGCTCCCAGGATATGTCAGTGCTGCTAGAAAGGGCCTTTTAAGCGGCAAGGTGCTAGGCTCCCTCTCCAACTTATTGCCAGAACTTAGTCACATAATTACGACTGGCTGCAAGGGAGGCTGACAGAGTAGCTTGCTTTTCTCCTGCCTTTATATTGGAAGGGGCAAAAGAGAAGAGAGAAGGAGGGAGTTTGTAGGACTGTCAGCTAGAATGCTACTGAAAACACAAGCTATGGGAGCCTCTGAAGCCATAGGTTGACTTGGGACAAGCTCGAGCCTTTGTCCCCACAAGGGAGAACGAGAGACATGCTTCCACTATATCCTTACCGTGGGGACGGGGAATCCCTGCCCCAGGCTGGTCAGTCCTATCTACTTGGGCTGTGAGTGAGTGCAAGGCGGCAGGGATTCTATTTACTGAAATTCCTTGCCTCCAGCACCAAGCACGGTGCTGACACTCAGCAGTACCTGATAAAATGTTGAATGAATTGAAATGTTGCTAGCACTTTTTCTAAAGACAGTGCTTCTCAGACTTTATATAGAGTTGCCCAGTACAGGGGAACCGTGTTAAAATGCAGATTCTGATTCAGTACATCCAGGAAGGGGATCCAGGTTGCTGCATTTTGAACCAATTCCCAGGTGGTGCTGCTGCCGGGGATCCTGGGCCCCACTTTGAACAGAAAGGGCTCAACCATACAAAGTCAAGTTTTCCTTCCTGACTTCGCAGCGGTTGCTTCTTAGTCATTCACTCAGGGCGAACAGCTGTTTGTGGGGATGTTATCAGATATTAGAAATAGACATGCAGTGGGGGCGGGGGGGGGGCAACCCTGGCTGTGCTTGTTTCCAGGGCAGGGGGCCTGGAAGCCTGTAGATGTCATCCCTTGCTTCCTTGGGCCCCTGCCTGCCCCAAACAAAAAGGAGCATTGTACCCCGGGTGAGAAGAGAAACCAGCCAAGCATATCTATCAACAGCTCCTAAGTCGCTTGGCGTGCTTGGCCACCCTTGTCTCGGTCCCAGCCTTCCGGAAGTGCTAGGGACTCAGGCCGAGCTGTGTGAGGGGCCGATGCGTTGCAGATGTCCGAGCTTCGCTGGCACAGAATGGGCTCCAGGAGGGGGGCTGGGGGAAGCTAGAAGAGCGAGAAGAAAGACGTTTTCTGTGAACAGTTGTGCCCAGGGGAAAAGCTGAATTCTCTAGAGCAGAGCTTTGATTTTTTTTTTCCCCCTAAGTAGCAGGAACACAGTTACTGGAATTTCTCCTGAATTAAAAGCCAAACAAAAGTTTCTTGCGGTTTCAGTTACACAAGAGGCCACTGCCAAGATGGAATGAATGAGAAAAGCTGCTGAAAGGAAGAGCCCATGAGGGGCTTGGGGGTGAGGGGTGAGCAGGACAGGACTCCAGGGCCCTCACCAAACAGCCCTCTTGGTTGAGGCACGCTGCCCACTTCTAGGCGGTCAACTTTTTAGGGAAAGAACGGACTGTACCAATCTTCAAAAGGGGGTATGCGAAAGTGATACGCACGCTGGAGGACGGGGACACATGTAAACGATTAGCGTGCCTCTGTCATTTACCATCATTCAGGGCCTTGCACCCTATGGGGTCTTGCTTTGTTCGGTTTCCCGGCTGATTGGCAGCTGGGCCAGACGGCGCGCCTGCCCCTGAGCTACGAGGCTCTTGATTCGGCCTTGCTCCAGCCAACGCCTGCTGCTCCAAGGGGCAGGGATAATTAACTTCAACTGGTGATCCCCAAACTTCATTTTTCTCAGCACCTCGAGCCTCCTCCCACTACCTTCCCACTGGCCACAGAATGTGCCTGGCCAGAGAGTGGCTCCTTTCCGCTCTCCAGCCTGCCCTCTGTGGGCAACGCTGCTTGAAGTCAGTGGGGAGCTGGGGGAGGGCAGATCTGCAGGGTCCTGGCTGGGGCTCCTGTGGGGGCCAGTTCCTCCCCTGGAGAGAACCAGGGACTTCAAAGTGCTGGCAGCAGCCTGTCTCAGACCCTATTCCCTCTTAAGAAGCTTTCCGTGTTTCTCCATATTTACCTACAAGGAATTTCCCCTTCCTTGGATCAGGTGGGCTGGAATGACTCCTGAGAGCTGACTGAACTCCTTGCTCAGAACCCTGCATTCAGTGCTTGGAATGGGCAGTGGAAGGAGTATTTACCCCACAGAAATCGGCAAGGGCTACAGATCAGGGCTTCCGGCCCACTGACCCCTGGAAAGTGGTCTGTTAAGTGCTTACAGCATACCACTGGTGAAGGTCAGGTTGAAGTTGGGGGAGAGCTTGGTAGCAGAGGGAATCCCCCCCTCCTTCCCTGTGTTGACCTGTGCTGACCATCATGGAGAAGCTTATTGGAATGAGGAGCTCTGCTCTCGGAAACTTCTGCGGCCACTTCCTTACCCAAGACAGTTGATCAGTTCTGTTGGCGGCATCAGCTCTGAAACAGAGCTGGACATAGGTACTCCAAGTTGAATTATAGACAAGACATACTTTCTGTGTTCCTTGCCTCCCTCCCACCCCTTGCACCATTCCCTGTCTTCTTATCTGACATTTTTTCTACTCTTTTTAAACAACCTGCCGCTGATATGCTCATTCAAAGAGAGATTGGTGCCTTCCTACCCAGGGACATTCTGGGGGCAGGGAGGGGAGTGTTTTATTGGGGATAAATTTGTAATTCCAAGGAATACTGCGCTGAGAGTGGGCTTCACTCATTTCCCCCTGGAGGGAAGGAAGTACTTTTCAAATCACACAGCTTTGCTGATTTTGTAGTATTTTCAGCACATCCTTGTGTATCTTTTGTAGCATTTTCAGATCCATTTTTAGGATTGAAAGTCTCCACAGAGACCCTTAACTCCAGCCCTCATCTTACAGGCAAGGAGGTTGAGGCCCAGCGAGGTTTCCTAGGGACCCAACTCTAATGGAAGTGAAGGTGTCCCAGTACATTTACCCAGTACCAAGCTTGAGTGTTGAAAGGGCCCTTGCCTCCTGTGAATCGTGAATGACCGCCGGCGTTATGAGAGTGAACAGAGAATCACCGGGAGCTAAATACCCGTCATTTGCATCCGGCCATTTCTGTCTTATCCTTTTTCTTTGCAGAGAACTTCGAAACTAGACTGGCCTGTTTGACTTTCCTTTGGAGTTAATGTCAAAAATCACTGTGGTCTGGGAAACAGACTTGGCTATTTCTATGGAACAGGAAGAGAAAAGACGAGCCTTGATTTTCCCGGCTCTTAACTTTCTTTAATGAAGGAATTTGAGGAAACGTCCTGGAGGCAGGTATTCCTAGAATAGAATGTTTTTGAGGTGGCACAAGCAGATGGAAATGTGCCTTAGGCTGCGTGCCAGACTTTATGGGCCAATGTCTACATGACATGCACCCAAGGATCTGCTGTAGGCCCCTTGGGGAAGACATCACACATAAGATGAAGCCTGACGACCCAGGGACTCTGGCTTTGCGGCAGTCTGGCCTTGGGTTCTTCCTGCTGGTCGAAACCCATATTCAGGAGGCTCATTCAGCAGCTCACACTGATCAAGCCTAGATGAGGCGCTAGGCATTGGCAGGGTAGTGGCACTGAGGGGGACTCAGTCTCTGCCCTGGAGACCTCACTGGCCAGTCAGGGGAGATAAGCCAAGAACAAATCACTGCATAGCTCAGGCATTAGAGCAGTTCTCCTCTGAAGAGAGGAAAATGGAGTCAAGGGAATCATTCTTAAATTGTGTCATTTTTTCTTACTGAGTGATACTCCTGACAGGATAAAGGCTTTCTTCCCTGTCCCAAAGGAGTGTGCCTCAGGGGCTGACATTTGCCCGGACAAAACTTGGTAGCCAACCTCCATTCCAAGTACATTAGAACCCCAGCGGAATTTTCAGCAATTTTTTTTCTCTTTTTCTGAAGATAAAAATCTGAAGTCCAGGAGTGGGGGCTTGTGTAAGCCTGTGTAAGTGGGTGTTCGGTGTCTGGTCTGGCTAACTGGTCTCCATTACCCTTATATCGTAGGTTCCCCTGGGAGCCTGCCTCCAGTTGACAAAGGGGCTGTTGGCCATTTAGACCCCTTCTGGAATCCTCACCGTGGAGCCTTCTGGTCTCCTGGCATTTTCAATCCCTTTTTGCTTCTTCTCAAGGAGTGTTCTAGAGAGGAGGGTACCTGGGAATGGCACCCTTCTCAGCGGACCTCCCTAATGTGAGCAAGACTGTGGTCCAGAGAATGTGCCCTCATGGAGTGTCACTGGATAAATGACCATTGTCCCCTAGGGCGTGCTACTCCTAGAGCAATTCAAGAGAAACGAGGCGATACAAGTGAAAGCAACTCATTTGTTCAGTGGCTCTTTAGGACGTGAGGTCCTTGCCCTGAAGAGCAGTTTCATCCTACATGGTCCAGAAGGGGTCTTGCCTAATGATAAGCTATGTCCAGCTTTGTGATTCTGTGTAAAAGAGGTCCTGTGCCACTGGGGATGATGGTGTGGATTCTTAAAGTTGCCAAATCCTCATCTGCCACACATTAGAATTACCTGGGAGTAAGAGAAACAGTGCCCCCCAGATCCTACAGTCTAATTAACACTCATGGTTCTCAGATTTTAATAGTCATCAGAATCATCTGGAGAACTTGGGCCACACCCCTGAGTTTCAAGGGCCCTGACATGGGGCCTGAGGGTGTGGATTTCTAATAAGCTCCCCGATAATGCTGATGCTGCTGGACGGGGACCACACTTGGAGAATCACTAGTGTGGACAATTCCATGGCACCTCAGAACCCCTGCTGGTGTGACCCGAGCCTCAGAATTTTTTCAAACTCCCCAGGTGATTCTAACGGATGACCATGGCTACCAAGGACATGAAATCAATGGTTTTATTGCATCATCTGCCCCCTATTCTCTGGTCAGATTGCGTGCCAGGACCCATGTTGAAGTGCAGGGGACCTCTAGGAGTCCCACTGATTAAGCGAACCTAGAGCTGCCCAAGGACGTCCAGTGGATTTCCTTGTCCTTTTGAGAAGTGAAGTTAACCCACCACCTCTCCCTGCCCTTCCCTCCTGAGCGTGAATGTACAGCAGGCTGCCAAGAGCAATGTCATTTGCCCTAAGCCTGCTCACTCTCTCCAGCGAGCCTCTCCCTGAGCTTGGATGATTTCTTGCCAAACCCACAATGACAGGCTGTTTACCTCCCTCTGCAGTTTGAGACTCTTATGCAGACCCTGGCCCACCCTGGGTGGTTCAGGAACCCGTCAACCCACTGGCCATGGCAACCCAGGGAGCATCACCGATTGGTCTAGAATAGGCTGATTACACCCTGAAAGCCTGAAAGTGCCCTCTCCTCTTCCTCCCGTCACGTGTGTTTGCATTTCCACTTTCCCCTTGGAGTCAGCTCTTCTGTTACCTGGCTAGTGTTTCTGGCTGGGGTCTATGTTTTCTGGGGGCTTCCACCATGGCTCTTTCTTCCCAGCTCGGGGACCGGGTGGAGGACCCTCCTTGTGTTCAAGGCTTCGTGTCCTTGGCAGGTCAGAGTCTCCCTGGTCTTGTCTCCCTGGTCTTGTCTCCATCAGGACGCCCCACTGCCCCATGCTGCTGTGGTTGCGACCTTTGTGGCAAGTCTGCCACAGCTCGCAGCCAAAGAGTGCCACTCATATGCGTGCATGACTTGAAAATGACAATGTAAACGGCGAGGCAACACATGTATGGGGAGGAAAATTTTAATGAAAAGTCTGTTCTCCAACTCAGCCCATCTGTAAGGATACAGAAATGCCGAAATGTCAGGAGGCCTGTTAGGTTCGAAGGGTTCTCCGCTCATGCAAAGTGGACCCAGTGAAAGAACCAGGGCTCCATTGACATTAGATGTCTTTGATGAATTATGGACCAAAGGCATCCCATATGGGGAAGATGTGCCCCCAGGCAGTTAGGAAAGCTGGCCAGAGCCAAAGCTTCCTGAGGAATGCGGGTATCCTCTCATCCGATGTGCCAGGAGTAGGGGTGCAGGCTGTGCAGAGAGAAGGTATTAGAGTCAGGGTTTCTGCATGGGGAAGTGGAGCACATGGCCAGTTGGCAAGTTGTGTATCTTCCAGTGGGTGTAGCTGGGAAGGCCTTAGACCCAGTAGTCATGCTTGGTCTGCTGGAGCCTGGAGAGGGAACAGGCCAGAGGAGGGCAGCCAGTCATGTTTGGAGCCAAACCTCTGGGACAGAGCTCACTGAAGAATGATTTCCTATGGAAATCTCCAGGGGAGGGATAGAGAAGGGCTGCAGAGTCTAAGAAATGTGTGATTGCCATGTGGGCTCTAGTATAATCAGGAAAGCAGATCTGTACAGTGGAAATGCATTCAGGCAACAAATACTTACTGAGTTCTTACAATGTGCTGGCATGATGCTAGTTCCTGGGGACACGGTGTTGGTGTAGATAAACCCAGTCCTAGTCCTCACTGAGATTCCCGGGCTGTCAGAGCATATCAAAATAGGGTATTGCATGATGAGTGTATCAGGACTCTGTGTGCAATGGGCCACGGTTCCTACGATCACACAGTGGAGACTCCCAGATCAGAAATGACTTTTGAGGGTCCTAAGTGGTCAAACACAGCCTGCCTGCCTTCCTTCCTTTCTTTCGTTTTTTTTCTTTTTCCATTTTGTCATTTACATGTTCACATTCTGTCAGCTCAACTTACTCTTCTGCTCATAAGAGAAGGAAGTTTGTGTTGAGTCCTACAGAATCCCTGAATATTTGCATTTGGAAGATCACCTAGGTCCCCCCTCCTACTTTCAACATGAAGATACTGAACCCAGAAAAGTTAAGGAACTTGATCAAAATGATGCAGCTAGTTAACAATAGAATTTGGGTGGCAAGCTGCTTTTTGGACTCCCAGCTTAGTGTTCCTTTCACTTTACCTTTGTGTCATCTTTGCAAAAATGAAGCCAGTTCAGGGGAAGTTCTGGGGCATTTACGGCCAACTGCTCTCACTCTGCTCTCAACTGCTATCACTCTGAAGAGTTAACATTTTAATTGGCACACCAAAGCCAAGTCTGCAGGTGGGTAAGTGTGGACAGGTGGAGAATCAATGTCAAAAGAGAGCCTTCTGGTCAGCACCTGACTCTCTCGGCACATGTCGTGGCAACTGGGGATTGGTGGATCAGGAAAGGGATGATGCTGGGAAGCTGTGTTCTGGGACCCCTAGGCTCAGCAAGGCAAGTATATTTTTCAGAGAAAGGTGATGCTGATTTTCTCTAGGAAGCCTGTGGGTGGCATTCCCATGAGTGAAACGTTGGAGCAGGCACTTTGGGAGACAATGATAAGAATGAAGGAGAAAGTGCTGGTTGGAGAGGAGAGCCTTCTTTGGGGGAAAGAAATTATGTCAAAAATCCTTTCCCAGGGCACCTGGGTGGCTCAGTGGGTTAAGCCTCTGCCTTCGGCTCAGGTCATGATCTCAGGGTCCTGGGATCGAGTCCCGCATCGGGTTCTCTGCTCACCAGGGAGCCTGCTTCCCTCTCTCTCTCTCTGCCTGCCTCTCTGTCTACTTGTGATCTCTCTCTGTCAAATAAATAAATAAAATCTTAAAAAAAAAAAATTTCTTTCCCAGCCATGCAGCTCTGGGGAGATCTGAGCAGAAGCCATGGTGGGAAGCCTGCAGTGGGGACATGAAAAGAGCCCCAGGACCAACCCCACCCCCCGGCTTTATTAAGGGAACATGCTCAGGGTTACTCCACCCAATAACTCTCCTGCCGGACCCAGGGCTATTCCACTCAGTGACATAGAGAGTGAGAAGTCAAACCTGTGCAGAAAAGGAACCAAAGACTCTTACGAGAGTGAAATGTTAAATTTGCCTGGAGAAGTTACTTTTCACAGGGATGTGAGATGTGTGAAAGACTGATATTTCAGGAAAGAAATTGCCTGTATCAGCAGCACTGGTTATGGGATCTTTGGGACATAGAAGTGATTTCCCGACTGCCCCAGAGAAGCACATCCTTGGCTTTCTCAAGTGGGTTGTCTGAATCAGTCGACCTATGGAGGAAAAATGGGGATGGTTTACAGCATGGATTTTGGAGTTATGTAAACTCGATTGAAATCCTCAGTTTGACTAGCCACCAACAAGGTAGGCAGGCCACTCCGACTTGCTGAGTCCTAGATCCTACGTACTATGAGGTAATAACTAATATGTCACAGGGTTGTCGCAAGGATAAAGAGTATCTAACCCCCCTGTAATATGTCTGGTTCGCAACAAGCACTTAAATGGTAGCCCTTACTAAAACAGAACAATAAAAGGCCCTACCCCTGCAGCCAAAAAAAGTTTTCTGGAAACGGAGCAGTGTTTTAATGAGGGAGCCTCAGAATCCAGAGACACCAGCCAAAACAATCAAAATGGAACCCAGGCGGGTGTTTATCCAAGGCCCTCTGCTTCCCTACTCCACGGCTCTGCCCTGGAGCCTGCCGGGAGAATTTGCCGGCGCCACCTACTGGTCGTTTCCTGAAACTACAAACTCTTTTTCTAGATTGGGCTCCTTGGTGAGTAGGACACCAGGGAGAGGAGGGAGGAAAGGAAGGTAACTAGTAGTTTTGCAACTGTTTTGATTACTTCAAATTGAGATGTTTGTAAATAAGATGTTAGAGTCTGGAGATTTTGTTTGGTCTTGTGTTCGGCATAAATATAGTTTTATTAAAACTTGTCACAGCAGCATCCTGCAGGGGAGAACACAGGATCTGGCTGTGACAGAGCTAGAGCGACTTCCGAGTGGCAGCATTCGGAAACGCTTGTTCTGCTTAGCGCACCCAGGCCACTGTCAACGTGCTGTTTGCCCATTTTAAGAAGCAAGAGAGGCAAGTGTCACCAGCCCACTCAAGATGGTCCATTTGTCATTAACATTACCTCTGTTTACTACGTGGGGAAAGTGATGCACATACAAGGCAAAAATCCTTTTCCAGAAATCCTCAGTGTGCCAGAAGAAGAGAGAGATCCAAATTAGGGAGCCATCCTACATTTTGTTTTCAGTTTTTGTTTGGAAGCATTTTTCCAGCTGAGAAGGCAAGAAAGGGCTGTTTCAGCTCTTCACTCCTTGGTTGGGTTTAATGATCTTCCCCAGTTTGGAGCAGCTCTGAGCCTAACTATCAGTAAGACCAGCAGGAGGGTGTCACTAGGATTAGAAATAAGGGGAGACCAATCGACAGACCTCCATTAAAGACCACTAAGTGCTGGGCCTTGCTCTGGTTCCTGGGGAGGCAAAGAGGCCTGGCACTTGAACTTATCCTTGAGAAGATGCTGGTGGGGAAGTGAGATAAGGAGATGAGAATTTATTGGTACCAGGCAAGTATATGATAGTGAGGTGAACGATGGGTCCCATAAGACAGGACCATCCTTTTGTGGAATCTTAGAGAAGGAAGCATGCATGTGTTCAGTTGGGAGTGGTTCTGGACCTCTGAGATGACGGTTCAATTCCGTGTACATTTTGTGTGTCTTTCCCTATATGGAGAACATTGTTGTAGATGCCCTAAGGCATTCGGGGAAGGATGAGGTTAGGTACACTTTCCTGTCCTCTGTGTCCTCCCACTCCCACCCTGTAAAGCATAGAGGTCAGGAGCACTGTTTCAGGAATCAGCCCATGTCTGAAAACTCCAGCACTTGTCAGCTACGTGACCTTGACCAAGTTATGGAACTTCTCTGTAGTAAAGCCTCTTATTTGCCTCTTATTTGCCTCATATTTGTCAATCAACAAATATGTATTGAGTATCATCTGCGAAGGCACTGGGGTTTTATGGTGGCCGAAGCAGGTGAGCTAGGGGGTTAGGGTGTCTAGAGGTATAAGGGATATGCAGATATAGGTAAATGTGGAAGGAAGGGCAGGTAGCATAACTAAACTGAGCTACCTTCTTGAAGGGGCCTGGGGAACCTTCCAATTTTCAGCCAGATCTCAGACCCAAATGGACAGACCCTGGTGAAGGGCCAAGTGGCAATGTGTTTTAGTGTCCCTTCCAGCCTTTCTTCTCTTTCCGTTTTGTTTGTGCCCTGCAGCACTGGGCCCACACTGGCGTGCTGGAGGGGGCCTGCTTGCCTGGTTACAGGGCACTGCCAAGGAGCCTTCTATAATTATTTCCTTTCTTTTATTTTCTGGCATATTTATTAGTTCAAAAAGCTCTTGGCAATCAGGAAATTCCACTTCCCTCTACAGCTTCTTTATACTTTCCTTGGTATATACCCAGGCCACAAATACTTGTGTGTCACTTGGTTTTTCATGGAGACTCCTTGTAAATTCTGAGGCCTGGTGGGTGTGTTTCCACCCCCTGAGGGTGGGAGAGGGAAAAGAGAGTGGAAGGGGAGAAAGTGAGGCATCTGGACACTGAAGTGTTCCAGAGTCTGGGGTTTAGCGTGTCACGCTGACTGGTCGTCTTGGTGCCCATCCCCTCCCCGAGTCTGAGCTTCCATCCCCTAACATGGCCCGGAGAGAAGTCTTCATGCCTGTGGAGGCCTCTTGCGAGGAAAATGTAGTACTTTGAAAATCTCCTTGGAGACTGAAAGTGAAAGAAACAGACTCAGGCCGTAGCAGAGCTGTGTTAGAGTCGTTAGAAGTAGGTTTTTTTCTGATAGAAGTAAAATACCCTTCTGCTTCTTAACAATAATGTGAGTAGGGGTACCTGGGTGTCTCAGTCAGTTAAACATCTGCCTTCAGCTCAGGTCATGATCCCAGGGTTCTGGGATTGAGTCCCATGTTGGGCCCTCTGCTCAGCGAGGAGCCTGCTTCTCCCTCTGCTTCCTTCCCCCTGCTTGTGCTCTCTCACTCTCTTTCTCAAATAAATAAAATCTTTTAAAAAAACACAATAATTTATGTAAATATGAGTGAATCTTACCTGATTGTGACATGGCAACATAGTGTGGTCCTATCTGTAGGCACCGGGATCAACTAAATGTCTGGGATGCTTAATAACAGGTAATACTCTTTAATTCTCTGACTCCATGAATGCCTCTAAGCCCAGAGTCTCTCACAGTTTGACCTTTAGAATAGCTTTTTTTGGCTTATTAGTTATTTTTTATATACAGATACTTTGTTTTCCCAAGTAGATTATACATTTATTATTTTTACTCATATGTCTACCGGAGCCTAGAATAGTGCTTTATTGTTAAAGACAATCAAGTTTGACGAATTATCAATAGATCACAGACATTTCCAGGTTCTGCCACTGTCTGTACACTAATTCCTTTTTTTTTCTTGAGGCAACAGGGAGCTCTTATAGTAATTCTGCTATGAAGTCTTCTTTTGTATTAGTATATTAATTTAACCATTTATTAACTGTTTAAGAATATACACCAGACATTGTCAGGTGCTGGTAATGTAAGGCAATCCAAGGCCTGATCCTGGAGTGAGGGGTGTTGACTACCCATATGGGGAGACAGACATTCAATGACACTCAATATGAAGATATATATCATCTTTACATAATTTAAAATGAAATATCAATTAATAGTGTATTAATACCAAGTATGTACGAATAATTTTAAATGGGGGGGAGTGCTTTTTGCCTAGTGTAAGAGGAGAAAGTTGCAGAGAGGATGCATTTGACCTGGAACTCGAAGATAAGTAGGAGTTAGTCAGAAAAAAAGGTTGGTGGTGTGGGCAGAGAAAGAAGGAACATTCCAAGCAGAGGGAAGAGCATGACCCATGGCATGAGGCGTGAAAGTGACTGACGTTTCTGAGGAAGCTCGAGCAGGCAGCCTGGTAGGGAAGAGGCAGACTGGGGTCAGAGTGGGAAGACTCTGACTATCCTGGGAAGGAATGGGGTCTGTTCCCGTAGGCAGTCGGCGAGCACCCAGCCGACATCTGGGGAGGCTTGTCTGGTTGGGGGGGGGACAGGTAGAGGAGGAAGAGTGGGACAGAGAGGCTGGTGGGGAACTATGCTGGCAGGTCAGAGAGGTCAAGAAGGCCTGGGCTGCAGTGGTGAGGGTGGGAATCCAGGCAGAAAGCAGCTCCAAAATGAAGTGACTCTGTGGGCGGGGAAGACTGTCTCCGAAGGCTGTTGGAGCACCTCACAGAGCTTGAAGAATGCCAGCCGGGCCAAGAAAGGAAGAAGACAGTCAATGAGAGTGGAACTCAGGCCATCCAAGCCAAACGAGCCCAGGAAGACCTGCAGGTACAGGCAGCTTTGTTAATTAGTAGGTCATAGGTCACTGGAGTAAGGGGCATCTCTGGCAGCTGCTGGGACTGTGGATGCCTTGTTGGTCACGTTGACTGAGACAAGTAGTCAAGGCAATTTTCACCATCAATCAAGAAGAAAATCCAGCCACACGTGGGCCAGGCAGTACTCTGTTCATGTGTGCAGTTGTCTGTCCCCCACCCATGAGAGTTTCATGGTCAGTTAAGCAATAACTAGGCTCACCCTTCTGTGGCATACTCTTCTCAGGGAAATGATTTTTTTGACATTTGTCTCACATCTTACCCTTCTTCCCATTTCCTCTTCCAGCATGTCTTCTGGGGCCTGGACTATTGCAGTAGTCTGCTAGCTGGCTCCCTAGGTGTAGCCTCCCACAAGGTTTAGGAAGAAGATACTAGCAGAGGTGTGCATAAAGGCCTCTGCTAGAGTCTTCTTTCTAAACCCTCTTTTGCTTTTTAATCCCCCTTTAAAACAGGTTCTTTGGGTCCAAGAAGCCTGGACAATAAACATCCTTAATCTGGAAGGTGGCCTTTAGCAATCCCCTCAAACCTATTCTCCATTATTCTTTAGGATGCAATGAGTATGGACAAGCTGATTAATTCCGTATTTCTTATTCCTATCGTGGCCTTCTGTCAACCCCCCCCCCCCACCTAAAATGCCTCCCCCATTCTGCCTTTCAAGGTTTCATTCAAAGCAACCCCCCTTCCAATGAAACATCACTCCTCTGACATCTTGCAGCCCTCACTAAATACGTCACACATTTGGTACCTGACAAGTGTGCCCATGTGCCTGAATTTCTCTTTCCAGGGCAAGGAATTTTCTTCTGTTTCCTAGATTCCCAGTACATAACAGAATTCCCTTAAAATAATAACTGTTCAATGGATATGTGTTGATAATAATGACTCTGGCTCAGCTGGGGGGCCAAATAGGTCCTAAATGGTATTAAGAATGGAAAGGTTTAAAATAATAATACCTACCATTTCTGCTCATACCAATAGGTCAGGCATGGTGTTAGGCCCATTACAATCCAATGTTTTAAGTGTTGTAATCACCCTGTTGCTTGGCAACGCCCCCACGTTGCAGATGAGCTAGCTGAGACCCTGAGGAGCTCAAGGTCATACACTTGTGAATGGCAGAGGTGGAAGAGGGCCAGCTGTCCGATTCTAAGCTCATGCTCCTAACCTCTCAATGTGCCTCCTTTCTCAGTAGCTCATACTGCAGACTGCATGGATTATTTTTTCATCATTTTGTTTTTGGGAACATGTCCCTGTGATTGGGTCTTGCCCTCCTCTCTAATAGAGGAGCAGCCTTGGGAGGAAGCAAGGAGAATGGAAGGGGTGTCACATGCCAGAGTGGTCAGAAAAATGAGGCTGCTCAGCAGGTGTCATAAAAATGGATGACTTGTGCCCTGTGCCTTAGAGTAAAGATGCAAAAATGGAAAGGGAGTGGGGAAAAGAGAGATGTTGACAGATGATGAGTGAGCACAAGTGTTTATCCATGCTAATGGAGTGGGGACGTGATAGCCACTCTGCCCTAATGGTTACGAGGAGCCATCTCTTCACTGCAAAATGCAGAAGTGCGGGGAGCCTTCCCCCTAGAGACAGAGGAACCAAAAACCCTGACGGCAAACGATGACCAAAGCATTTCTCTATGGTCTGGCATCACAGGCCAAAAGACAGGTAATAGGCAACGAAGACACTATGTTGAGGGAAAGCTTAACCCTGGTGCTGGTTTTGGCTCCTTACCCTCCGGACCCTCCGTCCAAGGCTGTGACAGCACTACACGGGGATGGGCTGGAGGAAGGTTCCTGGGCTCCAAAAGAGTCCAGGTCCAGTGTTCTTCCCCTCCCAACGCCAACCCAAAGAAGCATTTGGAGCTGCCCACAGAATAGCCTCAATCCAGACTGCCCGCTGTCCAGCACCACCCACACTGCTGCCATGCAGACCGGCCCCAGCCTCCCACTGTGAGCTTTCGCACATCACACGGCTGGCTAACAGAATTCGCTGCCATGGAGCCAAGGAAAGAGGAAAAGGGGAAGGGAAGGTGGGGTTGTACAGGGCACAGAGTAATGTAAAATGCCTCCACTGGCCTGTGGTCCAGCTACGGGGAAACATTGCATGGGGTGGACCTTTCCTTCCTTGTGAATGTCCCGCTGCCTGAAATTCCACCATTAGAGCTTCACTTTGCCTCTGCTAGTCCGTAATCCTCTAGGGAAAGAGAAAACTTTAACTTGCTAACACCCTTATCAGAATCACTTAGCTCATCAGAGATCAAATAAATCCATGGAACTGATTGAAGAAACGGAGACGGGCTTAGAAAGCCGACTGTGTCTTCCTCATCCTTTTGCCTGGGTTCTGCCTCGGGGTGGACCCCTCTGTTAGTTGGTAGTAGGAAAATATGCAGAAGAAAAGGGACATCGAGTATAGGACAGGGAAGCAAACAACTCAATAACAAAACTAACACCAGTGATGTGTGCAGGTTTCCTGTGTGTTATCCCCTCAGCCTGCCCTCCAAATTTTAGTTGTCCCTGACTCTCTGGGGACCGGAGCACAGAACACACAGGGACTGCCATGGCAGGGAGAGGCCTTATGGACAGTAGCATTTACCAGAAGCATTTAAAGGCTGATTGTTTCCTCCACAGAGCTGGCTGGGCTTTGAGAGAGAGATTCTGTCGGCGCCAGGAGGATACTGACAAATAGAAAACAGTTGGCGGAATCAGGAAGTTGTCATCAGTGGACAGGTCCATGGGCCTGGTTCCCTCGCGCTGTTATTAAGATTGTTATTTTTAATTCCTCAAAAGACAGTGGGTTGTAAGAAAGTGGGCTGTTGCCTCTGCTTCCTAAGAGCTAAGGCGAAGGACAGAGATTGCTAAGGAACCATCCCTGTGGAGTTCCGACACCCAGGTGTTGTGTGTCCCCCACCACTGCCACCCCCAACCCACCACTAAGCCTCTCAGTGTGCTTGTGAATTTTGTGAGTGGTATTTTGACACTGAAATCATTCAGGTGGCATCTCTGTGAGCATCTCGGGTCCTCTCCTTCTGCTTGGTCTGAATATATACATAACCGATGAGACTATCTCTATATTGTATATGCGTATGAATATCTGTATGTTCTATACGTGCAGACACTTGTATATTCACACGGCTTACATTAGACTATTTCTCCACACCCCTTGCATACACCTGTGTACATAACCTGTGTATACCTGTGTCTATTCTTAATAGCCATGTCCATACAGATGCGTTGCCGCACGCCAGTATTTGCCAAAAACACAAAACAAAACTGAAAACCACACACACGTTTGAAGGGAAGGGGAAGGGTCTAAGTGTCTGAGGCAGGTCGTCTTTTCCGTTTCAGGGGCCCTTAGTCATGGTTCCAAAATGTACTCCCTCGCTGGCTTGTCCAGTCTGGAGGGGACGGTGTTCCTGTTGGTTACGGCCAAGGGCTCTGGAGTCAGACAGTTCAGTTCAAACACCCACCTGTGCTCCCGTGACCTTGGTTCAGGTGCTTGCCCTCTCGAAGCCTCGATATCCCCCGTCCGAGGAACAGGACAACCCTTGCTGCTGCTCCTATGTTGTTGGAATGCCTGAGTCAAGGGAAGTGTGTGTAGACAGCGTGGGACCCTGCCGGCCCACGACAAGCTCAACAAGGGTCTCACGTTTCCTTAATAAGAAACGAAGTCACTCATGCTAGAAATTAAAATGCAGGTATCCCTCGGGTGACCGTGTCGTCAATTCACACCGAGGCTCCAGTGACTGGTATTGTTCATTTCTGCCCCGGTGCGCGGAAAGCAGAGAGGAGAGTCTGGAAGCTTCGCAGGCTAACTGTTGTTGTGCCCCGGGGTCGTCTGGGGCCACAGGTCAGGTTCTGGATCTGTTGTTGCCGGCAGGTGTGAGTGAGTCACTTGCCATCGCAGGCCGGGGTGGTCTGGAGGGGCTTTCTGCAGTCCCTCCCAGACCTGACCTTTTGTGTCTGTGACGCCAGCCATGCAGGGACCTGTGCTGAAAGCTGGCCTGAGGAGGGACGCTGATGTGCTCACCATCTCCCAGGGACTGGCCTTTCTCAGTTTGATCATGTGCAGGGAATATGTTTCTGTTTTACTTTTCCTAATGAGGCTGAACTGAACTAATGTGGTGCGGGGGAGGGGGGGAGGGGGGGTTAAACATGTTCACGTTATTAGTTTTTAAATTAGCTGGAGCTGCTAAGGAGATCCCGACTCACTTTGTTTACATGAGAAAGGAGCTTTCGAAGGTCAAGGCCGAATGACCAGAGTCCTTCTTCCTAAAAAAGACAAATGTGTGAGCTATACATTAGAATCACTGGGGAAGCTTTAAAATCCCTGATGTGGGGGTACCCTGGGCCCCACCTCTCCTTAGCTCTTACCTTCCCCAGACACCATTATGGAGGCCCAGTGGATCAAACTATATACATTTCCCAGTGTATACAGGGAGGGAAGGAGGCCGGGAGGGTTGGCATGCCAACCTACTGTTTCCCATTTCCCACCCAGTGGGTGTTACTAAGTATTCGCTCAAGATCTCTTGTCTGATGCCTGGTGTGGACAGAAGGCACAGACTGGATCAGTGGTTCTCAATTCTGAATCACCATCAGAATCACCCGGAGATCTTGGAGAAAATACAGATTCCTGAGCCCCACTCTGACTTGCTGAAAGAGAATCTCGGTGGGTAGAAATGAGGAATGATGATGATGATTATTGTTATTATTGGATTTGATAATCAGCCAGATTCAGAAACCACTGGCAGGCAAAGACTCAGTTTTCATTTTCCAGGAAAAGAGATTTTACATCTTTCCTTTTGACCCTCCGAGAGCTCTGGGGTCCACTAGATAGACCACTTCTGAGCTGGGGGACCCAGACAAGATACTCATCCTCCCCTAAGCCTCATATCATCATCACCACAATGGTACCCACTTCATAAAAGTGTTGGGAATTAAATGAATTAATACATCTAAAATGTGTGGCACATCATAGATATTCAGTAATTAACCACCATCATGATCCTTTTTGTAACTCAAGTAGAAGCTAAAGGCTAAGAGAGAAATTTAGGCATTTAAAGAATATGAAGTAAAAAATTCTGGCCCTGAGGTCTGTGGCCACTCTAGGAGCCGGAGGGTGTAGACTACTTCTGAATTTGTGTCTGAACCAAGAGCCCTGGGGAGGACTGGAGCAATGTTATACACATCACACTCAAGACATATTTATAAAGAGTGAAGGCCACCTCTGGGAAAACAGTGAGGTCCTCATTACCATCCAAAATGAATTAATTGACATTCATTTATTGAGTGCCTACTGTTTGCTCAGCTTGATGCTTGGTAGCGTGACATGAGAAACGACAGTATTCCCCTCCTTCGGGGCATTTGCAGTCTGGTCTGGGAAGCCCAGTTTGCACTGTTAGAAGAACAGGAGCCAGATGAAAGGATGTGTAATTAAGTGCTAAATGTGTCATTCGAACTCTCCAGGGCTAAAGGATTATGGGGTGGGAACTCAGTGAGCCCTGAAGTTGGGAAGGGGCCTCTTGAGAGTGGAGGGAGAGGGCCCTGAGTCAGGAACCTGCCAGGGGACACGTGGAAGGTGGGGCTTCCCAGGAGCAGCCTGGGACAAGAGGTCGGGATGCTGAGCCGCCGGCCTGCCTGGGATCCCTGAGCCACACAGCCCCTTCTCATGGGGGCCATTTCCCCTCTGTGGCCTCTGGACAGCTCCCAGTGGTCTGTGGGCACACTGTCCACTTCTGGTGCTGAGCGAGTCCTCAGTGGGGGGGCTGCCCAGGAAGCGGTGGTCTCTGCCTCCACGGCCCAGAGCACCGTCTGGGGAGGCACTCAGCTCCAGGGCTGGGCTGACTTCGGGTGGGTGACTCTGTGCCCCCACTTTGGGGGCTTCGCATGGGTGGTTCAGTGGTAGAATTCTCGCCTGCCCCACTTTGGGGGCTTCAGTATAAACCTCTGTCCCAGAAGACTAGCTTCCTTCCAGGTAGACTAACTTCCTTCTAGAAGACTACCTTCCTGCTTTCTTCTGTGGATCTTAAAAGTTTTCCAGTCTCGTAAAAAATTTTTTTTAAATAATCAGATTTTCTGCCTTATGTTGGAAATGCTGCAGCCTTATTAATTCCCCTCCTGGAGAATCACAGATTGCTCATTAACATGTTCAAGGTTCAGAGAAGTCTTGCAGTAAAGAAGCGTGGGTCGGGTCACCTCCAAACTTTCTTAACCACAGAGCACTTCTTCCTACCGAGCACCTATGTATGCTCTGAAAAATGAGCATCCTAGCCTCATCTCCTGTGGGAAAATGGGGCTAATGAGGTCCTACAAGGCACAGCATGAAGGAGCCTTATAGATACCCTCTGCCCTTCCATCTTCCAAGGGAGGCTCACAGAGGCCCAGGTTGCTGACGAGATTTCCCCGAGACTCCCCAGGTGGCCGTGACAGTGGTTGGGAGCCCCAGATCCTGCTCCTGGTGTAATGTTCCTTAGTCGTTAACCAGCTGGAAATAAAAATGAGTCGAGTCGAGTCAAGCTTTCCAATTGAATGAACTATCAGTGCGGTTGAGAGGCTATTTTGAAGACGTTTTAGGTTGGTTTCTGGGTCAGTAATTTTACAAAAGAAGTAGGATCCAGCTGATTTATTAGGAAAAAATTTGTAAACTTTGGTTCACTTGCAAGAAGAAGTGTTTGGGTTTCTGAAAAGGATACCACTTTTGAGGCTGGATGATTTTCGTGACGGACAAGTGTTTACGAACTGAAATCTGGCCGCCTGTGCTCTCGATGAGATGTGCACCCTGAGTCCCTGCCCTGAAGCCACATCCGCAGCTCTTTAACCCATTCGCCACCCTGACCCTGGGCTGGGGGACTCTCCCCGGACGGGGAGGGTAGGATGGAGGGTGGCCGGCCCGGGTGCTGGGAAACAAACGTGAAGCTCACCTCGCAGAAGAGACAAGAGGGTGGCTGCCAGGCCATTCCAGAGGTAAGCCGCAGAAAACCACCTGTTCCTGGAATCTCCTTCCCTTGTACCCCTGACCTCCTGGAAGCCCGTGGACTTTTCTTCTGGTTGGTGGCAGCTGTCCACCTGTATCCGTCCTCTCCCCTCTGATGGTCCACAGGCAGCCACGGTTGGGGGAGGGGCACTGGCCACCTGCCCTCTCTTACTTACGTACTTTTTCTTTAGAAGGGTTAAATACATTAATAGCTTGTTCACCAAAATGTATCCAGACCTATTTTTAGTGCTTTGAACATGTTGACTCTTACATAAGATTCATTCAGTATATATAAACTATTCAGTAAATATTCCCTCATGAGAAGAATGGTATTTTGGTCTGTTTTGTTTCTCTGGCCTTCACGTTCTAATTCAGGACTGGGGAGCACATTGGCTCCTTCTCCATGTTGGTTGCCTTCAGACGGCATGCTCTGGCTGGGCCCTGTTGCCTTTGCCTTGGTGAGGGGTGTGTGCCCCGCCTGGGAGGCTTTTTAAATGCAGGACACGTATCGCAGTATGGGTAGGGGAGGCAGGAGAGCAAGATTCAGAGCTGGTTCTATGTGCGGTGGAGAGGGGGCGGCCTGGGGTGGGGAACATGGCTGCGGACCCTCTGTCTCCTTTCCATCATGTTTCCTCCTTCATCTCCTCCTTCGGCCAAGCTGTGGGAGCTTCGGGCATGAACCGGAGGGGATGTGGTTGAGTGTTGGAGCCAACATCCTGGCTCATGAACGTGGCTTCCGGCTAGGCAAGTGTCTTACAGATTGGAAAATCAGTGAAGGAATCTGTATGAGCTTGCTTGGGCTGCCTTAGAAAAAGTGCCACAGACGGGGTGATGTAAACAACAGAAATGTATCTTCTCATAGTTCTGGAGGCCAGAAGTCTGAGCTCAAGGTGTTGGCAGGGTTGGTTTCCTCGGAGGCCGTCTCTCCTCGGCTTTGGGACCACCGCCTTCTCCCTGTGTCTTCACACCACCTTTCTTCCACACGTGTCCGTGTCCACCATACCGACCTCATTTTAACGTTCTTAGCTCTGTTTAAAACTGTATTTTGACGTATAGTAATGTTCTGAGGTACTGGAGCTTCAGACTTCCACATGTGGATTTGGTGGGGTGGGGACACATTAAGCCCTAACAGAACCCACTAGTGGATTTGTCTGGATGGACAAGACGGCTGTGGAGGGTTGTGCAGACACTGGGGGCTGGAGGCAGCCCTGAACACTGGCGTGTTTGGGGCAAAAGGCTGCTTACAATCGAGGCCGTCTTGTCTGGCCTTCATCCTGCTTGTTCCGGCTCACAGACGAGACTGTGGAGGGAGTCCTTCCAGCAGGCCCGCTACTTTCCAGGTGACAGGGGGCCCTTCCTCCCGAAGAGCCGCAGCGCGCCTGGGCAGATGGCACGGTCTCCCTCACCTGCCGGATGCGGGGTGGGGAGTAGGTCGAGTTTGTCACTTCTCCCGTCAGAGCTCTGAGAGTTCAGACAAGGACAGATGAGAAGATGTCTGTCAAGGACTTTGAACTCTGGTGGAAAGTGAAGCATCAGATGGTGGATTCTGTCGTGGTCAGGCCGCAGCAAGCTGGTGGGGAGAGCACAGGGAGCACACTTGTTCACCGGGCAGCAATCTAGGAAAAGCTACGTCTCTCTGGACATGTGAAATCCCCTCCTGTGAGGCCTATTTTGACCCCCTGTGTTTGTGCCGTTCCCACCATGAGCGGGTCCAGAACGAGTTCAGAAAGCTGGGAGAGCGAGCGTCAGCTCACATAACTGAGGGCCCGGGGCAGGCAGACCTGCGATCCTTCCCCTCCATCAAGGGACAGAAAGCAGATTTCTTATGGACCACTAAGCCCTTCCAGACCTCCCAGTGATGCGCCGCACCCCCCACCCCGCCCTGCACAGTGCGTTCCTCAGAGCTAGGACAGCCAGGAGCTTTTAAATTCAAAAGATGCTCATTGCATCTGAACACGGAGCTCGGTGAGGTTCAACATGTGGGCACAGAGCAAGGTTCTAGGGGAAAAGAGGCACAGGTCAGGGGGAGCCCAGGATGGGGAGGAGAAAAGTAGCTGCGTCCAGGGGCTTTCAATTTTTACAGAGTTTTAATCTTGAGTATGACATTAAATTTGTACCTAGTTGAAGGCAGCTCGAAGTAGCTGGATGGCAGCTGCGTGGGCCTGTCTTTAGAACCATCTCTGCCTCGGCGTCAGCCCCATCCTGAGCCACTCGGAGGACCGCTGGGCAGAGACTCCTTAGCTGGGGCTGAGGGAGGCGTCTGACAATCCATCTTCCCTGAGCTCCCGCCCGGCGCACAGACGTGCACACTGCAGGGTGGCACTGTACTCGGTCCGGCACTTCAGGCCGCCCCTGCCCCTCCCGTTGCTGGTACCCGAACCGAGAAGTACACAGTTTGAAATCTGAGAAAGACACCAGCGTCACCTCATTCAATCCCTTCATTTTCTTCTGGGGAAGGCCAAGTCACAAAGCAAAGTTCACGGCAGAGTCACGGGGAGGCTAGCTCTCCTGCTTCCTAGTCTGGTGCTCCTGCCCAGACTAGGAGCAAGTACATGTGGCCATGCACTTGTCTTATCTTGGATGCTCTCCTCACCGTCCCACCTCTCTCAGCTGTGTGTACTCGCAGAGGTTCGGAAACAACTCAGACTGGGTACCCTCCTTCCCACCCCCCAAAAAACAGCTTGGTAGTGAGGCCGAGTCGTGATGTAACAGCAGACACCTTTCTGATGCTTACTATGTGCTGGACACGGGGTCCAGTATAGTACTTCAGGTAACCCGTTTAATCCTCAAGGACATTCCCCATTTTAATGGTTGAAGAAGCCGAGGCATGAAGAAGTTAAGGAACTTGCCGGTAGTTATACAGCTACGGGCAGTGGAGCCAGGATTTGAAACCAGGTAGCCTCACCCCAGATGCCATGTTCTTAACCGAACCTGTCTCTGCTGTGAAGGAAGACCCACTGTGCCACTGATCCTGTCGGGTGGCAGGCTGCTAGGGTGTGAACAGGAGTTTGGAAACTTCCAGAAGCTATGGTCTGGTTGTGTGGATTGACGTTTCCCAGGCTCTGGCTCGTGGAGAGAAGCGTGCCATGAACAGACACACTACACCTTCAGCCTGTGTGCTCTTGTGGTCTGACACATTCCATGGCCAGACAGGAGGCCAGCAGGTGGCCTTCAAGGAGAGACTGGCCGCCTGTTCAGGTCCACCGTCTTCTCCTCAGATTCCCCTAAAGAGAGTGCAACCTTGCAGGACCCAGGCATCTCCTCACAAATAGCTACTCTGAGTGCGAGAACTTGAGTAATCATAATGTTAGGTCCCGTAGGCTTTTGTTCCCTGGAATATAAAGTGAAAGGGGAAAACCCCCACAATAATTCCTTTTCCGCTTTTCCTCACGTTCAAATCCTCAGACTCAGTCTTTTCCCAAAACCCACACTCAGGCACTTCTGACCCTCACCTCTGTGTATCACACACCGTCTTCCAAAGAATATCAGATAAACTTTACTTGTGAAAAGGGTCTGTCAGTCAAAAAAGTTTGAGACATGCTGGCTTAGAAACATGCTAAACAAGCTGATTTGTCACAGGACCTATCATTGGAGTCTTAAAATGTGCAAATATCCTTTGAAGAAGAGCTAAGGCACATCTGTCTCACAGACAAGTGGGAAAGAGTTCCCTGAGCCTGTTTTACTGGGAACTTCTCCGGCAGTGGCGGGAGGAAATGAGATCGTGTCCATTTGCTGTCAGGGGAATTCCACATCCCCAGGGATGAGAGTTGGGGGGAGCAGACCCTCCCCTTGCCACACCACACCTGTTACCTGGAGCCCATTCTTAGCTGCCTGTGGGGTACCCAGCTGAAGCATGAGATGTCCTCCTGCCAGCCCACTCTGTATCCGTTCTTGAACATGCTGGCATCTTCCTTCCCTTCCCTCCCATCCATTCCTGGGGCGCAGCCTGGGGCTGTGCAGAGCTGCAGGTGTGACTTGGACGTTGGATCATCCCAGGGTTGTGTTCTGGGCTCCCGCTGACGTGCCCCGGAGGCTGCTGCCGGTGGTGCTGACCACTGCACTTTAATTTATTTTCCGCATCCAGGTGTGGGCTCAGGTTTTTTGGCAAAGGATATCATTGCCAAAAAAAAAATCTGAAAGTTGTAGATTTAGTTAGTTGAGACGAATTAAGGCTCCCAGATGCCTGGGGAGCTGTGCGGGACCACACAGCTCCTTGGAAGCAACAGAGCCATGACTAGAATCCAGCTCCCCGCTGCCCGGATTTGTGGGTCTCCCCACTGCCTGGCTGTGCCTCTTGGCAAAGCTCACTGAGGCAGAGGCATCACCTGCAAGTTTGGTTCTCAAATTTGACTGTGCAGCACAACCACCTTAAAAAACCTCCTCTAAAAATTGCAGAGCTATCCTGTCACAAAGGACCAGGACCTTGCAGAACCAGCAACGTCAATTGGGAAAGACACTTCATCATCTGAGGCTGGGAATGGAGAGTTCCCTTCTGCACTTTGGTCCTTGAGCACTAAGGATCTTCACCTGCTCTCTGGTGCATTTGAATTTGCACGGTCTCTGACCAGGGCAAGGAAGTGCAAATCTTCTGGCTTATGCCCACTTGTGTCACTAACTGGCCGCACTCAATTCTTAGAGACCAGTACAACTTTGCCCGTTACTGCAGACTCTAAGAGAGGCTTATTTAAAGGGAAGGCCCTTGGCTCTGGGCCCAGAGATTACCATTCAGGAGGTCCGGGGTGCAGGTCAGGAATCTGCATATTTAACTAGCGTGTTCCCTTTCTACACCCACCCCGTGTGGTTTTGATACAGTAACTCCTTGGATGACACTTGGCGAAATGCTGACGTAAGTCGTGAAGACCCAAAACTGCTTAATTATAAGAAGCATTCAAACACCCACATGCTAGGATAGGAGGCTAGAAACTCCAATCCATGACTGTCCAAGTGGGTTAGAAAAAGAGTAAGGCATTTTAGGTTTTGTTTTCTTTTTTTATGAACATATAATGTATTATTTGCTTCAGGGGCACAGGTCTGCGAATCATCAGGCTTACACACTTCACAGCGCTCACCTTAAACGTGTAATGCAGCGATATCCTCTTGATCGTTTTAAAAAGTATTTATCAAGCACCGCTTTCGAGGTGGCTTTGCAAGCACCTTACAGCCCTCAGTGATCCACACAGAGGTGGTCCCTGCCTTCCGCGAGAGGAAGTGGAGCAGAAGGGGGGGGCAGGGGTGGAATGCTGAACACCTAACACAGTACATTGGAGACAGCTGGGATTGCCCCAGTTTCCAGGAGGGGAGCAATCCGGGGGTACCTAGTGCTGCCTGTGGTCGGAGACATCCATGGTGGCCTGGAGGGAGCTGTGAGACCCACAATTAAAGCTCCCTGCATGGTCCCCAGAGCCATTCAGCTCACCACTCATGCTGCCCAGGCTACCGTGGTGGGAGCGTTTACTGTTCAGACCCCCTTACAACCCTGAGCTGGTTTAACCCTTAATAGCCCCATCAGGGAAGTTGTCACAGTATCTCCACGTAACTCACAAGAAGAGGTAGGCTTAGAGAAGTCACTTAACCCAAATCAAGGCCTCAATTCAGGTCTGTCTGACTCCATGGCCCACCTCTGTTCCCTTCCGGTTCCTCAACTGGAAAGTTGGGGTGATACTTTGTCCCCTGTCTCTCAGTGAGAATCTGAGAATGTGGAATCCTTCAAGTGTATCACCAGAAAATCAAACTTGGCTTTTGAATGAGTGGGAGGCAAAATGACATTGACAAATAATAGGATTTACATGAAGTTTTGATTTGTTTAGAGAGATACTATAAAACCTTTAGCATTATTGACTCGTTTGGAAATTTGACTTCCAAAGGAGCAAATGCAAAGTATTTTTTCATAACCCAGCCTTCCTTTCTCAGATCTGAAGAGGGAAATAATATGGTCGATGCCGGAAAGTACAGAGTGGGTTATATTTAGCTCTGCCTGAAGGCAGGGGGATGGACTAGATGAAATTTGCAAGGGCCTTCTACTCACAAGAATCTTTCATTCACTGGGTTCCAGTTCTCAGTGCGTAAGAGGTGCCAAGGACCCAGTGTGTTTTGAAGATATCTTGTAACTAACTCGTAATGTTCTCAAGCACATCAGATAAACCAACTGTTGCCTCCAAACACTCTTCTTAATGCAGATGGAGTTTTCTGTGAATCCTGGAAAATGCGCTTGGGTGGGAGGTAGATAAGGAATGGGGAAAGGAAGACAACCCAAATTTTAGCAGATTAAGGGCTGGTGCCTGTAACGACGCAAAATACTTTCTAGAAATCTCATCCTGGTCCTGGGGGTAACATCTTTCCCCAGGCTCTCGTCTTAGGCTTTCATTCATGCCGATGGTAGGAAATGGTGGGGTTTCCCTGTCTCTGCTCAGAATCCACAGGACATCACTCTTCCTCTGAAGCTGGCCAGGTTCTTTCCTTGTGTCAGCAGCCTGGGAGAAAGCCGCTGTCACCTCATCTCTCCCTTGAAGCACATCTAACTTTCCCAAATAGCAAACTCTGTGTCTTTTAGCCAATGACTTCCAGATGCTGGAAGCAGCGGCCAGTGGAATTTTATTGCCCCCAAACTGCGGTTCTGGGCCACATACTTCTGACTTGAAGGTAATTTGGAATGTAAACAGTGCAAGGCATGTACTGGAATTAATTAAAGCTACCCTGTATTCTCCACGGCCCGCACGACTGCAATTAACTGTTTACATTAACAGCAAGTCGGGCGGATCAACCAAAGTGTGCACAGACCCTTGCTTATCACTTTCCTGATTTTCCTTCAGAAAAAGAGTGAAATTGGACCCCAGCTGGCCCATGTCCTCAGGGGTGGCCATCAGTCCCAAGGTAAGAAGAGGCTTCCTAAGCCCTCTTCCCTATCGAGGTGTACAGAAGACAGCTTATATGTGGGAAACACAGGTGGGGGGTCACGTGTTCCCCCAGAACAGGTGTGACCCCCTTCTAGTTGCTATGGGTCAGACATCAGAAGCTTATTTAACTAGGAATGCAGTATGCACCTGGAGGGACGGTGACAGCCACGGGGGGTCCTGCAGAGAAAGCCACGGCATAGAGTACCTAGCTGCTAAAACTAGAGAAGGGTTTGGGGACTAGTTTCTTAATTTCATGATGGCATTGAAAAGTAGGTGGAAAGTTCTGGAGATGGATAGTGGTGGTGGTTTGCACGACAATGGGAATGCACTAATGCTCCTGAACCAGATGTTTAAAAGTGGTTCTAATGGTACATTTTATGTTTATGTGTGTCTTCCAATCCACCCCAATAAAAAAGCAGGATGACCAGGCTGTAAAGGCCCTTTGGGAGAATGCAAACTAAGAGAGTCTGGAATATTCCTCACTGTCCACCATGCAATACAAGAGGGTGGAGTTGTTCTCCGGGGACAGTTCCACACAATGCCAGGGTGTCTCCTGGGCATACATATATGGAAAATAGCAGGAAGCCACACCCCTGGGACCCACCAGTCCCTCACATCCCCTCCATGTCTTAAGTGACAACTTATGACAGGGAGCATGAAGAAAAGCTGAATAAGTGGTTACCTGCATTCATTATTGACTATAGCCATTAAAAAAGTCTCGAAGTCATCTAGGTTAGCCCCAATCCTACAGGATGAAAGGGCCTTAAAAAGTCTTCAATGTGATGTGGGCAAGTGTCTGGGTGGGGGGGCCACACACCATCTGTTGTGTTGTCCAAACTCTGTGATCGTTGGAAATTCCTCCTTCTATTAAGAAAAAGAAAATCCCTCTAACGTATTCATTGGCCCTCATTCTGCTCACTTATATTACAAGACTCAGTGCCAACCCCTCTTTTAATAGTACTTTAAGAATTTGAAATTATATGTTAACAAAAAAATAAAATAATTTAAAAAAAAGAATTTGAAAGTGAATTTGAACTTTCTGTTGCTACCTGAACTTCTGTGATCGCCCTCAGTTCCTTCAAATGCTCCTGTGTCCGTTTCTAGACTCCTCGCCATCCCGTACATCTTCCTTTGGGCTCACAGTAGCTTTTCAGAGAGATGCCCAGCGCTAGACACGGTACTGGTGGTGGTCTGCCCAGAGAAAGTTGTAGAAATTTTCTGTTCTGACCTCCACACATCCAACACTATGACCCAGTGTCATATTTTAATCATCACGGCATATTCTTACCTTAAAGAAAGGTTATGGTCTCCTAAATCCTCCATATTTTTTTTATAGGAATCAGTCCATTGGATATTGAGATATTGAATCTTGACTTCCTCACTGCTCTCCTTCCTAGCTTTGAGTGTGTCCACATCTTCATATGAGTTACAGTTCTGCCTGTCACGGTTTGATAGGAATGTTGGGCAGGATTAGGTCATGGAGCACAGAGACCACCTTTTCAGTTTACGGCGAACCATTACCATTAATCAAAGCTCTGTGCCTGTGGCAAAGCTGCTCTGAATCCACTTAGCCCCTCTTTAGCTCCTTGTTCTCCAGTCTGTTCTCAAGGACTGATGGAGCCTCTGCCTGAGACAGGCTAAGTGACCATGTTCGTCAAGCCAGGCTAAAAGCGGAGCGTGGTCCTTGGCATGTAGTGGGTGTCCAGTATGTTCTGTGGGGTGAGTTAATGCATGATGATACTGGTCATCCCCAAACCTCATTGTAGGTGAGGCTTTACTTTAGTCACACAAACTTCATTCAGGCTTTACTTCCTCCCCCCACCCCAAAAGAGTTTCTCTAAAACTGCTCACAAAGTGAAGTGGGGTTTTGATTTCTCCTGGCACCCCTGATAGGAAGCTACTGAACAGGAAACTAGCCCAGAGGTCTTTGGAAAGAGGAGTAACCTAAGATTAAGGGCCTAGAAAATTCCCAAAGGGGTGGGGGGAGACCATCCCTGTAATCAGTGAAGATAAACTAAATGACAGTTTGGGACAACATTTGGTTTCATTGGTTCACTCAGAACATTGATTCAGAGATCTGGGGAGTGGATTTTCCTGACATCAAGGAAGTGGAGGCCTTGCCCTCTGACAGAAATGCCCACTCCTTCCCTCCCTCCCTCAGGAAACAAGTCTGTCAGGTAAGAGCTAAGAGGACCCAGGAGGGCCCTTCCCGGTGAAGCAGCATTAGCAGGTTGGTTGAGAATGAAGCAGATGGGGCTAAGGAAACCAGACTTTCAGCTGAAAAAGCTTTTATTGCTCTTCATCTATTGACACTTTTTCAATTAAGGAGCCTCCCCTGAGATGATCTATCGCCTCCCTGTCTGAGCAGGAAATAATTACCATCAAAGCCATTCCATCACTGGCCATGCATCTTTCTCGTGTCTTTCTCGTGGCCGGAGAGGCTACAGGGAAAATCAACAGCCTCCTGCCTGCTGTGATTCTATGGCCACAGGGCCCCAGCTCTGGATGCTGTCCATCTTCCTGGAAGGCTCAGCCCCTACTCTGCTTTCTCCTCCCTCTTCTTGGTCTCTTTGGGACTGGCAACACTGTTAGGAAATCTCACTGTGTCCCCTGCCCCCTCTGAGGAGCCAGAGAGCCTGGAGCACCCACTTTTTCTTATTCTTGGGACCTGCTGTGTCGCTCATATACCCAGATGTCTGGGAACATGATCCAGGAGGGCTTACCTTAGGATCAAGTTTTTATCTTACTGAGGGCTTTTTTTTTTCTTTTCCTTTTTGAGAGTTCAAAATTCCCCATGTCCATGATCTGATATTTTAAAATAAATAAATATAAATTTTATTGACCATACATGAGTATGGCCAAACGTAGAAGCTGTAAGTGTCCAGCGAAGCTTGATGGGTTTGCACTGAGTCAACACTGAGTAGCCAGCGCCCAGATCAAGAAATAGAACATTATTTGCACCCCGTGTATCTCCTTCCAGCCACTGTCCCCCTCTCCCTTAACCACTGTCCTTTGACTTGAAACTGCATAGCCCAGTTTTGCCCTTTTTTTGTACTTTACGTGAATGGAATCATATAATACGTACTTTTGGGTCTAGTTTTCTTCCCTCAAAGTTATTTTGAGATTCATCCATTCTGTTGCCTCAAGTTGCTGTTTGCTCGTATTCGTTGGTGAATAGTATTCCATAGTATGAGTAAACCACAGTGTTTTATCCATTCTGCTATTGATGGATGTTTAGTTGGTTTTTTTAAAAATAGCAAACATATGCATGTACAACATTTAAGGGTAATTTCTAGGAGTAGAATTCCTGAGTCATCGGGTATGTGTATGTTTATCTTTATTATTGCCAGTTTTACAAAGTAGTTCCTCCAGTATGAATTGTTTTCAGGGTAGAGTAACATAGGAACAGTTCTCCACTCCCCTCAGCCGCAACCGCCACCTTGCTTTTGCGGAAGGAAACACAGAGGTGTGACTTCTCCCAGGTGAAAAGGGTCAGGTCTCTTTGACCCCTCATGTGATAAACTTTCCTCGATGGATACATGAGGGAGAGGTACACCCTCCAACTCCCCCTCAAATTTTCTTCAGCCTATGCTTCTACATTGACAATTTTTCATGGGATGTCTTATTGAAACTCCAAATGCTTAAACACAGATGAGCACCAAAGGAGTGGTCATCTTTTCCTTACTTATCTGGTTTTGGGCAAGGGTAAATCCCTGCCCCTCCCTTGTTGGATATCACCCTTAACTGTCTGCTTTTTTTTTTTTTTTTTGTACCCATAATCTGGGAATGAGAGAGAAGTGACTGTTTGCTTAAGATTGAATTTATGACAACACGGGACCAGCCTCCATCAACTCCACTGATGAGGGCCCGAGTAAGCATGTCACATACTTGTATATTTTTCCTTCTAGCTACCGCCCTTCTTGCCTTCTTGATTAGGAAGCTGTGCTGTCAATGTGTTTGACTTATGAGGGGGAAAGAATAGGTTCTCTCAGTCCTTTATGCTACCAGCTTCCCATCGAGGAAAGAAATGAAGGCAGACCTCTTGCTCTCAGCCAAACCCAGAGCTGTAGGGGTGCCTCAGTCAGCCTCCCCAGAAGGGCTTGTGGGAAAGGGGTGAAAGGGAAGAAAATCTATTTATTGAGCAAAGATTGAGTTCTGGGCATTATTTTAGGCACGTCGATACAGCTGACTGAGCCAATGAATGAATGAACGATTAGTTTTAAAATACAATTAAAAGAGCTTCTGCTTGCTTCCCTAGAACAGAAATCTGAGATTATACTTAAATCTGGAGTAAAAGTGCTCTAAGAATACATGGCTTTTGGCTAAAGTCCCTTAATGTTCTCTAGCCTTGGGAGCCTCTTCTCATCAACAGAAAGATCAGTGTTATAGTTCTTTGTATAAAAGACTCTCTTGGCGTCTTCAGAATCAGCTCTGAGGGTCAGAATAAACACAAGCCACGAGCTATGACCAGAGGACAGGGCCTTTGTGGACAGAGAGGTGACTGGGGGCCCTGTGCCCCAACCCAGGAGGTCACTAGCTCCATCAAGAGATTGGGGTCTGGGCCTATTCAACTTCCTCTAACCCGGGGCAGACCTCCAAAGCTGGACACAGCCAGAACAATTAAGAGCATGAGCTCTGGTATCAAATCACAGCTTTGCTATCTCCTAGCTATGGGACCCTGCGAAAGTGCCTGTGTTCCTCTGAGACTTCAGTTTTCTCATCTGTAAAATGGGGTTATTCATACTGACCTCACTGGGTTGTTAGAAGGATTATCTCAGTCAGCATGTGTAATGTGCAGGGGATATGGGAAACATTCAAATGTGTTGGCTATTATTTTTGTTGGGGGAAAAATTTCGTCAGTCACATACTATAGGACACTCCTTTTGGGTATTTGCCTCATGCAGAAGCCAAGACAGAACCGATCCAGAAGGCTCACATAGGACAGGTTGTTCCTGGAAAGTCTGCTTCAGCTGGTGAGGAAAGCCCTTGTTAGTCCTGTATAAAATGCCGGGCATGGGCTCAGGCCTGGCTAGAGCAGCATCTATAAGGTCAGATCCCTGGAGACTCCTGTGGCCAGAGATGTCCCCAACTACCTGTTGATGCCTGAAACAGTATTAACTCATTAGCTCACCAACAAAAAATGGCCGAGCTTCTGCTAAGTCCAGGCCTTGCTGGTGCCCTCTATGACTGTGCATATGTTCTTGCTATTGAGAGGGCTGGTTGCTGTTAGGGAGACATGCATACATGCATCAAAAAAAGGATGGCCAGTGACACAGGGAAGAAAGTGGCTACCTACTGAGTGTCTGTGATTTTGTGGATTAAATGAGATCATGCATGCCAAGTTCTCAGCGCTGTGCCTGAAACACGAGGGGATATCTTTAACTCCTACCTCAAAACCAAACCAAAACAAACAGAAAAAGTGAAGCATTGATGAGGATGTAGAGAGACTGTTGACGGGATGGTAATCTGTCAACGGGAAGGTAAAATGGCACGGCTGCGATGGAAAACAGTATGGCAGTTCCTCAGAAATTTAAAACAGATCTACCATATTGTCTAGCAATCCCACTTCCGGTTGTATACCGAAAAGAATGGAAGGCAGAGTCTCAAAGGGGTATCTGCGCACCCATGTTCGTGGCCGCGTTATTCACGATAGCCAAAAGGTGAGAGGAATCGGGGCATCCATTGGTGGACAAATGGATAAACAATGGTCCATACACACAATGGGCTACTCCTCAGCCTTAGAAAGGAAGGAAATTCTGACACAGGCTACCGCATGAAGGAGCCTGGAGGACATTACGCTGAGTGAAATAAGCTAGTCACAAAAAGACAAGTACTGTCTGATTCCATTTTTATGAGGTTATCTGGAGTAGTCAGTCAGAGAGGCAGAAAGTGGGAGGTGGTGAGGAGGGGCTGGAGGAGGGGAGAAGGAGGAGTTGTTTCATGGGTACAGAGTATCTGGTTTGCAAGATAAGAAGAATCTGGAGAACGGTTGCCCAGCAATATGGGTGTGCTTTATGCTACTGAATTGTACAGTTAGGACAGATTAATACAGTAAATTTTATATTTATGTATAATTTGGCATAATTTTTTTAAATTAAAGAAATGTTTTAAACATAAAAGGAACACAGTAAACAAATATTTGTTGTGTCTGAATCCCGCCAAACAGAAGAACTATCTTGGAGGGCATGAGCATTGCGGATGAGGACAGGTTCTGTGGATGACTGGCTGTGGGGACACAGAGAGGAGGGAGAGGCCAGTTCTGGAGGGGAGGGCTGTTACTCCTCCGGTCCCTTTGCTGTCCTGGTCTAGGTGAAGAGATTTCAGGAGAGCAGAAGGACATGGTCCCCTTTCATTTCATAATCAAACTGAAACCAGCCTTGGGAGAGGTAATAACACGATGAATTCAACTCATTCGAAGGCATAAGTAACTGACATCATTTTTTAATTAGTGGGCAGAAGCTCAGCGTGGCTAAGCCCTAAGGAAATGTGCCATCTATGTGTGCTATGGGGGCGGGAAGTAGACAGCAGTGGGGTGGGGGTCCCAAGACACATTGGAAGGTGTGTTTGGGGTTGGAAGTGGGGCTGGTGGATACCAGTGGCTTGCTTGTAACTAGCAACGACCAGAAAAGTGCCAGTTGTTCTAGCCTCATTGACTTTTCCCATATCAGATTCATGAGCCATTTAAAGTCTTTTCTGTAGGCTCCCCCAGTTGAGTCTCCTTCTGGAGCTGGAACCCACACAATCAGAAAACGTTTTCTAAGAGCCTCGAAGCACACTTACAGACCTGACAAATGGCCTCAAGTCAGAAGAGACATCTTACTCTGTAGACACTTCAACAGTGAATTCAGTGAGGTCGCAATGGAGGGAATCTCACAGTGTTGGCCTGCCATGTTGAGCCACAGCCCAGCACCATGTTGCGAGAGCCTTCCTTCCTGGATGAAGACCAAGGGCAGACAGATCCAATGACACTGGGATACATCATTCCTTATTCTTGGGTTCGTGGTACAGGCCAAAAAGAGGCATCATTCATCTATCCTGCCACTGGCCGCCCACCTTCTTCAGATGCCCTCTCTGTGTCACGGCCACACAGTCTCTGTGTCACGGCCACACAGCCCCTGCCCTTCAGGGGCTCAGAGTCTAGACGTCTGTTGCCGAGGACCTTGGACAACAGTGGAGGCAGAGTGGCTGCTGGGACACAGGTGAGGCCTCGGGGTTTTGGTGAGTTCGTGGATCCCACAGGCTGGCAGACATTCATGCATTAGGACCTAGGTAGAGCAGTGCCTGGTGGGAAGTAAGTGCCCCAAGGGAGAGAGATGCAGAGATGGAGAGAAGGAGGAAGGAGGGAGTGAGGGATGGTGGGGAGAGAGGAAGTCAGGCAAGCCTACTCCTCTGAGTTCTACTATCTGGAACAAGGACTGAGAAATTCAGAACTGAGCTCCTTTTCTGGTAATAGTGATGTCTTCCCAAGGGACTAATCCTTGGTCTCCAGAGGGGTGCTCATAAGTCTCTGACACCAGTTCTTTCCTGGGAACATTAGGTTCACAGGCTCCCGTCCCTGAGAAAGAGGCCCCTATTCCGTGGTATATCAACAGCTCTGTCACCTGTCCTGGCCAGGCAGGGGTCACCGTGCACCCCAAAGCCTTGTGGGTTCTCTCCCCTTACCATGGCAGCCTATGTGATATGCAGCTGCTAGGATCCGTACAGGGATGGATCGCTTTCCCACACTGCAGTCCGGGAAGTGGACGAGCTGTCCTGCGTGGCTCCAGGCTCCTGACACCCCTTGCTCCCTGGACCTCTTTTGCTCCTTGGGAAAAGGGCTGGGCAGTCCTCATTGGCTGGAGTCCAGGGTCCCCATGCAGGGGCTCCAAGAGGTGAGCCTTGGGCCTGGGGGCGTGGCTGCTGCTCCCCGAGGTCTCAACACAGACAAGGTCCAAAAGCAGACCTTGTCTTCTCCCAACTGTCAGACACTCCTTAGACAACTCTTTGATTCCTTGGTTGGCTCTGATGGGACACATCTACAAGTGTTGGGGGCTGGCAGGTGGTGCGCTGGGTTGGGGAGGCTTGAACATTCCCCTGGAGGGAAGGCAGCCAGAGCGCTCAGGGGGACAGGGCCGGATCCTGAGACGAGTCAGGAAGGCACCCCCTGACACAGGAGGTTCCGGCCAGACATTTCAGCCCCTCATGCTTGAGTCATTTCAGCGTTTCAGGGAAAATACAAACCGCTTCCCAGGGCTGAGGAAGCCCCGTGAGCTATTCTGGTCTTGGCACCAGCTCCCCACCCCTCTGCAGCACCGGTCCCCTCGGGGGTTTTGCTGCAGGATGGTCTCTTAACTCTGACATAACGTATTTCCTTTCCTTTCTCAGACAGCCAGTCCCTGCTCCACCCCCTGGCCCTCTGGGGATTCTGCGTCTAGCTGGTCCAGTGTTCAGGCCACTAGCTGTGTTCCCTGCCGGAGGACAAGCCCCATTGTTACTGACCCCCAGGGCCCCTGGCTCCAAACTGAGCAGAAAAATTGGATTTCCAGTGGTTAGTCAGTGGCTGCACTCAAGTCCAGGCCCTGTGGGATGCAAGCTCCCTAAGCCCTGCCTCCCAGCCTTAACCTTACTCCAGGCAGCCTGAACAGCCCACGGCTCTGACCTCTCTGGCGGTCTTGGCCTTGAGTTCATTTATTTCCTGTGTGTTTGTTGAGTGTATGTATTATATGTATATATGAATATATATATATTTGTAAATACAAAAATTTATGTAATAAGTTTTTATAAAATAAATTTTAATTATATTAAAAATTTATAAAATATTTTAAAAATTATAAAATAATAAAATTTTAAAAATATAAAAATAATAAAAATTAAAAAAATAAATTTTAATTATATTAAAATATTAAATATATATATTTAGTAAATATATATATTAACAATATATATTTTTTAGTAAAAAAGAAAACACCAAATACTCAAATATTCAATACCACCATGCCCTATTCATGCATTTAGTCTGAGGAAATGCACACGGAGCATTCAATAGCAATTATTGTAATTAGCAGAATGCCCACGTAATCTGTCACACTTGGGCCCCCGCTCTGTGGTGAGTGTGCCTGTGGCATTTATGGATACTATTAGGGGCAGAGGAGGGAGAGGGGGGCCGGCGCTCCTGGGCTTTCTTCCCTCCTCGGGGTGCACGAAGATCTTTCTGGGTTGCCATTGCCTCCCTCTACGGCTGCCTTTCTCTGTAACCCACCCTCAGGGCACAGTGCCCCTCGAAAGAAGGACTGTATTAATTAAGCTCATCTCTGAGGTTTGTAGCCTTGGTCAGGCATTTAGGCCAAGGCAGCTAGGGGCTGAAGCAGAAGACAAGGAGGACAATATTCCCGACATGCTTGAAAACCCAAGCCTGTCTTCACCCCCTCCCCCACACACTGAGGGCTCCAGGACACTTACAGGTCCTGGGTGAGAGCCAGACCTTGTACTACCCCCCGCCCCCGAATCCTTGGATGGGAGGAGGGTTTCAATGGCCATGACTGCTGTAGCAGCAGCTGTGTGAGGCTACGGACAGCTGAGGCTGCAGCCCGGGATCGCATGTTTACAGCCACTGCAAGATTGAAAGTTAAAGGTATGTGAGGCGCAGCCTGGTCCTCCAGCCCACAGAGCCCTGCCTGTTGGGCCAGCTTGGGCTGCCAGGGTCCCCGCAGCTGGCCACAGCCCCGATGGCTCCTCAGACCCTCTCACCTTTCCCAGGGAACCTCTTTCTGGTTTCTACAAGTGTGGTGGGGGGAAGGAGCAGATCCCTGTGTCACCGCTGTCCCTCCTCTGTCTCTGAGCATGACAGGATGGTTTGCCTTCGGTCCCCCAGCCAAGGGAGCAGAGCCCTGGAGTCCCCATCTGTAAAATGGGGACTTCCACCCAACTTCCAGGCCTGATGGGATGATTTAATGCAATACTGCTTAGCCTTGTGTTGATGTGGATGAATCAGCTAATTAATTAATTAATTAATTCCGGTGAGTCAGTAAATACTGAGCACCTGCTGGGTGTCAGGCAGGAACTACGTTAGGTTCTGGGGCTGGAGCGGTGAGTAAGATAGAGCTAACCTTGCTGTGTGAATGTGGGATGCGTGGAGGGAACAGACGATCAAGCCAGTAAATAAGTAAATGAACAGGGTAATTTCAGATCATGATATATGCTATGACGAAAGTAAACTCATACAGGGCAGCGGCTAAGGGCTGTCTGAGAAACTCTCATTGGAGCTGAGACTTGGATGAGGAAAAATAAGCAGCCCTGTCACCATCTGGAGGAAGAGAACTGGAGGCAGAGGGAACAGCTCATGCAAAGGCCCTGAGGCAGAAAAGAGCGAAGTCGGATTATGTTGCAAGGTTCCTGGTTCCTGCCTCCAAGGAACAGTGCGGCTCAAGTTCATGTTACATTCTGAGGGCACCTGGGTGTGTACAGCCAGAGAATCTTCCACCTCTGAGGGACTGCTGAGTTCCTGGGATCTGTCTCATATGGGCCAGAGCTATCAGAACGGGACACAGCTGCCGAGGCATCTTATTTTGTCTGAGAGCTAAAAACCCATTTATTTATAGAACATTATTAAGAAATCAACTTAACCCGGACTTTCGGTTGTGTGGCCTGACACTTGGGTGTGCATATTGTTTACTGCTGCAAGGTATTCTCCGTGCAAATGTGCCTGCTCTGAGGGGGGGCCAGGCGCAGGGCCGGGGGACCCGAGGAGGTCCCACTTGTTCACAAGGTGCAGCCCAGTGAATCATAGGTGGTTCTGAGCCCCTCCAGAGTCTGGTTTCTGTTTTTAATGAAAGTAGTAGTGGTGCTCCCCCCAACAGGAGCTAGAGGGCCAACTGAAGCTGGCGGGGGGACAGCACGTTAACTCCAGGGACGATGTGTCCTGCTACCATGAGGGCCCCGTGGCCCCTGATGGTCACGAGGCTCCGGGCACGTGTGCTGGCATACAGTTTTAAATCCCACCCAGCTGCACCATCCCATCTGAGCTCCGAATGAGTCGGAGGAGGCAGGAGAGGGTTTGCCACCTTTGTCTGGCAGCGGGACTGCCCGTGCAGAAGGTCGTCACCGCGCATCTGCAGTTCGGTCCCGCCCTGCTCCAGAGTCCTTCTCACAGGGGCTCTGTGCGACTCCTCTCCTCCGTCTCCTTCCCCCACCTCCCATCTCCCTCTCCCCTTCTCCGCACACATGCGGAAGACAGCCAAACACAGCTGCAGCTCTTTTTCCGGCAGAACTTGCTCTGTCTTCTCAATCTGGTAAATCGCATTTCAAAGTAAATTTGAAGTTTAGAAGTTGTTCTTTAAGCTCACAATCCCGAAAAAAAAAAAAAAATAAAAATAAAGAACACCCAAGCAGCCTTCACTGCTGGCAGCCCTGCTGGGCTCTGCTCTTCCAGGGGCCAAGTACTGTTGTGCCCCCGCCCCCCGGGGCTCCTGGTGAGGACGGTGGGGAGAAGGAGTCCGGCTTCATTTGGTGGACTAGGAAAGCGGTGACAGGATCCAGGGGAGTGCTTGGGTGCTGCGGGTGGGTAGAGAGCGGAGCCTCCCCGATCACAGGCTGGACTCAGCCCCGGAACCCCCCTTCCCATGCTACCCTCCCCCTGTGGTTACTCATAGGCTGAGGGGAACCTGTCCCCTTCCAGCCCTTAAGACATGAGACTCCTCACTCAGGGAAAACCAGCCCACCTCAAGGCTTACTTCCCAGTGGCTCCCCAAGCTTCTCTTTCCTGGGTTGTATCTTTGCATAGATACAGGCTTGGGGAAACTACATTAACTCAAGAGGGACCTTAACAGAGGTTGACTAGGGCTTTGTGGTGAGTTAGTGGGGACAGTTAGGTTTGGGCAAGTTTCTAGAGGCGCCCTTCAGACCATCTGTGGGAGCTGAGGGTTGGGCTAGGGACCTTCTGTCTCTGTGTGGGAGCAGACGTCCTCCTGTTTCCAAGCAGTGGGTGGGAGCTTGGAGTGGGATAGTGGTGGTGAAGCACATGAGACCGAGCCCTTCTCACCCAGGCCCCCTGTGTGGTAGCCCTTTCCATTGCTGGTGAGCTTGGGTTGTGTCGTTAGCCTGGACCTTTCCATTTGCGAACAAGCCAGTTGGCTCTATATATAACCCAAGTGTCCAGAGAACTGTCAATCCTTCTCTCCAAGTCTAAAAATAAGAGTGCAAGTCCCAGCTCTGACGTTTGACAGTGACTCACTGTAGCCTCAGTTTCCCTCAGAAGAGCGGAAGATGTGGCGGACATCCCTGGACCTCTCTGGGCTTTGCATAAGACCTACAAACATCTCACAGGACAGTGGACATCTGGAGGAGTCCGAAAAGCGTTCATGGCTTTATTGGTTTTGCTTTTTGGAGGTTTTCCATTTTTCATGTTCTCATTTCTCTGGACCAGGAGGGGACTGGCCGAGACCTTATTGCCCAGCCACTTTGCCCGCAGGCATCTGAGCATGTACTCAGAGAACAGGCTGAACTTGCCCCCACGTTTGCCCAAGGCAATCGCATAATTGCATGAGGAGCACACGGCACCCCCAACCCTTCTTGCTGCTCGGAGCCACCGAGGCCCCTTCTGCCCAGGAAACTGCCTCCTTCAGCCTGCACCTGTTGGAGAAGGAGCGTTGCCAGGATCCTGATGCTTTCAGCTGCTTTTTTGCTCTGCTCTTCTGTCTGAAGTAGGAAATAGGGCAGACTTGCCGCTAGACTCCAAAGGTCATTAACAATATGAAAAGGAAATAAACAGCCCTCCATAAATCACCTCCTCAATGGGCCTGCATGGCAGGGTGTTGGGAGAGGTAGAGCGCTGGGCCTGGGGAACTGAGCTGGGTCTCTCTGCATGGTCTGCCTCTGTCTTTGTCCTGCACTCTGTCTGATGAACACATGAAGAAAAAACTACTGCACACCTCGTGTACCCCAGGCACTGTGCTGGGCACTTGTACGTTGGTATGGAATCTTCACCATGACCCAAGAGAAGGCAATTTTCACCTCCATTTCTACCAATGAGAAAACCCAGGTTCAGAGAGGTGAAATGACGGACTCGAGGTCACGCACATTTAAGCCCCAGGTCTGGTTCCAAAACTCCAGCAGGGCATGGACCCTCTCCCAAGAGTTTTGTCATCCGAGAGCCTTGTGCAGGGATGCGAGGGGGCAGCTGCACTGCCCTGCCCCAGGTCCCTTTTGCCCCCCACTTTATGCCACCTGGTGTCTAGAGCACCCATTCTCTCTGAAAGCCCTTCCTGAGCAACCTCGGCCCACCTTCGCCACTGTCTAATCTCCAGTCCCATTTCCTCTGAGCTCCTTTCACATCAGAAAAGTCTCCCCTAACCTCCCTGATGTAGTAAGAATACTTGGTCACAAGTGGTAGATGAGCTCACTCCTGGGGCTTGCAGATTATCCCTAACAAGTAATTGTCTAATGGTTGCATTTTTTTTTTCTTTTTTGGGTCATGGTAAAAGGTTATTGGAAGGAACGTGGGCTCTGAAATACGGATATCGAATCCTGATCCTCACTAGCATGAATGAGGATGAATTCCACAACCTGTCTAGGCTCCCACTGTATGACTTGTAACCCCGGGATTAAGCGAAATTCTGTACATTAGGCACACAATACAGAGCCCGGTAACCAGAGGAACCCTCAATAAATGTTAGTTTCACTTCTGTTCCTTTGGAGGGTGAACAGGTTTTTTCCTGCTTTCTTTCAAATTCTGTAACAGTTGCCAACTCCACTTGTGAGTGAGACCAGTCTTGGCCACGTGCTCGGGGCAGCATTGCCCTGACCTCTTCCTTAGGGGCACTCAGCCTTGGGCTGTGCGAGCGGCAGGAGACTTTCCCTGGACTAGGGAGGAGAAGGGGGCTGAAGAAGGACACAGGCCCCACTCTGTCCCTTGCTGGCTTTCCCTGGGGGTCCCCCCTGCATTCACAGCAGACATGGGCCCTCTGCGCCCTCTGCTGGTCACCATGGGGGAAGGACACGTGAGGGACCTGGGGCAGCGAAGCCCGCCTTGGCCATGGTTCAGGAGGAACATTTTGTTTTCCACTATTAAGTTTTTCAGAAGGGGTTTTGAGGGAAGGACTGAAAGAGGCAGGGAGAAAGAAAAGAAGAAGAATGAAGGAGGGGAGAAAGGGAGATAGAGAAAGAGAAGCCGGGTGGGGGACAGGAGTGTGGTCAAGGGGAAGAAGGCCATATGGCATATGGCATGTCTTTCAGAGGCAACTTTCTGGGAGGGAACACTGAACTCAGGTTCATTAAATATCACCTGGGAATCTTGTAAATACTACAAATTTTAAAAAGTCAACTGTATGTCATAGAATTTTAGTCGGATTAAATGAATCTGAAGTGGGGCTGGGCATCTGCCTTTTGATGAGTTTTCTTACAATTCTGAGGCAGAGGTTTGGGGACCAGACTTTGGGAAGCAGTGAACCTTCATCTGGGCCTCCAAGAGACTGGATTCTCAGAAATGCCCAGGCCCCTCTCCCCGGACAAGGCAAGTTCTTGGCCTTGTTGAAGATGGCCCAGGCACCCAACTTGAAGGGGCTGCCCCACCGCCCTTAGACTCCAGTGACTGTTTTCCACAAAGCTAATTGGGCACGACCCCTACCTCTTAGCTCTCTTCACGTTGTGTCTCTAGTGAGTACCGCCTGCAGCTCTTTACCCATCGTTCCTGGCCTTGGGGGCCCGTCCATGTGTCATCTACTCCTTGAGGCCCGACGTCCTCGATCATCAGCTCAGTGGACTTACTGCCTGAAACACAGCCTACTGTGATACCTCATCACTCTCTCTTCATTTCATGTTCCTCGGAATGGCTTGTGACTGAAAGGTGATTGAGATGTGATCTCGTCTAACTGTCTGTAAGGAGGGGCCCATGGACAACTCTCCGGGAAGCTTTCCAAAAATACGCAAGCTCAGGGGTTCCAGGAGGCTCATGATTTGGTGAACGTTCTCTGGATAATGCTGTGGCAGAGACATTAGTTACCCTCTAATACCCATCCTTGCCCTCCTGCCATCACTCTTTGCTTCTTTCTTCATCCTCTGCCTAACATGTGACAGCTGGAGCTCTGGCTGCCATCTCCGTCCATGGATGGGAGGTCTACACCCTGGAAATGTAGAAATGGTGAGTTGGCAGCATCTGGGTATATAAATTATATAGAACAACCCTTTACCTCCAGATTTTTATATAAGAGGGAACAAGTAAGCTTCTATTTTGTTTAAATCGCAAAAAAAAAGTCTGGACCTGTCCATGGAGACTCAGCTGCTCAATGTTGGATGTCTGTTCCTCTTGCTTTTTCAGTAGTTTTATAAATTCTTTGTACTCGTTACACACTGTACTCACTTCCTTTGCAAATATTGCAAGTGAACACACTGCTAGGCATATACAATTAACCAGAAATATTCAGTTGATTGAGTGACTGATTGGCTGGGTTGCCCCTATTTCTATTTCTATTTCTATTTCCTATTTCTACACTAAGAAGATGAAGTTCCTTGGTAAAGTCAGGAGTTCTGGGACTTCCTTCTGATTCTGTCAGTAACTAGTTCTGTGGCCTTGTAGCTAACCCGTCCACTCTAGAAGGACAGTTTTTGACCAGACGACCTTCACACTCCATTTCTAACAGACTACAAGGCTGACCTTAGTTCTAAAAGGTATTGTGTGTTGTGGGCAGGAGTTGAGAACACGTGAACCTGATTGGTGAAGTTCACTCAGTGACCCTGCTGGCTGAACCATGACTGGGAAAGAGAAGGGGGCAGGGGGCAGTGCAGCAGTTTCACTAGAAGAAGATAGTGACCTCGGAGGGTTGCCATGTCAAAAGCAAGATGAAAGTTCAGTTGCTTCATTCTATGGACTCACAAAGGAAGATGGATTCAGAAGATGACAATGAACGTGACTAGAACTGGTAGAGTGAAAGCCCTAGGAGGTGAGGTTATCCCTGAACCCTGGAATCTTGGTGAAAAAGCCTCAGATGCTTCCTCTGACCTTATCTTCCTCCTTCACCTCTGGCCTGTCATCCTGAATAGCTAATTCAAAAGATGAGATCAAGTAATTACTCCTTAGGAAAACACATATTCCGGATGCCCTAGATAGGGGACCAGTTCTTTGCAGAGGAGAATTTTGATAGCACATCAGGCAAAAGAGCAATCTCGTTAGATCTATCAGAGAGGTAAGGCTGCTTGCCCCTTTTCTCTCCATTCATGGAGAGTTGAGAGGATGCTAGCTGTGATGTCAGTTGCCCCTTCGATCATCCCTGAGCTTTGTAGGTTTACTGGAGAGGCCTGGATTTCTCAAGATGGACCGCCTGTGCTTTCTACTTGGCATCTGGGCAACAGAACGTCCCTTCTGATATTCTGCTCCCTTCAGGGAGCAGTGTCTGCCCAGTGGGGCTTTGTGTCTAGGTTTAATGTACGTTCTCAGACGTTATCATAGCAGTAAGGTCACCGTGATTCCAGCATGATTTTACTGGGAAAAAAAAAAAAAAAAGCAACCCTTTTAGTGTGTCCACAGTTGTCACTTAGTTCTGCCCCCAGGCCTGGTGTTGAAATTGGCTGAAGGTAGAGCTGGATGGTGTTGTCAACCTGAGTTCCGAAGGCAGGCCAGAGTGTCAGACACCTACTCTTGTTCAATCACCCTAGGAAGGACATTAGGAATGCAAGGGAACATGTGCAGATCGGCCATCTTTAAACCCGTATGAGCAGCTTCCTATGGCATCCATAGGTGAGCACGTGGTTTGACAGAGAAGTTTTATGCATGTTGGAAACGGAATGAATAAATACCACTTGATCTGTTCTCAGGCCATTTATTTACCATCTTGGTGTGATTCAACCATGATGACTAGATGGGGGCTTTTATTGTTTCATCCCAATTAGGAAGTCATTTTTAGTTACTGTTCCTGTGTCTTCCAGTGGTGCCCTTGACCAGCGGCAACTATGCTTTGACAGTGCACGTAGACATGGTCACTGTCTCAGATCGGTTAGTTCAGGAAAAACCACAGGATGGGCATTCATGATGTGTGCTGGGAGCACCTCCGCGTTTTGTGACAGAGAGCTTAAGAGTGTGCCTGAGGGCAGTGTTGGTGTCTGATGTTGTTCTGGTCCCTTTGGTCACTCCCTGGACACAGTGAGTGTGCAAATACCCCAGGCTCAGTTCCAATGACTGCATTTCAGTCTCTCCCCATCTTCCCTACCAGAATCACGTCCTTTGCCTGGACATAACTTCAGAGTGGTTTTGATGAGTGGAATAATAGCGTCAACATTTTCTACTGTCCAGTTATTATAATTTTTCAAACACATAGAACTCTGTAGTGTTCTAGCCAGAGTTAGGTGCTATCTCAATGCTATAATTGATGCTTGCCGTACTCAGGCCAAGTATGGGAATGTGCTCGTCAGGAAGGACTCCCTTCATCCGCCAACTGCAGCAGTGATGTGCTGGCCAGTGCCGGACCCCCCGTCAAGATGGTGAGCCCCTGGTCGCCCACCCTCAGTAATAGATAGCTACGGAGGCCAGGTAGTTGTGTGAAGATGGGGATGTGGTAAGAAGTTTGAAGCATGGGAAAGATGTGGTTCTGTATGCACCTTATGATTATTTTGGAGAATAGAATTAGAGAGGGGAAGTTCTAAGACAAAAAAAAAAAAAAAGGACCAGTTAGGTGCTTGTGATATGACTGTCATGGTATAAATAAAATAAATCCCTTACGAATCCTTTAAGAACAGGCTTCCGAGTTGTAGTCCACTTCTCAGAAGTCATAGCAGCCAGGTTTGCTCCATTCATAATAGAAGTCTGCTGCTGGGGCAGTAGCTGGTCCACATTTAGGGGTCATGCTATTTGGAAAAATACCCATCTTTAAACATGGCAACCAACCCAATGTGGTGAGATGCTCTGTCTTTGAAAGGCTCACTGGAGCTAAGAAAGACTAGGTGAACTGCTAGTTGGTATCTCCTCACGTCCAGAGGGGCGTGTGTGTGCTGAGTGTAGAGGTGGTTGGTGTCACCCACGCTGAACTGCATTCACCCTTCTTCCTCCCTCCCTCCATCCTTGTCACTCTCATAGTAGAATCAGCACAAGTTAAAAGCACAGGTCATGGGACTCTACCTAAGTAGGAGATGTGAAAAGGAACCCACCTTCCTTGTGCCCGTGTGGGAGGGCTGGGTGGTGGGTGTGACCTCGGGCAGTCATCACACATTTCTGAGCCTCAGTTTCCCATCTGAGAAATAAAAGAGTTAACATTGAAATAGTATTAAAAGTAATAATGACTAACATGTACTGGGCTCTCCCATGCACTAAGTACCATTTTAAGCACACTGTAAGTGTTTTGACTCATTTAGTGCTCATAATAACCTATGAGGTAGGTACAATTAATATTTCCATTTTACAGGTGCAAAAGCTGTGGACTGGATTTAAATCCAGGGAGCCTGGCTTTAGTGCAGAGGCCAAATGCTTAGCTGGGATGCTCTTTATCCAAGATTCTAAATTATATGAGATTAGGAGAGAAAAACAGTTTACCCTGAAACCTCTATAAAAACCACCTGGCCAGATGGAGATACAAAAGCAATTTCTAAAAACAACAACGATAAATCAGTGATGAAGGGAAGGATTATATAACAAGAGGTGCTATGACAATTGGTTTAGCTACTTGGAAAAAAATATCAAAGCAATTTAGATCCTCATCTCATACAGTTTGCCACAATATATTCCAAGTTGATTAAATAGATTAATGGAAGGAGAAGAAAATAGAAGTGAGTATCAAATCTTTGGCTGGGGGAGGACTTTAATAGCTCAAAACAATAGAAGAAATTACAAAAGTTGATGCTAGTTCTAACTTCAAAAAATGAGAAATCTCTACAACCAGAAATAAAAAGTCAAGAATGAATTTGCTAAGGTACTTACCACAAATGTAGTGTTTTTTGCCTAATATTTATATTTAAAAATATATCTAAAGGAATAAGAAATATGAAGACTCTAATAGAGAAATGGGCAAAAGAGCCACACAATGTCCTCATAAACATTTGGGAAAATGTTTGACGTAAGTAATAATTCATAAAAATTCTACTTTATAAAGAAATGCCATATTAATATCATTATATATGTGCCACATATTACATATATGTATATGATTTGTCTACATATATAAATATGCAGGTGCACGTGTATATGTATGTATACTATGTGTACACACACATACAACCTATTTCCTAGCTCTGTGGCTACTGAAAGCACTGAGAAGTAGTATGCAAACCTAGCATCCAGTTCCTGGTCTCTAAATAGCATTCTCCACTAAAAGGAATCAAAGTAAACCCAAGAGAATCCTGTGACATCTGGTGCCAGAAAGTAATGCTCACGGAATGATGTGTCAAGGGACATAGAAGCCAGTTCAGAGGGACTCCCACTGGCTCAATCTGAGCTGATTGGAGCTTCAAAGTAAATGACATGAACAGGCTAAATAAAGTAAGAAACCATGAGTCCATACTGATATAAGTAACTCAAACAGTAAATAAATGGGGAAGAATGAGGACAACTTTCCCTTGAAACAAAATGCTGACTAACAGATGTGGAAGGAATGATGCCATTAGAAAGCCACCATTCACTGCTTCAAATAAGAATCGTCAATGTAGGCTAAAACCAGTAAGTGAAGTTTTAATGAAGAACAGAATACTCACACAGTCTCCAAGTATGCCCCAGAAATTACTTACAAAATGGTAACCTTCCAGTGGAGAAAACCAGATATCAGCTTCATCAAGAGACTGAGGTTGAGCTCATGGCTAGTGGGACAAGCCTACATCATGTACCCCACTATGAACCTTGAGATGGGTACAGTATCTCTTATGTGTGTTCCTGCCCAGAATGTATAACCTTAATCTAATCATGAGGAAACATAAGGAAAACCCCAAACTGGGGGACATTTTAGAAATATCCTGGCTTTTCCTTTCCAAAAAGTGTCATGGTCAGAAAAGACAAAGCAAGACTGAGAGAATCATTCCATTTAAAGGACACTAAAGAGAAATGACAAGTAAATGTAATACACATGATTTTGGATTGAATGCAGAGCTAGATTTGGGGGAGGGATGGCTATTAAGGACAATGGGTGAAATTTAAGGTCTTCAGTATAGATACAGTATTTATCAAATGTAAATTTTCTGGTTTTGCTGATCATACTATATGAGAATGACTTTGTTCTTATGAAATATGTACTGAAGTATTTAGGTATAAAGGGGTATTGCATTTGTTACTTACTCCCAGATGATCCAGAAAAGATTTTATTTATATATATATATATATATATATATACTCACATATACACACACACATATATACACACATATATATGCATGTGTATATATTACACGTGTAATATGTATGTCATTACATCTATTGGGAGAGAATGATAAAGCAAATATGACACAATTTTAAAAACTGAGCAAATCTGGGTGATGTGTTGTTAAGAGGGCCTTTTACTACTCATGCAACTTTTCTATAAGTTTGAAATCATTTTAAAATAAAAAGTTAAACAATAACGAATGCTCTGTTTTGCCTCCGGAATTGCAAAGCAGGAAGTCCTGAGCCTTTCCAACAGGGATGGCTTCGCCCAATTTGTCTGGAGTGCAACTGGGCAGTTTGCATTCAGACCCTGAAAAGTAGTCATCTTTTAGCCCCACTTCTACTCAAAGAAAACATACAAATATGTAAAGATTTATGCACAAGTGTTGTGTTTCAATGTTACTCTCAAAAGTGAAAAATTGGAGACAACCTAACCATTCAACAGTAGGGACTGGTGTGGCCCCACTAGGGAACATGATGTGCTTGCTGCATGATACATTGGAAGAGTCTTTACCAACATGACCAGATGCTTATCTTATAATATTCTGTGAAATACCAGAAAACAATGTACATGCTTATCTCAATCACATTTAAAATATACATTAAAAAATCTGGAAGAAAGTGAGCCAGAATAGTAAGATATGCCTTTGTACCATTTCCTCCTACTTTCTAATGCTTTTCAATAATATCATATTTCTTTTTTTTTAAGATTTTATTTATTTATTTGACGGAAAGAGAGATCACAAGTAGGCAGAGAGGCAGGCAGAGAGAGAGGGGGGAAGCAGGCTCCCTGCTGAGCAGAGAGCCCGATGTGGGGCTCGATCCCAGAACCCTAGGATCATGACTTGAGCAGAGACAGAAGGCAGAGGTTTTTAACCCACTGAGCCACCCAGGCGCCCCAATAATATCACATTTCTTATCCCAAGCAAATATTCTGAAGTCAGAAAATCATGGCAACAACAAATAAAGTAGCGATAACTGTGTGAAGAAAGTCCAGTGTGTGGACAGTCTTCCCTCCCAGCAGCCCTGAAGCCATCTCCTTGGACTTGCTCCTGTTCTAGCTCTTGAAAGAGGGATGGACACTAAGAGGGTCAAGGGGACAGTATGAAGGGGGACCCTCCTGTGGGTCATGGGGGGCATGATGGAATCCCATTTAACCCGCTAATGGATAAGGATAAGGAAACTGAGTCTAGGAAGATTAAATGATTGTACAAGGTCAACATTTAATAAAAGGTGAGGTTGGAGTTCCATGTGAACTTGACTGACTACAAAACCTATGCCCTGACTCCCTGCCCTGACTGGCCCCTGGGCAATGGCAGCCGTGAGTGGAATCAGCCTGCTTGCTGCTCCTTATGTTTCCAGCCTGACTAGACCGTTTGCTTGCTTCCTCCTCTCCATCTTGGTTTCCTCAAGCTTCTTATTTAAAAAGCAAGCATCCTTGGGGCGCCTGGGGGGCTCAGTGGTTTAAGCCTCTGCCTTCGGCTCAGGTCATGATCCCAGGGTCCTGGGATCGAGCCCCACATCAAGCTCTCTGCTCAGCAGGGAGCCTGATTCCTCCTCTCTCTGCCTGCCTCTCTGCCTACGTGTGATCTCTGTCTGTCAAATAAAATAAATAAAATCTTCAAAAAAAAAATCACTGCTTTAAAAAGCAAGAATCCTTCTTTTTCTTCTGGAATTCTCATTTCACAGTGGCCTAAGGGGAAGCTAAAATGTTCACCTAAATGTTGGAAGCATTAACATATCATCCAGTCCACTTTCAAAGGTGATTTACTTAGCCTTCGAGGAGCGAGGAGCCCATGCTGTTAGAATGGCTCTGGCCCTGTGTTCTCCATCACCTCAGAAGGCAAAACTGCAGGGGATGCTACAGGGAGAGATTTAGTTTGGCACCCACAAGACTTTCAAACAGTAAGAGCAAACAAACAGAAATAAATGACACAAAGACACCATTCACTCTCTCCCAGAGAGCCTTGCGAAGAAACGCCTAACGTGTAGGTATCTTCTAGCTATGGCACCATCACCTCATCAGATCCTTAACAAGGGCATCATGAGAAGGTCAGGGCAAGAATCGTTACCCTTAGAAAAGGAAACAAGGCTCAGAAAGGTTAAGTTACTTGTCTCTGGTCATTGGTGATTGAGGTCAGTCTTCTGACTTCGAGACCCGATTCCTTCTACCCCTAGGGATTTAAGATCTTCCTTAAAGACCACCCCCAGGACAAGGAGATGAGCTGGATCATTTCTAACACTAATTCCCTCTTCAGCTAGATGGCCTTGTCCATTGTTATAAAGTTTTCTCCTTCAGGCTACCCCAACTAGTGAAGAAGATTCATACAAGGCAGAGATGGCTGGGAGCCCCCATCTGGCCACTCTTAATTTGTCCTATTCCAAAGGAGACCACCACACAGTGAAGGCCCCCCAGTACCACTGAAGTTCAGCAGGTGTTTACAAGTGCACACTGATGATACTACTGGAATTGGGGGGTTCGAAGAGAGGGGAAAAGCTTGCATGGGTTGAGTGAAAAGAACAAACTCTAGGCTCAGAGGAACAAAGGTGTTGGTTCATTAGGATGACTCCATTTCCACCCGGCAGACTAAGCAAGTTTTTTGAGAGAGAAATTATGCTGTTGTGAGGCAAAAGTGGGCTTTAAAGTCTGATACATCAACATTCGATGCTGACTTCATTCCTTACTTGTATGACTTCCAGAAAATTCTCTAACCTCATTGACTCTTAGTTTCCTCAACTGTAAAATAAAGATAAACTCTCTCATAGTTTTGTAGCAAGGGTTAATAAGATGGCAAATACCAAAAGCCTGCCATAATCAACTCTCAACAATTTTATTTTACTCCTAAATTAAACAGATATGTCATACTTTAGGGTTCCCATTGTGTGTTTGGGAAAGACAAGCTCATAATTCATTCAGTGTCCTAAGCTGCATTTCTAGGGCCTCTCCCACTCCTTTCTTCAAGCTCTGCACTCCCAGATCTGTGTGAATGCCCCAAGAGGAGGCATCCAAAAGCCCAATTTAAGGACTCTTAAATGTGCTCAGAGCTGGTGGTGGCCACTCACAGGCCCCAGCCTTATCTGAAGCCCCTATAGCCAGAACGTGACTGCAACCACCCATCATCACCCTTGCTCCCCCAGCAGCCTCAGATTGGCTGCTGGAGTTTCCATCTGGGTTCTACCAACGGCCCTGATGATTTACGTCCCGTGACCCAGTGTTCTGCACCCACAAGCCTGCAGCCTCCCACCTGCCGGAAGTCATTGGGAATTAAAAACACCAGTGAAAACAAACAGCTGCAATGTATTATGTCAGAGCTGTTTTCCTTCCTCTTGAAGACAGTCTCCAGAGGTAATTTTCTTGAGGTCACCTCCTCTGCACTGAGCTTATTAGCTTAAAAATGACCTGAAACGTACAGAGATTTGCAGGTAAAGAAGAGGGAAAGACATTTTCCCATGGTTAGCAGCCCATCAGGGTGAGATACCCATATTGGCTCCTTCCTGTCACCAGAAAGAAGGTCTGCTCTATGCTTTCCTACCAAATGCATTTCCATGGTCGCGATGTGTGGGAGTGGGATCCTGGGTTAGAGACCCAGCTCTATCATTTGCCTGCCGAGTGACCTGCTCCCTCTGAGCCTTTGCGCCTCCAGCATCATAGTCTTGTCTGGTAGACTGAGTGCTGACATCTGCTGACCTCATTACAGGCTGTGGTGAGGTCAAATAAGGCAGCACAAGGGAAAGCCCATGGTAAATTCTAGAGTGGAGATTCCAAATGAAGTTGTCACAACTTTTGGCAAAAAGAATGTATGGTAGTGGTATAGATATCTTTCCCAAAAAGCATAAGGCTGGGAAAAAACCTCAGGGCTGGTCCTAAGGCTGTTACAGAACAAATGGTTTTTAAGTAGTAAAAAAAAAAAAAAAAAAAAAAAAAAGCTGGAGGATTTTAGCATAGGGAAACCTCAAAAGCCTTGAAAAGGAGTATAAAACCTCTCCAAACAAAACAAAACAAAACCCCTAAGCATCCTCTTTGTTTCTCAGCGACAATTTCCCAAACTATTTTAAGCCGCATTGATTCTCAAGAGAGAAACCACCACCAAAGCATGGATGAAGAACTTTCATTTCCCTGCCACCGCTGTGAAATACCCCGTGCTAATTTAAAGATCTAGAATTTTCTAATAAAAACAACCAGAATGTGTTAGGCAGGATTATTCCAACTCTGCCCGTCTTTCTGTCTACTGTATCTATCCATGTAGCCTGCTGATTTCCAAAAGATTCGAGGGGGTTTTATTAAATTTAAGGCCCTATGAAAGAGGACAATTATAGCCCCTATTTGATTTTCACATTATAGATAGGGCAGAATTTTTTTTTTTTAAAGCCGTGTTTGTCTCTGTCCTATTTTGGGGCCCAGGTACACGGTTCCTATTTTTAGTAGCTCCATGGTATTGTGAATCTGAGATTTCAACCACCAGTGAGTCAGAAGGTCTGGCTGCCCAGAGATACGTGACTCAGATGGGCAGGAATAGTCTGTTCACCAGGAGATGAGGGCTTAAAGGGGAGCTTTTGTGCTTAGTGAAAAACGTAAATGAAAACACGATGTTTAAATAGAATTCTATTACCCTTCCGGAGGGCTCTTTCCCCCTCCTCCCTGATACTTCTCATATTCCCTAGCCAGGGACGAACCAGTGCCGACCCATTAGCCATCTCCCCCTTTTCAGGAGCGTCCTGGGGAAGAGGTTTCTGGGCCACATCAGACTTCAGAGCTAACAGAACGGCCTCCTCCTAGGCAGAAAAGGTGGAAGAAGGAAGCGGATGGAGTACAGATGTTGGGGTAGGTGAGGGTCACAGGGGGAATATTTGTCTTTCATAAGAGTAAGAAACTGAAAGGACGGGTGGCTGCATCTGAGAAGGGGGAAGCAACGGATTGGTATTTTCTTGATGAGACATTGGGCCCGAAATGCCATAGAATGTATTTAGCCATTCTCCACGCGTCCATGCATTGACCTATCCGCACATCCAGTTACAAAAGCATCTGATGTCTGTCTTGAAAGCTGCCTCCAAACCGGGCCCTTGGCCAGATCCTCAGAGAGGAATACCTGCCCTCAAGCCGCTTATGGGTCGGTGGAAGATAGACAGGAAGGGAGGCGATTTTGCTGCAGGATCCTTCCAAGGGCAAGGGCTGGGGACTGCACGTTTTCAGGAACTTCAGCATGTCAGAAAGTCTCCGTAGAGGCTCTGTTTCTGTAGAGTTGGGTGAGTACTTGGGGTACCTCAGCGGGTAAACAAACCCAGGGGAAAGCAGGATCATTGGCTTTAGCCACGTGAGTGCCCCCCTCCCTTCATACTTTCCCCAAACCCGACCCCTCCTGGAACCAAGCAGCTGCAGGGCGCTCTGGGCGTGAGAAGCCCTCAGCCCCACCTGATTGAAAATGCTTATGGTGGAAGCTGGGATAGTCGTGTTTTTAGCTGCTGCTTAGATTTTCCAGTGTTCCATGAAAGCTCCTGAATCTCTTCCCTAAATAACAAAGTTCTGTTTGGTATTTGGTGAAATGTTTGGAGTGCAGTGTTCAACTGAGCAGAACTAAGCTGCTGACAAAATACTGTCTCAGTCATTTAATAATAATAACTAACATTTGTATAGCACTCTACAGTTTAACAAAGCCCTTCGCAGCAGCCCTGTGAGATCCATCTGAGGGCAGGGTTATCGTGAGCCATTCACCTGTGGAAAATGCCCAGAGGAACTGAGAAACGTGCTCCAGGGCCCATAGCTGGTGAGGCCAAATGTGGGACTCTCGAGTCCTGAACCAGAGTCACGGTCCTTCACTAGCCCCTCTGAAAGCTTCAGTGACCAAACCCCTGCGGTCCAATGCCGGTTGCGTTGCTGCCTCTGGCCTCCGTCCCCCGCAATGGCACTGGCTGCTACCACTTAAATCTTCCCCAAACGCTCCTTAATTGTGTCCTTTTCCTGCTTTAGCACCTAGAATGTCTCTTCCAAGATTCAATTCAAGTTCTTAACACTGGAATATCCCTTCTTCACTTGGTTCTATCTCATTCTCCCACCCCACCTCCTTATGAGCACCAGCTGGCATTTCCTACAGCCAGGCTGAGTTTTCTCCATGGTGGAGTATACCTGGGTCTGCTGCAGATCCCAGGGTTGGCTCTCCGTAAGGTGGGAGACGGGCAACTCTTCTGTTTGCTTTCTATTATGGCCTCCTTGGTATCTGGCAAGGGGCTAGTTAATGAGCAGCAAGCCCTTTTGGAATCAGTAAGTCAGAGAATCAGAGTGACTCTGTGTAGACATAACAGTACCATGACAGAGTCAAGAGCAGGATAAGGCTCCCGGTGTGTGAGAGACACATCTGAAACAGATGCTAAGGGGAAGAGGAGAACGTTGGTTCAAGACCCATAGACCCACCTCATCAGCAGGACTGAGTATGTTGCTTAGGGTGTCTTGGAGCCAAAAATGGCCTGCAAACCAGAGATGTGCCCCAGCCTACCAGTGGAAGTTGTATGGCTGAAGTCATGGCCACTTTCCATCATTGGCAATGGCCACGGATGGCTCATCTCAGTTGTTTGCTGGGCAGAAGCCATCCTATTGCTCCCCTGTGCTTGGGTGAGGCCTAAGGGGATGGGGTTTGGGGTGGGAAGGGGAATTCAAAATAACTTTGGAGCAGAGAATGACTTAGAGAGTGGGTCCCAATGGGGGATTCAATGGAAGCATGACACCTTGGAGGGAGTGCCATTGGAAGTGGAGTGGGGGTGTCAAGGGCTTGTCCTGGGCCCGAAGAAATGAGAGGACATCTCTCCTCTGTGTCCCTTTCTCCACCAAATTCATCCCCTCCCCCCATCAGCTCCGCAATGGAGCTATTCTACTGGTCACTTTAAACTGGTTTAATAGCTTTTATGGGCTAACCTGATCATCTTAGTATGAGTTACCATATTGTTTGGTGGGAAAAAATGCTTCCCCTCTCTTTCTCCAGATTTCAGTAATAGCCTTTGTTTAAAAGAATAATCTGAAATGCAAGTAATACACAATCATTATAGAAAAATTAAAAGACAGGTTTAAAAAGAAAAAAAAAACTATCCAAAATATCAGACCTCAGGGACACTACTGTCTTTTCTGTGTATATCCTTCCATCCTTAAGCATACAAATGCAGAAATATATAATTTTAAAAAAGAATCCTACTACACATGGTGCTATTGTTGGGGTCCGTTATCAAAGGAAAGAGACTGAGACAAAGTGAAAGTTATGCAAAGCTTTATTCTATGCCAAGCATTAGAAGTTAGACTGACCGGCCAGGGCAACGAGACTTAGACAAAGTGAAAGTTATGCAAAGCTTTATTCTATGCCAAGCATTAGAAGTCAGACTGACTCGCCAGGGCCGCCGCGGAAGAGAGCGACCCCCGTCCCGACCTCACAGGCTGGTTTTATAGGGCATAACTGCAGACCCAAGGTAGGTGGCTTCTATTGTTAAGGTGTTTACTTCCGGAATCGATACCCGGAACCGATACCAGGAACTACTGGGGCGTTTATTCCCGGAATGAAGTCCGTGGATGTAAACAACAATATGACTACCTAGGCAATATGGAGTCGCTCTGGCTAAGCAGGCCCTAACAGGTTTTAACATTAAATCGGCCCTAACACTATGTAACCTGGTTCTTCTTTAATTACATGCCATTGAATATCCTTCTGTGGCACTAAATATGAATCTATAGTATCATTTTAATAGTAACCTGATATTGAATGATATGAAGGTACCACAATGTATTTAAGTCATTGCCTGCTTGGAGAGCATTTTCTATTATCAACAGCACTATGAAGAATAGCTTTATCCTTCTATATATACCTTTATGATATATATAATAAGTAACTTTATTCAGTATACAACTCTTTTGGTACTTGCTTTTTCCTAATGAGGAATTCTAGTAGACACATTTATAGGTGAAATGTTATGCTTCTTACTGTATGTTGCCAAGACCCTTAAAAAAGCTTATTCAAATCTAGATTCTCAGTTGCAGAATATATAGTTTCCAGTTCCTCAGACCCAGCATTATCTTTACTAATCTGAAAGGAAATAACAAATACACATGATACAGCATTGATACACATGAACCAACCCTCATTCTTTTCAAACACAACCAAAAAACCACCTGTAAAGTCTCACAAAATATGGCCAGACCCCAACCAGGGGCATCGTTATTTCTGCTTGTTGTTGAGAAAAAATTCTGGTGCCACAGAAAAATTTGGGTAGTTCCTAGAAACATAGCCAGATGGGACTGATTTGATCCTTATCTGAAATTTCCTTGAAAAAAGAGAATATCGTTAATGTCCAACTATTCAATTTATATCCTGGGGCCTGTGTTTTCCGAGCGGCTTTGGACTTTGATTGAAATACAGCGCCGGCCCCTTCAAGACCACGTCAGTTGTAGCGGTGAAGTGGGAAGTACACTGGGATTGGGCCAAGTGCCCTGGGTCTCGCCAGGCAGGATTGCTCAGTATCTGTCCCCCTGAACGGGCCCTTGCCGCCCTGAGCTATGGAGGTTTGCAGCAGCAAGGAAGGAGGCTGTGCACCAGGGAGAAGGCCCTGAGCCCCTTGCCCATATGCTTAGCTGCATGACTTTGGGCAAGTGACATGCACAGTGATCACACTGTCTCCCTCTCGGAGTCGTCATGAGGATCAAGTAGCACATTAAGAGCTTGGCACACGAACCTCATTTTCCTTTTGCCCTTTCACTCTGCCTTCGGTTCAAATGAAGGATTAAATGATGTGATCTCTAAGACCCCTTTGAGATCAAATTTCCTTAGGGTTTCAAGTCAGCAAAAGTGAGGTCCTGCCTTTGAAAGCATTGATTTCAGAGTGGCTGTGGAATCCTAGCTCAGGAGGGGAAGCTTTCGCTGGCCCTGCGTTTTGCACAGGTCCAGACCTCAGCACTCACACGGAGGCCTTCTCCGCACAGGCCTGCTCTACCATAATGTTGTTCGTGGGCTTCTGGTAGCTTCTTGCCTTTGTGGCTTTTGTTGAGCATCAAACGTGAATTTCCTGAGGACGAGCCCATGCCTATCATCTCTTTGACAGCACCCCCCCAAGTTCCCCAACCGCCTCATCTCCGTGCACCTGTATGGTGGGCCACATTCAGGCATGACTAACTGGTCCATAGGGAGTTTGATTGACAGGGGATTTATTTCATGGGGTCAGCCTTCCTGGCTGCGACATCTTACCCGCTGTGGCTGGCTCTTGGTTTATTCCAGCCTAACTGCCCACCCCCAAGACCCCCACTCAGCTCACAGCTGCGTGAACTCTCGAAAGTATCCTTCCAGGAGTCATTCCGTGCCGCTCTGGCAGGTCTCCACCTGCCTTCACAGGCTAGAACAATGGGAGTGATGGTGGGGCCCTGCCGTTTGTTAAGCAAATAAAACAGAACACATTATTTCCAAATATTACAGAAAAGGAATGACTCATTTAATATTAGCCACTTAAATATTATCTTTAGAAATGGCTTCCCTCTGGCTCATCAAGCAGTCTCATCTCCACTGTATAATGGGAATGTAATTGCTGAGCTCTAATTCCAATGATATTACCTTCCCTGTAACTCAAGCTGGGTGCCCCTCAGTGATGGAGCAGAGTCCTCTTGGGTTTCCACTTCATGCACGTACCGGAGCCTTTTCTGTTCCCTGCCCTGTGCTCTCACCCATCCTGAGAGGAGTTAATCCATACGCAGGTGTATCCTGAGGCCTTTCTATGTTGCCAACACATCGTGAATTCACATCGGGACTCATTCAGCTACTTCATTCCTTCCATAAATATTTACGAGCGGGATAATAGCCACTTGCTTTGAATGCAGAGTTTCTTTCTAATCTCATGAATGGAATATGACTAGCACAGTGCCTGGCACATAGTAGGTACTCAAAACATTTTTTTTTTAAAGCAACTGTCGTGGTTTTTGATGGACTGTGTCAAATACGGAAGCCCTGGGGCCTAGAAAGATTTGCCTGGGTGAAACACTTTGCTGCTTTCTTCAACAGAATACATGGAATATAGTTTAATTATTTAATCATATATGCAATCATATATTAGTCAAGATACCCCAAAGCTATCATTTTGAACATCAGTGCTGGAGCGTAATGAAGGGACAGAGTTCTTTGTGCCTGTATTAAGTAAATCAGAGGGTTGTCTTTGCGGTTTCTCTGTTTGATTGCTACAGGTTGTTTCCTTCCTTGCGGTGAGACTGTGGGATGATTCTTTCTTTTTCTGTCCATGTGTCTCTTTGTGATTCAAGGATCATACATTTATTTAGCATTTTTCATATGCATTATTTTACTTAGTCCTTACATCTACTCTGCAAGAGAAATAGAATCATCTCCTATTGGTTGATCAGAAGAGAGGGGGGAATATCCATGAAGCTTTTTAAGAGTTAAGCGATGTATCAAAAACCATGTGGATAAGGAAAGGGGCAGTGGGACCGAGACTCAGGTTTTTGATTCGAAGCTGGGGTCTCTTTTTCTGCCCAGCCTGTCTCCTTTAGCAACTCCTTACCTTCATCTCAGGGTGCTGGTGACCCGCCATAGACCTTGTTAAAAGAGGCGGTAAATGACTGGGTAAAGTCTAAAAGGCTGGGCTTCCAAGAAACTGTTTGAGATCTAGAGCCTGGGTTTGTGACCTCTCTCCTTACTGGATATTGACAGATCTTTTTCTCTGATGTATAAACAAGGAAGATGGATAGCAGATAGGGTTGCCAGATTTAGCAAAAAACAAAGCAAACAAAGAACAGTAACAACAACAACAAAAAAATAAGATGCCCACTTAAATTCGAATTTCAGATAAACATTTTTTAGTACATGTTTCCCATGTATTATTTGGGAGGTACTTATAAAGAAGAATGACTTCTTTTTTGGTCTAGCTGTAATTCAGATCTAGCTCAGTGTCCTTATTTTACCTGCAGCCCTAATAGCTGAGCTCTGGCTGCGTGAAGGGTCTCGGCTTGGTAATGACAGAAGTGCCTGGAGTAAGAATAGAGGCCAGGGAAAAGAAACCGGTAGGTTGCAAAATCTATAGTGTTAATTAGATAATGCTTCCTGGAAACAATGGGTCCTGAGCTGCTGTTTACACAGCAGTAGGGAAATGGTTTGGCAGGTAGCTGGAGAAGGAGCCATTCACAGGAACAGAAGAACAGCAAACTGGAAAAGGATGCTGGCCAGAGGCACACACGCAGACCAAACAAGGGCCAGTTTTTTTTGACTAAAAGTAAATTACTCTTCGAACATAACAGTGTTACGTCCCCTGCCTAATATAATGATCAGTCTGCCTCCTGTACGGGAAAGAAGGAAAACGGCGTTGCCTTCCCTGTGCTCCCAGGGTGATCTGACAGTGATTGTTTGAGAATCTTTGCTGCCCTCAGGCAGTAAATTTAAGGAGCAACCTGCCTTGAAAATGGAATTAGCTTGCTAAAGACATCTTTTAGGCAGTCCAGAATTTCTTAAAATCTGGGATATTGTTTTTTTCCCAGTAGCGTCTTGAGATCTCCCAAGCCCTGCTTTTAAGGTTGATTGCTAGCTGCTGGTAGGGAATTTTTCTGTAAAGATTCCAGGGGAAGTTTACAGGGTAAGTTGAAAATCACCAGCCTAGGGAGCCTGGGTGTCTCAGTCAGTTAAGCCGCTGCCTTCAGCTCAGGTCATGATCTTAGGGGTCCTGGGATCAAGCTCAGCAGAAAGCCTGCTGCTCCCTCTTCCTCTGCTGCTCCCCCTACTTGTGCTCTCTCTGTCAATTAAATAAATAAAATCTTTAAAAAAGAAAGAAAGAAAGAAAGAAAGAAAAGAAGAGAAAAGAAAAGAAAAGAATCGCCAGCCTATTAAATGGGACGATGCAGCAAAGACAGGGCGTTCTTTGTGACAGCCCTCTTCTGGGTGTGCAAGTGTTTCACACGTATCTTTTCACACACCTTTGGGAAGGTTCTCTTGTCTCCACAGGAGTAGGGACATGCCTCATCCCCTTGTCGGAGCCTCTCTGCCTCTCCTCTCTTTTTAGGGTGCTTTACATTACAGATCCAAGGACCATGCAACTTCCTTTTAATATTTATATTAATTTTTCTTGAGTGCTCATCATACACCAGATACATAGAAAGATACGCTGTCCAAACCTCCTCCCTTAATGGGTTTTTGAATGCCGACTGGGTGCTTGACCCTTCAACACCCATGTTCCCAGAGGGAATACGGAAAAGGAGCTGAGGGTGCCAGGACTTGCCTTGTGCCCCACAGCTAATAAGCAGCAGAGTGGAGATTCAAACGCATGTCTCAGGACATCACTCAGGACAGGGATGACAAGCCAGGGCAGGGTTGATGGTGTGCAGTGATGTGGGACTACATAGACAGAACTCCTGTTTCTTTAGGACAGGTTTACTTTGACAAGCTGGTGCTGTGGCCCCAAGAGACTGGGCTTGGGGCTTTGCTTAGGTTCACAGGAGTGTGGACAATGAGTCCAGCTTTTCCCAAACATCTAGAACCAAAGCTGGATATCACACAGGGTCAAGCTCTGGGGACGTGAACCCTGCATCTCGGTTTGAACAATCTGGAGAAGTTTCACCTGTTGAGAACCAAGAGAAAGGCAGGCAGGCGCCCTTCCCACCAGCGGAGCATGGGAATGGCTGAAGTTCACTGGAAGGCTTGGTTCTCCCCAAGAGTGCCACGGGGGTGTGTGAGGGGTCTTGAAAGTACTTGCCCAGCATGTAGAGGCCAAGGAGGACTTTGCAAGAATTGGGGGTGGGGGGAGGTGGCTTGTCACTGTGGAGCCATGCTGGACACTTGCCTCCCCAGACTCAGACACCGCCCTCTCTCCTCCTTCCACCTGCATACCAGCTGTCAACTCCTTAGTAGCTGCATCATGGGAAGGTCTGGGGCCCCAAGGGAGGGCTGCTGTGGGAGATTTAGGGGGGGTTGCTTAGGGCAGTAGCTATTAACTAACTAATTCTGAAGTATTTTAATGATTTAAATACTTGGTTAGAACTTAAGTGCTTTATTAAACTATTTAATTTGGGCAACCTTCACAAATAACTCCAAATAACTCCAGGAGTTAGTCTGTTCATATTGTCATTTCACGGATATTGAAACTGAGACACACAGACTTCCCTAAGATCCCACAGCTGGAAAGTGGCAGAGCTGGATTTGAACCCCTCTGCTTCACTTTGAAGGCTGTGTTCTTTATTACAAGGTGATTTCTGTCTCTTTACTACAAGTTGTCTCTGCTCTTTCTGAAGGCTGGTCTCTGCTGGCCACCTGAAATCATTCATATCAGAACCATGGCATGGAGGTAGCTGAACAGGATGGGTCACAGTGCGGTCTCTCCCTGAGGCCCTAAAAAGGAGGAAGGGATGATGTGTAGACCTTGGAACCTTCATGGAGTTCCCCTTTCTTCTTTCTGTCCTGCCCAATTCCAACATCCGGGACCTGGAGGAAGGAAAGGAGAAACCGCCCTGCCCTATCCCCTCCCCCCAGGGCCCTGCCCTGCCCGGCACAGGAAACCCCAAGAGTCGCCTCCGGGACTTGCTAAGTGTGTGAAGAAACTAGGGCCATGTGCTAGTGCTCAGGCTCAAAGGAGCTTTTACGATGCACAGCCTGCCTCTGTCTTCCATCCACAACCACCGCAGGCCCTCTCGGGTTCTGGGGGGCCCATCCTCCTACTCTCCCTGGAAACCTTCCCGGAGACCTTGCTCTCTGGGAGGCCATGGCCGTGGCTTGCTTGTCCGTGGGGGGAGTGTGGAAGGCCGGGCTGTAGCGTGCGCGCGTGCACGGCTGTGTCTGCATGCGCATGCGTGTGCGGAGCTACTCCACCCCCTCCCTCGGCCCGGGACGGACTCCTGCTGCCCAGGTTCTAGAGGAAATGTGTCCATTGTTCTCGTGCTTTGGGACAATGGGCTTGCTATTTTTAAAACTTTGTGACCCCGGGAAGAGATAGATGTTGACGCTGTGTCCGCGTGGCTGTGGCTTAGCCCAGGACTTGCCCTCTTTCTCTGAACGTCCCCTTCATATCTCAGCCCCTGCTTCAGAGGGTACCCCGCCAGCATCTTCCAAGCCTTGAGGATGACTCCCTTGGTCTGCCAGTGTGACAAAGCGCTGGTTCGCTGGGTCTCAGCAGGGGGTGATGGGAAGGTCTTTCAAGGTAGCATTGAGAAGTCAATGTTTCACTTATTTCTTATAAATCTAATAAATCTTTTATCCACTTCATGACAGGAATATACAGGTAGATCCATAAATATACACAAAACAGTGTATACGTGACAATCATCTGGTTTCTCATTCTGCACCCTGTGATTTGAATCTTCTGACTTCTGGGTTTTTGCCCAGCCACCTCTCTCCTCGGAATGCTAGGCCCCTGTGTAGCCCTTTGACTCTGGCTAGTGCCTCAGACCGTCGGACTTAGGTCATCTGACCCTCTTCCAAGGAGTGAGGTTCCCCTCCTTATATGGCAACATACCCTATTTTAGTGCGTCTCCTGCCTCGTTATTCTTCGCTCCCCTAAGTTCTTCCAGGGCAGAGACAGTGCCTTGCTCCCTGTCCTATCTCTAAGGGTCTGTGAGCCTGCCATGCGTGTGCAGTTCCTTCTCTGCCTCCCTACGCTCCACACTGTCCCCCCTCCATCGGTGAGGAGTGGGCTGAGATTTACCAGCACCCGTGGTTGCCTGTCTTCCAGATCATTTCATTGTCATTTGCACTTCCGCCAACATCTGGGTGCTGTGTGCAAGGCCCATTCACAGCATTCATTATTTCATTTCCTTCTGAAGACGACTCTGCGACGCATCTGCCAGCTGCGTAAGCATCTACTTTCTGGAGGGAAGAGATGGGGGAAGGAAGGAAGGAAGGAAGGAAGCAAGCAGGCCTCTACATGTTTACTTGTGGGTTTAGTATAAAGCTCTAGCAGAGATCCTGCGTGTGGCCAGCTCAGAATCAAGCATAGTCCCCATGCACTGGTCAGCAGGAGTGCAGGTCTGAGGCTCAGAGAATCTCAGAGCACGGGAACCCAGGAGCCAGGAGGGCCCAGTTCATAGCTCCTGCCTTTGGAATTGCTGGTTAGATTAGTCTTTTGGGAGCTGGACCCCTGTGGCCCACATAGGCCTGTTCTTCCTCTGCCTCATTCAAGCCTGATCTGTAGACATGGGGCCAGAGGTGCCCACAGATGTCCCCTGGCAGCTTCCACAGGAGGCCATGTTCCCTCAGCCCCTTCCCACCTTGGGAACAGGTCTCAGACCCTGATTCCACCCTCCCTGCTTCCCTCCTGCTCTAGGAGACTATGTGTGTGCAGGGATAATATCTTAGCCTTCAGACCTGAGAATCCGGAGGAGGGGCTGGGAGTGAAAATTTCTACCCTGGGGCTGTTCTCACAGAGACATTGGGAACAGCCCTTGGAACATGCTGAGAGAGTCCGTGCCAGCTGGGAACTCTTGTGAGGTCTCAGGGAGAGAAGCTTGCCCTAGAAAAAGCAGTGAGGTGGTTGTGTGCAGACCCACTCTGAGCTGTGAACGAGCCTCCCCGCCCCCCGCCTGCACTGGAAGTTGGGGAGCGGTCGGGCCAGCTGCCAGCAGTGGGACCATTCCTGCTGGTCGTGCCCAGGGATGGGTAGGGACCTAGACAGCCCAGGGAAGGTCCAGGCCAGTCCTAACCTCCTGGACCTGTCACCCAGCCACTGGATTACAGGTCTGCACACCCACCTACCTCCTCAGGACAAGGGCAGACAACCCTTACTCCTGGCCAGAAGGAGCTAGAGCTTTCAGGCCCAGCTTGGGGGGACTTCCAGTGTTTTCCAGCCCATGCTGAGTCACGAAGCTTCTCAGCCACTTAGTCAGACGAGTCCAACGTGGAGGTGATTGGCATGCTTCAGAGCCCCCTCTCCTGTTGGCGTTTCTGATGTCTTCTCACTGAGTGGTGGCACCTGGTGCAGGACTACAAATAGTCTCTCGGAGGGAACGGGGCTCACAAGCCGGGTGGGCAAGGACTTCAGGCGAGTAGTCGGCACAACAAGAGGCACTATATTAAGGCCTGGTTATGTTTAGAAGTCATCCTGAGAATGTTTGGCATGCTGAATATAAACTCGCACTTCCGTCTGCCTGCCACACTTTAAGATCTCTCCCGGAGGGACCCGGAACGTGGGGCGCCCTGGAGAAGGAGCCGGGAATGTCTCAGGGGAAAGGTTTCTTTCTCAGGAACCAGGGGACAGTGGGAAATAATTCCCGAGCTTGCTCCCCTCCTGGACTTCCCAGATGAAAGATGGGGACATGGGTGGATGTGAGCGGATGACATCAGCATCAGACGCCAGCGGGAAAAGCTCTCCTTTGAAGTCCACCAGATCCCTGGCTGCCTTTAATGCCGAACCCTTGCTGAATTGAAGGATGATGGCCCCAGAAAGGACTGCGGGTCCTTATCCAGTCCCCTCACTGGATAGATGGGGAAACAGAGCCCCAAGGACAGGCTTGTGACCTGCTCAAGGTCACACATCCATTGAGTAGCAGTCTAGGCTGTAGGCTGTGAGATTGGTTTGCTCTAATGCATTCTCATGGTTGTAAAAACACGTATAGGCTGGGAAATGAAAATTCCCTTTGGATCGAGATGGCACCAAAATGCAGCTTATGGAGATGAGACTTGGTTTGGAAAGGGGCCTTGGTGGCTTTGGGATAAAGAAGCAGTTCGACCTGTGTTTTAACCGTCTAGAGGAGTCCAACAGAGCATCAGGGAGATTCTCTAGAGCTTTCTTAATTAGAAAAACCTTTTTTTAAGGTGAAAGGGAAAATGGAAGGGCTCCCAGGGGGTAAACATCTTACAGGCAAATGTTTGACTCCGCCAGGCCAGGGGCACCTGTACTAGGGACACACCATGGAAGGAGAGAATGCCCGCCCACACACCCATGCTGCCCTCGTCCTCACTGAGACGTTAGCCCTGTGTATGCCATGGTCATGGGCATACGGTGTACTCCTGTACTCCTGGGCTCTAGAGGAAGGTCCTGAAGACGAATGGGAAGAGCTCTGGACTCACATAGGTCTGGCTTTAAGTCCTAACTCTCCTTTTCTGTGGCTTTATAAAGACTTGAGCTCTTTCGTCTTCTGAGCCTTAGTCTCCTCCTCTGTAGAATAGGGGTAGGTTTATATATGCCCAGGACCTGGCACAGGGTCCTCTGAAAAGGGCTCTGCATATAGTAGTTGCTCCAGAAATACTGCAGTCTGCCTAGGAATTTGCAAGTTGGTTATTTGCTTAGATTTGGGGAGGAAAGAAGAGTAATTTCCCATGAATCAAAGTATAAAGATGTGGTCGTTGCTGAGATCAGAGAAAAAAAATGGACCAAGGTGAAAAGAGTGGCCCCAGGGCTCACAAAAGGTTTCACGGTTCCTTTTAGGCTCTAGCTGTATGTTCACCATGGAAATCATGTTTAGTCACTCAGTAGCTTGTCTGGAAAACTCTAGTGTGGTGACCCTTTCCTTCTTGTGACTTCCTTGTTTTGGCAGCTTCCAGGGAATTTCTTCTTGCTGTCTATGTCTTCTCTCCCTGCACCAGAGTAAGATCAGAGACCCCACCTCACTTCACCAAGTCAAGGACCCACCACTGAGAAAAGTCCAGGACCAGACCTCCTCGGAGGGTTAGGTTGTGACGAAATTGATACTAATCAACTCTGATGGAATGGCCATCACAAGCCAGCCACTGTGCTGGCTGCTTTACTTCAAAGCAGACAAAAGCAGCAGGATACTATCATTACCCCCATTTTACAGATGAGGAAGTTGAGGTCCTGTAATTTGCCCAAAGTCACATGAATAGTCAGTTGTAGAGGTGAGATTTGAACCCTGGCAATGTGACTCTAGAGTCTGTGCCCTTAACCACTACACCATACTGCCTTTCAAGTAACAGAAAGAGAAAGATCAAAGGGGGAGAATGGAGCAGAATATGCCCATTAACAGGAGGTAGAAGAGGAAGTGCGCTGGGTCAGGGGTCCAGTTACGTCAGTGAACCCCGATGGCTTGTTGGATGGGGAGCATTCACTCCCTGCAGGCTCAGTGGTTGGCCTGAACCCTAAGGCACCCCTTCCCTTCTCCAGCTCTTCTCCATGACCTGAGCTCTGTCCCCATCACCACATGTGCCTGCTCTGGCCGCCACACTTGCCTGGCCCCATAGCCTTCTAATCCTTGGACACTAGTGTCTCTTGGGTTGGAAAGACTGTGGAGGTCACCCAGGTCATTCTCCCACCCAACTCAGATGTCCCTCTGTAGTCTTCCTGGCAGAACCTGTCAGATCACCCAGGATGATGGAGCCCCCCAAAACACCCCCACTGAATTGTTGGAATGCTCTTGTTTATAACCTCAAGCCAGAGGCTTCCTCCTCACAGTGGCTCCCACAGGCCCTCTGGTCTGCTCCCTCTGGGTCTTTATGAAGGCAGTGGCTGAAGGAACTATCAGACACTCTAACTCACAGCTTTCAACCTTGGCCCTACTGACATTTGGGGACAGAGCATCCCTTGTCAGGAGCTGTCCCAAGCACTAGAAGACATTTAGCAATATTCCTAGCCTCTACCTACCAGATGCCAGGAGCAGTCCCCCTCCCCAGTTGTGACAACCAGAGATGTCTCCAGACACGACCCAATACCCCCATGGGGAAGGGGCATGAAATTGTCCCTGGTTGTGAGTCACTGCTTTAATTCTGCCTCTGACAGTCCCGACAGAAGAGAAATCATCTTCCTCCATCTTGCCCCTGCTGAGGACTCTGTCTCGGGGACCCAGGGTCAATGCACCAGGGGAGCTCACAGCCGTTGCCCAGCCCAGAGGTGCTTTGGTTCTGTTGGTCACCAGTGACAGGAGTTGGAGGTGGATCACAAGCCGCTCCTCACTCCCCAGACCCCATCCTGCCTCCTCTGTCCCTCCTCTCCTCAGGGTAGCTAATGCAGTCTGCTGAGTGAGGGCTTTTGCAAGGATTGGGTGACTGTAAGGTTGAGAGGCCAGGCATGGAAGGACGGTTTGGTTGTAATGCCTCCTTTCCCATTTATCCTTCCTTAAGAACTTTTCCACGGTTACCATCTCATTGGATTTGGTGTCTTCAGGGCTGCAGAATGGAAAATATCACAAGCGTTTCCATCTTGGCTTGGTTTCATGAAAACGTGTTTTCTTGCCATAGGATCTGTGGTTCTATGCTTCCCTAGAGTGTCCATTTCCCCACCCCTATCCCCAGATCCACACCCAATGCCTCACCCATATGCCCTGGACGAGAAATTACCCAGTGAGGAAACTGGAGCAAGAAGGAGATGTTCCCTGGGTTCCAGAAAGGCCTGGAACAGGAGTAGGAGTCCTGTTTTATCAGGTTTCTGTCGACCCAGCGCAGGAGGCCTCAGTAAGCTGCCCTACCCAATGAGGCCTGACTCAGAAGTGTGTTGGCCAAAATGCCTGGCTTTTACCCCAAATGCAGCACAATTGCCTCTGTCCCCAGGGTCACAACACCCCCTTCCTGAGCTTCTAGTTTGCTCGGCAGCAGCTTGGTGAGAAGATGGGCAGTGCGGGGCGCCACCAGATTAGATGCTCACCTAATGTCTCAGAACCCACACTGCGGGCCTTTGGCAAGAGACCCCTTGCTGAAAATCCTACCCCAGGGGGACTGTCATTTCTTCTCCCCCTTCCCTGCCTGGCTAATGAGGTCTCCTAGGCGGCCTGAGGTTGTCAGAAGGTCTATATGGTGAGACCTCAACTGACAGCCCCTCTGGAAATACAGTTCCCCTGTCATTAAATTCTTATGTTAAAAAAAAAAAGTCTTCATCAATCATACAAAACAAGCTGCCTGCATTTGATGTGTGTGGGATGCAGGAAGAGTTGGTAAAAAGTGGTAGGATTTGAAGACCTTCGCAAGACACGCCAGGTGAATTCCCTGTCTTACTGCTCTTCCCCCTCACATCCCCAGTAGCAACCTTATTCCTGGTCTTGGAGGGAGGCGCTTGGACCCAAGGATTGCTGAGGAAGCACCACACTCCTTGTTGGGAGAAAGAGATCCTGTGTTTGAGGATTTGGGACAGCAAACCAGTTCAGGATGATCCCTGATGTGTCTCTTGGTGGTGATACAGGCTCTGAAGGGGCAGTTAGCCTCCCTGGGCCCCAGTGCTGCCAGTCTATAAAGTTGGATAGTGTTGTTCACGCTTTCTCAGAGCAGTGGTGAGGGTCCTACAAGACTCAGCAAGACAAAGGTCTTTCGACTCCAAAGCGTGCACAGAGGGGATTGACAGATGGTTACTGTGGAGAGGAGGGTGGAGCTCCTGCTGGGTGGGAGGCAGCGTGCTGGGTGCTGCGGGAGGTCACCTGCCGAATTCGCGTCAAGGCGAGCTGGGGGAGTGGGAGTTGGGAGGAGGACCAGATTACTCGGGCTGGGAGGCTGAAGGGTGTTGTGTGAGAGAAGGTGGCGTCACACGGAATCCTGGCATATGGATGGGATCTCCAGAGGGAGAGGTGGTGGACTGTATCCAGCCCCGCCCACAAGTCTCCTCAGGCCTGACTCAGCCTAGGGAGTGGGCGCCCTTGGTTTCAGGAAATTCTGAAGTCCGCGGTGCCTTGTGGCAGGGTGGGGACCTGTGTCTACTTGGCTCTGCTCCTGTACTCCCCACCTGTCCCCCGCAGGAAGGCTTGTACACTGCTGCTCTAGATTACCTTCCTGGATCGAGCCCTCTCTGCAGCCCTACAGGAGCTCTGGACCTCACCCAAGCAGGGCTTATGAGGGTAGGACGTGGAGAGGGAAAGGACTGCCAGGGTGTGCTTGAAGCCAGTAAAAGCCTGAAGTATCCCGTGGAGGAGGCAACAGCACCATGGGGCCTTGGATGTGCCGCCTGCCTCCCAGGGCGCTGTGGGCCAGGGAACGCACTCTGCTCTGGAGGACTTCCTGGAGGAAGTGGAGCATGAACCATGGCTCAGCTGTGGACAGGATTTGAAGGGGGCGATGGTCCGGGTGGGTGCTGCAGCATAAGCTCCGGGCTGGGGATGGACAAGGCCTGTCTCGGGGATTATGATTAGATGTACCTGCTGGAACAGAGCCGTGTGGAGAGCAGCAGGGAGGGGCAAGGCCAAATGGTGGGGAGACCACAGCTTTGGGTTCTGAAATGCCAGTTAGGCATCTCAATATCATGCCGTAGGAAGCAGGGTCCTTTTGAGTGTGGACAGAGAGGTGATATAGAACAGTGCTAGGTTTGTTTTTGACTGATTAATCTGGCGGCTGTGTGCCCAGGATGACAGGGGAGAGAATCTGGAGACAGACTCCCTGCAGGCAGCCCTTGCAGTGGCCTGGGAGCCTGGCAGAAATGATGGAATTGGGGAATTTACTTCCAAAATGCAGTGGGGAGATGGGAGGTGGCTAGGAAGAAATGGATGGAATCTGTCCTCCAGAAACTTCTAAACCTATGCATGCCCCACCTTCTGTGTCGCTCTGCCATGGTCAAGCTGCCAGGCTTCCCCTCCCCCAGCCCCCCCCACAGGACTACAGCACCCTCAGACCCCTGCCCCCTTAGCCTTGCCTGTCGCAGAGCCAGTATGAAGCAGGGAATGGAAAGCATGAAGTCAAGCAAACAGCTTTGTGTTTCTTTCAGTGTCTCTGGGTCATTCTCCAGCCACCTGCTTGCAGTTCCGATAAGCCAAATCTTTCTTTAGACGAGCTGCAAAAGCAAGCAGAGTGGCTAGCCAGGAATGCTGCCACGGTGTGTGGTCATTACCAAAATGCTGGTGGGATGGGAAATTGTTTTTAAAAGGGACTGAGAATGTAATCAGCCATGGAACTGAATCCCATCTTTGAGAACCAGGGACCAGGAAGTGGGGGAACTATCTCCCTGGCTGTATATGTTCTGGTTGGGCCACAGGGATGGCCGCTACTGACTGGTCCAGTGGCCAGTCATGTGGAAAAGGCCAGAAATGGGATCTGCCTGGCACAAAGAGCCAAAGTACTCCTGCCCACAGGGTGGGTTAAAACTCAGTTTTTCTGAGCATGGTGAGAGAATGCGGAATCTCAGCTGCTCCACTCGTGTTTTCTCCAGACATGACAAGACGAGCCTTGATTTCTGGTTCATTCTCCTTTCCCTCCCTGGTCTACTCTCTCCCTTTCAGGTTCAACCCAAATATTCTTTTCAGAACTGGTAGGTTTGCTCTAGCCTTAGCTGCTGTTTCGGTGAGCAACTGTACATAACCCAGGTTTGCACAGTTAGACAAGCCAAAGAACCCTGAAGAAATGAAGCCAAATGCTCAGGGTTTCACGGGGGGGGGGGGCGGGGGAGGTGCCTGGGAAGGACCAAGAAGGAACCATAACATTTTGTAAAGTGGATATTAAACATACAGGAGCAAAGCCAGTGTTGTTTCCCTAACCGCCTCCCCAACAATATTTACAGTATGTACCTTCTGTTGGCTATAGCATCAGCATGAACTTCTGAATTGGAAACGGGGTTTTCACCATTGTCAGGCCAAAGCAGTTTCGAGGCTTCCTTTAAGACCAATGATGGATTAAACTTTGGGATCTGTTCTCTTCCAGAGGGGGGAAAAGCAGGCAGCATTCAGCCGATGTGTGCCACCTTCCTCCATCAGTCATTAAAGAACCATGCCCCTTCTAGAACTTTCTCACCGTCCCACACTTGAGCAACTCACAGCTAATGCTGATGCCGGACTCTGTTCCCACCCTAGTCCTCGGGCCCTTTCTGGCCAGGGGGTGCCACACTAACTGCTAAATATTTTGAGAAGCTCTTACTCTAGTCTGCAGCCAATGCCAAGTCCCTTATCACAGAGTACTAGAATTTCCTGCTGCTTAATTTTTCCCTTATTAAGATAGAAATGGTACTTGTCAAAAAAACCCTACTCACTCTCTTAGGCCCAGCCCAAGTGTTCCTTTGTTGAGGAAGCCTTTTCTGGTTACAATGAGTCACCTGCTTCTTTGCCCACATGACACTGAGTTCGTGGCTCCTTTATGGAACTCCTGTTACCAAGCAGTGCTCACAACAGGGACCAGTTGCCCCCCAGGGACCATTCAGCATGAATGGAGACATCCTCCAATACAGGACAGGCCCTACAACAAAGAATTACTGGCCTTGCATGTCAGTAATGCCAACCAATGTGTCTCCATGTCTGCCCCAGCTCCTACCTGTGAGCCTCTCGAGGGCAAGACACTGCAGCTAGTTGTCACGTTCCAGCTCACTCCTCCCTGCCCCCACCCCTCAGGAACCAGGGCGATCCTTTGCATTTAGTTAGACACTCAATAAATGCACTGAATTGAATTCATTTAGTTAAATTGAATCAAATTGAATTGAACCTAAGCTACCCGCCAATCAGTAGGCAAATGCACCAATTACCCTGGGCGGTAGTGCGATCTTCTCTTTGCTCCACGATCCAAGTGGAGAAGGTCCTGGTCAAGCCCACACCGGTAGACTAGCCCAGACCCCGGAGGTTGAACACAGGAGGTTAGGGATGACTGTGAACATTTTCAAGCCTCATATACTGTTTCACTGAGTAGCCTTGACTCCTCATTTATCATGCATCTCAGGAATGCAAGAAATATGACCTTCTCATCACCCCAAAACAGATGGAGCTAAGAAATACCACTGCCCCGGCTCTCTCTTGTAGTAGGTATGGGAGAAGTGCAGGACTGTCCTACGTAGAGACTTCAAGGCAGTGTGGTAATGAGCAGAACAGCACCCTTGCATTGTAGCCCACAGAGAAAATGTTCCTATCTCTTCTACACCAATATTGACAGTCTGACCTTGACTGTGGGCTTAGTTCCCTCACTGGTAAATGGGAATAATGGATTCTTACCTGCTTTGAGGCAGGAGCTAGACTTGGCCACCTCAGTGCCTGAGCCAAAATATACTAAGCGTTCTATGTGCATTGCTTCATTTGCCTTTATTAGTGTTCCTGTACCAGATGATGGGGCCACTGAGGCTCAGAGAGATTGCATTGCTAGCCCAGGGTCACATAGCTAGCAGGTGGGAGAGCCTGGTCCCAAACCCAGAGTCTATGCCTTGCCCACTCCAGAATACTGCTTCCTCCTTTCCTTCCACCTCTCAAAAATGCAGCATCTACCCTTCTTCCATCCTCTTCATAGGGTCTTAAAAACATAAAACTGTTTTGCCTGGGTGTTTTTAAGCCATTTTTGGAATATACACAGTGATCTCTGGGCTCTCACTAACTGGCTAGAACCAAAGTTGGGCAAGATTAGAATTGGAGGTTTCTTTTTATTCAAGATTAGGTTTTCTGTTCCATCCAGAATAACCTACTGTTCCCCAGCTATATACACCCTGGTTTCAAGAAGATCTAAAATTACAAGAGAATTACCTTGCTTGGAGGCAGCTGGTATTTCTGTTTCCTGATGAAAGTAGATACTAGAGAGTGGAACTACCCAGAAACCAGGGGGCGGCATGTTGGCCATACGGGAGGCAAATAAAGCTCGTTTTCTTTTCTTGGCCCTCTTAAAGATGTGTCTAATTTTGGGCATGTTTAGTTTGGTTCATCTGTATCTGGAAAGGCTCTTCTTTTCTCCCTAAGTGACATCTCTCTTGAGCACACAATTCCCTCCTCTCCAGGTGAGTAATCCCCTCTCCAGCTGTTCGTAATTACTAATTAGTGAACAAAGAGGCTAACAAACAAAATTAGCTACTGGGCCATAGTTTGGGATTGAACCAAAGGGAGAAGAAAGACTTCAGTGTGCTTGTCTTTCGCCCCTAAAGAAAAAGGGAAACAACAAAATAAAACACATTTGCCCTCAGTAATTTATTGTAGTCACACCCGTGACGTCCATAGCCAGCATATTTATGCCATATGAGGAGTGGTTGCAGGGAATTCCTCACCTCCTCGGCAGTTGGGGGCGGGTGCAGAGACGCTCCCCACAGAGAATGCCTGGCTTCATCATAGGATAGAGAAGGAATGAGCTGCCACTCTCCTAAAGGGGTATGCTCTGTCCTACCCATCCGTTTGTTGATGTTGACTCAGGGGAAGTGGTACCCTTCCCTCACTGTCTCTCTGTCTCTCTCTATCTCTTTCTCATCTTCAGTATACCCAGTGCAGAAGGAGATATAGGCATTCATATTCCACTAACACTTCTTGGCATATCATTACATCATCTCTTTCAAATCTCATTACAACCCTTTCCTCTATTGGCCAAGAGATTGAGGCTAAGAGATACAGATTTCCTTGGCGACACACCTAATAAGTAACAGTACCAGGAATTAACTGTGGTCTTCAAATTCATTGCTTGTAGTCTTAGGAATTTACAACTAATAAATGCCAATTTCACTGGGAAGACCAAAATAGCATATAAGAAAGGATTTGAAAAGAGAGAAGTGCTAAATTAGGAGCTACTAAGTGCACTTGGCTTTCTAGAAGCTGCACAATCCAGGTTAACCACAGAGTGGTGGGTGGTCTGTGGGTGGGAGAGTGGGACACTCACCCACTTGGTTGTTCTGTGAGATCAACTCTCGGGAAATATTTAGAACCCAATGCCCACTTTCTAACTTCCTCAGCCAAGTGCCACTGGGAAGGAATTGCTGGGTGATGGGGTAATTGTCCTAGGCTCCTGGAGGCTGCAGAAGGAGATTCTTTCTCAATTTCCCTGGCCCTTTTGCCATCCCCCCTTGTCCCTGCTGTCTTCCTCCTGCCTTCCTGCTGCCTCGACCCCTGGACTCTGTCCCTCTTTGCATCCTATTCTCTGTCTTGCTTCCCTTCTTCCTCCTTCCTCCTGGCTGTCTCATCTTTCATATTATACCCTCGAGAAGTTTCTGGATCCCTTAAAAATCTTCTCCAAATTGGATTTGTGCTTATGATGAATGGCTGTCCTTGGCACCGGAGCTGCTGATGACCCACCCCTCCCCTCAACTCTGGCTCCCACATCCCATTCTGTTTTCCACCCTTCTCCATTGCTGAGTCCTGGCCCACCAGGTTCCATCACCAAGATCAATGGCAAAACCGAGCAGTCCTTCCTGATGTTCAGATGGGCCATCAAGTAGGCCCTCAGTTCCTTAGGCTCACCTTGTCTCTTTAGCAGGCACCCAGAAAACTTTTGAGGTATGTTTCCATGGAAATTATGGAGTCTTCCTCATAGTCCCTTCCTTAGACTTTCTTATGCAACCTGCCTCTTTCCAGAGTGCTGGGATGCTACAGGGAGGTTTCTTAAATTAATCCTGTCAAAATAGCCTTCGAGTTCTTTTGGAGCAGGGATTTTTTTTTTTTTAATCTCACAAGACACAAACTGTTCAAGGGAAGAACTGGGAACAAAGACAGCTCGAGAGGACTGTAGGGAGCTTGGAGAGCATTTAGAGGAGAGCGTGGAAATGATTGATGGGCTGGGAAGTGGGACCACAGCAGAGAGGTGAGAGGCAGGGGGGCAGAGGGTGACTTAACAGAGAAAAGAGCAGGCTGACAGGTGACATAGTAGCAGACTTCAAGTTTGTGAAGGGTTAGTATATGGAAGCTGGTGATTAGCCGGCTCCCCATCACCCCCAGAGAAGAAAAGACACTCAACGAGGGAGGAAGGAGAGCGTGAAGCTGCCGGAGGAACTTCTGTCCACAGAGCATGGTGAACACAACAAGAGGGTGAATGGTGGGGCACCCCCACCCTGAGCCCGGCGCTGGGTGGTGCAGTTGGTGAAGCATCTTGCTCAGAGGCTCCCGGTCGCTGGCGCTCTGATCAGCACTTGGACAGCAGCATCAGCATCTCCGCACACACATTCAGGATGCAGTTTCCTGGGTCCCACCTATGTTCCCTGGTCCAGAATTCCTGCGTGGCAAGTCCAAGAGTCTGTTTTTAACAAATTCTCCCAGAGGAGTCTTAGGAGAGTCATTGAGAACCAAGGGCTCGTATATGGAAAAAGAGAAGACACCTCCCCAAATTCCTCTTTCCCCGTTCATCATCCAGTAAGGTCTCTCACCACCCGTGAGCCTTTCCAGAACCCAGGCCACAGTTGCCCAGGTGGCTCCACCCAGTGTCCCACTGGCTCCCTTGCCATGGATCCTGTGTGGTTGGAGGCTGCCTGCAGCTCTCGGGAGCCTTGGTGCCCCTCCTCAGGCATGGGGCATGAAGCTGCTGGAAGAAATGCTTATCCCATCTTTTGTTCCTGACTTCACTGGCAGGACCCAGTGCTTAGGTGGCAGCTCTGTGGAGTTAGCTGGGAGTCTCTGAAAGCCCCACAGCTACTCCAGTGGGACTGGGATTCAAGAGACTATCCCTTTTGCTCAGAAGCATGTCATTTTTCCTCTCCTGGTCTGATGCTCTTCTCTGGAAATGAGTGAGTCCTCCCAACTCTTCCTTTCTGTCTGCACTGGCCGTTTGAGAAACTCGATCTCATGAAGCAAGCTTAAAGAAGGTACAGTCTTAGGTCCAGTGCAGTCTTTCAGAGTGCAGCGGTTCAAATTTGATGATTTTTTTTTCTTTTTACGTAATTTGCACTGGCGAGTTGGGATGGATAAAGAAGAACATACCAATATGCCTATCCCCAGGTAATTTGCCTCCTCTGTGAGGCTGCTGCTCACCACATGGGGCCATGGACACACATTTCTTTCACTTGGAGGCAACATTCCAAACTACAGATCCTGTTGTTTGGCCTTGGGACAGTTTTTGTATGTTTTTAAACGTGGTGCCCATAATCAAAGAGTACTGTTCATAGGAAGAAAAGGAATGTTGCAGGGAGGAATCATAATTTCATGGCCTTATTTGCTTTATCCTTGCTGCCTTCCAGGCTGCAGTGGTATTAAAAAAAAAGAAGAAAAAGAAAAAGGCAATTCCAATTCCAATGGCAATTATGAACTTTGGTTCTAAGGTACTAGAGACCTGGTACTTGAAAAAAAATAATGAAGTTTTGGTAAAAGAAAAATTACTAGTTGTCTACTCCAGCATCTAGTCCACCTTCCTCCTTAGTAACTGAACCTTGATATTCACCTGGGCACATGCTACCTAGACTGAAAAGACTGGGTTTTCCAGTCTCCTGTAAGGCTTAGTAACAATTTCTGGCCAATGAGAGGTAGAAACTAAACTATTCTAAGCTATAATTTAATAAAGCCTCCTTAAGGAAGAGGGATGAGCCTATTTTTTTTTTCTTTCTTCTTTCCTCCTTCCAGATTCCTGGAATGCAGTTGTAATGACTGGAATTCCAGCAGCCACATTAGATGATACAAGATGGAAGTGAAGTACTGATGGTGGCAAAACATGGTCTCAATGACCGTGAAGCTGTCATCCCAGCCCATCTCCTTTAAGACAGAGACTTGAGAGGAAAAAAAAGCCACTATTTTTTTGTATGTGTGTGTTTCATTTATGCAGCTGAAAAAGACAAAGGAAAAGACACAGGGTTTGTTTGTTTGTTTGTTTGTTTTTATTTAACTTAAAGACACAGGTTTCAAAGTCAGACATCCAGCTCTGCCTCTGGCTAATCATGACCTTGGCCAAGTTATCCTCTTGATTTTCAGTTCCTTCATTTGTAAATTAGAGTCATAATCTCTACATCACAGGCTATGCCTAGGTATTAGATGTCATATTTAGAAGGTGTCTTATTACACTGTAGGTGGTTAAAAGTAGTGACTACATGTGTATGTATGCCTGTGTGCCTATTTGGCTCCAGATACTGTGCTACGCCCTGGGGGTCTGTAGATTGGTACAGCACACCCCTGCTCTCACTCACAGGCTCGGGGGAGTATGTCAGTGTTATAGCCACAGCCCAGTTATAAAGTGTGTGTGCGTCTACATGCCATGATGCCGGCTGAGGTGATCTTAGTGAGCACATCAGAGATCGAGGGAGCTCTCTTAGAGTGGGCTCTTGGCCTCTGCTCACTCAGACTTGCCACTTGGCATTCCCTTCCCTCTCCTTTACTCCTCTGAAGCCTGCCTATTTTTGTGGCCCGTCCACGTCCGCTCTCTTCCATGGAGCCATCTAAGCTATTCCAGCCATTCCTTGACATTTTACTGAATTTATTTCAGTCAAGACCACACAGCTCAGGGCTTACCGTGTTCTCCTGCTGGGTGTGTGCGTGTGTATGCATGCATTTGCATGCGTGTGTGCCAACGTGCAGGTGTGCTTGTACATGTGCACGTACACCCATCCTTTCCAGCTGGACTGTATTCTTCTTGAAGGCAGAGACCAGGTTTTAGAATTCTTTTTATGCAGAAAATATAGTAGGTGCTCAGGACTGTCATTGAGAAAGCAGAATTTGGCAGGTTGAGAATGTTCTTTTCCTGTGAGAGCTGGGTCAGGCTTGTGGTCCTTTTCCATTTCCTGTGGCCACAGGCTGTGTGATGAGGCAGAAAGGGAAAGTGTGAGGAAGATGAGGGATGGCATGGCTCCAAGGGGAGCTCATCACCCGGCCCAGACTCTGAGCCCAGCGAGCAGGGCAGCTTTGCCTGACAGACACAGGGGAGACTGTCTTCTCCCCAGGTGCAAACCGGATGATAAGGGGTGGTTTCTCACCCTAAGGAAACCTCCACATAAAAATTGTCTTCATCAAAACCCTCCCAGTGGCTGTAACATGCTATTAGTCATATGTGAAAATGGTCCAGGAGTGAGTAGGTGACAGGCATCTAAGATGAACTGTCTCTTTCTATCAAGAGTGAGCTCTTGAAATCCCATATATTCATATTTCAGCTCTCAGAGGGCTGTGGCCCTCACCCAAGGAGCCACCCCTGCTTTTCTTGCCCCTTGTCACACCCTCTCCTTGGCTAACTCATAGCATTGCCTATCCTCAGGAGTTCCCTGTGAGGATCAGGAGACAAGCTGCCTTGAGGGTTTCCGGTTCTAGAAATCCACCTTAGCTGATCTGATAACACAATGGGAAGATCTTGAAAAATACCAGACAGAATTATCCTTCTCCCCCTCCGTGTCATTTTTATACTTCTATTTTTATAAATCCCACATTATTTTGACCTGGCTCAACTACTGCCATAGTCCACTCCAAATAACTTAGTAACCTGTGTTAATAAAAACCAGTTAGGACTGTCACAGGAAATGTGGATTTTCTGACCTCCCCATCCCTTGTCAGTGAGGCCTTTCTCAGGCTGCTGGGGGGCTCAATGGAGGGGTACTTTAAGAGTACCCACTGTATGTCCCACATTAGGGTCTTTTCTCCACACTCCCCATCTTCCTGTTTTTCAGGATTGTCTTTTTTTTTTTTTTCCATCCTTCCTTTCCTCTGTGAAAGAATAGATATGATGTGTTTGCGGGAGGCTGAGGCAGATAACCTGGGAGTTCTCTGTCAGCCTGAGAGTCCTCATCTTCCTTATCTTGGTATAGAGAGTCCTGCACCTCCTCCAAAGGCAGCCCTAGCCCATCAGTCAGCTGTCCCATCCCCAGCCCCAAGGTTCCTGCTTCTGGTGTGAGTCCTCAGACCTCAATGAGAGGGGAGATCAGAGTGAAGGCTGACACCCCTCCCAGTAGCTTATGTTCATCTGTAATCATTGTGATTCTCAAGGTTGCCACGTGAATGTACGTAAGAATAAAGAAACTGGATCAGAAAGATTAATACCAAAGGGAAAATGCAATTTTTACAGGCATCTCTGAGAGTTAGTTTGTGACTTAAGAGTGGGCAGTGACAATCAAGGAACACACCTGCACCTCCTGCAGAAGAGGTTGGGAGAGATGCTGGGTGTCAATGAGGCCCACATTGTTAAATAAACCCCCAGCTGGGTGTGACAGTCTAGTGCAGATTTAGCAAGGATCAAAAGAGGGAAGAACTTAAGTTATATTGTGGAAATGTACCACGGACTGCCTGTATAAACAACGATATGAATAATGATTTCTTAGGACAATTCATAAAATAGGTGCAGAAGCAAAATAGTCTTGTCTTCTGCTAGAAGTCTCATTCAGCTAAAAGCAGGGCATTGAAATATACTCTTGCCATGGATTACTGGGAGTTCCAGCTCTCAAAAAGAAAGGGGAGTGACAATGGGGACCACCATGCTGGACTCAATTCCGAGCAAAGAAGAAGAGCTGTTTGGACTAAGGACTTCGTAGAAGAGAGCAGCCAGTCATCCTAGGTTTCCTACTCATAAAAGGGAGACTATTAAACAGAACACAGCCCATAGACATCAGGAAAGGATGTTATGGAAAGTACAGAGAAGAGAATGGTCTTGTGATTTCATGAGAGTTTCTGAAAGGGAAGATGTTTATGAAGAGCAGAACAAGTAGTGGCTTGTGGAGGATGCTGGGACCCATGTCTTGCCTCCTGCAGGGGACCAGGAGAATAGGAAGAAAGAATGGCCTATAGGCTCAAAGCACTACAACAATACAGTTACAGAGGAATTGAACACATGTATTTACAGTATCTATCTGAATTAAAGGGTTAAAGTCTGTCTTGACCAATTTTATCCTAAATAATGGAAGAATGTCCTGATATTTTCTCAGAGTTTTTTTACAGTGATCTCAGTGAAATTATGGAATGTGTATAGAGGCCAGAGGAGGCAAACATTTTGATTTTCTAAAGTCCGGAGGCTCTAGAAGAGTAAACTTGATGTTACTCCCTGACAGACTCTTAGAATAGATTCCCTAAAAGAAAGCATATGTGTGCTTTAGAAAGAAATCAGTAATTTTAGGAACACACTAAATTAACTAGATTTTCTTTAGTTGTGGGATTACTAGGCTTAGATCAAAACAATACCTAAGGTAGTGTTGACTTCAAAAAGGCATTTCGAATATCTATCATGATTTCATGGGGGGAAAATGTTCAAAATAGGTTTGTGATTGATTGGCCAACTCTGATCAAAGAACGTGGGGTAACAGATTGATTCAGTCTGGAGAGGGGCCTCCAGTTCAATGCCATGGTGCCCAGGGCTAGTCAACAGGTCTGCACTGAAACTGAAAAAAGGAAACATCACATTTGTTGAAGACACAAAGTTGGGAGGGATGACTAATGCCACAAGTAGAAAAAAAAAATATTTACAAGATCCATGCTGGCTGCTTACTTAACATGGCAGGAGACCAAACATGCTTGACATGCTTCCTAAGAACTTCAAATAAAATACCCATGAACATACCAACAAGTTTAAAATTGGCAATCACATTATAAATTATGGAGTAGTCAAGAGCATACATCAAAAACAAGTGGAATTCTTACCAATGGGACTGGATGGCTTGCGAGGCACATTCCTGGCCTGCATTCCACACATTTACCTATCGACAGCCTCCAAAGAACTGGATTGTTAAATAAGATGTAACTCAGATAGAAAAATGTTATAAAACATATTAAGATATGCAAATTCTCAGAAAATAAACCATTCATATCTTCCACCTGAAACAGTGAACCAATGAATCCTTAATATTCAGGTGACTGGAATGAATCAAAATCAAGAACTTGAGGTTAGTATAAAATGGACCAATGGTGAACTTGAAACCAACTAAATAGAGCTAGGGCATAATAATTAAGAGCACAGGCTCTGGGATCACAGAGACCAGCAAATGAATCTTAGCTCCGCCACTTACTAATTGTGGGACTATACAGCAGTTATTGAACCTCTGTGAATCTCATTGAAAAAAGTGGGATTTCTATATGAATTAAGTAGAAAATGTGGATAAAGTGCTTGATGTAGTTCCTAACACATAGCCAGGGCCTGATAAATTTAGCTTTTATTGATCTTGTTAATATTATTAATAAAAACAACTTTGTTAACTGTGGTTACAAAATAGAAATTGGAATTAAATTTAAAAATACTATATTTTGAGGAATAATCATATGACAAGAAACTGAGCATATAATACAATATTAAAATAATAATGACAAGTAAATAGTGAGTGTGCAAAGAAAGCAGGTATTATACATATTTAAAATATATTAAATATACTTGTCTTAACAAAGGGAGCCATGAGTTAAAGTTTTGTTTTGTACTTCTTAAATTATAGAGGTTTTTGTTCCATATGCATATAAGTGTAAAGGTTAAAAACCAGGGTCTTTTTGCTTTCAAGAACACCAAGAGGCTAAAATATAGTCTATGAAACAAAAAATGAGAAAATAAATATACACAAAAATGTCCAGAAGCATAAAACAAAGTAGAAAAAGTAAGGTCAAACCTATCAACTGTGGTAAAATATATTAAGTAGGTTAAATGTTCTTATTAAAAGGGTTCTTATCAAACCCTGAAATTTAGATTAGAAAATAAAACCCAACCGTATTCTTGTACAGATTCACTAAAGACAAATGGTACAGAAAGGCTAAAAATAATTAATAATTAATGATTTAGAAAACAGTTTAAAAGTAGATTTAATAAATATATCAAGGGGTTATTGCTATGAAATAAAATATTATGTGACTTCTGGAAAGTTTAGAAATAAAAGATGAAAAGGAAAATAATACTCAAGCATACTATATACAAAGGAGTTTCTAAGGTTAAGAGAATGGATACTATTCATATTTCTATGCTAATAAATTTGAAAATCTCAATTGCAATATTATATAAAAATTAAAGTTTCAACTTTAGATCATTTGGTCCAAAACACAGAAAAAGATTAAAATAAAAAATTTATAGTCAGATAGTCTCTCCTCTACTGTCCTGCCCACTGCTCTCTTTCAGTGTATTTAATAAATTTCCAACTCCTTAAAAAAATTATTTAATAAAAGTAGCATTATCTTGTCAAAATTGTGACACACAGAGAAAAAAATTATAGCAATCTTACATATTTACACAAATGAAAAATAAATTGAATGCATTGAACTCATAATTAGGTAGGATATATCCAATGAACTCAAGGACAATTTGATGTTGGAAAAGAACACATTAGTGAATCAATTAAAAATGTGAATTAATTAAAAAAATAGCACATCGTGCAATAAAATCCAATACCCATTTTAAATACTGAAAACAGAATGATATGAAACATGATAAAAAAATAGTATCTATCTCAAATCAAACAGTAAATATTTAGTGATGAAAGTCTAGAGGCATTTTCTTTAAAATCAAGAAAAAGAAAGGGATGTACACTAGAACCATTGCTGAGTAACATTGTAAAAGTTCTAGAGGATGCAACAAAGCAGGAAGTGGAAAGGAAGAGATAAAATAGCCAATATTTGCAACCAATATGATTAGAGTCCTAGAAAATCTAATAAAAGTGGTTAAGATTAATAAAAGCACATGGAGGTGGCTGGATATGGCATAAATACTTTAAAAATCAGTAGCTTTTTTAAGTATCCAAAATTAAATACATGAGACTACAATGATAAATTTAACTGAAAGACATAGAACATAGTTTGAATAAATGGAAACATGGAAAGAATGAATATGATGGAGATGCCAGATCTTTTCAAATTAATTCAGGGTGGGGGTAGTGGGAAGAAGGAGAGCACTTGACAAAAATAAATCTAGAGTTTATCTGGGGCAATAAACAGGCAGAATTTACCAAGAAAAACATATGGAGAACCCTAGTGAGAAAAGGAACCTTTCCTTTTTCTTATATAAGAAAATGTGTTACTGGCATTAAATAGAATAGTATAGGTAAAGGAATCCACAGGTAGAGCAGTGAAACAAAACAACTAGGAAATAACCTGTGGTAATATTTGGTGGTGTATAGAATAAAATTTTTGAAAAGAAAAGTGTCCAAAATAACTTCATGAAATAACATCATTTCCTGGGGCTTCAGGAAGCAGAACTAGTTCTTGGGGAGGAGTGAAATGGAGATCAGAGCCCTAAAGTATTGTATCAGTTCAAAAGCAAAAGAGAAGACACATCTGTTGCATCTGTACTGTAGCTCATACTGTATACTAGAAAACAAAACCTGTTTTCCTTTACAAAATCAGTTTAAAATTACCTCGGATTTAGGTATGGGAAAAGAATCTTAAAATGTTTCTCAAAAAAAGTGAAATTAGGGTATGTCTTATTTAGGTGAAAATATGGCTCTTAAGAATCTAGTATATGATAAAGGAAGCAATAAAATCCACTGGTAGGGGTGAGGTGAAGGTGCTATATGATTAAGCATTTGGGAAAAAAAATAACTTTACTTATCTACCTTATATGTTCAGCCAAAACAAATAAGCTATAAAAAATAAAACCATAAAAATAATAAACCATAAAAAAGGGGGATGAATATTTAACTGCTCTCATAATTAGAAGGGGCTTTTTAAACATAAAAGTAACAGAAGAAAACACAAAGGAAAGATTAAGATATTCAGTGCATAAAAATATAAAACTTTTACACACAGAAAAATTAGAGAACTTTAGAATACAATACAAACTGGAAAATATTTCTTAAAATGACAGGATTAATATTTCTGCTGGATAAGGTGATCAGAGAAATTAGTAAGAGAAACACTCACATCCCTATTGAAAAATTGGGTAAAGGACATAAACAGATTCATTCACAAAAGGTTAAGTACACTTTGGTATTTATATAAAAAATCAGCTTGACTAGTGAAAAAATACAAATGACAACAAGGCTCCATGTTTTACTTGTTGAAGTGATGAAGATTTATTTTAAAACACAGTGTATTACACTTATTGATTAATTGGGGGATGTAAGTTGAGTCAGGACCTGTGTTTGGGGACTATGCAAGCAACAACCTGTGGTGTTACAAGCGGCCCTTATGATGATATGCAGACAATAAAGATTGGCCTGGTCTGGAAACGCCTCCTCCTCTCCCTGCTACCGTTTGAGGCCACCATTTTGCAATCTTGCTACTTTCTTTGTAAATGTTAGACTGGATTATAATTTTGACCTGATACACCTGAATAAAAGTATGAACAGGAAAAAAAAATAGTGTATTAGCCAAAGGTTTGGTGAAATGGGCTATCATACTATGGTAGAAATAGAAAAATTTATAACCTTGCTGGAAACAATTTATACAAATTGTGCACAATTTATATATATATATATATTTATTTATACAAATTGTATACAGTTTATACAAATACATCTAGGTCTTTGAAATGTTTCTACCCTTTCACTAATAATTTTCCTTTTAGGAATCTATGCTAAGAAAATAATTAGGTAACAATTTATATTTATGTACAATGATGTTCATTGCAGCATTACATATAACAGCAAAAAGAAATTGGAAATAAGCTAACATCAAAGGGGAATGTTGAAATAAATTGTGTTATAATTCATGTGACGAACTAATAAAAATTATGTTTTTAAAGCTTACAAGTCAAAACGCCCATTGTACATTAATAGTAGGATATAAAACATATGGACAGCATAATAACAGAGATTAAAAGGAAAATAAATATGCATAATTTCACATTTTCTATACCATACAAAAATAAATTCAACAATTTATGAATAAAAGTTCTAGACCACAACTAATAAGATAAATTTATTATTAGAAATGTAAAGTTCTGCACTCAATCTAAAAAAATCGTCCTTTTCTTGACTTAACTATTGTATTTATGGAAAAAAACAGAGGCTTTAGCTGCCCCCGTGCTTGGTGATGTGATTGTAACCAAAGCAGACCTGGGTTGCCTTGATGGTGGGCTGGGGTGTCCCAGAGGGGGAGACAATAGTCCCCCGTCCTCTGTATAGGTCAGAGCACATCTTGAGCTTGGGCTGTCCCTGTTTCCAGGGGCCAAGGAGATTCCTCATCTCATCTCTCTCATCTCAGTCGCATTCAGTGAAGGCAACCAGAGGCACCATCTGGAAATCCTGTTCCATAAGGACCTGTTCAGGACCTAGGGACATTTTGCCTAGAGAGGAGAATATTTATAAAGGGGCAATGTTACAGCTGATTTCAATTACATAGAAAGGGCTGTCACAAGGAAGAAAGATTAGGCTAATTTGGAGGGGCTTCAGGAAGCAGAACTAGTTCTTGGGGAGGAGTGAAATGGAGACATATTTGAGAACAGTGTAAGGTATGAGTTACAATAATTAGACGTGTGAACAAATGAGAGCTCATCTTAAGAAATGATAAGCTGTCCAGGACAACAAGGCTGAACAGCTCTCCTTGAGAAATGATCATGAAAAGACTTCATTGAGCAGAAATTGGCCTAGAAGCCATTGAAAGATCCTTCCAGCCATAAGAATCCATAATTTCGTCAATGACTGACTGGAGGTCTAGTCTGATTCTATAGGTCTGGCCTGGGGACTTGGAGTCTGTATTTCTAACAAGCTTCAGATGAAGCTGATGTCTCTGGTCCAGGGACCACACTTTGAAAACCACTGCTTCAGGTCACTTGGAGTAACAAATCAGGAGGGTTTTTGGAGTTTATAGAGCTTACAGCCTCATGATATAAAAAGCCCAGCAACAATATATGGCATTTGGGAGGCATGCTACATAATAACTGACTCTCTTATCTACAACTCTTGGACTGTACTGTTGAAATCTGTGGAATGAATTACAGGCTGTTCAGAAGTCTGAATGGACCCACATTTGTATTCTGATGATAGGACGGCCCTGTGACCAAGCCAAATAAATTGAGGCAGATCATTCAAAGTCTCTAAGGCAAGCAAGTGTTGCGATCTTCCTCTATTCTTCAATTTTTAGCTGCTCGGACGTGGTGGGAAAGTTCACTATCACTTAGAAATTCAGGAAGAAACTATAGTGATGGTCTCAGGTTTCAGAATGGCTCACATGTAGCTTTTTTGGGGGGGGACTTTTTTCTTGTTGGTTGGTTGTTTAGTGTTTGTTGTTTTCTTAACCCAAGAAGAAAGCCTTCCTCAGTGAAACCCCTTGCTACGATGACAGCATAGTTCAGGACATAAGACACCACAAATGGGCCCCCAAATTTGGACGGTGTCCCCGGTGTCTCTGAGCAATTCTAATGAGGAAGCGCACCTCTTGCGATTGCCTCCACTCAAACTGAGCCTCATTTACTTGAGTCTACAGCTAATTGGTTTAGGAAGGAACAGCCTTCACCCCTGCTCCCCCCACCTGAACCTCTCTGCTGCTCTCTTCCCAAGCTTATGATGTGGAGTGTGAGCAGACTAGTAGACTGTGAGCTTAACACACTTTGGAGTCAGTTGCCATGACACTGGCAAGGAATCTGGTTCCCATGGCAACATCAGGTTGACTCGGTGCACCTTCTAGCACAGGCAGATCTTGAGCCATGGCTTATTTGATCTCAAGTCAATCTGCAAGAGATGGTGTATATAGTACTAAAGAATACCCCATTTTCCTACAACCCACCCACTCCTTCCTGTCTGCTATCCTCTCCTCCATATCATCAAGATTTAAAAAAATAATAATAATTTCACATTTCCTTTCTTTAACCTACAAAAATAAACCAAAGTATTCCTTTAATTCCTACTTCAGATAAAGGTGTAGTTTAGAGGGTCAATTTCTATTTTTCCCCTTCCTAAAACCGATTCACCTGTTGGCATGCCTTGTCTCTAGCTTGGCCTGTCCAGCTAGTTGGGGGCTGTACATTTTACTTACCAGCACTCATTTCTATTTCACCCTTTTTTTCTTTTTTCACCCTTCTCTAACTTCCCTCAGGTCCTGCCTTTCTTCTCTGGTGCGCTAGAGTTTTCTGGTATTGGAATGTTGATTGCAGTATTGGGGAAATTTGTCCATCATTTTTGGTTATACTGAGGTTTTTATTGTCGTGGCGATCGTTGCTTTTACCCTTGTCTGCCTTCCTGTTATTTGTGGCTCCCCCTGGAGCCTTCCTAAATTCTCTGTGCCTTCCTAAGCCCTGCTTGCTTTCCCGTGACTGGGAACTTGGTGTTACCATTTGTTCATTGACAACCGTGCCACTGTTCGATGTGCCTGGTGGGCTGCCAGAACATGGCCTTCCAGGCCGCCATCCTTCCAGCCCTCACTGTAGGGTGTCCCAGCCCCTGCCCCATGTTGCCCCTTGGGGCCTGGGCCGCCAGGTGGGGACCCAGCCAGGCATGGTTTTCCCATTTCTGGGCCTTGACAGAAGAGTCAGTGCTCTCCTGCAGCTCACACCCGCGTCGAGCCCCCCACCTGCACGCTTTGTCCCCTCCTCTGTCCGCTCCAGAGCAGGGTCCTCAGCCATTCATTCAGCAGCCAGAAAATACTGATAGAGCCAATAACCACAGCTGCAGGAATGACACATTAGCATTAGGTGACAAATAAACCATCTCCCATCAGTGTCAGCCCTGCTGTACCCAACCAGCACAGTCAGGAAAGCAAACAACAAAGTTGAAAGTCATTCCTTTAGTCTCCAAGTCACGCATCTGGTACAAGCCTCACTCTTGGAGTCCTGGGTGGTTCGACACCAGGGTCCGTGGCAGGAGAGCCTCAAAGTTTGGCAACATTGTGTGGGAATCAGGCAGAAAGGATCATAGAGTGCTTTCGGCGACAGTATATGCTTTAATTTGCCCAAAAACTTTTGGAGATGAATTATCCCGTTTTTCGGATGGGGAAACTGAAACCTAGCAAGAATAAGTGAGTTATCCAAGGTCACCAGGCTAGGGAAGAGCCAGAGCTGGAGCTGGAACATAAACCTGGGCCCACGGCTCACTTCTCACACCTGCCCTTCTCTCCAGGCTGCAGATGTGCTGAACTGCCACACAGGAAATAGCGTGGCTGAGCTGCTGCAGAAGACGGGACAGTGTCTGCCCCATGTGCTACCTTGGCAGGCTGGGTTGGCTAGAGATGTGTTGGGCACAGGTAGGGCTCAGCTTGGGAAGCTGCTGATGATAATGACACCTGGTGTCATGGCCTGGCTTGGGGTCTGGCTCCACCTCCATCTCCTGTGGGACCTTAAGCCAGGGCATCTGCCACAAGCAGGCCACATCTTAGCTTTCTTACTACAAAATTAAAGAGTCCCCGAAGTCACATTCGTTTGTATCACTGTATAATTTAGAAAGCTCTTTGTTGATGATCACATGTTTCCTTCTGAAGGTATTTTCACCTTCCCATCTATAGTCAATACTGAGTTGTTCCCTGTGGGTCTGTCCAGGCCCCTGCGGTCTCTCCTTTCCACATGTCACACCATAAGGATGCCTTTTATTAATGTTATAATTATTAAGTTGAATCCTCGCCTAAACATTTTTTTAACAGGCTAGGTGGGGACAGCAGCCTTCTGATAGGGTGACCTAGACAGCGTAGAGACTTTAGCCCTGCTGGTGCTGTCCCGAGCTCATAGGTAGCCCCCAGGCTGACCACACTTGATAGCGGAAGTGTTGGCCAGGCCACATGGATTTGGAGCTTCTCCTCCAGGGGTGAAACCAGTCAGGGTCTTCTCACGTGAGGGGATTATAAAAGACTAAACCAACCCAGAAACTGTCAGAGAAGAGCCAAACCCCAAGTAAGCAAATGAGAGGGATGGAAGGTGGGTCAGGCAGGCCCGTATGGCCATCCTTTGCCTAGCACCTGGCCCGGCACCTGACAAACTCACGGGTGTTCCCCAAACATGGTTTAAATTGCCACAGTTGCTCAGGTGATGGGGGCTGCTGAGCCCAAGCGAGTCTCCCTTTAAGCCTAACCTCGGGGCAATGGTTTTTTTTTTTTTTTTTTTTTTTTTTTTTCTGGGAGGAAGCATACTGCCATCCAGGCTACACAGGATTAGAAGTCCAGGGGTGGGGAGAGTCCCCAGCTCTGAACCTGCTGTGGGATGTTAGTCAAGTCATTAAACTCCAAGCCTTGGATTGTGAGGACAAGCACCCCTTCCTCTCAGACTTGCTGTCAGACTTGCTTTCAGACTTGAGTCCTTACAAAATGCACCTGAGCTGGGGGGGTTGATGTCGGGGAGAGAAGAGAACAGAGATAAGGTCTTACCCACCTTCCTATCCCCAGCAGGTGGCTTAATGCTGGCACTTGCAGGTTCTTAAAAAAAAAACAGGGTGGTTGCATAGATGAATAGATGGGAGGACAGATGGACAAACCAATGAACAAGGAATGTTCTGGGAGCTATGGGAGATACACTTCACTTACTGTGAAGGGTTGTCCTGCTTTCTGTAACAGGCCAAGAGCCAGTGCCCTGCTGTCTGTTTCTGCCCAGAGAAGCCCTGGAGGGAGGCGTGGAGAGCTGGACCCACCCAGAAACACTCAGGCACAAAGCTTTAACTGGGATTCTGCTGCTCTGGGCTGAGTGATGCTACATCTGTCGCTAGGAGCATAGGTTCCAGGCACACCTTTCTGCGCAGAAAACCCCAGCCTCAAGCCTGCACAGCAGAGAAAGGGTGGGAGGCGGTGGTACCCCCAAGAGTGTGGCGCACAAGGCCCAACACGGAGCGTGCTCTGCTCCCTGCCTGCCTGGCTGGAAATGGATGACAGTAATCACAGAGACGATAATCTGGCCTTTTCTTCCAGGCCCACCTGCTGCTGCTGTTGTCACGTTCTGTGCTTTGCTGCCGTCCTCCGCAGTGGTGGGGCCTGCGTCTTGGCAGCCCTGGGGTAATAATTAGGGGTGGGGCAGCTCCCCAGCTGGTGCGATATATTTGAGGAGGGGCTCCGGGGAAGAGGGGATGGCTGGGACCCAGCCAACAAAAGGAGAAATTAAATGGGCTGTCCTGGGAACCCACAGTTAGCATTTACACGCCAGCATGAGCTGCGGGTTTCACCCGAATAGCAGGGCTTTGGCGACGGTCGGGCTCCCCTCCTCCCCCATCCCCTCTGCTACTTGTGAGGACAATTTATTTTGGCAAAGTTGGGGTGCCTGTCAGCAGAACCACTCAGATATGATGCTGTCATGCCTAAGGCTCAGGGGCCAGGTCCCGGGGCTCTCCAGGCATCCCATGCAGCGCAAGGACAAACACAGTGACAGAAAGCAAATGAGTGTGGCTTCACCAGGGCCACTGTGTCTTGCCCCACTCAAGGCCCCGATAGCAGCCCAGCCCTCAAGGAACTTACTGTCTACGCCTCCCTTGCTGAGTGCCCTCCACCTACATTCTGCAGGCCGTCAACGTGGGTGCTCAGACCCAGATTCAGAGGAAATTAGGATTTTGTTTCATTTACTGTCAGTAGTGTCCAAACTGCCATATTGGTCGGGGGAGACAGCCAGGACATACTGACAAAGAATAGCTACAGATACTATGCACTGGACACACCTATGTCCTTTATATGATGTCATCCATGACAAGCTCCACAGCTTACAAGAGAGGCTGTGTTATTTCCACTGTATACCTGAGTAAAGTGAGGGTCACCTACATTTCATGGCTGGCCCAAGTTCAAAAGCAAGTGTGCCTGACTCCTAGAGCTCTATTTCTCGGTGCTGTCTGGAACATGACCCAATGTCTCCCTTAATGGAAGTGTAGAATGTCCCCCTGTGTGGGAAAACATGGGGAAAGAAGGTGCTCTTGAGGCTTTCAAATGAGCTCCTGAGCCCAGGAGCTGAGTAAACCGGGCTCACCGAGGACCCCAGTGCCCTGGAGCCAGGAGCTAGTGGGGGTAGGCTGAGAGCCTTCGGCACAGCTGAGCTGGGACTTCTATGCAGCCGGGAGCTCGTGGAAATCACTTGTCCTCTTTTGGACTTGAGCTTCTGCTTCTTCTGGAAATGATAATGACAAAAGAAATAGTAGAATTAATTATCACAAGAGGGTGGGTAACTGCTCGGGAGGAAGTGAAGCACTAGATCTTGGGAATGGATGCCAGAGGTAGAAACAGCTTCGGAAAGACAAGTTGGGTGGATAGAAACCAGCTTGCAGGGAGGGGTCTGGGTGTCCCAAGGGATGCATGGGCCCTCACGTGTGGAGTGCTTGGAATGCTTTATGTCCAGGGTTAGCGACCTCAGAGTTATGCCAGAGTTAGCGACATCAGTGACCTCTGCAATGTGCGGTTTTTTGACATTATTTTTCCCACAAATCCACCCACCTCCGTTACCCGTGGCCCCACAAAGCCATCAGACACAGGCACGTTTGTGCCATGCCCCGGACAGGGGTGGGAACTCTCTGCCAGGGCCTCTGTTGGTGGAGAGTTTAAAAATAATGGTAAAGCTGACAAAAAGTTGGTTTGCTGTGTATGGCCATGGTGCCCTGGCAATTCTAAATGATGTCGGTGAGACAGTACAGCCCGGTGGGACAGGATGCTTCCCACCCCGTTGCCTGCCGCAGAATCCACATGTCTCGGGCCGCCCATGCTCCCTTGGCCGCCCTTGACGTCTGGCTGGTAGGAGGGTTTCCTCGTGCGCCAGCGCCCCCGCGGCCCATTTCGCGCATCTTCCCCGCCAAGCCCGCGCTTTTGACACAAATTTAGTTTATTTGTGGTTGTCTTTCCGCAGCTACCTGGAGAATGGTGGGAAACCCCAGGAGGGGAGGAGAACACGCAGGGGAAATACCGTTTTCCTTTTTTGTTATTTACTTATAAACGTCACAGAAATATTTCTGTTCACTTCAGGGTTTTTGCGATGTGCTTTTTTTAACTGAGGCCTAGATCCAGGGCCTCCCTTGGCAGTGTCCCTTTAAGCAGAAGCGAGGGAGGGACAGCGTGGCAGGGATGCGTGAAGCTGCTGAGGTACTGGTACTGTACAATTTTCTGGGTCCTGACTGATAAATTATTGTGCGTCTTCCGTGGGCTCTGACACGCAATACAATTTGTCCATGGAGCCGTGATGATAGGCTGTCCTGGGCTGATCATCGAGAACCCTTTATTTAGTGCCTTCAGCCTTTTAGAGAAATCTAAGTAACTATTCACCTCCCTTTATCGGTTTTCTCTTCCACGTTTTAGCATAAGTGGAAAAAGCTTTTAACCTTGAGAATTTTACTCACTCGGGGGCTGGGGGTGAGGAAGATGTGTTGTTAAAAGCATAAAGGAGGTGGGAGGATCTTGACACTTGCCGTTGGAATGGCTTTTTCTCGGCCTGCCAGCTGGGAGTGTGAGACCGTCTGAGTCCTAGAGGTTGTTGAGTCCGCCATCATTACATGGGTGAAGAAGGGAGACCCAAGAGGTAAGTAACTTGCCCAAGGTCACACAGCGGGTCTGCTGTCGATGCCCCAGAAGGTGAGGCTGAGCCCTGGTCCCCCGTCAGGCAGGCCCCCATCAGGCCACCATGCTTCCCTTGGGCTTTGGACCCCCGAGGCGTCCCCCCACCTAAGGGATGCTCAAGTCAGCTTAAGCACCTGTTCAACTCTCTGCCCAAATGGTTGGGCGTCCCCTCCACACTTTTCCGTGTCACCATTCTTGGTGAAAGGTTGTATCCTCCCAGCGACAGATGCCATTTCTGTTTCTGTGTAAATTGCTGTGTGTAGCATCTGTGCGGTCTCACCCCACCTCGTGCAAAACAGGCGTTGGCATTTGTATGCCGCATTTTGGATTTGGTTTTACAAACCTTAACACACAAAGCTGCCTGCTTCCTTAAAGGCACAGGGTTTGCAATTTGGGCTAACTGAAAAGCAGAGCCTGGACAGTGGTCTTGCGACTCAAATACAGTTTCCAAAAGATGCGACCGACAACAAGAGGGCCAGCAAGCATTTCATCCACATATTTTGGGATGGGAGAGCTCTCACTAATTGTTCTCTATCTGGTTATATTCAACTGATTTTTTTTTTTTTCACCCGTCTGGGCATCTTCTACGAACCTCTTCTAATAAACCGGGTTGCTAAATTGATTTGATTTCAGATGTTTCCTCAACCCCATTTCATTCCCAGAGAACAAATACACAAGCCATTCGGGTCAGCTCTCAATGTAGCCTCCTGTTCTGATGAGGCCCTTGCCTTCATGTACCTGTGGGGCCTGAGATCTTTCTTGCTGTGAACCGAGTGCTGGGGTCTGGGAGTAGGGGACGCCGTGCCAAGGAGCTCCCTCACACAGCAGCCTCACTTGGCAGACACTCCAGCCCCAAGGAAAAGACGCTGCCCCTTTCTGCCCAAGAAAGGCTCTCACTGCAGAGGTTTTTGTCCAAGGGGGTATCACAAAGGTTTGTTCTGGGCTGAAAGCTGGCTCAAAAGGGCTCTGCCAGTGAGCAACATTAGAATTAAAGACATAATAATACTAATTAACTTTCCCATGCCCATGCTCTGTGCATTTATTATTCGTATAGAGATAAAGCCCTAAATGATAGGCTGGCCTCTTTGGGAGCCCCAGTTGGAGGAGGAAGAAGGCAATGTCCTCATTATAGCAAATAAGATGGATGGTGTTCTGCCAGTGTTACACATCCCCCAGGGACGACCTAGGGAAGGTGCAGCCTCCTTCAGAGCCAGGCCTGGGTCCTGGGGACATGAACTTTCCCCTGACAGAGTGTGGGGAGGGGGACCAGGCCCGTGGAAGAAGAGAAGAAATTTCCTGTGACTTGGCCATCTGCCTTCCTGGGCCTGATGCAGACCAGAGCAGCCCTCAGCCTGGCTGCCTGTGGCTGCAGAAAGGTCCCTCACTTCCCTGGCCTCAGTTTTGTCCTCTACGAATGGGGAAGGGTGGAGGATAGATTAAAAAAATCATCAACCTGGACAGGCTTCAAAGAGTCCTTGAAGCTCCTGGAACTATATGCTAAACACAAATGTGTTTCTGGGCATCTTTCAGGGACTGAAAGTCCACTGCTTGCCTCTATCTCTCAGAAGTCCCTGAAGCAGAGGTGAAGAAACACTGAAGGAGGCACACACACACCCCCATCCCAGGGATCCACTTTGCTTTTCTACTCGATGAGTTTAGAGTGACCAGACCTGATCCCCCAGGGTCATGGATGTGGATGATGGATGTTCGGGTTGAAATACCCTCTAAAGTCGCTGTGTAAAAGCTCTTGACCCGATGGCTTCCCAGCGACGCTACCCCAGTCGGGTGGCTTGAAATGTCCCCACCTCATCTTCAACGGCTCTGGAAGGCTGGCTCTGCTCCCCAGGTTATCCTCAACATAAAGCCCCAGGCCACTGGGTCAGTTCTGGGCTAACCCTGAAGACCATTCTGACCACTGGGCAGCTTAGCGATTTCCTTGCGACACCGAGCCAAGCCCGTCTCCCTTTGGTTCCCGCACGTTCTCAAGAGCCGGCGCACCCCTGCTCTCGCTCCAGCCAGCCTATCTGTAGAGCCATCAACAGTTAGTTGCATTTGAAATTGAGCTAATAAGTTAGTGATAATGAGTTTGACAACTGGGAGTGCTTGAGAAAAAAATCTTCCAGAGTACTTGGAGATATCCTGGGGGAAAATAGAAACAACTTTATTTAAGAATTGAAGCATCTGGGAAAGTACAGGGAGACAGATTCCCAGGCACTGCCCGAGAATCCAAGGCCCCTCTTTGATTAAGTTCTGCCCGCAGCCCAGGGCAGACAGGTTCATTCCTCTTTCGTTTTCTCCAGCATCCCCCTTGCTCTCATCAAGAGTTCTTTACGTGAGATTCAAGGGTCTGTAGATGGAATTCCAGAGGGTCCGTGAACTTGGATGGGAAATAATTGGATCTTTTCAGACTTCTTACTGAAATGTATCATGTTATTCCTTTGTGAAGTTAGGCAACAAACCACAATAGTAGTAGCAGGTTCTGTGACTTTGTCCACCAGTAAAAACCGTGGGTATTTATTTTCCTATCCCATTGAGATTGTTATAGATGTCTCAAAAGGACTGTTTTCCCCTTGCCAGCATTTCAAAATTCTGGTACTCTGCTAGATTCTGTATTTAATGCACTAACAAATAATCATGGGTATTTTTAGATTGAAAATTCACCTTTTATATATTTTTGATAACTGTATTTCCACATAAGTCGCTTTCTTTGCAATCCCTGATTTCCATTTTAAAACATTATTCTGAAAAGAGACTCACAGGCGTCACCAGAACTAACGAAGGCCCCTAGAGCCCAAAGGTTACAGACCCCTGAGCCACAACCCACAATTCACTTTTAGATCCTGTGCGACTTCTGTCACGGTAACATCGCGGGTAGAACTCCGAGCTTAAGTGAATGTTGGGGCGGGAGAGACAGAGTCCAGGAGAGGGGAAGATGGAGGAGCCTGTGTGTGCTTAGAGTTGAAACCAAACACATAGCCTACAAGGAAATCTTCCTGACTTAGAAAACCCCAGAATGGTTTTGCCTGGGACACTCATTTACCTCCTCATTACATGAGAAAATAACTCATGAGTACTGAAAGAACTTGCATCGACGGACTGAAACTAGAGCTCCTCGGACACCTTGGGTCAATTTATTTACCGAGGTCCCTGCTCCCCACTGTTCCTTAGAGTCCCATGACTTTGCTCTGAATGCCTGGATCGGAACCTGAAGGCACAGACTCTGAGCTAAGCAGGGCTTGCCCGAGACCTCTACTTGGGGGAGGGGGCAGTAGACCCCCAGCAGTTAGGATTTGGGACTCTAGAGCCAGTGGAACTAGTTTCCAATCCTGGGTTGACGTCCCGCGCTCTCACTAACCCTGTGACTTAGGCACATTGTTTCATGTCTTCGTGCCTCTGCTTTCTCATCCATAAAATGGGGTGCCGTGCCGCTTAGGCGTGCCCGACTTGTCATAAACACTAAACACTGTCACGAGCCGACTGCACCTGCAGCATCTGAAAAGCTCTGCAAAAGGAGGGTGGGTGGGGAGCAGTGGAGACTGAAGTGGGGAGTCTCGTGGCAACATTTAATCTGGGGAGTCCTGAATTTTCCTTTTACCTGCCATTCACATCATGAGAGCTCGTGGGTGATTAAGAGACCCCAACATGGCCGCAACTCGGGGGCGGGGGTGGTCAGGGGTATAGGAATATGCCCTTTCTCCTTGGTTCCTAAGTAATGGTATCTTCAGGTCTAGTTGAGTGCGGGGTCAGCTGCAGCTCCCGAATAAATGCATGCCGTTATAAATAGAAGGCCGAGATTCCCAGACAGAGAGGAGGGCAGTCAGTGAAATGGCAGCAGAAGTTGGGAATTGTCACTGCTCTGTCTGTAATGATAATGTTAAGAGCAATAATCATCATCCTAAGAAAGGCTCTTGTAGCAGAGCCAGGGCAGGCCAAAGAGCCTTTTTCCCATGCCTTCCTGGAGAGAGCTAGACACTCAGACCACGTCAAAACAGAAGGAACCAAAAATACAGCGAAATACCCTTTGCCCCAACTGGCCGTCACAGAGAAACGGGGATGAGACGGCCTGCTGCAGAATGGGCCCCCGAGAGAGAGGAGACCGAGCCCAGTCCTGAATTTATCTACTGGTTTTAACTTCCTCCTTTAATCACTTCAGAAGAGCTGTTAGCAGGCAGGAAATCTAATTGATTAGCATTTCGCCTCCTGGCTTCCCTTTCTGCCCCAGGTGCTAATGAGCAGGGAAATCACAGATCCTTCCCCACAAGGTCTTTAAGAGGTCATGTGACTGCCACCCCTACCTCAGCTGAACCCCAGCAAACCACCAGCTAGTGCGTTCTGGTTTTTAAACCCCCACAGACTAATTTTCTTGCCTCTTGTCATCACACACCACACAAGTGAGCCGCAATGCAGGGGACCTGCCTTCCACCCAGCCCCGGGGCCGGCTGGGGGCCACCCATTGCTTGGCCCATTGGTGGGGCATCGCTGGTCCCCTGTCTTTTGGTGGGAGTTCACGTTCTCGGAGAGGGTCACTGGATCTCAGCTCCCGTGGCTGCACGGCTGAGCATTTTTTCACCCCATGTGCCCATGCTGTCCTTTCAGACCTCTCCCATCAGTATGTTGTGTTCACATCCCTCCTGGCTCTCCTTCTGCTTTCCCCATGGGTCCCAGAACTGGCCACGGAATGCATTCCAGCCTTTACGGTCTGGGAAGTCACCTAGCACCTGCTGGCCCCTTCTCCTGACAGAAGCAGGGTGCTCCGCCCCTCCAGGACCCAGCTCTTTGTCATTCCCCCTCTCCCTGTCTCCTGGATGTGCATGCTCCCTTTATTTCCCTTTCCCTGTAGAGCCCAAAGGTTACAGACCTTCTGGACTTTTTCTTCTCTGAGTAACAAGAGTGACAGGGAAGGGAAGCTAAGGAAAAGGAAGCTGTGAGGCCAATCAGAACCTGGGGCTTCATCCTCCCCTGGGAGGGGTCCAGCGCCCATGCCTTCCTGGAGCACCGCAGGACACAGACCCCCTCTGGAGTGGCAGGACTCAGAGGTCTGCAGAGCAATTCCTTTGCAATCTGACCAAAGCCCATTCCTCGTCATTAGCAAGTGCTTTTACTTTTTGGTCCACTGGAACTTCACGCTCAAGCGGTTATGCAAAGGGCTGTCTGTGTCCCATTCAGCTTTCATAGTCCCTGTTGATGCCATCTGGAAAGGGGTCAGGGAATGGTCAGCTTCTGATGTGGGAGCCAAGCGACTGGGAAGAGAGGGCAATGGAGAAAGAGACAAGCCAGTGCTCGTTCAGAGGGGCTGAAAATCACTTCCAAGGGCCTGAAGATTTACAAAGATGCAGCCTGGATTCCAAGAGCAAATGAGTCTTTCTACCCATAACAGGTTGTAATTTGAGTCATAGAGGAAGTGAAGAAAGTAAAAACATCAGCAAATGCCAGTGTGATAAAATCATAGTATCTGGGCTGGAAAAGACGTTAGAGGGATCTGCTTGAACTCCTTCACTTTAGAGATGGGAAAGCTGGCCTGCTGGGATTCACACGGCTGCTCACTGTGGACGGGGCCAGAACCGTTTGCCCGAGCTGTCTGTCCTGCTCAGGCCTCCCTCTCTCTCAGCAAATGAACCTCACTGCCCATTGCAGATACCAAACCAACAGAGAGACTATCAGAAAATAACTTCCCCTGCTTTCCCAGGATGCACCACCAAATACATTGATTCCTACAGCCACCCTTCCCTTGTCCCCGTGACCCCCCTGTCCCCGAGGGCCTGTGAGACCCATGGCTGCCTTCGCAGCCTCCCTCACGCTGTCTCTCCCTCTCTACCCTCTCTCTAGCTTCATTAAATCCCCATCAGCTTTTACTTGCAGAATCACACCCATGTCTGGACCAGTCTCTCTTCTCCCCTGCAGTCTTAATCCATGGGCCACTCTGTAGCCAGAGTTTTCTCTCTAAAATGCAATCCTGATAAAATCGTTTCTCTGTTTAAAAGTCTTGAAATCCTTCAATGGCCCCAGGTTCCCCTTTGGAAAACTATCAAATCCTTAACGTGGCTCACAAACTGGTGATTTATACCCTTGGATGCACATTAGAATCACCTGGAGATCTTTTAAAACTTACCAATGCCTGGGCCTCGACCCTCCTGATTCCGCAAAGTTCTTCTGGGTTGGGGCCAGCCGTGTGCGGCAGTTGGAACTGCTCCGACTGGCTCAGGAGAGCCAATCAGTAAATGTTCAGGAATTTTGCAAGTGGGTTGTTAAACATGGCCATTATTAAAAATTAAATTATATAAACCTATGGCTAAATTACGTTAAAAACAAAGGTCATAAAATACTCAAAATCCATCACTTGCTAATGATTTGACTGCATTTTCTTACGGACTATGCTCTTAAGGTTATTTACATCGATTGTGTTTGTATGATGGAAATAGATCATGCTACGCTATTGGGCGCATCTTTCCAGCTCTGCATTCAGCCACTTGAAATCAGGGGGAGTATTCATACCGTGAAAGGAGCAAACGCAACACATTAGCCCCCCCACCCAATCCAGCTGTTTATATCATTGGGTGAGGCTCATGTGTGGAAGGAACTTTTTTAAAGCTACCCCAGTTGAGTCTACTCAAAGTTGAGCTTCCTTCAGTCCAGCCACACAGAACCACCTGCAAGGGCCCAAGTAGGTCATGTTGTTTCTTGTTTCTGTGTTTCTATTTCCCTCGACACGCTGTTCTTGTGCCTGGGACACTGGTTGCTTCCCCCTCGGCCTGGCAAGCACTGTTGCTCTTTCAAAACTCAGCTCAGTATCTTGTCCTCTAGGACAAGTCCCCCTCTCCCAAGTCTGCCAGTCTGCCTTTGGCACTTGTTCATACAGAACTTTACAGTACTTTCTGATTTCTATTTCTCTCTCCATGTCCTCTATTAAACAGTGAACACCTTGAGGTCAAGGTCATAGTCAGCTCACCTACATCCTAGCATAGTAGATGCTCAGCTCATGCCACGTGGATAAATGAGGGAATGAACCCAGGTCTCCTGGCCCTCTGCACAGTGTTCTTCCCACCCCTGCTATACCACCTGACCCAGTGATTCTGAGCTTCCGAAGAGTCGATTGATTCCAAACCTGTAAGTGGATTGTGCTCTGTGCCTGCTGCTGTTGAACCCAATAGCAAGATGGCTTTCCCTTGTCTTTTACTGAGTTAAGTTTAGTTGCTTCAGGGCTGGAATGCAGTGGTGCACAAGGCAGGCAAGAGGACGGCCCTCAAAGACCCTTTAGTCACAGGGGAGGAGGGGTCAGGGGAGAAAAGAAGCACTTACTGTTAAATGTTCCAAGTGCTATGGAATGGAATGTCTCTGGTTTTGGGGTTACCTCCTGGTCTATGGCGTGTACGGCTCCCCAGAGTCCAATGTTGAGGAAGGAGGCAGGTTAGAAGGTGTTCCATGAAACTGGAATGTGTCCTGTGTGTGGGCTCCAGGGCCAGAGACAGCTTGGTGGGTTCAAGGAACTGATAGAAGTTGGATCATAGAATTATAAGAAAATGAGTAGTGACAGCTGAGGCTGGATAATAAGTCAGAGACTAGCACAGGGTCTTGGAAGCCACTTTCAGGAGTCTGGATTTTACCCTGGAAGCCACTTTCAGGAGTCTGGATTTTACCCAGTAGAACACCACTGAAGCACCAAGCAAGGCAAGCCTACTATCAGATCTGTATTTAAGAGAACAGTCATGGTCCAGAAGAGACAAAAATGGGACAGGAGACCATGACTTTAATAGGAATGAGGCTATTGTGATGGATAAAAGGAAATGCATAAAAGAAACAGAATCATGGAACATGATGGTGGGACTTACTGGTGAAGGGGAGGCAGGATGAAGATCTGGTTGGAAGGGTAGAGAGGCAGATCCGTTCATGGGCTCATCTTTGGGTTTGTAGAGTTGGCAGTGTTCATGAAAGTGCAGTTATCTGGGAGGGAGTTAGATTTTCAGATCTGGAACTTAGAGGGGAGATGTAGGAGAGAAATATAGACTAAAAGGTCATCAGCTTAGAGATGGTACTGAAACCCAGAAACAAAAGCCATCCTTTGCCAAGAAGAATGAAGAGAGAGGAGCTTGAGGAATGTCAGGACATCAACATTTGGTAAATGGCCAGAGTAAGAAGAGCTGGTGAGCCCCAGGGGCCAGAGAGGTATAAAGAAAACCAGGAGTTGTGGAGTTGTGGAAGCCAAGGAAGACATATTTGGAGGAGTAAGTGGTGAACAGAGTCCCACATTCTTGCTGATAGGAGAGGTCAAGTAAGATACGGACTGGCATGTGACCCTTGGATTCAGAGGACGTTGGTCATTTGTGAGATCAGCAAGAGTAGGGGTGCAGTGTTGAGCAGAGTCCTGGACGTACCATGCCAAGGAGGGGCGGAGGGATGAGAAGACACAGACAAATGTGTAAACTCCTTCAGGACACTGGGCTGCAAAAGGTGGGGGTTGGAGAGAGCAGTCTATGGAGGGAATTCTGTGGGCTCAAGAATGGTTTTTGGTGTGATAGTTTTTTTTCCAAGTAGGAGAGGCAAGCTGGTTAAATTTAGAGTAAAAAGGAAGATTGTGAGCTTGTCCTCTGAATGAAGAAGAGTGACCTTTTAATACGATCAATGCTATATGTCATTGCATAGCCACTGTATCTAACCTGAAAGACACTTAGAATTGTCAAAGACACTTCCTTGCTTAGCCTCATTTCATTGATGATTGCCTCTGCCGATTCAACTTTGCCTCCTGATTGTCAATACTTTGGGCCTTCATTTTTCTCTTCCTTGAACAGATTTTTAAAATAAGCCTCCTGTCACCAGTATTTTGGGGGCATCACTAATCCCATGTGTTTGTGTTCTGTTCTTATTCCTGCTCTGCTCCAGCCCACCCGTCCCCATCTCTAGCCCCTCTGGCCCTCAGTCCCTCTATTCCTTCCTCCTTTCTTTTCTGAGCAAGTTCCAGCTGGTGAGGATATACTCAGTAGTTCCTGCCTCTCCTACCTCTCATTTATCAGAGTTTACAGAAAGCTGCCTAGGGCTGTCTCCTGTTCCCAGGCTGAGGAAATTAGGCTGAATTTTTATTATAGCCTCTCTCAAGAATCCTTCTAGAAATCACAGAATCTTAGAACCTTATTATGGGAGTAGAAGTTGAGAGGTCATCTAACTGATCCCCTCACCCCTTGCAGTTTGATTTCTAAACTCTTTATAAATAGATCTTCTTGAAGATCTCTACGTAAAAGATCACAACCCAAGACTATGATTAGGGTGACCATATACAGCATTTGAACAGGGATACTTGCAAGAATGAAATGGGGGCCCTAACCAAATAGGACACCAAGACAACTGAGGTAAATTGGGACTGGGCTGGGCTAGCCAGGACACACAGCCATCCTACATATAATGAGTATGAAGGACAAAATCTGAGAAAAACTTTTTTGGCAAAGGTTTAACATGAGGAGATAGTCACAGAGCATTCCCTATATAGGGTAAGCCTTGTCTAGCTACTGGAACCAAAGATGAATAAGACATAATCCTCTCCCTTAAAAATTATTGGGGAAGAGAGAGACAAATTCAATTTGCAGTCATTCAGTTCAGTAAGTTTTTATTCCAGTTTTGATAAGGAATAGTTTTATGAACAAAGTGTTTGGGAACACAGCAGAAGAAGTGGTCAGGCTATAAGCATGCAAGAATCAGAGGAGGTGACTTGAGAGCTAGGCTTTGAAGAATGACAGGATTACTCTGGAAGTAGGATCGTAGAGAAAAGGGGGAAACATGAAGATATGAAGAGAGTGTATGACCAGAGGACAGTGTTTATAAAAAGAGAGAGGTAAGAAATAAAGCTGGGAAATGGAGTGGGGCCCGCCTAAGAAGCTTTAACCTCTCGAAGGCATCATTACTTCCGTGTATTTGTGATCTCTCACATGTGTGCAGGGCTGTGGCATGCTGGAGTTTGGCACACACCTCTGAGGAAGGTGTGGAGAAGGGCAGAGTAGGGAGTGATTGGAAATAGGGAGACAAGCTCAAAGCCTCTCTGAGCAACGGTAGAAAAGGAGTGGCCTTGAACTAAGGCGGTGTCAAGGAGGAAAAGAGGAGAATTTGGCAGTGGAAATGAAGGGACTTAGTGTCTGACATTGATGATGAGAAACACCATGTTGGCAAGATCTGAAGAGTCTACTTTGGAAGACCAAGAAGATCGGCTTCTCTTTACTGAGACCTGCAGTAATAAATGGGCTGGGTCTGACCTCACTGAAGGCAGTTCGGTTAACTTATTTAGGTGTTTATGGTACATCCACAGGGAGATGCCCATTGTATCTCTGGATCCGGGGCTGAAGGGACACATTCTTGCTGGAAACATTGATTCTTCAGTGGACTGACTGAACATGTGATGGTAGACAAGATTAGTCAGGGAGCAAGTATGGAATTGAGGGGACTTGGGAATGCAGGTTTGACCTTTGGGAAGCATCTAACCCCAAAGAAAGGGGAACTATGAAGGCTTTTCAGAAGGAAGAGTGAGCAAGGTCAGAGAGAGTCAAGAGGAGGACTGTCCAGGAAGTCAGGAGAGAAGGATGCCCAGTGATGTCAGAGGTGACTAAGAAGAGGTCACTGGGTCTCAGACCCAGGTGGTCACTTGGGGATCTTTAAAAGAGCAGTTTTAATAAAGTAATTGAGCAGGAGCCATGGCTAGCATTGAGGAATGGGGGAAAACGGAGAGGCAGAAAGAGCAAAGTGTAGCCTTCTTCTGTAACATTTGGGTTGAAGCAAAAGAGAAAGTTTGAAGTTTGAGGGTGAGCTGAGGTTTCACAAAAAGCATTTCTTTTCAAGTTAATGGAGTCTTAAGGGAGTCCTTTTTTACAACGAATTCTTAAAGAACACCTACTCCGGGCTCTTCAGTGTAATGAAGACTTAACTCTGCCCATTTGAATTGGTGCTACCCAATACATTAGCCATGAGGCACATGTGGCTTTTGAAGTTTAAATAAATTAAAAACAAATCAAATAAAAAATTCAGTTCCTCAGTCTCACGTGCTGAATATCAATATCAAGTGCTGAATCGCCACATGGCTCCTGCTGAACACGCGGGAAAGCCCTGAACACGCAGAGCCTTTCCAGTACCACAGACATCCTATCGGACAGACGTCACCATATTCCACCATCTCCCCTGTCCTGCCTTGTCGACTTTAGTGTGCTATCAGTGTTCTCTCCTTTCCAAACCCAGTTCTAAGGGGAAGAAATCCAGATGATACTTTTATCCGATGTGCTGAAAAATTCTTATAATTGTCAAGTCAACATTTTCCCCAGATGTTGACCTACAATAAATTGCTCTAGATGTTAAGCAAGACAGGGGGAGGGGTAGATAAATGGATTATTTCTAATGAACCATCTCTTCACAGTCTTTTCATAGTTACCATCAAACTATTTCCGTCTGATGGAAATAGTCATGATTGCCCTCTGTGCATCCACAGTAACTTAATTTTTCTAATTTTTTTAAAAGGGATGTGCTCGGGGCACCTGGGTGGCTCAGTGGGTTAAAGCCTCTGCCTTCGGCTCAGGTCATGATCTCAGGGTCCTGGGATCGAGCCCCGCATCAGGCTCTTTGCTCGTCAGGGAGCCTGCTTCCTCCTCGCTCTGCCTGCTTCTCTGCCTACTTGTGATCTCTCTGTCAAATAAATAAAATCTTTAAAAAAAAATAAAAAATAAAAGGGATGTGCTCATTAGAAAAATTTGGCAACAGAGCCCCTTCCTTCTCTCCAAGAAGCTAACGGGGGCCCTGCTAGCTTTCCACCTATCTGGGCATCTTTGAGCAGACCTTGTCAACTGGTAAAAAGAGAAAGCATCTGATTTGCCGGCTCCTTCGGTATATCCATCGGTTGGTAGTGGATTTCTGAGAAGCCATCATCTGGCCACAGGCCAAGAGCATACTTCTCCATACACTCAGCACATCGGCTGAGTGTTCTCAGGGGTGGTCCCACGCCATGTGGGTCTGTGGATGGGCACATTCAGCAGACATGTGGCAACTAGAGAGCCTTTCTCTCCTGTGTCTCTGGCCTTCAGTCCTTACATCGAATAAGACTCTGCAATATTGACAGACCCTCAACTAGCAGTAAGGCCCTGATGAAGTACCACCTTTCACTCCAAGTCCCAGACAGACACCTGCCCCTCAGCTAAAACTCACCCTGGAAGCTGCTCCTGGAGTCAGCATCCATGTACTTGAAGCTAATTCTGCAACTTCATCTTCCCCAGAAATCTGGGCTCCCTGAGAGAGGCAAGCCTTCCCCCATCCCCCAATGAGTGCATCTCAACAGAGATTGCCTGATACACAACAGAACATACAACCTCGGATGAGGAGACCTCTTCAGATGACCAGTAGCTGAATAGAACAGGAGCAAGCAGTATGTGAGGAACTTCCTGCTGTAGACCCAGACCATGGGCTCATCCCCGACTGGCCAGGGCCTCCAACACCTGCTCCCCCAAGGATGGCAGGTTTCCGAATGCTGGAATCCTTCTTATTTCTCGGCTTTGTCATCAGTTAGCTGGGTAACCGTGGGCAAATAATAATTGGGACGAGCTTTGGAGCCTCACAGCCCAGATCTCACATCCAACCCCTTGCTAGCTGTAGGTTTAGGGCAAAGCACTGAGTTTCTCTAGGGCTCTGTTTTTAGTCTGTAAAAGATTATAGGGATACTCACTTTGTTTGCAGAGTTGTTATGGAAATTAAATGATGTATGCCAAATGGCTAAAATAGATGTTTGGTAGATGTTAGCTTCCCTTTTTCTCTCAGGTTTATATCCTTGTTGGAGCCAAAATGTTGTCCTCCCAATGACCCTTCAAGGTAGGGTTTATGTCTCTGAATTAGACTAAATAAGGAGGCGGGGCAAGAGTCTACACAATTTGTTCAAGGCCCCAGGGTAAGCCAAGGGTGGTGCAGTCTGCACGGTCCAGTGATCTCCTCCTCCTGCTCCTTGATGGGGCCTCTCTCTGATGTGAGTACAGGACCCCTTCCTTATCTCATGGGGTAAGCCTAGACACAGCTGTGATAAACACAGTCTTCAGAACCTCGGAGCTTAAAAAAATAAATATTGACTGATAAAATGGAAATCTCTCCATTCCTCAATTCTTGACTTTCAAGGAAGTACACCTTTAAATATTTCAAAGGAAGTATACCTTTAAATATTAAACCATTGACTTAATTATAAATTTTTAAAAAATGGAACCTCTAATGCCTGGAGAAAATAGCCATCTTCTCTCCCTGGTGGAGATGACGTCACATCACTTCCTGTCTATGTAAATATGAAGTGTTTTCAATATGGGGAAACCCTGGGTGGGGTTTCAGAAGGCCTCTCTGCTTGGCCCACCCAGAAGAGTCTTCAGGGAAGCAGTGGGGAAAGGGGTGGGACAGAGCAGGAAGGGCTGTAGAGGGACAATGGCAGCCCATCCCCAGAGAAAATGCAGCAGGTAGTACCAAGCCAGGCTGTCTCAGGTTAGAAGTCTTAATGGGTTGTGTTTCCATCTATAACCAGGCTGGATGTGCCCTAAACGGCATCCACAAAGCCAATCTGAGGCTAGACTTCCGTTAGAGCCAAAATTCTGCATGGTCAGCTTGTTTAACTCTCTGTGTTCATATTTTGTATTTGCTTTCCTTTTTTTCTTAGTTTCCTAGTGAAAAAAAAATTTTTAAACATTTTTATTTATTTATTTGACAGAGAGATCACAAGTAGGCAGAGCAGTAGGCAGAAAGAGAGAGAGAGGAGGAAGCAGGCTCCCTGCAGAGCAGAGAGCCCGATGCGGGACTCGATACCAGGACCCTGAGATCATGACCTGAGCCGAAGGCAGAGGCTTAACCCACTGAGCCACCCAGGTGCCCTCCTAGTGAAATTTTTATATGAAAATTCCCAGTTTTAGTTTAGCTTAACGAATTTTTTTCCATGACTTTTAAGATAGAGGGAACCAGTGCGCCCCTAGTGGCCAGAAGCGGTAGTTACAGGAAAAGGGAGCCAGGCGTCCCTCAGAGCCTGGGGGAGAGTGGCTTCTGGGGGAATTGTCCAGGAGACAGCAGATTTTCCAGGCTGGAGCTCTTTCTTTCTTGCTGTCTGACATCTCCCATATATATACAATATATATACCTTTATACAATGCAGACCTTCTCTGTGCATCACTGAGCCATGTGATTTTAGAAAAGTTGGGCAGTGAACAGGGACCTAACTCCCAACTTTCTCTTTTGCATTTCTATCAGCCCAGACCTGGGCCACATAAGCAGTTACTCATAGCCTTCTACTGAGAGTGTAGAATGTGCCAGGCATTGGCACATGTTATCTCATTTAACCCTTAAAAGCCACGATCAGGCACTAGGGTCCCCTATTTTCAAAATGGAGAAACTGGAGCCAGAGAGGTTACTTTGTCAAGATCACAATAGTGAGTCTTGCTTATTGGCGCCTGAGTACACAGTCCATTGTCTACCCTCCTGACCCTGAACGTCAGCAGGGGATGGCCCTGACTTGTGGATGGGGTTCAGCTGACATGGGTAGTATGTATGCATCGTCTATTTTCTATAGTCTGGGCCATTGAGTCCTGGTTGAATAAATAGAGCCTCTAGAAAACAGAGTTCTCTTTAGAGAGCTGAGTTATTCCCTGAGGTTCTGCCTGTGCCAGGTTGTGTGTGTTTCAGTGACATGTGTCTGTACTCCAAGCCTTCTAAGATAGGGACAACTGAGAGAGGTGAAAAGTGGGATCAATTCAGGAAATGTGCAGATATTTGCAGCTTGATTATTCCTGAGTTTATTACTAGCAGAGCTGTTTCACTCCCTTCCGGAGCTGAGTACACAAAGGTTTGGGGTTTTTTCTCTTTCTGTGGTTGGGGGACAGAAAGGAAGTCCAGCCAAACCAGTGGCTTGGGGCAGGCCTGACAGGGTTTATAACCTGGGGAATGTGCTGAGCTTTGATTCAGCTGAGCAGTGCTGGCTGCCCAGGCCTTGTGGTCCTCCGAGACATCAACAAAAGAGCCTGAAACAGGGCCATCTGAACAGGGTGAGTTGTCGCCAGGACTTGCCCTGTCACCACTTATTAAATTTTCTGGGGACCCAGCAGCCCCCAGCCTGTGACCACACAGTAGCCTGCTCCTGGCCAAGAGCTCTGGCATGGAGCTAGGCCTCTCTGACTATTTAATGTTTCATTAGCGGTTTTCCAAAGGCACGGGTCCAAGCTTGGCCAGGCCGCACCATTCAGAAGTATGTGAACACTTAATAAAACCAAACTGTTGAAGGATCCCCAACCCAGGACTCTGGTCACCTGGAAGTCCAGGCTGGAAGCCCAGAGAGGGATACTGCATCATCTTAGCTCTTTTCTCTTCTGGATACTTCTACACCATTCATCTGTCTCTCTTGAGTTATCCAGCCTGTCTGTAGTTCTAACCTATTGGGGCTTCCCTAACCCATTTTCATCTCTGATGAAAGTTTTGGACTTTCTCCCCAGGAAAATGCACCTATGCATGAACACACAACATTTTGCTTAGAATTGCAAAATGTTCATGAGCCACCCTCTAAAGATGGACCCCCACTGAGAACTCCTGTGCTAAACAACAGTTACTTCCAGATTTAGACACGGGGGACTGTGGTGTGTTATCTGACTGAGCAGAAGAGCAAACAGGTTTTTTATTTCTGAAATGTCAGAAGTCCTTGAGTTGCAGAATGAGGCCTAAGCCATTAGTCACTTTGGACTTCCCAGGAAAGAGTGGGAGCTCAGGGGATTGACAGGCCCTTCCACGCACAGAGTCACTCAGGGGCAATTGTTCGGAGCCCCCAGGGACTTTAGGTGTCTTGGGGCAAATATGGTATGGGGCAGCAGGGGACAACGGATGCTTTTCAGCTGGTGCTAACAGTAGGACATGGAGGGAGGCCTGTAAGGCAACACATCTGTATTCTGATGAGGATTGTTCTCAACTCTGTGGCCCTGGGCAAGTCCCGAATCTATGGTCCTGTAAATGATTTAAAAAAAGAAAAAATCTTATGTTTCCAGAGGAATTAAGGCATCCAAAATATCTGGCACAAAGTAGGAGCTCAATAAACCAAACAGGGCTGATGGTAGAGATGGTGGGAAGAATAAGCAACCCCCTTTCCAGATGCGGAAGGCTTCTGGCTGGTTTCCCAATTCACGAGCCTTCTGAGAAATCCTGTGTACTTTCCTCCCCCTCTCTAGCCCCCCACCCCCGGTTTTTGATTTGGGGGGAGCTGAGAACAGTGAGGAGAAAGCATAGGAGGCAGCGGGCTCTGGCAGACAGCATGATTTGTCCCCCATATGGGTGACAGCACGTGCCCTTGGAGAACAGGAGGGACTCTGGAGTGTGAGCACCCCAAGGACTGGTCCAAGAGGCCTCCTGCCCCAGTCCCAGGGCCTGCAATTCCCAAATCTCCACCACCTGCCTGAGGACAGGTTGGGATAAACACAGGCCACACTGGCAAGGCAATTAGGAATAGGCTGTTTGTTTGGCCTCTTCAGAAGGGTAGAGGAGGGCTTCTCACTTTTATGTGCTAAAAACTAGTGCACTCTTAAAAAGTCCTTATTTGCATTGCCCCTGGGCAAACTCCAGTAGCCAAGGCACTCCACACATCTGCCCCTCCCCAGAACAATCCCTGACACCTTGAGTCCCCGGGCCAAAAAAATTCTGTCGAGTTTTACTTTGTGAAGTTGGTATTATAAAAGGAGTAAGTTCTTCTTCATCTCTACATAGAAAGTCATCACACTGAACTACCGTTTGGAAACTCCCCCTCCTCGGATAGGTGCCTCTCAGTGAGTGAATGTGTCCTTCCCCTTTGAGCATCCTGAGATTCTTGGACTGTTAACAGTCAGCCTGGGAGGAAGGGGTGGCTGGGGCTGCGGAGAGTGAGTGTGGGTACCTGATTGTGTTTACTTGTGGGGAGCACAGCCTTTTCTTTCTGCGCCACCCCTGTCCCCTGTCCCCCAGCGGAGCCACAGCCAAGCAGGAATAGCTACCGCTGAGCTGTCACTGTCTCTAAGAGTGACATTGCCACTTTTGCTAACCTTCCCCCAACCATCAGATGCTCACAAACATTTGGGCAGCTTGTCTGACTGCTGTCGATGTTTTCTAAACAGATAGTCTTGGCCTCCGTGGAAAGGAAGGACAGTGAGCAGTGCTCCGTGGGGGCAGAACTCCAGTCTGTGAGTCAGGAGACTGGCCACTTAGGAGCCAGTACCTGCACATTGTACACCTTGGGTCCTCAGTACATTGGGGCCCCCCCAGCCTCCCGCAGTGTTGTCATCAGTGGTTGAGATTCTGTCTAGGGAAGCACTTTGAAATGTGCACTCCGGAATTCCAGCTGTGCTCATAGCTGTGGCAAGAAATGGAGATCGCGCCAAGTCTGGAGAAGAGGGTGGGGGCATCCAAAGGCGTTACTAAGCAGTTCCTGGATCAGATGTCCCAGCAGAGGCCCCGCAGGTCAGGAGACAGCAGAGAAGCAAGGAGGCTGTGGCACAGTCTTACTTGAACCTTAAGAATGGAAGGATTCTGAAAACACTGTAATGGGGCAGCCAGAAGAGCTGTCCTAGAGGCGGGTGGCAAAGGGGCCTCCCTGAAGGAGGCTGGACCAGCCCGCGTGCCTGTGTCTCAGCCATTGTGTGCCCAGCCGTCCTCTGTCCAAAGGGTCGTGTTTCTAAAATGCAAGTCTGATCCTGTGATGGCTCCCATCAGCCAGGAGCAGGTCTGTGCTCCTCAGGGTACTGGTCCCGCTCCCCTGGCTCGTCGCCCAGTCCACAGTCCCTTGCCATCATTCAAAACCACCACCATTTCCCAAACTTCCCCAAGCTCTCGGCACGTGCCGTCTGCCCTGCCCAGAGCGCCCTTCATGACTGCCCTTGAAGGAGGAACTCGACTGTCACCTCTTGAGTGAAGCCTTCCCTGACCCTCCAATCCCTACTTGGGTAGCTCTCCGCCCATGAACTCATGGATCAGTGTTGTCGCCCCACCAGGTCCCTGCTTCTCAGAATGGAGACTCCTTCAGCAGGGTCCACAGCCGGCCCCCCATTGCTGAGCAGCACAGCACCTAACTCACAGAAAGTGCTGGGGAGATGCCGCTGACCAGCCAGCTCTGGCTGAGAAGCCCTCACCCTGTGATCTCATGCTCTGGGGCTGACTTCCATGTCTCCCTTCTGTCCCCAAGCCTCTATTCTTCTGAGGCCAAATGGCCCTCTTCCATGACTCCACGGGAGCGTTCAGTGTCTGAGTGAGTGGGGAGGGCGCCACAGCCTGACCCCAGGGCACTGCCCTTAGCAGCCAGGTTTGTCAAGGTGGGCCCCACAAGCCACATCTCGTGTGCAGCGAGGCATTCACGAAGGATCCACAGAGCTGGAAGGAATCTCAGGGCTCCCACCTCCAGCAGAAGGTGAGAAGAGGCCCCCATACCCAGCCATGGGAACACTTCTCCTCCTGGCCTCCTGCTTGCCAGTAGTCTCACCCTCCCCCCCCACCATGGCTGGCTCTCCTCGCTCCTGATGAACAGTTAACTGGCATTCATTTCCAGCAGCCAGCTGCCTCTCCCATTTGCCCCTCCTGACATCCTCAGGCAGAGCGAGAGGACAGCTGGCTAGAACCAGCTCCCCAGGAGGACCTCAGCTGCTCCCTGACAACCGCTCACGGGGGGCATAGCCGCGACACGAGGGACAGGCTGTTCACGCCTCGACACAGCTTCTGTCCCCCAGCTTAAAGGATTAGGGCCGCATCCGTCCAGCAGGGAGAACTTGTACAGCGGGTCTGAGCAGAGTTGGGAGCAGTGGGAAGATTCTGTTTTGTTTTACTGGAAGCCAAGGAGAAGAGTGATTTGGCCACAGGATCTGTCAAAGTACAGAACGTGAAAATAAGGAAAGAGACAAGGGACAGACTGCTTGAGCGAAAATGGGGGAAACAGGAGAGCTGAGGTGTGTTTACCCCGTTTTGTCACACTGAGCAGGATTGTTATTAGTAATATTGAATACATTATCCCAGCACCCAGAGGGAGGTGAGTTATGTCACTGTTGAAGCTGATTAGATTGGGAATTAATCATGGAGTTGGCAGCGGGCCCTGACAGATACGCCCGGAACAGGGTGGCGGGTGTCAGGGCCTGCAGCCCACGAGGTGGCAGGCATCTTTGGCCACGGAGGGACTGTGGCCTTGAAGAGAGAAGCCCTGCTACTTCTCCAGGTAGGGCCAGCCCTACCCCTGGCTCAGAGGCTGCCATGGGGAAGCCACAGCCCCTCTACCCAGAGTCCGCAGTGGGTATGGACACAGATCTAATAAGGCCCCAGCTCTTTGACCTTGATCAAGTCACTTGACCTTTCTGACCTGCACAGGTCTTTTTACTGAGGACGAAGTGGAGGCTCCTAGGGGCTGAGCCTCTCCCAGGTTTAGAGGACAGGGGAGATGAGGATGGAGTGCTTTGTGGACTGGAAGCAGGTAGGAAGCTATGTGAGTCCTTAGAGAGAACCGGGGGGCTGTCTGCAGGGGTTTAATGAGGACAGTTCGCCCTAACTCCCCAAGCTCCTTCCTGACCCAGGCCCACAGTGGATACAACCCTTTTCTTTTTTTTTTTTTTAAAGATTTTATTTATTTATTTGACAGACAGGGATAACAAGTAGGCAGAGAAGCAGGTAGAGAGAGAGGAGGAAACAGGCTCCCTGCTGAGCAGAGCACCCAATGCGGGGCTCAATCCCAGGACCCTGGGATCATGACCTAAGCCGAAGGCAGAGGCTTTAACCCACTGAGCCACCCAGGTGCCCCAGATACAACCCTTTTCATTAAGCAATTCATTCCTTTCTATCTTCAGAGCTCCGAGAAACGCTCCTTGTAGCCACAGGAGCAATCTGTTGTGGACCGCATGTCAAACTTGGCAACTCAGAAGTGGGGAGAAGTGTCCAGGGGGGAAGTAGGAGGTTTCTTTTGGGACCGGGCCATCAGAGGTCTTCCGGGCTCCACTCTGAACTTGACCGGCCCTTCTTGTCATCAGGCCATCTTGATTCAGCCAGGACAGGTGGGGGTGGCATAGGGGGACCAAGTAGGCAGACATTCTCTGGATTCAGGGGGTGCCCAATAGTTTCTTAGGCCGCCCAGTGCATCAGCAAAAACCTTGAGGTGCCATCTCAGTGCCCCAGGCCATAATCCCCAGAAAACAGAGCTTGTGGGACAGTCTGGCCCATGCCTTCTCCCCACATGGGTTTATTCTCGGTTTCAATAAAGAGCTGCTCACAGTGACCTCAGATCCTTAGTAACTTGAAATAAGCTCACTCTTTGGCATCAGCCCTGCCTTTCCTCTTTCTTGGCTTTTGGAGATGTTAATGCAAAAGTACTTGCCTTTAACCATTAGGGGTTTGATCCCCTCCATTGCAAGGGATTTAGATTTCAACAATGGGTCTTAAGCAGGGACCATTTTTAAAATTTCCCTTCCTGGAGTTGAGAGCGGAAGGGTGTACTATCGAGCATGGGTTAGGTGCCTGGGACTTCGTATTACCTCAGTTGTTCCTCACTACAACACCGTGAGGTGGGTCGTGTTATACCCATTTTACAGATGTAAGAACTGAGGCTCGGCAAAGTTAGGTAATTTGCCCATACATTACATCGCTGGTAGACTGGGATTCAAACTCAGCCTCATTTCACTCTAGAAACCAGGCCATTCCTTTCTCTCTTGTTGCTTTAGCCCTAAAGCTAATCCAGAATGAGGAACCTGGCGATGAGGAATAGCTTGTGGAGAAGCAGGCTTCCGGAGGCTTTTTTGGAGCCGGTGCCTGTTGACTTCCAGGTTATCATCAGAGATTTGGAGTCAGAGGAACCTGGATTTGAGGGCCTGCTCCATCACCCACTTGCAGCTTCTAAGACCTTGGCCTCCCCACACCTCACATCCTTGTCTGGCCCATGTTAGCCCCCACAGGACTGCTCTGAATATTGAACAGAAATAATGCAAGTGGAGCACCTGGGTGGCTCAGTCGGTTAAGCGTCTGCCTTTGGCTCAGGTCATCATCTCTGAGTGCTGGGATCAAGTCCCGCATCTCGCTTTCTGCTGGGTGGGGAGCCTGCCTCTGCTCCTCCTCCAGCTTGTACTCTCTCTCTCTCCCTCTCAATCACTCTCTCTCAAATGAATAAATAGAATCTGAAAGAAAGAAAGAAAGAAAGAAAGGAAGGAAGGAAGGAAGGAAGGAAGGAAGGAAGGAAGAAAGAAAGAAAGAGCAAGAACGCAAGGAAGTGGTACTGTGTCTTCTCGGGCCACTCCAGATTAGTTCAGGGTCCCCATTGCACACCCACAGCACCCTCTACTACAACTTGAAGGGCTCTTCCCTCTGGTCTGTCTGCCTCCCCCACCGAGTTGTCTAAGATCAAGAGCCCCACCTGGCCTGCTCGCTGCTGAGTCCCCAGCCCTTGACTCCGTGCCTGACACCAAGTCAGAGGTCAGTAAATATTTGATGGCTATGAACTACAGCTGTTATTGCTGTTTCCTTCTGCTCCCCAAACCCTACTTTTCACTTTAGCATGATCCCTCCCTCCTGCCCTGCCCGCCATGACCTGCGCCTCCTTCCTCTGAGCCTCTTCTCCCTGCTTTCCTGCTTCCCCACTGCCCTCCTTACCTCTCACTCTCTGCATGCCCCTCCCTCCTTAAGTCTCCCCACGACATTCTCAGAATCTCAGGGGTGCTTCTGGTGACACCTCAAGGTTTGATACAGGTCAGAATTATTCTCTTAGTACCGTACTTGTGCTTTTGACTCTTCAGCTCTTTGGGGTCTGTTTGGCCTCTTTGTGGGGTTTGGCAGGTGGGAACGTGTGTGCCCACCTCCATGGTGGGACTCATGCCAAGGCTGAGTGTGCAGCGGGCTTGCAGGAGCGCTGAGTCAATCGGACAGAAACCACGGGCATTCTCTTGTCACTTTCAAGGCATGTCACATGGGTATTCGGGATAGCCTTTTGTCTTTCTTCCTGCTTATTGGAAGCTTCGTGGTTAGAGTTAGAAGAATTGGTTAGGTTATTTTTTGAAGAAAGGGTGAAAGTTGGCCTTTTTATCTGTCATGCTTTATCATCAGCTAGCCACACATCCTAAAATATTCCTTTGGCACTTACCTGTATGTGGTCCTCTGGTAGGCATTGAAACAAATGAGATTAACAGACCTGTTGACTAGTTTCAAATTTAAGACCCCAAACCAGACCCACCAATGAGGAATGAAGCTGTATCTTTAAATATGGGTGACATATAATAAATTTTATCACAGACTTGTAATCACAGACACATCTTCATGCCTGTGCCCTCAGGTGATCACCATCACCAGCCTAAGAGGTTGGCAGGTAAGACAGGTCTCCTCTTTGAACATATAGGGAAATTGAGGTACAGAGTATAAGGTTATAGAGCTAGCAGACAGGGAAGCCACCGCAGGGCCTCTGCCCCTTATTGCAGGGCTAAACGGGTGGAAACAGATAGCCTGCATGGGGTTCCAGCTCCTCCACTTGTTTAGCTTCGTTTCCTTAATGAAGTTACTTAACCTTCCTTTACCTCAGTTTTCCTATCTTTAAAATGGGTGTACTAGCACTTACAGGATCATTATGAGGATTAAGTGAGTTAATATACACAAACAAGTACATAATAAGCACTGGTACAAACCCAGATGTGCCTTTGGGGTCCTTTTGTATCCTTCTGGACATTTCCACAATAGAAAGGACGGGGACAAAGTGTCTCCAAGTTTTCTACTAATTAAAAAAGGCTCCAGACATGGAGCCAGCCTTACAAGACTGGAATCCCAGAGTTTGAAACCCTTGCCTAAAACATCTTGGATGGTGTCTATGCATGAATGGTTCACGTGCATGCCTCTGGACAGAGAGCTGGATTACTGTGTCCCAATAAGATGGCAGTGCTGGAACACCCTGCTTGCAAAAACCTTGATTTCCAACCTGGTTCTGTGACTTCACCAAAGCTATGTAATTACACAAGCAGCACCTGACCTTTCTGATTATTTGTCTTATGGGCAGGCAGCGCTCCAGGCCTTTAATGTTAGGCTTCCCCTCTTATTCCTGGCACTTAGAGAATGATAACTAAGTGAGGGGAGAGTGTTGTGTGCAACACGGCTGGCTCAGACGAGGAGCATGGTTTGAAGGGGCAATGCCCTGTGCTTCCAGGGCCAGAGCCAGGCCCCATGTGGAGCTCTGGAGAACAGGAGCCAACGGAAGGAGCCAGCTGGGAGAGGAAGGCGGGAGATTGCGTTGCAGGCGGTATGGGTGTGGAAAACAATGGGCTTGGTTTCCCAGGCCACTGTGTCACTTACTACTGTGTAACCTTAAGCAAGGCACTTAACCTCTCTGCGTCTCAGTGGTCCTATCTGGGAAATGGGGATATTAATACTGGCTCTGTCTACATCACAAGGTGAAATCAATTCATAAATCTTAAGCACTCCACTGATGCTGTTACAAACTGGAGATAATCAATGGTAGGCTAGCAATGACTTTCCATTACTAGCCGGCCTTGTGGGCCCCCGTGTCAGGGGCACCTCATAGTCCAGTCTCAGGGCCAACAGGAAGGGTCTGTGGCACGACTACCATCACCAGATTGTTGCTTTCCTCAAGGATTTATTCTCTGGGTGCTGATTTAAGCCATCATCATTTATAATACCTTATGAATAACAAGTCCCTTGGATTTTCCCCCATCCATTTGGCCCCCTGCTAGGAACAAGACTGTTTTGTTTTGTTAAGAAGGTTGAAAAGTTGAAAGGGACAGCCAGATCATGAGGATCTTGGGTTGGGGGAATTGGAATGGCCTTGTGGGGACAAGGGAGGGAAACTTGGGTATCAGGGTGACATCACAGAGACACACAGGGTTGGGATGTAGGACTAGAGTGATAAGGAATAAGCCACAGTCTCCCCAAAGTTTCCTAGAGCCCAACCTGTTTTTTAACACCTTTAATTCCTTTCTGACCAGTGTCTCATCCCCAAAGGTCAAGTTGAAGTAGACAACACTCCAGGCCAAAAATCCTCCTTGCTTTATTGACCTTCTAGTCTTTCCCCACAGCTGGGTAGCTTCCTGTTTACTCATCAGCCAGGGCCACCAAGCAAAGGTGTTGGAGGCGGGCATGAATGTGGTGTTTTTGAGGACCTGGAGGAGGTAGGATTTGGAGAATGTGGTGGGAACTGCAGGCACACAGCTCCCACACTGGCGTCTCATCTCACACAACTCTGCAAAGTCCGGAACAGCCATTTAAAGGCTGCTTTTCCTTTTCCTTTTTTTTTCCCACCTTTAATTAATTTAAACTTTTTTGATTAAATGACAGCTTTCATCACTCCTGGCAGCTGCTGAGAGACAAGATAATTTATAGATGCATTGACACTATATGATTAGGACAAGTACAGTAAATAACAGATGAGATGACTTGCAGCAACCCGAAGGCCCCCATCTCTCCCATCCACCCCCTCCCCTCTCCTGCGTGAGTCCCAGGTAGATGTTTGCTACCACCACTCAGGGATGTGTGGGGCATGGGATGCTTTTCCCAAACCCAAGTCAACAGAGATGATGGCAGGTAGATGACTGCCCTTGTCCCAGACACCACAGCCCTGCCCAATCCCTCAGAGGGCTCTTTCAGAGTTGCCTGTTACTCCCCGGGAAATGCCTAATTCTCACTCTTGAAAGCTTAGAGATAGGTCTTCTAGGTCAGAATTTCCTTGCTGGTTACTGGGTACACCTGAGGGCAGGGCCTGGGACACGCAGTCCCCTGGGCCAGTCACTTCCAGCCAACCATAAGCATTCCATTCATTTCCCTCTGGATGCCATGAAAAATAGTAACATTTTCTCTGTGTGCCTCACTATGAAAAAGGTTGAGAATCTACTCCGTATGCCTCTGGCAAGGAGAGTGATTAAACCAGCCCAGGAAATATGAGCATCTGTCCTCAGGTCTTCAAAACTGTTGGGATCCCCAACCTCTTCAAAAATATACCTCGTTGCCTCTTCATGTTAATCAAGAATGTTCACGGTGGTCAACCCAAACCTGTCTTTCTGGGTGAAACATGTTTCCATTTGTTTGACCCTCCTCAGTCTAACATTTGGTGTGTTCCTTTTCTTAGTCATAGGGGTCCACTTAGTGGGCATTTTCTGTGTGTGTGTGGGCATTGTCTGTGTATTTATAATTAGTATTTACCAGGCAGGGTTAAATCATTGACATTCAGCTGTCTGCAATCCTGAATTAATTAGACATTGAATCAGAAGACAAGATTCTATTTCACCTCAAAGGTTCATCCTGGTTTGCTTGCCCTTCCAATGTGGACTCTTCTCATGTAGCTGGGAAGGAAAAACCAAGCTCCCAATCTAATGAATGAGGTACCTTGGGTTCCAGAAAATTAAGTGGACAAATATGCATAAAGATAAATGGTGTATCTTGTCAGCTTCTGGGGGATTGCTTGTTAACATGGGAAGAAATGAAATAATTGAGATTTACATGGAAATATTACACAGTTTGTGGCTGGGTTTTTGTTTTTTGGTTTGTTTGTTTGTTTTGGTTTTGGTTATTTTTTTTGGGTTTTGTCTTTTGGTTTGGTTTGGTTTGGTTTTGTGGATATTGTTTATAAAGAGCCAAGCATGAAAGACAGAGAGGGAGCCCAGAAGAAGACAAGCTTTATGATTTATAAATTGTAAAAGAGGGATCTATGGTATACGTATTCCAAGTTTCCCCTCAATTGCCTAGCATGGTTCTTAGGGCACAATAGATGTTTCCATAAACATGTTGCTCAACCGCACAGGGGAGCTTACTGTGTTGGCAGCACCCGTGCCTCAGTTTCCCCACCTGGCCAGCAAGGCTTGTTGGTTTGGATTCTTTAGCCAAGGATGTGAGTCACTCCCCGAGGGAAATCAGGACAAATAGGGGAAGAATATGGATAGGCTCTACTGATCCAAGTCACTTGATTTTTAATTTTCAAATAATTATAGATTCATAGGAACTTCATGATAGTACATAGGTTACATCTGTACTGCAGAGGTTACACCTAACACAATTATGGTACAGTAGTGAAACCAAGAACTGATATTGGTCCAAAGTTTTCCTGTACTTCTGTGCCATTTGATCACTTGTATGGATTCATGTGAGCACCACCACAATCAGGATGCAGAACTGTTCCCTCCCCACAAATTCTTACTTGTGTTACCCCTATGTAGTCACACCCACCTCTTTCCTCCCCACCATCCCTAATTCGTGGCAACCACTAATTTGCTCTCCATCTCTATGATTTTGTCATTTTAAGAATGTTATATAAATGACTTCTTCTCACTTTTCTATGGATTACTGGAACATTTTTTTTAGAACTCCATTTTTATTTATTTGTAGTGTTTTTGAGTATATCTCTTTATATAGCTATTTCATTGGTTGCTCTCGGTATTACATTATAATATATACATAATTTATCAGTCTACTGGTGTTACATTTTGCTAATTAATTTACTAATTACATTTCTAATTAATTAATTAGCAGTTCAAATTGTAGCTATTTTATCTCCTCTTACCCTCCCTGTTTATAATGTAATCACTGCAGATATTTTCTCCACATGCGTGAGAAACACATTAGTTTAAAAACTTTGCTTTAACCATCAAACATAATTTAGAAAACTCAAGAGGAGAAGGAAAGCCTATTGTATTTACCTCTATTTTCACTCTTTCTGTTCTTTCTCTCTTCCTCATGATCTAAAATTCCATTTTTTCCCCAAAGAAAACAAAAACAAAAACATTCCTTTTCTGCTCAGAGAAATTCTTGTAGCCCTTCTAATTGTCTGCTGGTGACATTCTATTGGTTTTCCTTCATCTGTGAAAATACATGTATCTTCCCATCATTCATGAAGTATATTTCTGCTGGATATAGAATTTGCATTGATAGGTCTTTTCATTCAGCCCTTAAAAAAGTGTTATGCCACTTTCTTCTAACATACATAGTTTCTGATGAGAAATCGAACTGTTTCCCCTACTAAGTAACACATTCAGTTATCTTTCTGTGCTTTCAAGATTGTTTATTTGGTTTTAATTTCCGAGAGTTTGACTGTGCTGTGTCTTGGTGTGGTTTTCTTTAGATTTATCTTATTTGGGACCATTCAGCTTCTTGAATCTCTCGATTTATGTCTTTTGCCAAATTGGGGGAATTTTTAGCCATTGTTTCTTTTTTTTTTTTTTTAAAGATTTTATTTATTCATTTGACAGACAGAGAGCACAAGTAGGCAGAGAGGCAGGCAGAGAGAGAGGAGGAAGCAGGCTCCCCGCTGAGCAGAGAGCCCAACGCGGGGCTCGATCCCAGGACCTGGGATCATGACCCGAGCCAAAGGCAGAGGCTTTAACCCACTGAGCCACCCAGGTGCCCCCATTGTTTCTATTAATACTTTTTCAGCCTCAGCTTTTTTCTATTCTCCTTCTGGAACTGTGATAGCATGAGTGTTAGAACTTTTTTAATAGTCCCATGGGTGTCTGCCACTCTGTTCCCTTTTTAAAGATTATTGTCTGTCTGTTGTCTGCATTGGGTAATTTCTATTGTTCTGTCATCAAATTCACTGATTCTTTCTTTTGTGGTCTCCATTCTGCTATTGAGCCTGTCCACTGAGTTTTCAAATTTCCTTTCTTGTATTTTCATTTCTAAAATTTCCATTTAGGTCTTCTTTATGTCTCTATTTCTTTGCTGAGATTTTCTGTTGTTGTTGTTTTTTTCCCTGACACTTTCTCTTTTTTATTGTTTCATTGTTTCAGGCTCATTTTTAATTGCCTGTTGAAGCATTTTTATGATAGCTACTTTAAAATCTTCATGAGATAATTGTAACATCTGGGTCATTTCAGTGTTGGTGTCTGTTGATTTATCTCTTCTCATTCAACTTGACATTTTCCTGATTCTTAGTGTGATGAGTAATTTTGATTAAAACTGGACATTCTGAGTAATATTTAAAATCTTCTATTATAGCTGGCTTCCTTTGACATCAATCCAGCAGGGAAGAAGAATGCCACCTCATTACTGCTGGGTGGGAGTAGAAGTCCAGGTTCCTCACTTGGTCTCCACTGACACACAGTAGGGCAAGGTCTTCTCATTACCTCTGGTGGTAATTTAGGCTAGAACTCTGGTGATACCATCCTGCCTGAGCCATCACAGGGGGCCGCAGTGTCACTGAGCAGTGATGAAAGACCTGATTCTCCATTGGGCCTCACTTACACTACCGCAGCAGGAAGAGGGAGGTGCACCTCATTATTCCCAAGTTGGAGTAGAAGTTCAATGTCCCCACATGGTCTCTACTGACACCACAGACATATTGAGGAGCTTCATTACCACCAAGAGGGGAAGAATATCCTTACTCCTCACTTGGCCTTGTCTGACACCATCCCAGCAGGAGATTCAGGGTGCTTCATTATAGCCTGGTGAAGATGGAAGTTTGAGATGGAAGTCAAGGCTCCCTACTCAGTCTTTGCTGAAGGAGGTGGGAATGGAGCAACAGTTTTTCCTGTGGTGTTTGGCCGGAGTAGAATGGTGACTGTCTGAATTCTTCTCTCTTGATTTAAAAATGGGCAAAGGATTTGAATAGACATTTCTCCAAAGATGATATACAAATGTCCAATAAACACATGGAAAGTTCTCAATATCACTAGCCATAGGGAAATGCAAATTAAAACCACAGTGAAATATCACTTTACACTTATTAAAATGGGATTATCAAAAGAATAGAAAATAACAAATGTTGGCAAGCATGTGCCGAAATTGGAACCCCTGGGCATTGCTGATGAGAATGTAAAATGGTACAGCCACTATAGAAAACAGTATGATGGTTCCTTAAAACAAGAAACATAGAATTACCACATGATATAGCAGTTCCACTTTTGGATATATACTCAAAAGAAGTGAAAGCAGGGACTCTGGCTGTTTGTACACTCATGTTTATAGCAGCATTATTCACAAAATCCAAAAGGCAGAAACAATCCTATTGTCAAACAATAGATGAATGGATTAAAAATGTGGTACAAATACACAACAGAATTCCTTAGACCTTAAAAAAGAAGGGGATTCTGACACATGCTGCATCAAAGATTCCTGTAAACATTATTCTAAGCAAAATAAACCAGACACAAAAGGACAGATATTGTGTGATTCAACTTATAGGGGTACCTATAAGTTGGCTACCTAGAGTAGTCACACTCATAGAGATAGAAAATAGAATAGTGGTTATGAGGGGCTGGGGAGAGGGCTAATTGGGAGTTATTATTTAATAGATACAGAGTTTCATCATCAGGGTGATGGTGATGGTTGCACACACTTTGAATGTATTCAATGCTACACAATGGTACACTAAATAACAGCTAAGATGGTAAATTTCATGTTATGTATATTTTATCACAATTTGGAAAAAGATTTCTGTCTGGTCACCACCCCCTTTCCTGGGTCTTTGGCTAAAGAGAGCAGACTTCAATTGGGTATGTGTTTGTTTATACCCTTCAGGATTTCTGGGTTGCCCAGAAACCCAAGAACCTCACCCCTGTGTCATTCTTTGGGTCCTGAGATTCCTAACCAGTCTGCCTTCTTCTCTCCACCTTTTAGTCTTTTTATGTTTGTTTTACATATAATATCCATGGACTTTAGTTGCACTTTATGGGAGGTATAGGGAAAAATATGTCTGCTGCGTCTTTTCAGAAGTAGAAATCTCAAAGCCACTTTATTTTGTGGATGGATTTCTGTCCATGTTTCATTTCCTTTTGCTAGCTAGTGAAATCTCATTCTTTTCAGTTTAGGATATAAAACTATAGGTTGGGGTGCCTGGGTGGCACAGTTGGTTGAGCATCTGACTCTTGAATTCAGCTCAGGTCATGGTATCTGGGATTATGAGATCGAGCCCCACGCTGGACTCTGTGCTCTGCAGGGAGTTTGCTTAGGATTCTTTCTTTCCCTCTGCCTCTGCCCCTCCCTGGCATCCCTTTGCTTGCTCTCTCTCTCTAAAATAAATAGATAAATAAATCTTTGAAAAAACTATAGCTAAAAAAAACTCTCATTTTTATTAATAAGGGCTCCTAATTCTGAAATCTTATGTTAATATTTCTAAACATTTCCAGACAATGGTTGTAACATCAGATCAGTAGTATGTTCCCATAACAGTTCATTCCCCACCATCTCTTCTCCCCTTTGTTTCAACAATACCAGTCCCAGTACCATTCCCAACCGTAAAATTAATCAATTCTACTTGTGCAGACACTTCTCTTCTTGTCCTAATTGTCAGTTTCTTCAACTGATGCCTGCTCTTTCATTCTTTTATTAGCATAGGTGATCGGATATGCGTATGTTAGATTTTTCCTTTTGTTCTCATCATAGCTGCTAGTATTTAAGACACTCCCTGGTTGAAACACCCTGATGTAGCAGTAGAAGCAATGGGCTTTGAATTAGATATTTGGGTTCCAGTTCCAGTTTTGTCACTGACCCGCTTATCGCCTTATTTCCCCGAGTCTCAGATTCCTCACCACTAAAATGAGGGAAGGAGAACTGGATCATCCCTATGATCTCTCCCTGTTGGAACCAGCATTATGTTTGGTCCTCATCTCTAATAAAGCCAAAGTCATGTTCAGACCGGGGGATTAGAAACAAAGGTGGCACTACTGGCCTGATCTCCTTGAGGATTATCTGCTGATGGGCAGCAACCAGCATTGGCTAGAGGTTATGTGTAAAACTTCCATCAAGACCCCTGTTTTGGGATTTGTTACCATAATTGTTTATTTTCATTGATCATTATGCTTGGAGCAATACCTAAATTATAAGTGATTTTTGTCCACTTTTCCCCTTGACGTTAGGTGCCTTAATCATAGGTCTTCTTTCCCTTTTGCCTCTTCCTTTCCTTCCTTCCTTTTCTACTCCCTTGACAGGAGTAGGAAGTGCTTGAAGCTGAAGCGCTCACCTTAGCAAAGAAAGTCCCCTGTTCTTTCTCGATGCCTCCCATGGCTCTTGTACCAAATACAAGAAAGAAGAATTAACCCAGGGGTGCTGTCCATCAGGGGAGGCAGCACCTCAGGTGTGATGCACAGAATCCTTGTCAGGGCAAGAGGAAGAAATAAGGCGAGAAAGAAAATGAGACAGGATGGGAAGGAAGAACACACAGCAGAACTAACAGAACAGAGAGATGGATGAGCGGGATAGCGCAGGGAGACAGGAATGCACATAGAGGAGAATTTTCTTTTGTGGTGGGGATGAATCATTCCTTACCTGTCAGCCACCAGGCCTCTGTGAGCTGGCAGCTTCTTCCTCTCACAGCCTCCAGGTTGCCTGTCGCTGCCAGCCTCACCCATTGGGCTGGTGCACCTGCTCCTGGTCGAGCTGGCCAGAGGGATGGGTTCACCTCTCCAGACCAGCGTGGCTTGTCGAGTCTCGATGCCCACAGTGAGTGCAGAACCCACGTCACTTTGCAAGGCACCTTCCAGAGCACCATTTTAGCAACCCGCTTCCACCCATTTTCTGGGAACAGGAAACTCTGGCTTCATATCGTCTGCAGCATGAAGGACCTAAAGTACCAGTACCCCGCCCCCCAGATCCTGGAGACACCTTGTGTTAAGAGTTTTTCAAGAAGGGAACCCCTGAGAGGAACTTGGCTCATGATATAGTTATATTTTTAAGGGGCCATGATTTCCATAGGTCACTTTGTGTAAAGGAAACCAAAACCAAACATTAAGGGAAATGAGAATAAACATGCCTGGAGTGAAAAAGAAACATCTGGACTCTGTGTGTGCGTGCACGTGCGTGTGTGTGCGCGCCTGTGTGCGTGTACATGTATGTGCATGCCTGCATGTGTGTGCATGTGTGCGCGCGTGCCTGTGTGCGTGTGTGTGCATGCACACGTGTGCATATGCGTGCCTGTGTGCATGTGTATACTCAGCATATGCATATATTTTTTGGGAGATAATGCTCTATGTAGACCACTTCCCTGTCCTTTTTTCTCTTTGCTCTCTGCTACCGCGACATGGATTTTTCTCTGGTCTTTGTTTCCCGACACTCCTTTCTAGGACAAGAGTTCCAGACCCTTTCATATAACTGCTAGGTTCCGTCAGTCTCTGGAGAGGCCTGTCCTGTGCTATTGGGAAGGGTCTGGGTCAGCACCAATCCCACCATTGTGATGGTCCACTCAGACCTCCCCAGAGAGGTGTGTTGGGTACTTTCAACATTCCCTAGCAGATCCTACCTCTTCCCAACCTCCTAAACTCGGTCAGAGGTCAGGAACTACCATCAGCTTAGGAGGGAAGAAGAAAAAAACAGAATTTTCACCCCCAGCACCAGTCCCCACCCAGAACTCTTAGCAAGTGAGAATGAAAGTAGATCTTTCTCTGGATTTTTATGAAAAGGCTAATTCCAAAGAATTCAGAATCTGCACATAGTCAGAGGACAAGGGCCTTTGGGGACAAGGCACCTGAAAGACCTTTTAGAACCAAAGAATGAAGGCTGGAGATGGGGACAGACCAGAATGTGATGCTTCTATTTTCCACTAGATAGAAACTACCAGTAATTACTACAGAAGCCCTGATCCTCCTGGGGGCTGAAATGGCTTCAGAACAGTTAAGACCCTTGAGAAACAGAGCAGAGGAGCACTTGCCCTACTTCCCTTCCAGCCCTTCCTGGCCCAGGGGTTGCTGAAGCTGCTGGCTGTGGCCTTCCAGCTGCTTTAGAAACCAGGCATGAGGTGGGCAGGCCACCCTTCACATTTCAAACCAGGGACCCCAGAGGTATGTGGAGCTTGCTGAGAAGCATTGCTGTGGGAAAGAATTGCAGAGCCCCTGGCAGTAGGAGAGAAGAGTACGTTAACCGAGCACACAGCCTTGCCCACCCCAGGGCTCCCTCCTGTAATTCCTTCTATTACGCCTTTAAATCCATCCTCAGCTAGGACAGACAGAAAGCCAACCTTCCTTCTGTGGCAGTCTCCCTCAGGGAACTGCAGACATCTGCTTGCTTTCATCCGGGGAGTCGTGTAGGAGGCACAGGGCCCAAGAGATGTGAAAGTCTCTGAACCTGGATGACTTCTCCCTCCAACTCTCCCTCGGAGCTTCCATTTGGGGATAGGAAATGCCCTTCTGGGGCCCAGAGCCATCTTTCTGATCACGCTTGGCCCCGCTTCCCCATCACCCAGGTCCACCCCCGCCAGCCTGTGCCCCTCCTCTGTGTGCTCTCAGCTGCACAGAGCTGGTCAAGCTTCTGCCACTGTGACCCACAGAAGTCCCCAGGAAGGGCAACTTCATGAAGAGGAGAACTTTCCCTTCTCTCCCTCACCACAGCTCCCAGCCCTACTGCTTAACTCCCAGAGCACCTCCTACCAGGAAGTCCTCGACCCCCCCTGGGAAGACAGGCCCAGTCTAGAAAATTAGTAGACCCTTACGAGCTTAGTTCAGCCTTCAGGCAAGTATTGACACATCCGGTGTGCCTGTCCAGGAGTCGGCTTCTAACGAAGTCCCCAAGAGGTGTTTGGGTGTTTGGGGCGTTTGGACCCCCACCCTTGTCAACCTCAGCAGTTAGCCGTGACCCCAAGCAAACACCCACCACAGGAGACAGCCCAGACTGACTTCTGAAAATTGTCTGTAAATTGTGGGCTCAGCCAGGAGTCAGAAAACCTGGATTCTCATGGCCTCTCTGGTGCTAAGCTTCTGAGGGTCCTCAGGCAGGTTACCAACCTTCTGGGAGGTTTTTTCCTCACTTGGAGTAACAGTACCTGCCATCAATGAGCTCTTAGTAGCATTATTTTTTTTTAATACATTCAAGGAGTGATAAATACATAACAGTAGAGTGATGTGCTCACTGACCACTCAACAGATCAACAGACAGTGCCACCTGTGTACTCACACTGGGATGGACGTCCCAGATGGACGTTGGTTCAACACACATCTCACCTAAACCATATACAACTATGAAATGCAAACACGGTCATTATCTTTTTATGACGATTATTCCCACTATTCCCTTTCCGAGTTCAGAAACTGAGGCTCAGAGAGGTTAAGTACCTTCCCCAAGGTCACACAACAAGGAGAGATACCAGGAAAGGTGAGAGTGTGGTAGGGATGCCCAGTGGAAAGGCTCACCATCTTCTCTGGCCATCAGCTGCAGGGGACTGGACAGTGACCCCCCCCACCCCCATCAGATTGGGGTCTTTGTCTCAGGACGTGGTCAGAGCTCAGGCTATCCAAATCTAACACCAGCGCCCCCATGGCCAGCTCAGCAGCTGGGCAGTCTTCACAGGCAGGGTGAGCTCCAGGCAGACAGAGGACATCTGACCAGCCAGAGCAGCCACAGCCCATTAACTTCCCAGCACCATTACCACTCACCCCAGTCTAACACAGTCCAGGGAACGCTGGTGATCCCACCGGGTCAGTCTCAGTCATCTAGACCAGAAGAAGGAGAAGGTGCTAGTTACTCTTAACACAACTCCCCATGAGAGCCTGGCTTCCTGGAGACAGACACTGCCTCCACTGGCATTTGTCCTTGCATGCCCCAGTGGCATTCCTCCCCTAGAGTGTGCCCCAGGGCCCCACAGACACCAGGGCACAGATTGGGGTGACCAGGTTCTGTGAGCCTGGTTCTTGGTCATTGAGTCTGAGAAAATGTCCTGGAAGAGCAGCCATAGAGGGGCTAAGACAGAAGCACCTGGGGAATATGATGTGTGCTCAACCATCTGGTCCCTTAGACAATAAACACTCTAGACAGGACTTCTCCACTTGGCGCTGGAACCTCTTGGAAGTTTCCCTCAGAGAAACTTGTCAGGCAGCAAATCTCACGATGAGGTACTTTGTATCTTTGGACATGTTGGAAACAAGGGGCGATGTCCAGCACACCTGGCTGCTTGAACAGGGTCTCTGCCGGGGAAAGACGTAAAGACCAAGGACAAGGCAGCGGCACGCTGGCTGGAAACACCCAGGCCCAGGAGGCTCTGGTTGCAGTCATTCTGCCTCATGGCTCAGAACAAAGAGCCCTGAGCTGCGCGGAAGGAAATCATTCTGTCATCTCTAGTCTGTAGTAAGTGCTCAATAAATCATCTCTCTTTTTCTTGAACCAGGGGATAAATAAATATCTTGATCAATATGTCAATAAGTAGGTGTGTAACAGATGTCTGTAAGATGGATTTAATGTATTTTCAGATTGTTGACATCAGAAGGGGGGCTGTGGGAAGACAGCATCTGTACCCTCCCATCTGCTGGAGGCCCACCAGCCTACCTGTTCTAATGACAGTATCATAGCGTAAATAAGGGGAGGCACCACCGAGGAAAGGCTTCGAAAGCATGCTGTTTTGTCCAAATCTAACAAATTAAACTGTAGGCGAAATTTAAAATGTAAGCTAAGAGGCTGGCAGAAAGAGATGTTCATTAGATCAGTCATCTCCAGGGCCCACCCAGGGCTTTTTTTGGTGAATGAGTGACTGGCTGAAGCAATGTCAGCCACTTGATGCACGGTGAATGCCTCTCCCACCCGCCTTCCAACCCCGTGCCCTCCTACACCCTTCCCCTTCGTCGCTTAAATTGCCATCTGAATTTATTGCTCCTGCCAAATGAAGTCGGCTGAGATGGAAATGTTAATTTATTGGACCAGACATGTGTCAACACAGCTCTGATAAAATGTTCCTCTACGCCATCCTAAAGCCCACCGTCTCGCCACCTCTTCCTGCACCCTACGGAACTGCCGCTTGACCTTGTGTGGCAGCTTCTGGAGACAGCGCAGCCCCTCGGTCTTGAGACCACAGTGCCCTTTCCCACCTCTGTGACTCTGTCCACGACGTTCTGTTCACCTAAAGGGCCCTCTGTCGCCATCTGCCTCTGTTGCCACACACCACCCCCCTCCATGCAGCCTCCCCTCCCTTGAGCTGGAGATGAGCTCCCCTACCCCTTCCTCGGTGTTCCAGCTTTCTACCTTGTTCTATCGTTATCTGAATATATGACTTCCTCTCCTGGTGGATCATAATCTCCTCAAAAGCTGAGACTGTCCGACGCATGTTGAAATCACCCCCCAGCCGTGTGCCCCCTGACTTGGCGCAGTGCCTCCCGTGAGGGAGAGGTGCCATGGTGTGTGCAAGGATAATGGGGCCCAGAGGAAGCCAGGCCCAAGCTCAAGGCCTGCATCCGTCATCAGCCGTGAGACTGGCCAAATTGCTAAACTTCTCTAAGCCTCCACTTCCTTCTCTGTAAGACGGAGATGACACCAGGCTCACTGGGATGGGGACTCACTGACTTACTGTGTCTGCACATGGCTGTCCCTTGAGTTGGCTCTGTCGTCTCATTCTCCTCACCTCCCCCGTTCCACCCCTTCCAGCATTTCTTTTCAAGGGACAACACGACCCTCAGGTTTCTTCATGATTCAGCACTTGGGGATGGGAATTTTACTGAGATGATCAAAGGATTAAGCCATACGGAAGCTCTGGGAGAGATACCAGCTTCTTATGGGTGACTGAATTCTGACTGAGTACGGATGACGGAAGGGAGGCGAAGAGCCATACAGATTTTCCTCCAGGGAGGTGTGAATATTAGCCATGTTCAGCTCACATCCTGATATTAGACCAGGGTTCCTAACCCGCTGGCCTCATAGGCCAGGAAAGCCTGTATCCTTTGGGATGCTTATGGTTGTTCTGAGATAAAGAAACCCGAAAGTGTTCTGTGGTATGCAGTGAGGGACAGACACAGAGCCCAAGTCTAGAATGAGGCTAAAATGCCCTTTGTGTCTTGATATTTTGGGGGAAAGGGGCCCTCCAAGCTTCCCAGGTGTAACTGGTCCTCAGCACATGCCTTGTACTGTACTGAAATGGTCTCTCTCCCTGTCTGGAGCCTTCTCCTGGCTTAGGCGTCTCCAGGCCGGGCCCACTGCTTCTTCATCTGTGGATCCCCGGTGCCTGCATAGTTCCTGGCACGTGATAAACTTATAATAAATGTCTGTGGAAACGATCAGAAACTTGCCCAGGCATCTGCCTGGACCAGCCATTGTGTGACCCTGGCCGGGCGCATGGAGTCCATTCCCACAGACCCTGCCATTGGGAGACCTGGGTCAGAGATAGCTGCAGGGGAAGGAAGGGACACAAGGAAGGTACTCACCCCAGAGCAGAGGCTGCTTGCGCCCTTGCCTCTCACTGAGGGTGGCTGGAAGTGTACCATCTAGCCAGAAGGCGTTCAGATGTCTGCAGGGGATCCTGGCTTCTGTTGGGCAGAGACCCCAGGTCACTGGCTTTCTTCCTCCACAGATGGTATGCAAATGGCCAACTCTTCCCAGAGGAGCCAAAACAGCGCTCTTCTCCATCCAGTTAGGGGGTCTGTGGGTTCCTGGAGGCAGTGTGGGACCAAGATGTGCCAGATACATGCCGCTAGGCTCTTCTGCAGGGCACACTTGATGTGACACCTGTGTGCACTATGGGCTCCCGTTCCACGCATGCTCACATCCCTTTCTGCTGGGCAGACTCCCCTGGGGCTCTGTGAGCGTAGCTGCAGGAACCTTCACCCTGGGCGTCCATTCGGGTGGTAAGCTGACTCCCATAGGTGTCGCAGCTTACCTGCGAGCTCTCATGTGTTTTCCTGGCTGTTCTGCCATCTTAGCCTCCTTTTTATTTTTCAGTTTTCTCCTCTAACAATTTTTATTCATCTTTTGCCTTTCGTCCTCTTTCTTCCCTGGTGGGTGTCCCCGCCCACATGCCTGCTGATGCTCTGAGAGCCCCATCAACCTCTTCTACCCACATTTCTGGATTCGACTCTGGCTGTGACCCTGACTACTCAGCCCCTTGTGGGGCCCGGCCAGTCCCCCTGCTGTCCTGGGAGCTGCTCTCCCGAATTGCTATCCTGAAAAGGAAATGTTCACTTTTCTTCCAAGTAGAAATGCTTTACACTATTTTCTGCAAGCCCCACAGAGAGTGGAAATAAAAGCCAATAATAGCAGCAGGAATGACAACAAGATCACCACAAGAAGAAACAAAAACCTGTGACAGACTCTGGAACCTGAGCGCCTCTGATCTGATCAACCCCATGGTCATGGGAGGGCGGCTGTCAGGGCCTGGCCCCCTGAGCTCAGAGCCCCTGGCTCTGCCCCATGTGGTAACAGCTGAGCACCTGTGCTCTGACTGTGGTTTGGCAGGTGTAAATGGCCATTCTCCATCACTGCTGCGTCTTCCGTTGCTCCCCTCTCCTCCTCCCCCAAGATAGTAACACTTTTCTTCTCTGCTTCTCCCTTTGCCCACTTTCCTCTCCTCCCTACTTCCCTGACCACCTTCCTCGGCATCCCACTCCCCAGGCTGGGACCTGGTGTCTTCTCTGACACTCACTCATAGTGATCTCACTGTCCACAGGCAGCGCCTCGTCTTGCTTCTGTCTCTCTGCTTTCCCCCTCGGTCCTTCCAGAGGAGCACCATGTCCCAGACTGGCTTGAATTCAGGATTCTGAGGAGGCAGGACATCCCCATATATGCAGAGTCTGCTCCTCTTTGCCCTTCGGGCCCCAGCACATTGCCTCCTTCTCACAGAGGCCTTCCCTCATGCCTCCATGAATTTCCTCATAACAGCTTAGTACTATTCAAAATGTCTTATTTGTCACTCATTCAATATCCTCTCTCCACCGGAATGCAAGTTCTGTGAGAGCAAGGACCTTTCCTTGTGCATTGCTAAGTTCCCAGGGCCTGGAACAGTGTCGGGCACATTGGAGAAGCTCCCCTGGAAAGGAAGGAGGGAGAGAAAGCTAGGGAATAAGGAAGGAGAGAGGGAATATTTACAAATGTTAACACATTGAATCCCCATAACAGCCCCTTGGGGGTAGCTACTGTTATCTCCATTGTACAGAAGAGGAAACTGAGGCATGGTGTTAACGTAACTTGGCCAAGGTCAAACCCCTAGTAGGTGACAGCACCTGATTCAGAAGCAGGCTGTCCCCCTCCAGAGCCTGGGGTCTCAGGGGCCAGTAGCAAGGACAAGGCAGGAGTCCGGCTGCCGGCCGTCGGGACTCCTCTCTTCGCACCAGGGTGCTGTCCATGAGGACCAAGAACTTGGCCGGGTTGTTTCTACTTGGCACTGACAGCTGGAGTGAGGCCCACATGCATGATTTCATTCATCTTCATCTTCATCACCACCTCAGAAAAGGGTACGACCAGCATCGATTTCACAAATGAGGATCCTGAGGATAAGAGAGACTAAGGGACGGACCAGAGGTCACATAGCCATTAAGAGCAGGGGCCAGGCTCAAACTCTGGTCTCCTCGTTCCAAATCCAGCATTATTCATACTCCTCACACTGCTGGGCTTCCCATGAAAGATGCTCCTTTGACATCAGTGACTCCATCTCCCCGTTTTGAAAACTCTCATTCCAGACGCACAGGGCGCAAGCGTGCTGATAATCGCCTCAGATGGTATACAGTCATTTCTTTTTTTTTTTAATATTTTATTTATTTATTTAACAGACGGAGATCACAAATAGGCAGAGAAGCAGGCAGAGAGAGAGGAGGAAGCAGGCTCCCCTCTGAGCAGAGAGCCCGATGCAGGGCTCGATCCCAGGACCCTGGGATCATGACCTGAGCTGAAGGCAGAGGCTTAACCCACTGAGCCACCCAGGTGCCCCTATATGGTCATTTCTATAAGACGCTAAGCTTCGGGCCTCAGGCATGTGATGTTGGTCCAAGGACTCAGCTCGTGCCATTCCAGTGGAGACCTTTTCCTGGACCCAGAGCCTTCCTCGAGCTGGGCCTCCATGTACTCAGCACTGTGATGAATGTTGTATAGGCTGGTCCTGTGTAGAGGTCTCCCGAGGTGAACAGCTTGAAAACAGGGCAACCTTTACCCAAACTTCGGGCGGGGCCCCTCAATGGCCAGGCTCAGGCTCCTGTGGCTGGCTGGTGGGTCTGAGCTCTGGCTGATAGTTCTCTGAGCTGCATGCGGACACGTGTGCCTCGCGCTCCTCTCCAGTCCCCATTCATTTCTGGGGGTGGGGCCCAGCATTTTTTTTTTTAAGATTTCCCCAAAAGTGAGTGCTGATAGTCCCCCATTGAGCCTTTTGGAGCGAGGAGCCCCGATCTGTGTCCTCCTCTGTCTTCTGGCGACGTGTGACTTGGCTGCAAGGGGGGTCCAGGCAGATGAGACAGGAGAGGTAATGATGCTGTTAATCAGAGACACTAATCCGTGCTAATGTATCATCCCTCCCAGGTAGCAGAACATTCTAATTCAGTTAAAAATCACATCTCCTTGAAAAGGCCCTTGAGAAGTGAGTGATGGGAATGCTGAGAAATCAGGAAACTGGCTGGAAGGTTCTTGGGGCAGGAGATTTTTCACTGTTCCCATCCGCTCCCCTCCCCCGCACCCCGCCATGCCTCGCCAGACGGTGACAGGCTGGTACCAGAATGGCAAGGATGGTGTTCCTGGCAGACTGCCTTCAAGCCGCATATGCAGAAAGCACCAACTGCAAGCCCCCGTACAGGGGCACAGACATGTGGGCGGGGCACCCGTGGTGAGCCAAACCAGAAGCACTTCTTGCCCTCGTGGGGCTTACACATACCGGAGGAAATTGAGGTTACTTAAGGAATTATTACCGTATTGTAGACTGAAGGGGCTATTCCTTTCCTGACTCTGGGGTCCCCCAAACCCTTGGGGTTTGGCCTGTGTTGTGGCCTGTGGTGTTGGACCCCTGATAAGGTCCCAAAGTGCTCCACCTCCCCACGGCCAGAGACCTGACCTTCTTTTACCCTTGGTCAGTCTTCCACATTTCAGACAGATATAACACAGAAACGTGCAGACACACCAAGGACTGAGGCCTCCAGGATTTTTTGTTACAATAACATACACATGACTAACACTGGATCCTTCCTGGGAGCAGGTTTTAAGAATAGAGAGAAATTGACAAAAGTGTGGGCCTGACGGGAGGCGGGTGGAGAGCCATGAAACCAAACTCTGCCCACAGCACACGTTTCTGCCCAGGGAGGCCAGAGCAGTGTCAGGGAGGCAGGACTAGAGAATGGGAGGCAGAGGAAAGGAGGAGGAGGGTGGGAAGAGAAGAAAAGGCTCCCATGGGATGTCCCAGTTATCCGCCTTTAAGACAGGAACGGGGAGCCAGGGTCGCTCCTCCAGTGAATAAATGGAGCTTTGAAGAGCACGCGGGCCCAGTCAGTGAGGCTGACCTTTGCCTGCATGGAGTTGCTAACACCCCTGGGCAGCTAGCGGGGAAGCTGCTAGAAGTGGGTGTCTGCAGCCTTACGCCAGCCACGCTGAGCCCAGTGAACTAGGGAGGGACCTCAGACCACCTTCTGGATTCCCAGAGCCCGATGGTCTCTTGAGAGCTATGAACTCCTATTGAAACATGCATAAACAAACACACGACTCTCCATGTGCTTTTTCATAGCCTGGGCGGAGGTGAAGGGAAGGGGCATTCATTTTACAGATGAGAAAACTGAGGCCCAGAGAGGCCAAATGCCTTCCCCCAAACTGAGTCCTCTCAACCCAGTGCTGGGTTTTTCCTTTTGAGCATCCCAGATTTCCCATGAACCGCTTATCACACCCAACCAGATTTGGTAGGGCATAACGGGGGGCCCCAGAGCTGAGAATTTTACAATGGAGTCCAGATGTCACATCTTCTAATCCCGTAAATAAACTCAGACTTGATGGTCCATGTGTCCTGATGTGGGTGCTAGAGAATGGTCCCCCCAGAGAGGGGCATAAACCCGTTCTCCAGGGCATGTGGTGAGACCTCCATTAATAGCAGTAGCAACATGAGGGAAGAGAATAGAGTTCTCGGGGGTGTACATTGCCTCTCCCCTTAAGAGATTTTGACTCTGAAATCAAACTTCAACCAAATCACAGAGAGGGCAGCTGGTGCTGAGGTGAAGCTGGCTTCCGAGTGTGTCACAGCGGGTACTGGGACCTCCGCCACCATCTCTGTTTCCCACATGCTTGAGCCTGGTCTACACAGAATATATTAAGCCTTGCTTGGGGCACTGCCAGGCTTTTCTTTGTGATGGCATTTTGGCCCTAGCCTGGATAACTCAGCTGGACATGGACAACAGCATCAGACAAAATGGTGTGTGTGTGACCATGTTTGGGGGAGGGGCGGCAGAGGAAGAGTCAGTGCGAGAGGATTAAGAGCAACAGAGCCCAAAAGGGACATGGAACCACTCCCACTAATTATATCTCTTTCTTCTCCCCTCCCCTGCTTCTCTGCCCTCCACCCTGCGCAGTCGCTTTCCTCCCAGCTGCCTCTACTAATTCCTGTGAGAGATTGGGTCAGGGAGACACCGCCTCAGACACGGAGATGGCTGAGGTGGTGGTAGGGGTCACAAGGTGGATGGGGCTACCTTTAGTAGACAGAGCTGGTGTCCTGCCAAAGGAGAGGCTGCTTGTCACTGAGCTGCGCGTCCTGCGCTGGCTTCTCCCTAGAGACGCACTTAGTTGTCTCTGTCCTGAAGCAGGTGTGGGTTGGGCCAAAGTGAGAGGAGATTTGTACTCTGGGGACCAAATTACCTAAGTCCCTTTAAGTGTGTCCCGTAAATGAGCGAATGTGATTTTTCAGTGTGTCTTTAAGCAAGGTTTCTGGAACATCTTTATGAACTTTGAAACATGGAAACAGGAGTTAGACACAATCTGTTCAACGCTGCACCTTTGCCTGAAGTGCTGGACAGAGCCAAGGTGTAGGTAACAGGTAGAGCCAGACTCTCAAGTCCTGGCTCCCCAGATAGCTAGACTCCTGGAGGCCAGTCTTCTTATGGAGAAAATACACCCATTTCCTACAGTTGTTGTGAGGATTAAATGACGTTTTGTACTTGAAGCTCTGTGCAAATCTGGGGGCAGGTATGTGCTATTGGGTGTACTAAAACCCTAGTCCCTTCTCTTATTTAATTGGAGGGAACTTACTCTTATTTCAGCCAGATCTGTGAGGTAAATTTAAAATGATGTAGTAGCGGGACACCTGGATGGCTCAGTTGGTTAGGCGTCTGACTTAATTTCAGCTCAGGTCATGATCTCAGGGCCATGGGATGAAGCCCTGTGTCAGGCTCCATGCTTAGCATGGAGTCTCGTTGAGATTTTCTACGTCTTTATCTCCCTCTGCCCCTCCTCCCCTCTCCAAAATAAATAAATTTTTTAAAATTTTAATAAAAAATAAAAATAAATAAAATAAAATGGTGTAATAGCCAAAAAGTTAACTGGATCTGGTGAATAAGCCGAACTAAAGTCCCAAGAAGTCAATTTTATTTGCCTTTAAATAAAATTATCAGATTATTTTTCCCATACCCCTTACTCAAAGGGTCAGAAAACTTAATGCTTACCACACTTAACAGGGAACTTAGAAGTATTTATAAAACACGTTGTATGTTTTCTGTGTTAACTGGCTTTGCAACCATTTTTATAGCATAATTTGCTCAGATAACTCAATGGTATGATAACTTCTGGAATCTTTGCCTCAAAAATGAGAAAATGTAAGGGCCAAGAAGAAAAAAAAACTCATTTAGTCAATGTCATAGAGCAAATTAAGACACCACGCCTGGTTAAAATCTTCTACCCTTGAAGCAATATGAAATATTGTTAAGTACTGAATACCATAGTTCTTTTTTTAAGGGAAAAATGGGGCTCACCAGAGGAAAAAAGGTTATCTGAGAGGAATTGCCAAGATTTGAGAAGGAAAAGTCAACAGAGCGCAACTAAAGCAGTTCAGCAGTTGGATACCTTCCTGCTGCAAAACATTCTTCTATCTCCAAGGATGTTGCTGTCTTCCTTTCCTCTCTCCTTACTGGTCTTTAATGGTCTATAGTAGTAGTATAATCCTCTACCCATTGTTAAGGCCATACTAAGACACAGTGAACTTGGCAATGAATGAAATACTATTCTACGTTTCTCTACTTGGAGAAATCCATCAATAATTAGACTTCAATTTTTCAATTTTACCATCTAGAAAAAGAAAATACCCATAAATCTCCCAAAACAGAAATCAAATGTAGCCCATTTAATTACCAGCAAGTAAACAAAGTGATTCTTCCTCTGTAAGATACCCAAACACATTCATAATTGGCTAATTAAACTACCATAGAAACGATTATTCAGTATAAAGAGGAGAAAAAGAAAAGAAGGAAGGAGGGGAGCATTCACAGGCACCCAGTGCTTTCAGCTGGGAAAGTAATGAGCTTTTCCAGGCCAGTGGAATAGAGGGAAAATAACAGGAGAGTGGAAAATAACCCCATTTTGGTGGCGTTGTTTCTGCAGACCCGACTAGGAACCTAAGGTAGGCCTTCATCCTGTCTTACCAAAAGAGCATCTTCCCTTCCCCTCACATCCTCCACCATCCTGTAGGAAAATGCTCCCAACGGGCCTTCTTTCAAGTCAGTTTCCTAGCAGTTTTACCCTATAAGGAGTTAAAGTATTTTGGATATTCTGGGAGATTCATTGAGGTGTAATTAAGGTAACCATAGTTTCTAGTTCACCTGAGATAATCCCTGTTTAGTCCTTTGTCACCACGTAATTATTAATAATGTCCCCTTTCCCTCAAACAAGGGTACTTATCCCTTGTTTGAAAGATAAATTATATGGTCACCCTGTAGATCATTCAGAGAGCATGGAATTGTCAACTTGTAAGTCAACACTGATGGACTGATGATAGTTGCCTGGAGCACTATTGTTGAGAAGGATTCTGAGGTCGTGTTGTGGCTCAGCAAGTAAAGCCACGGTGCTCACTTGGCAGTATCTCCCAAAGGAACAGTAAGGGAACGGGCAGCACTCCCTGGGGCAATGGAATCAGCATGAGCCAAATGCCAGGAGGTCTGAGTTTACACTCAACTCTGCTCACAATTCCCTGCGCCTTCTTGGGTGGATCAATTCTAGCTAATGCTGAACCAGGTTCCTTGCAAGGTCTCTTCCAATTTCATGAATCTACCTAATCTTGCATCAAGTGGGAAATTCTCCTAGATGACATCAGAACTCCCTTCCTACCCTGAAATGATGTGATCCTATGATCATTTTATAAGAAGGTTCTCTCTGCCCCCGAAGGAAAGCTTTATTTGGGGACCGATACCAACTAGTACCTCTGTAGTTTACTCCACAGTTTATGGAACACCTTCATGTATGTAACCACAACCCCATGATACAGGCTTTATTTTCATCATCTTCATTACATAAGTGGAAACATTAAAGCTAAGAAAGGCTAAGTAACGGCACTCTGGGCTCAGACTGCCTGCATCTGAACACTTGGTATAATTTATAATTTATAATTATAATTTATAATATATAATTTATAATTTATAATTATATTATTTATAATCTGTATGGTTTGGCCAACTTGACTTCATCTTACAGTATCTTCATTTCCCCATCTTTAAGGGAGAGCTAATATATTTGTATCATGATGTTGTGAGGATTAAAGGAAATCATTTGTGAAAGACACTTGGAATTTAGAACATGCATTATAAAGTTAGTTGAAGGAAGGTGGTAGATGGTTGAGGTGGTGGTAACAGTAGTAATAGTAATAGCATTAGTGGTGGTAATCAGCTAGTAAATGGCTTAACTAGGATTCTTCTCAGGTACTGTGACCCCAGGTTTTATATTTGACCCTGGAATTCATTGCCCCCTCTCTATGTTGGGGTTTATAACCACAAGTCAGAAGCAGCAAACCTAATAGTAAGGAAAAATGAAGACAGGTCTAAAAAGACATTTTTCCCATGTAGCACTGAAAGAATTCTAGCTGGGAGTCAAAGCCCCGTCTTCCTCAATCTCAGATCATTCCACCAAAGGATGTGAACAGCAGAGTGAAGACTGCTATTTAGGCCATTGCTGTCCTTGTGGCTTCACAGTGGCCAGGAGAGTGAGCCACGCCTGCTCTCTCTCACTCGCCTCCCAGGCAAGTCTGTATAAGCTGTCAGTGTTTCTTTAATAGCTCATGCTCATTATGTGGTTCCACACTGGCCAGGAAATTTTTTCTCCATCCATACCTAGCAGGGTCTGGTGTTTCGTTAATGGCATCATAAGTATCACAGGCTGATGTTCGTGGTTCTGTGTTTTTCCATTTTCAGTGGGTCTCTGCAAATTTTAAGCAATTTGTGAGAAATACCTCAATTAGCTAAACTCGTGTGGGACTCAGTGAATGCTGAATGTGCACAGCTGCCCATCCCTCAGGTGGAGAAGGGAAAATCGGAGAGGGATAAAGAAGGGAACAGAGGGAATAGGTGGGAATAAGAAAAAAGCTAGAGAGGCAGAGAGGAGAGAAAAAATGAAGGAGGATCAGGAAGCCAGAGAAGAGGGAAAGCAAAGGAGAGCTAACAGCCTGCTCTTAAGGGCAGGAGACAGAAGGATGAGGCCATTTTCACCCAGCATGAGGCAGAATCTCTTCTTCTTTCTTGGATGTTTGGCACCTTGGATAAAAATAGGTCAACTGAATGGCGTCTTAGGGACAGGGAGATGGAGAGGAATGTGACACTTCACAGAAAGCTCAGGCATGGAGTGTGCTCACACAGAGGTGGGTGTGATTTCCTCCATTGTGCTGAGTGGAGACAAAGACCCCAGCCCACTTGGAAGCCAGAGCCGCATTTCCAGGGGAAGTGTGTATTCTCATGAGTGGAAAGACTGGCTCCCCTCTTCGTAGCAGGCTCTTCTGCTCATCTACAAAAGGAGAAAGAGACATCTCTGAATAGAAGGGGTCTTCCTGATACTTCTGCAAGGAAAGTGAGCAAGATGGAAAGAAGGACTTTGAGTATTCCAGGGACAGAGTATGGCAACAGCAAGGGGCAGCTGAGTAATCTGCTCCATGGGAGGGAAGGAGGAGTATCAGGGGGAGAGTCCCAGAGGAAGAGGGGTGTACAGTAAGGGGCTGAACCAAGCCTCTGGCCCTCAACCTCCCCAAAGAGGGACAGGTCTCAAATCATTACAGAGAGAGTCGAAGCCTACAGCACCAAATTTAAGCATTCTACAGAGAATGACTAAATAAATTGTAGTACACCTATCCATGCTATTAGCATGTTGTAAAGATATTGAAAGTGATATTGAAGACAAAATAGAACCATGTATAAGCCTTTTAAAACCTTTTGTTAGGGCCACCTGCGTGGCTCAGTTAGTTAAGCGTCTGCCTTCGGCTCAGGTCATGATCCTGGAGTCCTGGGATCGGGCCCCACATTGGGCTCCCCACTCAGGGAGGAGTCTGCATCTCCCTCACCCTCTCCCACCCCCAACTTGTGCTCTCTCTCTCTCTGTGTCAAATAAATAAATAAATTCTTTAAAAAAAAAAAAAACCTTTTGTTAAGCAAAAATAAAAGAGGTCATAAAATAATATGAACAGTGTGATGACAGTTTTGGAAAACAAAAATACACACACTGAGGAAATAGGTTGATCACACTTACCCAAATGATGACAATGGTTACCTTAAGAAGTAGGATAATGCTCATTTTTATTTTCCTTTGTCACCTCAGAGTCTCTTTAAATTTCTGACATGAAATATTTTATCTAAGCTATTAGAAAATAAAATGATCAGGGGTGCCAGGGTGGCTCAGTTGGTTAAGCACCTGACTCTTGATTTTGGCTCAGGTCATGATCCCAGGTCGTGAGATCAGCCCTGGGTTGCCCAGCAAGAAGCCTGCTTAAGATTCTCTCCCTCTCCTGCTGCCCCTCCCCCTCCCCAACCTCCCTGGCACTGGGAATTCTCTCTCTCAAAAAGAAAGAAAAAGAAGGAAGAAAGGAAGGAAGGAAGGGAGGGAGGGAGGAAGGAAGGAAGGGAGGAAGGAAAGGAGGAAGGAAATAAAAAATGATCTGAGGGTTGCTAGTGCTGGGGGTGGGGGTGGTAGGGATAGGGTGGCTGGGTGATGGACACTGGGGAGGGTATGTGCTATGGTGAGTGCTGTGAATTGTGTTAAGACTGATGATTCACAGACCTGTATCCCTGGGACAAATAATACATTATATGTTAAAAAAGAAGGAAAGAAGGAAGGAAAAAGAAAAAGAAAGAAAGGAAAAAAGAAAGAAAGAAAGAAGAAGAGAAAAGAAGAGAAAAAAAAATGATCAAGATTATAAGACAGAGAAAGACTCAGATGAGGGGGCTGCATGGGAACATGGGGCAGGAACTGAGAGCAAGGCAGGAGGTGAAGTGAGGGAGGTGGGACAGCCTGTTGCTGACTTGGTTATGAGCCATTTGAGAAAACCAATCCAGAAGATTAAACTAGGAGAACAAGAAACCTTGGCCTTTACCTTCACCGTTTAACCTTTAGCAGCCAGTCTTCCCAGCTCTTGCTTTTTTGAATGCACTTACCTCATTTCCAGCCTGGGCTTAATGCTCTCCTCATTTGCAATGCTAAGCTTTTTATCTGTTTTTCTCCTGCAAAGCTTTGTAGTTCACTTTAAAGACCTTAGTGAAGGCTGAAAGGCACAGGAAGCCCAGATTATCCAACAGCCCAGGCCTGGGACAAATGAAAGGTCACAAGAATGTGAAGGGAAGTTTCCAGAGGGTTCCAGAAAGTCCTGGAAGACTCGGGAGGCCAAGTAATAATTTGGCAAGAGGGGTTACTTGCCTTGGTTTGGGTGTTCCTCTCTGACTTTCATGGTGTTAGTATAGGGGGACAGGTAACTATTCCCTACGTTCTAGAAAGCATTTGTGGTGGGACTGAAAAATGAGCTCAGATCCCATGGAAAAGCATGAGGATCCAGGATAGAGCTCAGAGCTGGGTGGAAGGCACATTGGTGAGAACCAATGCCGCACAGTTATTTTCAGATACTCATCGAATTTCCAAATCTCATCAGTCAATGAGCAATAAGTATGCCTGTTCTAATCAAGATATTGGGTTAAAAGCTGAGTCTAAATATAAGACAAGCCTTTGCCCATGAGGGACTGGCAACTTACTAGAGAAGGCAAGATGTAACAAACCCACGTGAAGTCAACATTATCAGATATAATTGATTACAGTGTGCAGGACATGCCACAGGGTGGTGACTAGGTGATTAAAGGCCAAGGAAGACGCTCGGGCAGTGAGTGCCACCTTTCTGAGAGCTATTTAAAGAACAGGCCATTGACCTGAGTCTTTAAGAATGGGCAAATCAGAGGAGAAAGTGGGCAGATATTTCAGGCCTGGGGGAAGAACGTAGGGAAATTCTTAGAAACAGGAAAGCTCAAATTATATTAAAAGCAACAGAGGGTAGAGGAGGCCCGTGCAGATTGTTGTGGGAGAGGTGATGTGTCAGCAAGCTTGTGCTGTGTAACAAACTATCCCACTGCTTCGTGACCTTAAGCAAACCCCGTTTATGTAGCTCACATTTCTGCAGGTTCATGATTTGGATTAGACCCAGTTGAGCAGTTTCTTCCAGACCCAGCAGGGGTCCACTGACCTTAGTTGGGTTTGCTCAAGTGTCTGTGGCCAGCTGCTGGGTCACTAGAGCTGGCCTGTTCATCGTGGCCTTGGCTGGGATGGCTGGGATACCCCCGTGCTCTTTCTGCATCGTCCTTCCTATTGGTCAGAGCAGGTGACAAAGTCAGCACAGATTCAAGAGGTACGAAGACTATGATTCATTTTTTTAATTCAATGTGATTAACATGTAGTGTGTTATTAATGTCAGAGGCAGAGTTCAGTGACTCATCAGTTGCATATAACACCCAGTGCCCATTCCATCCCATGCCCTCCTTGATGCCCATCACCCGGGGACCCCATCCCCACACCCATCTCCCCTCCAACGTCTCTCAGTTTGTTCACTACAGTGAAAAATATGATTCCTGATGGGAAGAGCGACAAAATATAGCGGCCATTTTTGCCAGCTTCCACAGATTGATCCGCTGGCGCCAAATCCTAGAGGACTTGAGTGAAAGAACTTAGTAGTAAGGACATGGGAAGTACGCCATGAGCTCGAGCATGGGAAGGACTGAACTTTCCCAAATGCCAGTGTGCAGGCCTGTGCC